>NW_026087411.1:108313449-108913449 GCF_022539395.1 Myiozetetes cayanensis | reverse complement strand
ATGTCAGTTAGCAGCCTCTGCCCAATTCAGGACTAGACAAACAGCAGGTTATGCTCAGCTTGAAGTATTTATTAATTAGTGTTTTGAAGAAAAAACACCATATTCAACAATACCTTTCACGCTGACACCCCTACACATATGCTTTTACTGCTAGTAATGCTTGGACTTGATCTTAGAGCTCTTTTCCAACCTTAATCATCCTATGATTCTGTGTTGATGAACAGGACTTGCAAAGAAGAAGCTCACCTTTGAGGGCTTTGGACAGCATGGGTTAGGTTGTGGAGACAGTGATTCAGACTAGGAACCTGAAGTTCCTCAGAAGTGTGGAAACATGAAATTCCTCCAAGGAACAGAGATGCTGGGAGCACTGGACTGGAAACCTACATGACTGAAATCAGTGACTAATATTCAAAACTGCCTTAGTAAAACTGGCTTAATTTTTAGGCATTTGAATGGGTGCTGCAAGCACATCATGCCTTTCAAATTCAGGCTGTTTTTATTTAGTGGCCTAGGTACTGCTGATCTGCAAATGTGGGCTGGATTTCTTACTGGCAACACAAAGCAGAGGTCTAAGGTGGGAAATTCTGGAGAAAAAACCCCTATCAGCCACCTATTTGCATGTCTTAAGATATTGCCTATGATGGAAATCTGCCTCAACAACCCCAGGAAATGCTAAGCTCCATTGGTACAAATTACAGCTCTTTGTCTATTTTATGATGCACTTATGCCAATGGTTGAGTGCTCCCAGTGAATAAAGTCTAAATGCAAAGGCTTTATTGAGCCTTTGTACTTACATAAGTGAGACCTTGGGTGGGAAGTCAGAGCCTGATTCTTAATTTCTACACATGGAGTCTTCTAACAGCCTTTGACAGAGTATTGTCATCATGTCTAAGCTGTGGGTGTTGGTAGCAGAGATACCTGAGCACTGTGGACTTCAGCAGAGACTACAGAAGCTCTGCCTGAAGCCTTTGGGTCCTTGGCTCTTATTGCTTCTGTGGCTTATACAGATGTTGGGATCTGGCAGGGAGAAACCTGCAGTCACTTCTCTTGGTTGTGTGGCCTTACCCTGTGAGTCCTTCACAGAGCTAATCGTGGCTCAGGAGCTTGGCCAGATCAGAGAAGGACAGATTTGTTGGGGAAGTAAAGGACCTGAAAGACCATGGGCAAGGACCCCTTCCACTAGACCAGGTCGCTCAAACCTCCGCCCCATCTGGCCTTAGACACTTCCAGTGCCTCACCACCCTTACAGTAAAGATTTTCTTCCTAATATCTAATCTAAATTTACCCTTTTTCAGCTTAAAACCTTTCCCCATTCACCCATTAGGTCACAGGAAGCAAATGAGACAATTCACTTCAGCAAATGATCGCAGGAACAGTTCAGGAACACAGAGTAGGCTGGACCACCCTGGGAGGAGCAAGTCCCTCTAGTGTCTAAATAAGATATGGCAAAGGATGTTTCTTTTCTGCAGGTTCTGCAGGTCTTGGACAACTCCTGTGTGCCAGGATGCTGCAGTGGAACATTCCAACACGGCATTGCTGAGGCACAGATCATGCAAAGAGAGGGCAAAGAAGGAGGTGCAATGAAAGGTGTGACTGAGTACATGCTGTTTCCTTCCTGAGCAGGAGAATAGAGGATAGTGCCAAAGGGCACTGCCAGTTGGTCTTGCCTGTCCCTGGGAGTACACGGTAACAACGTGTAATCCGGCATTAGTGCCGGTAAAACTGGCTTAATTTTTAGATATTTCAATGGGTGCTGCAATCACATCATGCCTTTCAAATCCAGGCTGTTTTTATGTAGTGGCCTAGATACTGCTGATCTGAAGGTGCCTGAAAGCTTTACCCCGCAGGAAACATGGATGATAAAGCAAGTAATGCATTACATTGGTCATCCCAAATGGCAAAATCCATGGAGGATCTGAAAAGTCAGCTGGAAGTACGTCTCAGAAACAAGCAGGGCATCAGCACCTTTTCTGAGAACAGTGCTGGGATGTGCTGATATTTATATCCTCCCTGGTGTCATCCAATGAATCCTCTTTAAAGGGGAATAACAGCCATGTCAGGGTTGTTAGCTGGGGGAACTGAGAGATAGTTCACAGAGAAATAGCGAACCACAAAGAGAGATCCAAAACAGTCAGAAATATTTGAAACAAGATTCAGCTTGGAAAAAATGCAGCTCTTATCTGAGGAAAATAATTGGAGTTGCCTATTCCCAGAAAAGAGACCACTTTGGAAACAAATGACTCGGCACAAAGGAAATAATGGGATTACAGCACAGGGTAAGGTAGACATGGTTTTGGAAAAGGCATTACAGAGCAGAAAGTAAAAGCAAATCAAATTTACTTGCAGGGTATCCTAAAGCAAGGAGGGAGGGAACAGTCCCTTTAATACTCTGATGTGACTGCAGTAGTGTTCAGCTCAGGGGGTTACTGAGACACAGTAAACTTGTCACTAGTTTAAATAAGAATTATTATCAGGCTTCAGGTGTTGGCATAGGTGCACTGATTAGGTACTGAGAAAGGTAGATTGGAGGCCAAGGAGCCAGACTGCCATATGTTGATTCACAAGCAAGTAAAGGCACAAATGGTCCTATTGACATAGTGAATTTAGGTTGTTATGGTTTAATAGCTGGGTGGATATAGTAAAAATTTATGGTATAAAAAGACATTAAATAGTGAAATAAAAGCAGGGGAATGATTCGTAATAGCCACAGAGGCTGTGTAAAACAGACTTCAGACTGACTAGCAGTTCGTATTCATACACCTATATGATTTTCTACCTCGAACTGAGAAGGAAAAACTCTAATGTGATCTAAAGTTTAGTTTTAGAAATGTGGCTTTTAATGAAAAATCCCTTAGGTATTCTCCTTTCAGTTCTGAGCTTCCTCAAAGTGCAGGGCCAGCACTTCATAGGGTGAGCATGGGTGGGAATGGGGAGACAGAGAGTGTCTGTGTATCCTACTGGGAGATGAGAGCACTGGAGAAAGGATGTAAGAGCTGGTGCTACCCTCTGGGAAAAAAATACAAAGCAAAACCTGCGGTTGAATTGGCTGTTTTGGTTTTGTGTTATGTGGTGGTCTTGAAAATGGTTGAGGAAACCCTGCCAGCTGCAGAAGTGGAGGGTATGAAACACCAAGGTACCTCGTGCCTTTTGGGGAGGTTGTCAGGGCCTGTAGGACCAGAAACATGCACCCATTAACCTTGGGAATTTAATACAGAAACATCTGAGACTGATGAAAAGCATGGACAGTCATCCTGTCAGTAAAGGTGCAGGAGGTTTTAACAGCAAAAGGAATGGTAACAGCAAAAGGAATAGATGCTAAAGAGCCTTTGAAACTCTGGTATGGGAGGAAACAAGTATTGTGTAATGTACTGATATGTTTTCAAATGGTCAGCTTTATTGCAAAGGTTTTATTCCCCCAGTTGGGTTCTATTTCCTTAAGTAGCTGCAGAGCAGTTGGTGAAGTTGCTAAAATATGCTCACATGAATAAAGGTTGTCAAGCCAGGGTTTAGAAGGGGTTAATATTTGTTGGATAAACTTGGTCAGTTCTTTCACATATGAAAAGAGGTTTTGAAAAATACTAGGCATAAATGCCGTGCTTTATTCTATGTTTAGCAGATTGGCCCATTGTTTTGTCTCTCCTACAACACACAAGTTATTTTAGTTTTGAAAAGTAAAATTTGTCAATTCAAACCCAAAGTTTTTGGGAACATATTTAAAATCCTCCCCCCCCCCCCCGATTACTGTTGCAAATCTTATTAAATTTCAGTTTTTTAACCAAAAATTAGAAGGTTTCTTGGAAATTTATTAGAAAGAAATAAACAGATTTTCCTCTGTTTAGGTTTTCTTTTGGTTTCAAAAATATCCTCACAATTTCTAAGCATTTACAGCTAATTCACATTGTCACCAGCTAAAATCTTCCAGTATTAGCAAGGAGCTGCAGATCTGTAACAAGTAAGTGCATCATAAAATGCGTAATGCTAATATTATTATTTTTCTTGAGAGGACTGAAAAATTAAAATGCTGTAAGAAGACAGCTTGCAAAGATAGCTGGGAGCAGCAGGCAGTTAAGTAATATGTTCTGTGTGGGTGGGGAGGTTAAGTTGTGGTTTTGTTTTCTTTTGTGAGAGAGAAAATATTGATTCATCTGGAGAAAATGGAAATGACTGAGGAAGCTACCTCAGATGAGTGAAAAAATCAAACAAATGTGCTCCCACATGTGTTCCTTATCACTCTTGGAAAAATTAAACCCCATCTTTTCAGCTCTTGCTTCTGTGCTTTCTACTATTATAAAAGGCAAACAATGAATATTCATTTCTTCTGTCACTATATGACTTGATTTTCATGTCCCTGCGTATTTGGAAAAGTACTTTGAAAACAAAGGTGTCTGCTGCAATCCATCCCTAGATGGAGATCTGTGGAACTGTCAATTATACCTGCTACCCACATCCTCCTTAAGGGCTTTACATGGACACCAAATGTATGCTGTGAGTTTTCAAACTGACTGGGGAAGCTGCTGCAATGTATTTTTAATGTTACAGTTCCAAAGGAAGGTGGAAAAGCCTCTCCTAAGCACAGGAATCCCAGTAAGAAAATAGATGGTATTAATTCTTGATCTGACAACATCCTGGATCCTTGCCTTGTGTTATTTCACCTCCTGATGGAGAGTGGAGGGCAGTGTTGTTGTTTAGCCCAGACCAGAGGGTGATGCCATACAGCACTATCATTTTCTGTCTACAGAGGAGATATCAGAATTTAAAGGCAATACTCCAGGTCCTGTAGAAGAGACCACCTTCATAAAAGATCCTCCCCAGAGGCTTCCTACTTCTCCTTTATTACAGTTGCCTCTGATAATTTTGTCCCCCTTAGTCTGCTATTTTGGAGATGACCTGAAATGGCCCTTGCTGTGAGTCCTGTGAGGGCAGGAATAAATGTAGTAAGAGAAGCTGTTGCAGAAACTGATGAGGAGGAGTAAAGATTTGGGACTTTATTCCTTTAGACTGATACGAAATCAAGAGATATGCAGTAAATCTCTCCTAGTGGTGTCGTTGGCTGTTTAACGTCATGAGGGCATAGTGGTTTAAACAAGAGGTAAAAAGGAACATGAAAACTAATTAATTTATTACCCAGGAAAAGTGCCTCAATATAAAGTACTTCATTATTCCTAAAAGCTGCATTGCCTTAAGATATTTATAACAGCGAACCAGAGAACACATTTCATGAAGAGCAAACCTACAGGGTCATGAGTCCTTTCAAAACGTATCAGCACATCTTTCTTTCTGCCTTTTAGAGGGTAATGAAAAATTTGAAAGTAACCCAAACCTTCATACAAAACAAAACAAAAAAAAGAGAATCAAATCAAAACAGACAACAACAACAACAACAACAACAAAGAAAAACAGGCAAAGAAAACAGAAGCAACAGCAAAACAAATTAGCAAACAAATAAAACAGGAAAAAACAACCAAAAAACAAACCCAACCCAGTGTGACTGTGGTTGCAGGAGTGTGGAGCACTGAATGCTGCCTTCAGGGAATATGATCCACCTCCTGCCTCTGCTGCATTGTTCCCATGGGATGCTACTCAAATGGCTCAGATCCATTAGGGCTGTAAGTAGTCTGTCAACCTGGGATACTAGAGTTCATTTTTGTGAACCACTGAATATTCCCAGTCACAGTATGATGGGTGCTGAGCTGTGGATATGACTTTCCTGTTAAACCAAGCAGTTCCAGAGTCCAGTTTCCAGCTCTGGATACAGCCTGACTATGTCTATAGCAATAAAGTATCCCTGTCTCTAAAATAGGGTAGCTGCATCCAAACCAAACACCTCAGAACAGTCCCTGACTGGTGCTGGAACCTGAGCTACATTCAGGAATGCATTGGGAAAGTGCTGTTTGTTTTGGGCCAAAATAATTCCAGGCACCATTCTAAAAATTGAAGAATAGAGATGATTGCATTCCAGTGCTTGGGAATGTTCCCTGGCACCGTTCAATCTGCTGACAGAGGTAATTATAGGATGGGATTTGCCTAATGAAATGTAGATGCCAACATCTGGGACAGTTGTCTGTGTCTACTCCAGACAATGTATGGTCGATGAAGAGAATCACTTGGTCATAATTTGTCTCATCATATGAGATCTACTTATCATTAAGTGGTTGTCTCATAACAGTCAGAGGGATTGCACCATAAAATCTGTATTAGATAACACTGGCTGTATGATGAGCCCAGAAAGACTGGGTCACTACGTTATGATCCTCACAGACCAATACAGACAACACAGTGCAATTATACTCCCAAAGCAGGTATTGAACAGTGCTAGAAGCAAAACCAAGCAAAAATCTGCGGCAGAGCAACGATTCAGCCTTCAACTCATAAACAATCCCTGAACGACCTTTTCCTATTTTTTATTAAACTTCTATCTTCCCACGCTTCCTCAGGTTTTATCTGCTGCCTTCTTTCACAAGGTGTGACTAACTCTGTGTATATCTGAATATACAGGGACCTGATCCTGTTTGCAGGTCCCTTGGCAGCAATGTAAGAGCAATAGTAACAATTTGCATTTATACACTCCCTTCCACCTGATACCCTCAGAGTGCTTTACAAATACTGATTGGTTATATTTCACATTACTCCTGTGGGATGGCTATAAAAGAGAAAAATAGAAGAGTGGATTATGAATGACTGGAACTGAGACATAGGTAAAGATAAAAGAAAAACAGACTGTTAGAAAAAAAGAAGGACTCTTATTTCTTCATAAAACCAGGAACTCAGTTATTTTGTCCCATTTCACACCAGATGGAAATTCAGTTTTCATGCCCTAAATTCCTTGCAAAGCAAGAATTTAATACAGGGTATATCTTGGTCTTAATGAAAACTCTGGATGCCCTTAACTTCTGACACAGTATGTGAAGTATAGAGAGTAAAGTGATCCTTGTGTATGGTATCAGGTTTTTGTTGCACTGGACTAATTTAATGAACTTAATGGCAAGAAATGCTTCTTAGCAATACCTGTGAGTGAATGATACAGATCCCTCTATCAGTAGAGACTGTAGATTTGTAGAGGCCAAGTGGCTTCACAGTGGATGTGATCCAGTTCATCTGACTCGGTATCAAGTTCCTCCCAAAAGAAGATCTGAAATACCCTACATGGTCAGTAGAAGTAGGCAGTGTGCTCTAGAGGCCTCAAGAAGATACCTTGCTCACCTAAATCCAATCACCTAAATCAGATAAAGTGGATCTTCTTTACAAGGGCTTCAAGGAATCTGTCATCACTACTTGCCTGGGAACTTAGATAGTTATTGTAGGACTGCTCTGATAGGAGCCAAAAATACAGCTGTTGGTTAGAGAGGCAACCCAGGCAAACTGGATCCTTCCTAAGGAAAAGATATGTAAGAACAACCACAGAATCATTAAGATTGGAAAAGATCTCTAAGTTTGTTGGGTCCAACCATTAACACAGCGCTGCCAGGTGCATCACTTCACCATCTCTCGAAGCACCACAGCTACACTTCTAGGGATGGTGATTCCACCACTTCCAGGGCAACCTATTCCAGTGCTTTATCACTCTTTCCAGGAAGAAATTTCTCCTCCTATCCAAACTAAACATCCCCCGGTGAAATATGAGGTGTTTTCCTCTTTTTCTGTCACTTATCTGAGAGAAAAGGCTGACTCCCTGCTGTCTACAACTTCCTGTTAAGTAGTTGTAGAGAGGATAAGATTCCCTCTGAGTCTCCTTTTCTCCAGACTGGATATCCCCAGCTGCCTCAGCTGCTCTTCATCAGACTTGTGCTCCAGACCCCTCACCATCACATGCAAGGTGGCAGTGGAAGGAAAAGAGTCACCTCCCTATCCCCTTGGCCCTCTGCAGAAGTTGCAATCCTGTTCCTCAGACACCACTGCTCATGTTGAGTGGTTCACATGCTGAGCCCTGAGAATCCTCCCCCCCACCACTCCTGCTCATCTTTGGCTGTGTAACCTTTTCTGGGATCAACTTGCTGAGCGATGGGTATGGCTGTGTGCTGTGGTTCCATTCTCTGCATTATTTAGCATGCTGACAGCCTTTTTGTTCTCTGCAAATATCATCAAGAGTGACTGCAAACTACTTTCCAGAAGCCTGGAATAGCAACAGACCTAGCAACAGTCACTGCAGAACCCTAGTAAGAGCATCCTCTCTCCATCATGGTTTCCCATTTTGACAAACCCTCTTGCAGATTTGTGAATTACCCTCTTCTCTGTCTCCTTATCATGTGGTTTATTGATATGATGTGGAGCCAATTTTTTAATCAAAATGTTATGCAGCGAAAAGTCAAACACCATGCTGAAGTCTAAATAGATTATATCTTTGTTATTATCTTAATTAACCAGCCTTGGAAAATCATCAAATATTTAAATTGCATTTGTTTTGTGAGACATGTTTTCTGCAAAATTTTGGTGACTAGCACTGATTAATTACATTCCCTATTACTTACTTATTCTTTATTAATTTTGCCTTTCCCCCTCCCTGCATCAGTTCTGTTATTGATGTTGCAGTGGCTTTCCCAGGAGAACTCATTCTTCATTAATTGTTGTTGCACATTAGCAATCTTCCCACACTTTGGAACACCCCCTGGATTCTGGCCTTTTGGAAAACACTTTTCTAGAAACCCTTGGGGATACAAGATGCCCCAGCCTGCACGTTTTCCTATGTTTTTTATGATTGTGTTGAGTGACAGTCAAAACCAGGGGTGTAATTTCAGATTACTTCAATGAGAGGAATACAGAGGAAAGGAGAGAGTTAACAACAGCAGGAAAAAATGCCCCAGTCTCAAGTGAACCTGTTAATTTTGAAAAGTGAGAGTTAGTACAGAATAGGGAGAAGCTTGACAAGCCTTTCTGACCTGACACGAAGATCACCTATTCATTGAAAGTTTGACACCATCACTTCAGTCTCAGATCACCTCGCTCCATAAATTCACCCCTGCTCTCTTCTTCCTGTCCTTCTCCATATACATTTAATAGTCCTTTAAAACTGTCAAAGGCAGCTTTTTCTGCCTTTGATGGATCCTAGTGTTTGCCAAAGACCTCAGGTTTTTAAGAGCTCTTTTATATGAGGGCAGGGTCCTTCCTCTCAGCCCACATTCGCTCTTGCAAGGATCTGGTGCTATTCCTGGCCAGGACAAGGAAAATCTCTGATGGTTTAGGTCATTCCCTCACACTAATTACCATTTTCTTAGATTGATCCCCTTGATCCTTCAATAAGACAGTTCAATAATACAGTTTAATAAACTGCTTTTCTCTTACTCGTTAGAAACCTTAAGAAGGTTTAAATATTTGATAACATTTTTTGCTTCCATTTTTGAAAAGAGTGTGAGATATAATGAAATCAGATGGTTAAAAAAGTGAATGCCATAAACAAAGGAATACAAATCAAAAAAGAACAAAAATAGAAAATTTTTGTGAGAACACTTAGACAAATTTAAATTGGATTCTCAGACAACATCGAAAATATCTTGGAATTGTTGTCAGATGCCTGTGAACTCCTAGAAGACAGATAAGGTCCCATAAGATAGGAAAAAGCAAATAAAGTGGATGTTCTTAAAAAAAGCCAAAGGCTACTGAGCAGTCAACCAGAGGTAATGAAACAATAACTGACTGAAAGCTCACAGAGGGAAATGAGCAGGAATGTGGTTTTGTTAAGAAAGAAATCTTGTCAGTTCCTTCTACAGAAGGCTTCAGGATAGGCAAAACCAGTAGTTAAATAAATGACTTTAGAATGTCTGTTAATACTTTTTCATATTATTTTATTGCAAATAACAGATTAAAGAAAGATGGTCCTGATAAATCTAGATCGAGATGGGTGAAAAACTGGTTAGAAAATGGCTACATGAAAGTAATTAATTGTCATGGGTCCATTTTACAAATAGATGTACTATAGCAGATTCTTTCTTTGGTCAGGTGTTACCAAATAGTTTGAATTATGCTGATGATCAAGCAGGAAGCACAAGTTTTCACTGTGTCACACTCTGAGCATGTTTCAACAAAATAAGGAAGCTTCCAAAAGAGTCAAGCATTATATAGGAGGTATCTCTAAGACATGTCACTTAATCCTCTGTTTACACTTTGAGGCCTGATATGGTTTATTCTTGTTTCTGCAAGTTATAAAGAGTTGAACCAGAAACAGGCTTGACTTAGGCAGTGTAAAGTGTGGCCCAGACTCGAAATTTTAATTCTGAGGGGACAGCTCAAGAACCAGGTGCTGTTTGAAACATCATGTCTCAGTGCTGTGTCATGATAGCCAGTGTACTCTGAGCTTTAATTTCCACCTATTGGTCAAAAAAGGTCACCTCTGTCTCATTTGTTGGAGGACCATTTCCACTGCTTAGATAAGAACCTGTAAGGAGACAAGGTAAAATAGGTGTTGATGTAATGTGACTTTCTGCTACTCCCACTGCAAAAGGGACATAAATCATAACTGCCCCCATACTTCCCACAAGTTGTAGAGAATTCTTACCATTTTAGCAGTGCCCTCTTCCATTCTTCCTTTCAAATTCATGCCTGTGTGACAGTAAGTTTCAGGGATCAGCGCCCACTTCTGTCATGGCATTTACCTGAGAAACAGCCTCAAAATGCACCAGACAGACTTCACTACAAGCCGGTTCCACTGCAAGGCATGAGATATCACACCTCAACAAGACATGAATTGATGCCTCAGACAATATTTTTCCTTGGTTGTTTTTTCCTGAGTTTAATTATTGCTTTTGACTTCAAAATTCTGTTATCATCAGCATGAAAGTGATTGCTTGAGAAACTTACTGCAGTAGAAACCTCATCATTTACTATCAACAGTTTTTAATTAAATTGTAATAAAAGTAAACAAAACTTTTCAAAAACAAATTTATCTCTGTTCAAATATTTCTGTGTCTATCTCTCATGAAGTCAGGTTGCTCTGCTGAAATGGTTGTGAAATCCATGAACTGGCTCTTTCATCTTTGCTGAGCTGATTCCACTGACATTCTCTCCCATGGGGAGGGACTATGAAGGAGAATTTCAGTAAACCAATTGCACAGGACTTTGCTATAATTGACCTGATTGCCCTCTCTTTGCAGTGAATGGCTCCATCTTGCCCATAGCAGAGAATTCCTTTATCTTTAGGAATGCCATGCCAAGATGATGAAGTAGTTTACATATTGAATTTGGTGTGATACTCTGAGAATCATAGAATCAACACAGAATCATAGAACGGTTTGGGTTGGAAGGGACCTTAAAGACCATCTCATTCCAACACCCTGCCACTGGTAGGAACACCTTCCAGTATTCCAGGTTGCTCCAATCCCCATCCAACCTGGCCTTGAACACTTCCAGGGATGGGGCATTCACAGCTTCTCTGGGCAAACTCTTTCAATGCCTCACTACAGATATCACACTCCTTCCTCTTCCCAAATATTTATGAGATTTGTCGCTAATCCCAAACCTTCTTCCTTCTGCTCTCAGTTCTTCATGCTTTACCTATTTTCTTTCCTCTTGAGAGAGTACTGGTCCCTTTAAGAAAAATGTTCCTTGCAGAATGTGTATGCAAAGGCAAAAACAAAGGGACGTGATGGTCTTTTTAAAATATAAGAAAAGCGGATACAAAAGAAGGAAGATTTAGTGTGTTTTGCATGACATTGGTGACAAGACTAACATGGAATAAACTTCAGCAAGCAGGTTGTTGAATATTGCACCAAAACCTTCTCACACAGAGAACAGGCAAGTGCTGGCACTGATTGCCTGGGGAAAAGGCCCAACCTGTGACTCCAGAAGGTTTTACGAGTCTGCTATGACTTTCCCAGTAGTCCCTGTGCTGAAGTATGGATGCAAAACTTTCCAGCTATGGAGCAGATCATATTTCTCCAACTTCACCCTCCTCAGTGATGAAAAAAATAAAACCACGGATGGTGCTTTTTTCCTAAAACATGAAGAAAAAGAAAAAATATTTTATATATATATGTGTATATATATGTACATATATGTGTGTATATATATATATTCTTACATTCACCTTCAGTGGTTGGCAGAATCTGGGACACACTTTTGCAAATGTTAGATATTCTCTATCTGTATACATCTACATAAGAAAATACACAGAATAACCCGGAATAACCTTATTTGGGTTCTCTGGTTTTTTCATGTCTGTTTTGCTGAAAACGTGTGAATTAAAAATTCCTTATTTTCTAAAGATATAATTAACTTCCCCTCCCCCTGCATAGTAGGTGCCAAATAACTTTCACATGGATCCAGGAATCTAATTAAAGTGCAGAAACCAAGGGTTTTAAAAATAATTTTTATTAGTTAAATAAAATTACCTTAACTGTTCTAGGTGCATAAACAGGGTTGGAAAGCTTTTAATGACATGATTTGCATCCAGGATGAAGTTAAACTTTAATATGTACAAATAAATTGAACAAATAATTGTTTTAGAACTCTGCAGGATTTTACCATTGCAAATCTCATCCTTCTAGATGGAAATAAAGAGTTTTCTTACTTTTTTGATTCCCAAATTCCAACTTCCTACTCTTTGCTTAGTGCTTTTCACAGGTTAAATGATTTCACATTTTTATAACTTTGGTAAGAACTCTGAACTGCTTGAATTTTTTAGTTTAAATTATTAACTATATATCTACATATAGTAACTATATATCTCAGTTTCAGCTTATTCTAAGCTTATTCTAGATTAACAGAGGTGTCAGAATTTAAAATTAAATATTTAAGACAGTTAATATTGAAATAAAAACCTAATTGAAAATCCTATAATTTCACGTGATATAACTAACTTTTAGAATTTTAACACCTATACGTTTTTCCTGTGATTGTAGTTCATACCAAATTCACATTCTACTGCAATACTGAAATAATACATAATAAGAAGTCATGAAATTCATATATGGGACAGGCTACAACTCACTTAACATTAGATGTTTAAAACTATGTGCCTAGTCTCATCAAGTTAGGCAGGTCCCTTAACAGTCATTAAAAACACATTTCACCAGGAGATTCATCTCAGACTTATCTTACAACTAAAACAGCCTTTGGACATAATTGTCTCCAGGGAGTATTGATGGCTCCTTGATGGTTAACTCAGACCAGATTCCTAACCTTCAGAAGACAGAATCATAGAATGGTTTGCGTTAGAAAGGACCTTAAAATCATCTCATTCCGTGCCCATGGCAGGGACACCTTCCATTGGACCAGGTTGCTCAAATCCCCATCCAACCTGGCCTTGAAGACTTCCAAGGATGGGGCAGCCACAGCTTCTCTGGGCAACCTGTGCCAGCGTCTCATCATCCTCCACAGTAATAAGTCCTTTCTAACATTCTGTCTAAATCTGCTTTAGTTTAAAATTATTCCCTCTTTGTCCTGTCACTACATGGTCATGTAAAGATGGTTGAAGTCAGCTAAGATGAACATAGACACTTTGACACCCTCCTGACACCCATGTTGTCAGGTGCCATAATTCACCCAGGTGACCTCCCAAAGACATCACTCCTTATAGTGGGGATGTAAAACCCGGTCAAGAAGGGCATGGAAGGATCCCTATGGGCAGAAATTGTGGAGTGGTTCAGTAAGTCTGTCCCCTTTCTTTATCAATGTTAATTAACATAGTCCTGTGGACAGATGCAATTAGAAATTACAGCAAACACAAAGAACTGCATCTATCTAACATGAGATAATCCTAAAACAACCTCATCATGACTGACTAGCCTTTCCCTTGGTGCCCAAATCCATCTTGCCTCTGGAAGTGCTTTTTTCAAATGCCGACTGTTGGATGTTCAAGCATTCCAGGCAGTACATGTGTTAAAGTCCAGGCTGCTGTCCACAGAATATTAGGGCTCATCTCCAGATGACCAATCCTCTGTGGAGTGTTTTTGTCTGGGATGTTTTTTTTTCAGTTATAAGGAAAGAAGGAGAGTAAAAAATGTTAATGCAATACCATTTTCCCAAGGGAAGGTGGAGCAACCTCAGGAAAACCAGTGGAGGAGGAGAAAAGGACCAGAGGGAAGTATGAAGGTTAGTACTATGCCCTTGGCATTCTCTGCACAGGAAAGCTGCCAAGAGTCTTCTTTGTCATGCTGCTTTTTCTGGAGGCCTTTTGACTTCACTTAGATGGCAAATGGAAAGTTGTACACAAAATAAATAATGTTTGTGAGACCAAATGTCACCACAGCATTCTTCTCGCATGATGGTCTTTACTTCTCAGTGTATTTTCCTTTGGAAACACCCTTTTCACCCCATTTCAGATACTCCTGCTTGCTTCCCTTTAAACCCATTCTTCAGACCCATGCCAGTGTGGCCTGTTTATGACATCTTATCCACTATAGCAGCTCTGAATTTTGTTATAAGCAGCAGAAAATAAAAGCACAGGCAGCTCCTTTTCTACTTCCTTTTTTGTTCAGCAACAGACTGTGCCACCTTTTGGGGTATAAATTCTTTTTATCAGTACCATACTTATGGTTTAATAATAGTAGTCAATATTCATGTAACAATTATGTAATAAATATAAGCATAAAATATTAATATAAACATAATTAAAAATAATAAATACTACCAATAACAACAACAGCATAAGATGAATAAGTGATGTAAAATGCTCATCGGAGGAGGTGTATGTCAAGATAAAGGATGTCATTGGATTTACTCAATTCACAGCTATTAGCAATGTGGACATAAATGAAGATACCCAATATCCCCTTCCAGAAACTCATGATGATTGCACCCTCACAAACATGTACCTGTTTGACTCTGCCCACAACCCTCATCTGCCCACTCTAAAGACCATTTAGCGCTCATTTCTGCCCAGCTGATGTGATACAGGGACACATTTGTGTCCCAGCAGTGTGTTACAGGGATATGTTTACTCCTTGTTTCCTTCGCATGTGCCCCTCTTCACTGAAGTGAATATGGTTTAACAGCAACGAGAACTTCATGGTTTGCATGTAAACTTCAAATCTGGAAGAGGTGGATGGTTTCTCTCCAAGTGAAACCAACGTGTCTGTGACCCAGAGCAAGGCAGCTGCTCAATAAAGACGTAAACAACTGCCTTGCTGGAGCCTTCAGGCTGAACGAGCTTGTGATTGGCCTGTGGGACATCTTATTCTTTAGTGTTCTTTATTCATTTACTGTAATGGAAATAAAGAAATCGAAACAGGAGGGTCTGACAGGATAATAGGCTTGTGATGTTCTGAAAATAAACATCTACCTCTGTTTGACATTTATTATCTATAAACTGCTTGGCTTCTTTTTGGCAGTTTTATTGTGTCAGGAGACCATTATCCTGTCACAGCACTGTATTGCACTGACATTATCCCTTAAGCAAATTTTGGTACTGAATTTACAGTTCTGCAGGTATTCCCAGCCTTACATCACTGAAGCATCAAAGCAAGGTAGGGTAGGTGTTTGAACACACAGGTGGTGGGACTGCATCAAGGTTAATGGCATGGGTCAGCTCAGCTGATTGGTAAGGAAGAATGAGCACTGGGAAAGTCCTGGGAGTTATTTCCTTCACTGCACTGGAGCAGGGTTTGTTACATTCATGAAGTGCATGAGGCAAGGTGTCACTGCAGAATCACAACCTCTCCATGGATGCTAATAACTCATTTACTGTGCCTGGGAGCAAAGTAAGAGAATAACCTGGTAATACCATGCATCTAATGGGTAATTATCACCTTAAGCATGTGCCCAGTAATGAAATTTTAAAACAGAATGTAAACAAAACCCGGTGTTAATTTGCATCAACTTACTTCTGCATGAAGATAAAAGATTCTAACAGTGGCCAGATACAGTTACTGACAAAACTGACCCATTGCAACATGAAAATGATGCTTTTCTGCCATAATGTTTTGTACTGTTTCCAATGCCAGGAAAAAGAAAAAAAATCTTTAGCATGGATTTATTTAATTGTGGATCTAGTGAAAAGCCACTCTCTGTAGTCTGCTAACACCTCAAGAAATATTCACTTCTTGGAAGAAACTACAGAGACAGTATCTCAAAGATGTATTGTTCTGCAAGAATTTATAATGGCTTTATCCAGAGACCCAGAGACCCATGAGGACCATCCCTCTTGCCAGCCTAACTAATGATTTCTCATATGGTAATAAAAAGGAATCCAAGAAAAATAGAGAACATAGCCTTTCGCAGCCAATTAATAAAATTCACAGACTCAGTTCCCAGGATAGAGAGCTGATAAAAGTTTTCCAGTGATGAGCCTGTAGCAGCATTTTGACCACCTAGTTCTATTTCATTTATAAACTGCACCATCAAGCCTATACAGAAGGTCCTATCTCCTTCATCATCTGACATCTACCTTTGCAAGACTGTTCCCTCTCCAGTTTGACCACTTTCATACATGTTTTGCCTTCAGCCTAAGTTTCCTAATTTTGTTACCCTTCATAGTGCATCCTGTGAGCCTTTGCCCAGAGAACATAACATCTGCCTGTGGGATTTTGGTCTTCATTAGAAGTAGAGGCTATATTTTTAGTTTTAACAAGAGGTTTTCCCTTCCCACTGAGGGACTAAATTTCTAGTGTCAGATGTGCAGCCATGGTAAGAAGGCTATGAATATTAATTTTGCAGCTTTACAGTCTCTTCTCTTTAGAGTTTCATGCTGTTTCCCACTTGCAAAGATGGTGATCTTACATGTTACCTCCATAATTTCTAGTTTCCAGTACCTCATGTTCCAGCTTCCAAATTGCTTATCTGTAGCTCCTGAAGGGGAAAGTTTGGCACTAAGGGCTCTGTGGTCCTGCTTGTCTCTGTAAAGTATGCACAGTTCTTGATGGATATCAGACAACACCTACATAGAGCCACCATAAGACATAAAAATCTGTCCTATTTTTCATTGGTAAGTTAAGCATTATCTAGTTTATATTTTTTCCTTATCTCCAATTCTAAACACATAACCTTTCTACACTGCATCCCTGTCATATTCTAAGTTTGTGAATGTTAAACTCATGCAATTGCCTCTTTCACAACAGCCTTCACTTATAAAAACATTTATTTTTCAAGATGTAGTGTCCTATTTTTAACAGCCTTCCTAGTTTTAAAACAGCATTAACTCTATTTTCAGTCATCTTCCCTTCTGAACCACCCCAAGGACTCATTCCTAGGGAGAAGTCAGATGTCAAAAAAAAAAAAAAAAATTTCATGCCAAGAAAGGAAAATGCTCCAAAACTTATGGTTTATGCACAAGGTATAATATTACGTGATGATGGTACTCAAGGCTCTATACACATTCACATTTCTTCCACAGAAATCTCAAATATCTTATTGATCTCAAAGTTTCATTGCTGGTGGTTTTCTGACCTTTTTTTTTTCCATCCAGAAATTTTCCCCCGGGCAATTATCCCATCACCATCCTCTGCCTGCCAAGAAGCTACTGGAGTCAAGTAGATGTCTGTAATGATTAGGAATCAATTTGATTGACACATCAACCTGCCACAAACATTTGCGAAAGCCCTCCTGTTACAAGACTCTTTTATTTGAAAGACAATTCAGAGGTCTAAGCTCACTTTTTATTTTTTTCTGGGCTCTCTCTGTGGTCAGTGGAGAGGCAAAAGACCCATGGGGGACCATGGTCCATCTTGTCTTAAAATCAGTGGCACAAATTTCCCTCCTGAGGTACAATTTTCCTCCCTGTGTGACTGGGAACAGCACCATGACATTGAGTGTAGCATGAGTCAAATCACTTTGCAGGTTGTTTGACAGTATTGACCAGGTTCCCTCCGATCCTAATGGCGATTTAAACACTTTCAGGAATCCACTTAGATGTAGGTGCCAATGGGGATGTCTGAAGCTGAATCTCAGCCTCGACAAGCTCAGAGAGGAGGCCTCATTGTTGAAGAGCAGAGGTTGGGTGAGGCTAATTCTGGTTTTTTTACAGTAAAAAACCCAGACTGCCTGACTTGATATTTGATGTCTTTCAGGCTAAGACTTTTTTCTTCATTGGGCTCCTGAACATTGAGAAATCCCTCATCATTTAATTGATTGTTCTTTGTCCAAATTAACAGATCATCTGCAATTAATTCCGTCAGCCAAAAGCTTCAAAGATCAGAGAGTTTACAACAAATACCTTTGTCTCAGTGAAGCAAGATGGAGTTTTGCCAGGGATCCCACCTCTAAAATTTTTAGTGGTTTTTTTTTAATATGCTGAGGCAATCAATTTTTTTTTTTCTTGGTAAAGATCTCTTTTCAAAAGAGGTTTCTGAAAACGTTACTGTTTCTTTCTTCACTCAGATCTGCCAAAGAAGGCTTGGCTGGAATCCAACACTGAAACACATATCCTTTTTTGCCTCCTTAACTTTCCAGTGAAATTTGTTGCCTAAAGATCTGGGGATTAGTAGAGATAAGATAGAGAGCAGCTCTTTTAATGAAGGCCTTCTGACCACAGAATACAAAGGTGCATTCCCACATATAGAATTATTACACTTTTATATCTTTACTAATTATCATATCTAATGGGAACATCCAATCCTAAGACCCCTTTTGCCCTGGTACCACCCTCAGAACTGCCCCACTGGAGCCCCTCCAAGGGCCTTGAGCCTTCTGTCTTGTTTGGTCTACCATATCCCTTGTTATTCTGGTCCAAGTGAACATCCCAACGTGTTAAATTCTTCCCATTTCTTGCTAAAAATCTATTGCCTTGAAAAGACAGTTAAAAGACAGTTAAATGGAAGCTTCAGGAATGTGACACACAAACTGTGAGAAAGTAATGATCTAAAGTGTAAGTAAACTCCAGCTGCATTAAAATCCACAAAAAGCTAAAAATCCTAAAAATTCAAAGTCATCACATTAAAGATTATGTGCATTAAAAAAAAAAAAGAGCCTAATATGTTATGCAAAACACATCTGGTGGAGGAGGTATGGAAGAGAACAACCAATCTCTGCTTTCTTTCAATTTTTTGGCATGATGGTCACATTAACACCAAATTTCACATCAGATGTAAAATTATGTGGATATTTTAGCCAAAAACATAAACATGTTTTCATAACTTGGAGTTGAGCATAACCATGACAAATCCCATGAATTTCTCTTGTGATGGTAAGTGAAGAGCAGAAAGCTGTAAGACAGAAAACTGAGGGAAGAGAATATCACTGCTTGAAATAAGTGCTGGGAAAAGGCTCATGGAATGTGAAATGTATTTTTTCTTTATATCTTCTAAAAAATTACCTTAATAAGCTACCATTAAAATGGAAGGGAATTAAAGCAAGAGCTAAATAGCTGTGATTGGTTTGGGGGGTTTGTTTGTGTGTTCTTAATAACAAAGCAGCTACGTTTCAATATTCTTGATATTCTTGGAGGCCACAGCAACCCTTCCTAGATTCGGTGTGTTTGAGTGGTAGGAAGAATGAATAATTTAACCTGAGATCTATCCATTAATGAAAAGAAAGATAGATTTATTTTGGAATACACAGCTTTGTTAGATAATAACATATAAACAAATGGAATTATTCTTAGTGCAGACTGTCCAAGGAATCTAATTCTATGAAGAAACTAATTCTTTCCTGAAAATTGCATGGCTTCAATGTTGCTGAGGAAAATATGAGTTTCTTCTACAGGAAGAAATTTTAGCCAAAGATCATCATCTCTATAGAGCCTGTAGTCACTTTTGTATAGGAAAGAAGGAACCTATAGAGCCTATAAACTCTGCAGCAGTAACTGCAGAGATTAATAGCTCTGATGACAGAGATGGCTGAGCATAAAACCTCTGCACACCTCTCAGATTAAAGCTGATACGAGTTTCTCAAGTGCTTTAGTTTATAGTTTCAATCTCACTGAAAGGCCTCTCTGAAACACCAAGAAAGCACAGTTACACATATTTAATCTTCGTGATTAGGATTCTACCAGAAAACTGCATACCAGGGTTTTATTTTAATGATCAGAGTTACCACCATTACTGGATCACAAAGTGGGCTCATGAGAGATACCTTCATCAGGGATACAGGCTGAGTCCATAGATCATGGACACAGGTTGTAGCAGGAACAAGAAGCAAGAAATGCTGGGAAAGTGGTGATCTGTTCCAGACATTCACTGAGCCTGCAGCAAGACCTTCAGCCAAGTGAGAACATTTTCTCTTTTCTCTGATGGAGAACACAGACTTTGTCACAGTTTGTACATAGTATTTGTGGAGTCTGCAACCCAATAGCAAACATGAGGCTCCATTCTGAGGGAAACACTGAGATTTGCACAACTGGAAACTGTTTTCTAAAATGTTTGCATCCTAAACCAGGATGAAAATTTTAAACAATTTATCACATAACTCACAAATTTTTCAATGTGAAATTGTCACTTCCTTGTGAAATATTAAACCTAAATTACTTTTCCTTTTTTTTCTCTTAAATTCAGCTTTCATGAACTGTAAATTTCACCCCTTTTTCCATCACAAGGACTATGTATCACTGCACCGCTGTCTCCACTTAGTTTTTTGAAATTTTATTTTAACATTATTAACAATACCTTATACTGGCAGGCATGAGAGAAAGTCTGAATCCTATGTGAGTTTATTATGCAGGCAAATTTCCTCCAGCAGAGACTCAGTGCCCATATATAGCCATCTTAATGTGTTCTCACAATGAAATATTAAGGAATAATGGTAATGTATGTATGCTAATGCATTCAAATAAAGTTCATATTAAATCTTGTTTTAATGAGAGATAAGCAAGGGCAGACTTTCCAAGCATCTTGAGTCCATCTAATGTCCTAATGCTGGTGTGCTGTGCCTGCATAAACAGCTCCCAAAGCAAAGGTTTCGTGCTTCCAGGAGGTCCAAGTATCTGGTCTGTTATTGCACTCTGCAGAGGGTATGAGGTTGTCATAGAATGGTTTTGGTTGGAAGAGACCTTAAAGACTGCCTAATTCCAACCCCCTCTGCCATGGGCATGGACACCTTCCACTAGACCAGGTTGCTCCAAGCCCCATCCAACCTGGCCTTGAACACTTCCAGGGATGGTGCATCCATAACTTCCCTGGACATGTTGTTCCAGTGCCTCACCACCTTCACACTGAAGAACCTCTTCATGATATGTAACCTAAACCTTGTCTCTTTCAGTTTAAAGCCATTATCCCTCCAGAACCTTTCAATGGATGGGACTTGAATGACTGAGTTTGAAACACTTGCTCTCCATCCCTTCCCGGGGTGTCGATGGAGGACGATGTGCTGCAGCACCTCCTCTGTGCAGACCTGGGCTCCTCCAGTGACAAGAAGTTGCAGAGTCACGAACAGCGAGAAAACAGTTCTGGTGCTATACAGGGGAAAAGGATATCATAATTCAAAGTCAGTGTCACGCTGCCATTATTAATAGCTTCTAGCCATTGCGGGTTGTGGGTTGAATGAACTCACACCAGCCTGCAAAAGGCCATGAAATCAGCAGATTAAAAGCAGATTAGTCAGCTGTATCTCTGATCCAATATATTTAAAGTAAAGCTCCTAACAACTCCAGTGATATTTGGATTAATCCCTAAAGAGTGTATCACTTTTAATATGATGGTTATTGAGAATATTTCAGATGAGCAACTTAGAATCTAATATTTGGAATATCATGGACTATTTAAGGTAGATGAGCCCTGACATATTAAGATGTGAGTTCTGTTCTGATAACACAGAAAGTCTCCATAAGCTTGACAAATCCAGACATCATCTTTTAATTGTCCTCTGACTGCTTTCCCCTGAAGCATAGATCTCTTTGGGGCCGGTGATTTGAGCAGTGACTTGTGCTTCAGAAACGTGCCTGAAAACCAAACTTTGCAGTCAGAACTTAATCCAAAGGCAAACAAAGTCACCGGGAAAGTTTGGATAGTGCCCTTTGGACTGAGCAGAGAAACCAGCTAATAAGGTTGCCTTAATTTTTTTGAGGTTTTTTTTTTGTTTCCTTTTTTTCATCTTCTTTAGACAAAGCTTAGAGTAATCAAGCTTTGCAGCAGAAATTTTACTTGGAAAAAATATCAGAAGGAAATAGAAAATAGTTCCAACAGCAAAGTTACAAACTTGTGAACATGCAAATTCACTTAAGAAATTCTTCTAAGAGAGTGTGTGAAGGATTAATCTCACCTTACTTTATCCACTGAAGGAGTATAACAAGTCCATTCTGTAAAAAAGTGGCGTAACTCCTGTCTGAGACAAAAAAATCTAGGGTCAGGTTCGATTTTGCAAAGTCAAAGTTGTACTGAAAAGCCATTTACTTATGGACAGTACCACATATCATACAGATAAAAAAACCCAAAGCACTGTTGCCCTAACATTGATTTGTTTGACCAGCATTAAAAATGGGGGGAAGGGGGAAAACAACTGAGAAACAATGTAACAGTGCAGTTAATTGCTTCCTTGAAATTAAAAAACAGGTATTGAGATCAAGACTGTTTGAGACACAACCATCCTGGGAAGAAAACATTGTGAATGGCAACATAGGAAGCAAAGCCACAATGAGGAGTAAGCCTTGAGAGCTGTGCTCCAGAAAAACACGGAATATTTCCTGAAACATCTAGAATGTGCGAGGTCGCCAAACTTGCTCTATTTATTATTCATGGTGGGAAGACAAAAATGACTTCCTTTTACCAAAAATACCATTAAATGGTCTCATTCAGTGTTTCCCCCCATTAGGCACCTTGTAATCTCCTCCCAGGTCCCTTCACTCTCTCGAGGTCTGTGCAACTTTATGAAGTCCCCTAAAGTCCTCCTAGTCCTTAACTTCAGACCTCACAAATCCTGCTGTCCCTGGGACCGCCCTACCACTTCCAAGAAGATCAGAGTTAGCCAGGCATTATCTCGAACTGTTCTCCAAAAACCTTGTAACTGCCTCATCCATACACAGGTTTCTTTGTATCCTGAAACTGGCTTAATTTGGCTACAAGGAATGAGGATTGTCTTTGCTGTGTCAAGAGTGAGGACTGGAGGGTGCTGCAGAGCTGAGGAATGAGGGACAGAGTAAGAGAGACAAAAGAAGGACAGAGAGGGTGTCTGGGAAGAAGACTGTTGCACTAACTTTAAGAAATGGAAGACAAGATAGGAAAAATAGGGGGAATATACAAAAAACATGAACCTACTTACATGGAATTAATTATCAAAAAATGCAAAGCAATAACTGTACGAATGAATTCTTCAGTAAAACTAATTACACAATGAGGCAGTTGTTACAGCAAGAAAATCCAGTGATCAAGAAATGTGAGGAGTCTAAGCAAAGAATGGGAGCTTGCAAAAAAACTGTTTTCAGGACGTGATGGACTGGACATGAAACTTTTAGTTTGTTGTTTTTGTTTTTGTGGTGTTTTTTTTCCCCCTTTCTTTTCTTTTAAATCATTCCATAAGGGGCTGTGAAGCCCAGAGAGAGAAGGCTCCAGAGATACCTTTCTGTGGTCATCTTGAGTTACAGGGGGCGTACAGAAAAGATGGGGACAGACATTTTGGCAGGGCCTGTTGCAATAGGACAAGGGGCAATGGTTTCAAATTAAAGATGTTTGATTTAGATTAGACATAAAGAAGAATTCTTATACTATGAAGGTGGTAAAACATTGGAACACGTACCCAGAGAAGAGGTGGATGTCCCATCCCTGGAAACATTCAAGGTCATTTTGGACAGGGCTCTGAGCCCTCTCCAAACTGATCTAGCCAGAGATGACCTTGCTCACTGCAGCAGGTTGGACTAGATGACCTTTAAGGGTCCCTTCCAACCCAAACTATAATGTGATTCTACAATAAGATCAGGTGATGTAGAGGGGGGTGTGAATTTTGGGGATATATGAATATTTCAGTTTGGAAAAAAATAGTTTCAAATAAATACCTATATTTGTATCCAAAACTGTTCTCCCAACAGTATGCAAACTTTCAAGCTGCTCTGGAGCCTTTGTTCAAGGAGTTTACAAATCAGTGAAAAATAACTCCCAGTTCTTCCACAGCACAAATGCTGAGAGAAGTCAATGAATCATTGGTAAAAGGGACAAGAAACAATTAAGGTCAGGTTGGATGGAGCTCTAGCAACCTGATCTAGCTGAAGATGTCCCTGCTCACTGCAGGGGAATTGGACTAGATGACCTTTAAAGGTCCCTTACAACCCAAACCATTGTGTGATTCTATGAAAAGGAAGCACAGAATGCTTATGGCTGCATAGTATTGGTGACAGCTACAGCCCAAAAACAGGTGTTGTGAAAGACACAGCCTGAAAATCTCTCCTGGTCTCTGAAATATTTTGCCATGTCACAATTTTTAAGCAGGAGAGGGAAGAAGTTCTATTCACTGCCAGGATGATCCAACACCCTTGCCCTGAACACTTGTCACAGTGCTCAGATTCAGCTGTTTCAGTGCACCAACACTGCCTCTAGATCTCCTCCAGAAACCTCTCCTGTCAAACAAACCACCCATCACATGGAAGTACCTGCTGCTTCAAAGATATATGAACTTAATTCTGTTCTGCAGTATCTAAGCAATCCCTAATGATATCAGTATAGTAGAAATTGGAATTGGAAATTGGAGCAATTGGAAATGGAATGTGGCCAATTATCTTTGTGATATCCGTGGTGTGAGAGAATAATGGGAAAAAAAACACCTCTGAGTTTGTCTTCACTGCAGGGTACTGTTTCAAATTTTATTTGAGATTTATTTTACTGACTTAAGGGAAGAAAAAAAAAACCTATTGGAAGTATGCATCTGGCACATGGACACAGGTTGAGAAACTGTACCTGCTTCCCTGAAAAAAATCACTAGCCCAGTGAAGAAAATCATCAATATTTAATCCCTTGCTTTCTACCTGATACGTAGCTCTAATTGAGAAGTAACATTCAAGCTTTTGAATGTGACCTTGTATGTTGATTAGGTTACTCCCCAGCAGTTGAATCTCATCATTTATCCCAGCCCTTTACAGAGAACACTCTGCATAATGTGGAACATTCAGGTGTTTAAGGGAATGCAGCTGCCTGAGGGATCACGGGGAAAAATATAGACATTGCAATCCTGCTCCATGTAGAAGCAGTAGTCAGAGAATCTCAAACAGGATATTTTCTCTGTTATGTGGAGAGAAAATCATAACCAAAATGCAATCTCTGCAGAAGAGACCTGCTGCACACAGCAGTGCATGCCATATACCCTGTGAAGGTTACACACCAACACAAATGTCTGCCCCTCCAGGAGCAGAGCACATGGGAAAGATGTAGGTAAGTTGATAGAAAAGCTGGTGAAGACAATTTTTGCGTTTAACTAGAAACATAGCAAGGCCTGATTTAGGAGTTATCTATGCATGAAAGAGTATAAAGTATGATTTTTTAATATATATGCTCATAGCTTATACTCTTGGATAGATAAGATCATGCATATTGTACAGCTATATTATAGTTATAATTATATATTATATTATAATGCACTTATATGCAATATAATATATATAATTATAGCTCTATTACAGTTATAATTATATACATAAGCTGGGTGCTGAGACACAGCAGGACCTGCCACCTTGATTGCTGATGTTTATGTGGATTTCCTTCACTTGATGGAGGAGGAGCCTTGGTAGTTTTTATATGTAGCACAGTGGCCGTGATAAGCACCGGAGAGTGTTACTCCTGATTTAAACTCAGGGGTGTGATAAACTGTGTAATCAAATCTCAGTTCTGCATGTTGAATGTGAACTCTCAGCTAAAATAACTTGGAACAGATCGCTTTGCATGCAAGGGAAATTACAGAAAACCTGTTGATGGGTCAGTCCTTTTTAGCATCTCCTCTCCTCTCCTCTCTGAGAATTGTGACAAACTTAGATCCTGCCCCAGGCACAATTCGTGTGTGAACTGAAGTTTGAAACCTAAAGCTCAAAAAACTTAGTCATGATGATTTTGTTCATAGATATGAAGGAACACCGTGAAATCTATTGATATGAGGGAATCATCTGCTAAAACCTCACCAAGCCCAAGGCATAACAATTCTTCTAGAGAAGAGGAGACCGTGGTTGTGTTCAATGGAAGAAGCTTTGAATGGATGCAAACATTCCCCCAGAGGTCAGCTGAGAACAGTCCATGACCAGATGTGTCACTGACTTACATCCAGGGTGGTTTCAGTTTGAGTAGGTATAGGAAACTGCTCTCATGCATCACAACAAGTTGCTCAGGCAAGACTCTTAAAACATTGCTTCGTTTTAACTGACTATCTGAGCTAATGTTAGAATTAGCTTGGGGTAGATAGAACCTGGGCCAAGGTCCAATACGATAGCCACTTCATTTTGCTTGAGAATCCACGACTATCACTCCAGTGTTTGGCAAGTCAGAATTAAATTAGCAAAAAGTACTGAAAGTTTATTATGTAAGTTCCCCCACCGCCATGATTCTCACTTCAATCAATGCTACTAATTAAGTCAATTTAAACCTGAGCAATAAGGCTGAATGCAGATGTAGTGGTGTTGCACAGGATGTTGGGAATGTCAGAGGTAACTCAAAAAAGGAGCTTCTTTCTATCATAAGACTGAGATCCTGCACCACACCAATTTATGTGAATGTGCCAAAGGAAATCTTATTCCTATTAATCTATCCTTATCTATGACTTCCTAACTCAAGCTGTGTACTTTAACGTCGAGCTGCAGGCTGTTGTTTAGCTGCTAAGGGTTTTTTTTTATGTGGAAGGAACAGTTCATTCAACCTTCCTTTGCAATCACACAGTGATTGTCTGGTCTGAAACATTCATGGTGAGCAAGGAGAAATGGGCACCTCCCGGAATGAGTTCACCTCATCCAAAGGCATATCCCAAAACAAGCTTGATAAAACTGTCCCTGGATGTAATTAATGCAGTAGAAATTGAGACAACCACCTCAGACTGTCAGGCTGACTGTTGGACAGCAGTTTAGTGAAACGAACTGTGTCCTGAAAGCTTGTACTCTGGGATCTGGGTGATGTACCACCTCTCTTATTCTAGTTACAAAGCAGCAAACAGGGAAATGGAAAAATAAACCAAAAACCAGTTGGCTACACTTAGTAAGAATCTTTTCCTCTGGAGTGAATTTTACTGTCTTCCTGAAGATTGGGTTTGGTTCAGCTGCCAATTCCTGTCACCTCTTGCTGGGTTCATGCTGGTATCTTGCTCATTCTCAAAATCTGCACATGTAGATTCAGAAATAAGCTCCTTAACATTGATTCTTCACCTTTTCAGTCTGTTAGGAGTGAGTTGTGAAGTGATTTTGATTTCTTTTCAAGCTCAGTCCCAGTTCATGGCCATCTACAAGTACATGGGAAATTTAACAATAAGAAGGGAATTTAGGCACATTATGTTGGGTTTTGGCACATGCAGGTACATTTCTAAAATGTGGGCTCCTGACTTTCAAATTGATCTGTACCAACCCTTAGGAGCTATTTCTGCACCTCATCTGACAGGGTCATGTGCTTTCAGTGCTGATGAACCATGCCCTTCAACCCATTTTCTTGTGTCAGCAGATACACTTAATCAAGTAAAAATATTAAGTTCCATTTCCTTGTTATTTCCTTCTTTTTTGTTTTGGAACAGGAATTATTTCCACAAACTTTACATATCTGTTATAGCATTACTTTAGCCTGGTCAGATAGATTAAAACACCTTCAAGGCATATCCAGAGATCATTTAATTTGTTGTGTTTTAAGATGAACTGATCAACTTTCAAGGAATACCCCTCTCTTCACTGTCTGTCAGTCAGTGTGTGCTAACAGTCTAGCCACCTTGAATAGTATTTCTGCCTCAATTCACATCCATTATAGGTGTCTACAGTAAGGTTTATGTATGACCCAGGGGCTCAATACAACTGCTCTCAGATTTCAGTACCTTTAGGGATGCATCAGAACATCTGAAACACCTGCCTGGCTCCGGCAGATGTGACAGGGATCCTCCCTCCAGGAGGCCTCCAAAGTCCCCACTCAGTTGTACTTGCCTGAAAGAGTCCGTCGCAGGATCACAGCAACACAACCCTGAAGAGCAGTCAGTCTGCAGGCATTTTGTACCATCCCAGCTCTATTTTACTGACAGCTGAATCACAGCTCATACAGCTGGCCACTAGGTTGCAGCTGAAGCTAAAATCACAGAAAAATTCCATTTGCTAGAGCAACCTGTGCAGATTCTCACTGCTAGCAAGCTATGGCCATGCACTTACAATTCAGTAAGTAATGATAAATAATGCACTGACAGGCACCATTACTTTACTTATTCATTGATGTAAAATTCATGTAAACATGTCCAACTAGCACAATATTCTGTGCCAACCATTGTTAGAAGGCATTAGCTTTGTTTTGTAGAGTAACCAAGATGGAATAAAGTAAATTATCAATTCAGTAAAGATGAGAGGTAAACAGTGATCCCATTTAAAATCTATACCTTGGAGTCTTATAAAGAAGGATGGCTCCAAATGTCTTCAAATATACCTTTATTTCAGGTCATTATCGTCAATAAAGATGGGGATGGTTCTCACAAGATTACTCTGATATTTGGCTAGAACTGAGCTAGCTCTTTCAAAGTATTTTTTAAAAGCTGTTCACTTTTAGAAATGGTTTGAATAATTGGGTTTAAATATAGTAGTTATCTTTTTTTTTTTAATCTTACTGTAGTCACTAGAGCTACTGTAAACATATAAAAGAAAAAGTGACTCCTTTAAGCAGGTAATTTCTAACAGATAAGCAAAAAGGCAATTGTAAGGAAACTGATGATGTTATGAGCAGTAGTTTGCAGCACCCACCTAATTTGAATGGTATTGAGTTTTTATAGACATTGCAAAAGAGATGAGAGTCAGGAGAAAATATGAAGAGGAAAGAAGACAGGGCAGAACTGTACTTGTTGAGGCTTCAGACATCAGGTGCTTAGAACCAGGATACAACTTAACTCAATAGATGGATTAGAATATTTGCAGCTTTTTTTCAGGAAGTGTCTGTGAGACTTAGAAACAGCTTGATGTGATGGAGAGAAATCCATCTGGGTGAATATCATGCCCAAATGATAAGCGTGATTGATAAGTATCATGCTGTTATTTTTCAGAATGGCTGAAAAGGCGAGAAGAATGCAAGTTGAGGGAAGGGCTGGAGATTAGGAATGTTGTTTTAGCAATACCAAGTTTGAACTGGGGCATAAGTCAAGCTAAAGATATATCGACATTTTGGTTGGGCATGGGAAATGGATTATGGCTCATTTATAGATGACTTTCATTTTTCTTTGCTTTGCATGAATGGAATCTCTCCCCCCCCTCCCCAAATGTCACAACCTTCCTACAATTCCAAAGTTGTCTCTCTTTTTCAGCCTTGCAAAAAAAAATAAAATTACCATGACCAAAGGAAGACCCATGACTTGACTGTGAAATATCAAGAATAGTTCTAGAGGATTTACTTGCATTTTTGGATACTTAGTTACTTTGAAAATGAGGTCCCCCAAAACTACCAGCCTCCTTTAGAAATGCAGACTATGATGGTCTTCCATTGGGCTACTTTTTTTGTAGAGGTAGTAATAGATAATAGATAGGAATTTTTCACTCATACATTTTTCCTGTGTTGGTTCTTCTATGGCAGCTTTCATGTGAAATATCCCCAAACCCTTCTGGGAAATAGGAGACAAACATCACCAAACTTCTTCACTTCCATACACATCAACAGAGCAAAAGAGAAGAAAGTTCTCAGTCAGTGATGATTTTATAGAATTTTAGGGGTCAAGACTGTAACCCTTTTATTTAAATGCCTACTTTCAGGGATTGCAAGAAGAATCCTCCCCCCAGCCTGCTCAGAAAGCTGCCATCTGCTGCAAGACCTGGAACCACTGTCATAAGTTCCAGCATCCACTAAAAGTGATGAAGATCAGAGAATAAGAAAAATGTGCTTCTGGCTAAGACTGTAATATAAAAGGAAAGAATATGAAGAGATCTCTACAGTCAGCAAAGGAAGAAACAAGGTAAAGACTAACTTAGAATATTTTATTCATTTACCCCTATCACCTCCTGTAAATTCTGACAAAATACAGTGCCCATCTTTCCTCTATATCTAATCAGAGAAGAGACAGACTCTATTTTTCATGAAATGTAATAGAACACACTGTAACTACCAGACAATAAAAGAAGATACCATAATGGCTAGACTTTTAAGAGCACACATTTTTGTTGTTGTCAGACACTGGTAGTATGGGAGCAAATTGAAGGGAGCTGAAGGTAATACATAATTCTGAAGAATCACCCAGCAGGCAGCACAAAGGGACACTGGCTGTGGGAAGTATTGAAAAATCATGGCTGTATTAGCTTCATAGCTCCAACACCCTCTAATTAGACATAAAGTTTTAATCAATATACTTCTTTAGATTAATCTCTAGACCTCTTCTGGGCTTTCCTAAATGTAATATTAAAGAGTGAAATGTGTTTGGCATTTCCAAATAATTTGATATCAGCATTACCGTTTGTGTAAGCAATTGAACAGCTTGCATAGATGAAATATGGCCAACTTCTCCATGAAAGTAAGGTGTGTAGGGATAAAAACATAGAAAACATGGCCTACATGGACTATCCTGATATTTCATTTCGTGCAGAAGAAGCAAGAATTCCTCCATTAGATAATATGCACCTAATTTTCAGAATAGCTGATCACTCAGAAACCTGACTGAAGGCACTGACATCTACAAATGGTTGTCACTTAGCAGTCAACCACTTGAAATCAGACAGGATTACCTGGAAATGTAGGACAAATCTGGAAATTTCTCCTGGTGGATGAATGAATCTTTTTTTAAGACAAAACAGGAATGAATTATTATACAAAATTATATTTTAATCAACCTATTCCTGGAATAGAGAGGGTTAAAGTAACCAGAGTCTTGTTCACAGATATCATTTGCTGCATTATATAGAAACAAATGTCTTTCCAGTTAGGACCAAGTAATCAAGAAATCAAAAATGACAATGCTTTGGCCTCAAAGAGTGTGTCTATGTCCTCCAACAGACCAGCACAGAAGTCTTAATCTCTTGCCCTGTTTCCACACCTTCAGGTCAGCCCACAGTCTGCCCTTGCAAGCATGAACAGCAAGACACAAGCACAAGGTGGGATTCAGCTGACCAATACAAAGGTAGGATTCAACTTGAGCTGAAGACAGATACATCTAACAGTTTACATTTGGGGTTTTGGTGCATTAGGGGATCAGCTCATACGTAAGTGCTTGGTGGTATGTGAGGTGGTGGTAATAGAACATCTAAGACATTAACACAGAGCTAAAAGATACCATGTTGCATGTATAGGAAACCTATGCCCATTTTGGTCAGCAGCTGCAGTCCAGACACATTATTTTAGGGCATACCAGATAGTACTGGACACATTTTTAGACAACTGAATTAGATTTGTGTTTGACTGATGCTTTGCGTGGCCCAGCCCATGCCTCCTGTCACATTGTAACCCCAAACACCTTTGCCCTAGGCTCACTGTCCCTTACAGGGCTTTTGACCTTGGTTCATTTTAGTTGTTTTTTTTTCCACTCAGAAAACTTTCTTAGCTTTATCAGATGGCTCTTCCCACTGGTATGTGAAATACCAACTTGCAGAGAACTCAGCACAGCAGGTGAAGGAGGGAAGACGGATCCTGCACTTAACGGTTCATCTTTCTACACAGCCATGTCAGCACTTTGTGGAAGCAAGGTTTCAATTTTTGCTTAAAATATGGATCCAGTAACGCTGCCAACTTGCATTTATCTCTGTCATTGAGCTTGTCGGCCACAGCAGGCGAGGACACAATTCAGCAGCTACTTCTCTTCACTGGTGTTCGAAGCACAAATCCCTTTACTTTAACACAGGATGCTGTTTATTCCAGCAAATGGCAACAAAGTCAGACTCCATGGTTGGACTCAATGATCTTACAGGTCTTTTCGAACCCAAATGATTCTACAATGAAAGCCATAGTAGCAAGATTTGAGGAGAGACATTTCACAGAGTAGAGCAGTCCTATGAATTTACTTCTCACTTGTGCAATTTCCTACCACACTGTAAAGAATTAACATCCATTGAGAGAGATAATTAATGCCCTGCAGAAAGTCCCTTTAAAGGACTTATATCAAATAGTCTCCTGGCTATGCATCACCAAGGAAGAGGAATTACTAAGGTCTACAAAAAAAGATCAGAGGAAAAAGGCCTCTCTGTTAAGAGAAGACTAGAGGATCTTGGTCTACTCAGGGTAATAAAACAAACTGAGAAAAGAGAGGGATGAGAATCCATTGGGGCAAAAAATAAACCTGGGGAGTGAGAAGAAATACTTAACAAAAAGGCCCTGATAGTCACCAAAAATAGTTTTAAAATAAGCTGTGGAAAATGTAAGCAACAGAGATACAAGGAGCTTTTGTTTTAGGCAGTGCTTTGTTGTGGTGGCACGGGTGCATTCCAGCTCAGGCTTCATTCCCTTAGGGCTGGCAGGAGTCATCACTTGGCCACATGTTTTATAGAGTTCCAGTGTCACAGACTGCATGTGGTCTCTGTATGTCAAGGCATAAACTGTGCATAAAGTTTTCAAGGTCATGCTACTTCTGTCATCACAGAGGCCAGTACTGATGGACAGCTTTGCATGTGCTGTGTTCTTATGCAAACCATATAGCCTTGCTTAGGAAGGACAAGAGGAACTTACTTGGAGACAAAATACAGAATTCATGTCACCTAACAAAGTGCATTGCTGCAAGAGTTACTTGTTGTCTTTATGCCCAGAGAAGAAAAACAGGCATTTAAAGTCTGATTCACCTGACCAGTTTCAAGCACTAATACTGGGATGAGAAACTACAGACTAGACAACTGCACAGTGTCAGTGAAATATTCTTTGCGAAGTTTTGATGGAAGTTAGATACAACATGTTTCTTTATGGGAGAGGGAGTGGGAAGTTGTAAGATTTTACTTTATTAATATTAGACACATGTATATAGATATGAAAGCCTAGCTGAGATTTAGGCAAGAGGCTATATATCTAACGAAGCAAGCAGTTTTGGAGAACGTTTCTAGAGGAGACAGGGCAGCTAGTAAATTTTGCTTTCACTGAGAAATAGTTAGGTTTTTTATATAAATATGGGCTCGTTTCAAGCTTGGTGGGTACAAGTAATTATATTTTATGGAGATAACAGATTAAACTTTCAACACCCATATCCAGTCAGCTGCAATGTAAGAGCTAATAATAACTGTCCTTGGGAAGATTCAAAGTAACATCCAGAAAAATCAGAAAAGGCCAGCACTGACATTCCTGAAATAGTCAAGAAAAAATAATTGCTGTAAATAAACAAACAAAAAGAAAGAATATCTTTGTGTTCCAGAAAGAGACAAAGCATAAGTCCAATTAAAGAAAAAAAATCCTTTGTAGGTCACCTCAGGAAGGAAGAACTAACAGTCACTAGTAAAATAAAAAAATGCAATAAGGAGGAAAAAAAAGTTTGGGAGGAAAAAACTTTGAAAGGAAAACAGTATGAACTACAAATAAGAGCTACCAAGTCAGAAAAAAGCAATAATTGCTTTGCATGAGCTTCAATGCTTTAATATCCAAAAGAGGGGAGTAATGATGGCAGAAATTGATAAGAGAAGACAGATCACTTGAATATGTTTGAAGATGAAAATCTGAAGTGATAGAAAACTTTCTGGCACAGCACTTAGACAAAGAAATAAATGACATTGACAATACACTGCTGAAGATGGCACTGAGAGGCAAGGAGCTTGGCAAGAAAGCACAAACTGTTTTGACTGATTACTTCTTTCTTTTTCCTAAATAAACATCCTTAAATTTGGTCAGAAACTAGTGCTGGCTGGTGTCTGTGGCAGTTCGGGTACTTCACACTCTCAAATGCATGGATTTTTTACCTTGGGATAATAATATAAGCTGAAAAACTTAATCCAGCATCACAGATCAAGGAGACTCTCTCACTTGAAGAAAAACTCTTCTAGAATTATAGAATGGTTTGTGTTGGAAGGGACCTTAAAGGTCATCTGGTGTTCATAGAAGGGACACCTTCCACTAGACCAGGTTGCTGAGGGCCCCATCCAATCTGGTCTTGAACACTTCCAGGGATGTGGCAGCCATATATTCTCTGGGCAACCTGTGCCAATGTCTCACCACACTCTGAATAAATAATTTCTTTCTAATATCTAATCTAAATCTCTCCACTTTCAGTTTGATGTCATTACCCCTTGTCCTATCACTATCTACCTATGTAAAAAGTTGCTCTCTTTCTTTTTTACAAGCTTACTTTAAGAGCTTGAAGGCTGCAATGATCTCTCCCTGAGCTTCTCTTCTCCTGGCTGAACAACCCCAAATCTCTCAGCCTGTCTTCGTACAAGAGATGGTTCAGCCCCCTCATCATCTTTGTGTCCTCGTCTGCACTTTAAAAGAATTAATCATCTAATGTCCCTTAGAATAAAAGGCATTTCAGCCTACAAATATCTAATCCTTTCTCCATTATTATAAAGGGAATCTGGACAGCTCTGTTACATATAAAAATCATCAACTGTCAACTACATTTGCCTTAATATCCCACAAGAGGACTGACCACAAGATTGCATAGATTACTTTGTCTGAGTGCAAGAAACCTCATGTTCTGCCCCATCATGCTGAAAGGCAAATTAAAAAATACCATCTCCTTAGCATTCCAAGATGCCTAAGCTTCCAGTATGGAAGGCAGAGAAGTGCTTTTCTGTTGGCTCACATGTTACATCTGGGGCAGCACAGCACATAAAGAAGAGGATGCTTTATTGCTTTGAGGTGCCTATGAATTTAAGCAGCACTGCTGTTTGTATCCAGCAGCACCTCAGGATGTAAGATTAGCACGTCACTCCATGCTGACACCTTGTTTGCTTTTTGTATTAACACCTAGACATGTTTCAGGGCTCTAACATGGTGGTCTACCAGTAATTAAGATTAAGCCACATTTTTTGCTGACAATTCCCTGATGAATTAACTTCTCTCTGCATCCAGCCCCAGATTTGGATTTTGCTTCATTCCTCAGTTGGGACAGAATCCTTGTTATGATTTATTGCAATCCTTATTGTGATTAATAGAGCTCTACATTGTTCATCTCCTGGGCAATGAAAGCAGGATGCCTATTCAGCCCAGGGAGGAGCACGTGGTCTCACTTTCACATCAGCAGCCTCCATGAAGGCTTCCACTTAATGTATTTTTGAAACCCTGTTTCAAAAATTCCCTGACAGGGATGAGCTGACTAGTTTCGTGCTCTAGCTCTCTGTTTTTTAAGTGGTCTGAACTGTACCTTACCTGTCAATTTTCTGATGCATCTTCAATGTATCAAGCCTATCCTTTAAACATTAACATTTTGTATACTTCAATATTAAAGCTGCATAACATTAAAAAAATTATGAAAACTGCTTGATAAAATGTCAATGAAAAGCTGCTACTTATTAGGAAATAAAGAGGATAAGAAAATGTGGGAAGTAAGAATGTCAGAAAATAAGTAATGAGTTGGGGCTTTTCCCATGCTGAACAGAAAGCCAGCTTGTGTGAGATACACTTGTTTACTATTTTTAGAATACCATTGTCTGCAGTTACTTACTTTATACAGATTAAAATAATTTAATACAAAACTCACCTGATAATTGTACAGAGTCAGATGATTGTATTCTAGATGATACATTAATAAGAGAAGGTTTTTGTGCTGAGTTGCCATTCCCTGGCACTGAACTTGTGATTAGACTGAGTCTCCTACCTCCAGATATCCTGAAAGCTTCAGAAAGTAGTCTCTGAACACAGGTAAACTAGTTAATATTTTTTCACAGTACACTGACCGCCTGATTGGGTAAACACGAAATTGTGAATGTAAACTACCAACTAATTATCCCTCTAAATACTGATTTTATAAATGCCATATGACTAATAATTAATGCCTACTAATACTGCAATATATCCCATTTAAACACAGGTAATGCCCATTTATGTTTATAATGAACAACATTTCTTGACTTCCTTTATTTCTAGCTCATGTCTGGAAGTCATTATGCACAGCCTAAAAAGCTGCACTAATCTTCTTGAAGCTGCAGTAGATACAAATAATTAATATTTGCTTATGCAAAAGCTGGTTGTGATGGAACTGCCCTGTAAGGGGTAGCTGACACCAGCAATTGTTAGTTCCTGAGTTTATTTATGAATTGTTGGTTCACACCCCACCATCTCTCAGATGGGTGGGTATGAACAGTAAATGAGATGACTGGCATCACTCACTCCTTCATCCTCAAGAGCTATTTCCTACCCTATGCTGAAAAATGGCTCTTAATTGACTTGAGTGAGATGTGGACTGAAAAGACTGAGAGGTTTTCTTTATAAATCCTCTTTCACTTTGCACTGGCATGGATTTAGGACTGCTCTAAAGATCACTTGTCATTTCTCAGCTAGAATGGGTAGTGGAGAGCTTGAGGGTCAGTGATCTCTTTGACCATACCTGGATCCACAAAAGAAGGACTGATTTCACACTGAAATCTGCCTTTCAGAGTGGGTATCAGTGTAATGATATGACCCTGAGACCCTGTAGCAGGGCAGCAGGATGGCTATGGAGCTGTGGTGGCATGAGCACTGCACCCCTGCTTCCAATGCCATCAGTGTGTCTTTCAACAGTTATTGAGTGAGCCTGTCAGGAGGAAAAAACCTAATTACAGAGCAGTCCTTTGAACAGGGCTGTGGTTCACATTTCTTGATGTGATTCCTTTTTATCTGCACTGCTGGCATCTTTAGAATGCACTATCTAAGTTTAAAGGGTTTTAATTTAAGGAGTATTGTGTTCCTGTTTACTTTCCTCCTTCATTACATCAGCTTTGCATGTTCTTTTTATAGTTTTGGTAAACACTATCCTAGTATCATATCCAAAAATGAATGCCAAAGTGTAATGAAAAGGAGTTTTATTTTAAGACTTTAGGGGAAGCAGAAGGGACTTGCAAAAGTCCCTGAGAGCAACACAGAATCAGGATTTCTGTGTCTTTTGAGAGACAGGATCAAATACTCGGAGCATCGTAGAGACCTCAAAAAATGGAAGGAAAACAGGGAAAGCCAAGGGAAAGAAATAAAGGTCAACATACTGAAGCAGGATGAAAGAAGAATGGAAAAAGCTTACTCTCAGACTCTCAAAGATTTGTGGATGCCTAGAATCCCTTAAAATTAATATGCCTCCTGGTATTTCACTGGGCATTTAGGTAACTACTGATGCTGAATACTTTAGACACTTACTGTGAATGTTCAGGCATGACTATCCAGGGTAAATGGTGGGATGCACAATAGTCACCTCCATCAGAGACACGGTGGAAATCTTCAAGGTTTGAACAGGAAAATTCATAAACAGGCCTGGCAATGGAAACACTGCTCCTGCGGGTGCTCTGTAGAAACAGCTGGCAGACACAGCGCAGTTCTTGAAAACCATGTCTCAAGTTGTTTCACTCAAGAACACTTTGGGTGTGGCACTGCAAGTTTGCAAGAGTCATTCTGGTAAGTTTCGGGCCTTTGGTGAAATAGGGACGTGCACTGCTATGGGTGAGGCTGGTTGTTTTGATTGCATCTGCTTGCTCATTAGTGCTATACAAAGGGGATTATTTTACTTACTACTGAATGGGGGTAAGGAGAAATCCAAGATTTGGCAGGTCACTTGTACAAGCCTGAGGTGAGCACCAGCCCCTGCTCACCCCAGAAACACAAATTTCCTGAAGGCATGGGCATGCAATAAATTTTCTAGCCAATGCGTCAATGGCTATAAAAGAGTGTGAAGTTTCAAACTCAGAACACCCTGAAGAACAACACCCTCTCTTTTCTTCGGAACACAGCCCAGGCCTTTTGCCAAAGGTGTTGGTGCAGGTCTTCATGATCTTTGCAGAATTGCAAAAAAGTTCTCAGATCAACAAAAGCTCTCAGATGAGCCTATGCTGAAGGTGAAAAACAGAAATCTTTTCCTTCCAAACATCCAATTTTGAGTGTTTGGTTTGGTCATGCTGTCCAAAGTATAATAGATAATACATTTTAATTGGACAAATCCTCACCCAAAGAGTTCAATGATAGAAATAAATCTTTTTCTGGCTCTACTGTGTTTGACATAGGCTCAATTCTAATCTCATTTACAGAAGTCTGACCACGACTGGCTGGATTGAAATCGACTGCCTTTTCTAGTGTGAAAATAGGATCAGGCCCCATAGCTACAATTATGAATAAAAATGGTTGTATAAAATAAGGGTTTAGGTTGAAAGGAATTCAACTTACAAACTGAGACACAACGACCCTTTTCTGTGAGGGGGAAAAAAGGACACTTTTGCAATACAGATAAGAAATAAATGTTTAACAAACTTCTTTGCTTGGTTCGTGGCTGTAACCAACCTTAAGCTCAGAAGACAGCTGGGAAGAGGGAATTAGATGCCTCTGCAGACCTCTTTATTTTAATTACTTTCATGCCACACTGAGAAATTATAGCCAAAACAATAAATCGAATTAAAATACTTACACTAATAGATCTGTGCATACAGAAGGATAGTTACAGTTGTTTTTATTCATGAACAGAATTTATTGGGTTTTTTTATTTTGTTCACTTTTTTTTTCATTTTTTTTCTTTAACTCAGATTAGGTGCCTTGGAGGCATGGGATCATCTGGCGTTTGAAAGTGAAGAGAAGGAAATAAAAAGCTTTTGCACTTTACACTGTGTTCATTACAATGGTGTGCTCACAGCTCTTTGCCCCGTATGCTCTCTTCTGAACACAGCTCCACCATTATGAAATGCTGTCATGCTGTGCTTTTTCCCTTCTCCTCCTCCTCTTCCCCTTCCTCCTTCCCCTCCCATTTACCCACTGCCACTGATTCCATCCTCTTCCATCTCATCTGTCCATACAACCTGGCCCCTAGTGGTGACTCCACTGTCCTTCCATTTCATACCACCAGTGTTTTGACATTTCTTACCCTCCCAGATCTCTTTTCAAGAAGTATCTGAGGAATTTACACTGAACCTTTTTCACCAACACAAGACTGGATTGCAGATAAAGTTATTTTTTCCGATAAAAGGTTTCTTTTACAGATAAATATCCAAAGTTAAAAGAACGAATGCCCCGAAACTCAGTGATTTTACTCTTATGGGTGTCCCATGGGAATAATGGGTCAGTAGCCTCATGTTCCTGTTTCAAGGGCTCTGCTACATTGCTGACATTCCTTTGAGGTATAGCCCTTGCAAGTGGGAACATCATGGTGCCTCATGGGGATGAATTCTAACCAAGAGCTCATCCTACAAAGGAGAGAAGGATTTAAATCATTCAAACTATTACTCCTGTGAGGAAGCATAACATCATTTATAAAAGAGAAGATTTAGCTTGGAGGCAAACACGTGATTGTATCAGAACTTTGCGCTAAAACTTATTTTTTTATGGAAAATATAGAAGGGGATAGTATTCTTAAATGAAAACCATTGTAAGAACGTAACCCCAAATCTTTCTGATCTTTCAGTTTCAACAACCCCCAACAAGCTCTCATCTAGCAGCCACTTTTTGTAGACTGTTGCAACTTTCTGTTGGATTGTTCCCACACCTCCCAGCCTCTTCAGATCATGATTGCTGTGATTTCTCTGTCCTTTTTTCTGAGAGGGTTTTTCACCAAATACACGTGCAGTCTTCTCTTACTGCATCAATCCAATGCTCAGCTCCTCACCCACCCTCCACATCTCAGCCCTCTCCAATTGTTTACCGGTTTATGCTGTCATGATGACTTGCACATGGCCTTCTTTCCTCGCCGGCTGCCTAATTCAGCTGCTAATTTTCCCAATCTTTTGACATGCCTTTGTACCTTCTTCTATTCAGAGCAGTCACACACATTAAATAATCTCCATAATTCATGGTATTTAATTCTGTCATTGCCAAAATGTTCTCAGCAGCAGAATCTACTCTTCTGATAAATGCACAGTCTTCAGTTTTCTCTCTTTTCTTTGGTTGCGAGAATGATCCATTTTATCTTTGTTCCTCCTGTAACATCATAATTTCCATAATTCATTAACAATTCAAGCGAAGTCCCTTTGCTTGTTTCTCATGCTCTTTGAATCTTGCTGATGCCACAGGATACTGCTGTTCTTCTTTCACCACCAACACAAAGCAAGCACAGTCCCTGCTGTTTTTAACCGAGCTCTCTCTGAACAGACCAGTTTGGGTGCAGTATTAAATTCAGCTACAGTGTGCTGTACTGGTCTAGGTATCCATCAAGCCTCCTGAGTTTTCCATCTTCCTCTGTGAAACTGCATCACAGACACATCGACTTCCATGAGTGATTTGGAGCACTTCATGAGCTAAGCTCTGGTTTAATTAATTTGTGCCCAGATTTTCAAAGCTGTGCAAGCACTCACTGAAATGAGTGGAATCATGCAAATACAGACAAAGCTAGGGAAGTACACAAAGTTATTTGCAGACTCATCCAAATGAAATTTTTTTTCTGAGTGCTCAGTCAGGTTTGATTCGAAATCACAGGGAGGTGGCAGGAAATCAGGTTATCAGAGCTGTCAAAAATGATGTGTGAAGAGAAAATTTAAAATCTAAATCTTACAGCTTCCTCATTTCCCATAAATTTGTGCAATAGTGAGCCCAAAAACATAGAAGGTACCAAATCATTGAAGAGCCACTGTCCATAAGAATTCATATTATCAGATTTTTCAATCTGTACTTACTAATAAAGGTGAACATTTTTTTGTTTTCTCTGACACTGGATGTCAAGTGAAGGAATGTGACTGACATTGCATCAAACCATTCAGCCCACCTCCAACCTCATTTCATCATGCCTCAAAAGTAAAATCAATACCCCCACCTCAGTAATACTTGACAGATGATGCTGCCTTGAAGAATACAAGCCTGTTCCATGTCTTTCAATGCACTATGTGAGAAAGAGGAAAAGAAGGAGCTTTATGCAAGTGAGAAAAAAAGACTATGGCCTTGTAAGGCATCATAATCGTGTATCACTACTCCAATACCTCCTTTTGGGCAAATGCCAAGTTTCCATATTATGTCATAGCCATTTGGGCTTTTTTCTGCTGAAGTATTCAGCAATGCCTTCCAACATTTTGAGATGAAATACCCATGTTTATACTATCCAATAAAATTAGCTGAGGATCTTTTTCTAGCACTGAGATCAAACAGAGTGAACCACCTCCTATCTCCCATCTGTTTCTGTACATCTGTAACTGCCTTCCCCAGTCCAAATTGCTTACTGGGAACAGTCCCTGGCTGATGCTATTCCCTACTCCAGCCCTTACAACTGGCATGGGTCAGTCTTGTTCCCAGGATTGCACTACCAGCATGGGCTGTACTCATAGGCAGTACTTGATCCCATGTCCCAGTCCCAATTAATTTACCAATGCAGGCAAAAGTCTTCTGGATCTCTTTGTTATAGCATAACATAGCTTTAAAAATTAAAAAAAAAAAAGGAAAAGGAAAAATATGTATTTATTGTGGACAAAATGTCCATGATTAATTACAGCACAGGCACTAGGCTCTAGCAGTTGTACTCATTTTGAGGAGCATTCATCTGACTGAAACTGGTTGTCTTTAATGCCTACCTTTGATTAGGCCACCACTGCCTCTTAGTGAAGTGTGGCTTTTTGGATGGGATCATTGGATCCTAAAATGGATGTCTAAAGGATATCAGAGGTATTGCAGAGACATTGAAAGTGTCTGGTTTTAAATGCAGATGGATAGACACTCAAAGGGGATTGCATGTCTAAAGTGAATAACTCCAAGGGCAAAGACAAAATTAACTATGCCCTGAAAATTATGAACTCTTGACTGCTGGAACTCTAATTTCCTCAAAAATCCAGCCGTTATGTATTTAAGAAACATCTAGAGGTATTTAATGGCTGAACCAATGCCATTTCTATGGTGTTTTGGACATTGCCTATAAGCGGAATTTTGTTGCTTAAATCCTTCTGGTTTTGAATGAATATTAGCTGCATGATGAAAAGCATTGTGTGCTACAAAAGCTACCCAGAATCATTTATCTTTTCTGGATTTCTGAGTCTAGGAAAACAATGGCATTCCCTGTGATTTAGTTAGAGCTTCCACTTTCTGCAAGTGTTATCTGTGAGGAGTTGGGCTGACAGGAGTGAGGGGGTGAGGCACAGACAGATGTCTGGGTGCTCTCCAGTATCTTAGCTTTTTTTAAAATAAAATTTACAGTCAAGCAAGGACATTAGGGAGAAGCAGATATAATTTAATAATATCTAGATGGAGGCAGGTCCTTAAGTACAAAATCCCATCCCTATCCCTGGAAGTGTTCAAGGCCAGGCTGGATGGAGCTTTCTTTGAGCAACCTGGTCTAGTGGAAGATGTCCCTTCCACAGCAGAGGGGTTGGACTGGATGATCTTTAAGGTCCCTTCCAAATCATTCTATGATTCTATTACATCCAAAAAAACCTCCTTTCACCAAGGGAGACACTTAAATTTAGAATAAATGACACCATTTGACCCACAGAATCTTTAAGTAAACAGTTATGCTTCTAAGAGTAAAACAGATCCAGTTTCTGGGCTTAGATATCTGCTTTGGTTAAGGTCAGTAATGATCCAAAAATTGGCATTACTATCTACTGGTCAACAAAACATCAAAATGAGCAAGTGTGCTCACAGCTCTATGGTTAAACTGTTTACAAAACTCAAGTGGTGATACTTTATATATTGTTTTTATTCCACACCTGCTATCTTGTACATGAAAATTAAAAAACTACTTCCTCCAGAAACAGAAAACTCAGGTTCAAGCTAGCCCTTTCTCAATTTCTCCCATCAAACAGATGGCCCATGACATCAGAAAACAGGGTAGAAGAACTCAGAATCTTTGAGATAGCATTTCCTACTGGATGGGAAAAGAGGAATCCTAAATCCCTGAAGTGTTTCACAGGAAACAAACAAACAAACAAAAGTAATTTTATTAAAAAATATAAAAATAATTATAAACTAATAAAATAAAAATCAGAAATAACTCTGGAAACCTAAATCTAGGGCAGTTTTTCATTCTATCTGTATGATTAGAATATATGATTCACATATACATGATAGAATTAACCAGGCTTTAACATACATGCCTTTGTAAAGAAAACTTGAATCTTTAAGTTAAGATTCATTCTTTTAAATTATGGATATGATTTTCACCTCCAGCAGACAGCCCCAGGTGTGGCATCCCATGGACCTGTTTTACTGCCTCAAGATTCTAAAAACTTGAACAGTCTGGAAGTTCAAACACAAGTTCTCTGCTTGGTATCTTGTAATGATTACCTTGAGGCTTCTCCCCACTCACACAGATGGTTATTCTGGATCCTGCTCCCTCGGGAACCACTATCAGATTTTGAGCAAAACACCTCTAAGATCCTACTTCTCTTCTTCCTTCATTCTCTCTGATGTTTTTTGGCATTCTTTAGCTTTAGAAAAAAACCCCAAACTTCCCTGCAGTTTGGCAATGACTCTGACTGGATATCTGTATTAACAGCCGAGCTGAGTGTGAATAGTAAGAAATTAAGCTCCTTTTTTTTTTTTTAATCCAAACCAGAAATGTCCATCAGAGGGAGGCAGCTTCCACAAAGCTGAGCCTTATTTAAATTCACATTCTGCTTTGAAATGAGCTGCATAGCTTAATTGCATTTGGTCAGTCCGTGGAATTTCCATTCTCTAATTAAGTATTTGTAACCATTTTAGTGTAGACTCCTTTGAAGAGAGAAAAAAAAAACCACAACAACAACCAGAAAACAACCCCAAAACTCTTATGCTCCCTTCTTTGGTTGAGGACATGGAATAATAATAGTGATCTGTAGAGGTGAAACAAATAGGATTAATGAATTTTAGAAAACATAAGCCTGTTTGGTTGCTTTGGTTTGACTTTGATTAGGAAATTGTGCTTAGGCTAAATTGAGCTAACATGTAATTTGTCAGCTGGCCTAAAAATGCTGTAATTGTTCATTTGCTCCTGTCACCCTAACAGAAGAAAAATGAAAAGCAAACTTGCCAAAGCCTAGCTGGGTCTCTGGCTTGTTTGAGTTTCTGTGTGAGGGCTCTTGAGGGGGAGACCAGAACCATGGCATGTTGCCATGAAGAGGTGTCCCATCATATGGGGAGATCTTTCTACTGTATGCCTGAGGTGGAAACACTGCCTGGGAAAAGATGCCTCAGTTTGGCTCTGAGATATCACAGGAGGCAAGGAGATGCTGTTCTGAGGGACTTGAGTTATTTTATATTTAAGTGATGTTTCAAGTATTCTTCAAGAATTCCCAGGAGAGGGAAAGAGAGATGAAAAGAAGACTTGTCCTCACTTTATTGATATGAAGCAGGTAGATTTCCTAGAACCGTAGAAAGGTATGGGTTGGAAGGGACCTTAAAGACCATCCAGTTCCAACTTCCCTAGACCAGGTTGCTCAAAGCCTGATCCAGGCTGGTCTTGAGCACTTCCAGGGAAAGTCTGTTTGACTTTCACTAAGCCACATGAGATGCTCACTTGCTAAGCCCTGCAAGTGATGCGTTTGGGTCAGCTCAGATAAAACGTGACAGTAACATCGACTGCCAATTTGCAGTCTATAAAACAGCTTTCTGCTGGTAGTAGTTGGCACAGTAGTCCAGGAGGGCTCTTGCTGCAGGCAGGCACATTTTAATAGCTGAGTAAACAGAGGGCCATTGGGGATCACTGATAGCAGGATCAGTGAGTGTGGAAGAATCACGTCTTGCACACAGGTCATGGATGTCATCAGCCACAGTGAGCTGGTGACTCCCACTGGCAAGTTTGGACTCTATGGCTTTATCTGCATTAATAAATGAAACAGTGCTGAGGCCCAAACACCACCTCAGTTGTCAATACTGTCACACTCCAGGGCTTACCAATGTCAGGGGGGCTTCTACACGAGTTCTGTTTAGACGGAGAGATACACACATATCCCCCATGGTGGTAAACACCATGTAGGCAGGAAGAATAATGAGGATTCCCAAGAAAAACACCCCCAAAAGAAGTCAGGATCCCAGGGCTTCAGAGAAGAAATTCAAACTGCAATAAAAAAGGATTGTGCATGTATCTTGGAAGAAAGAATTACTTGATTTTTTAAGATTTGTTCAGAGACCAGACCACTCCTTGGCTAAGGAACAGCTTCACAGGCTTTGGTGCTATTTTTTCCAGAAGACAAAGATGTTTTTCTACTTCTCTCCCACTGTTCTTTGCATGTAGGAGGAAAGCGAGGAACAGAATAACTGAACATTTCTACTTTTCTTTCCTCTTTCTTTCTTTTCCCTAATTGTTCCTCCTCCTTCCTTCAGCCATCATCTGCATGGCAGCAATCAGCAGGGATATGTGTTCTTAAAAGGAGGAACAAGGTCAGTCCCATCCCAGACTGAAAGGTGCAAGTAGGAAGAGATTCTGCAAAGAGAAATGCAGCTGCCACTGGATTTGACCTCCACTCATAAATGCTCTTAGCCCATGGCATGGTATGCCCTGAAATTTTTATGGGCTAAAATATTTACATTTGGTCTTTGGCTTCACAGCTGATGGCTTTTTGTTATTTTGAAGGTGAAAGATATAAATTAATGAAGCTCATATAGCTACTAAGATTAGCTACATTGTGTAGACTAATAGGTTAGATAACAAAATGATGTGAAAGAGAAAGCATATTTTCTGAACATGTCCTCCGTTACACACCACTTATCCACAGGATTTGGAGTCTTGTAGCAAACCCTCTTGTTTAACACTTCTGTTTAGGAATTCCTGTTAGTTTCTGTCACCTTTCATCAAATTCCATTCAGATTCAAACACCTTGTACTGGATTTTTAACTTGAAGGCCAAGACTTTCTTAAAGGAACAAAAGAGTTTGAAAGAAGTCCTGAGAATTAAGATTATGACTACAACTCTACAAGTTCTGAAAAGAAATTTTGAGCTCTAACCTTTGTTTTTTGAAAAGAGAAGTTCCAAACTTCACTTGTTTTATAGATGTTATTCAGCAGCATGTCAAATAATACTGTCCAGTCATTGAAAGTTATGATCTTCCTACTCTTCTTTTTTTTTTTTTTTTTTTAATCAGATCATACAATCACAGAATCACAGAATGGTTTGTGTTGGAAGGGGCCATAAAGATCCACTAATTCCAAACCTCCTGCAGTGGGCAGGGACACCTTCAACTAGATGCAGACTTATATAACACAGTTCTTTTACTGGTCTTAGATTCATTTTTTTTTTTTAATGGTTACTTCAAAGACACATCTTTTTAAAGTTACACACTAATGGATTCAAGAATTTTAAGCAGTATGCACCATGTTTCTTCTTATGTTCTTCTAATCACTTTACTCTGGGGTTAGGGTTTGACAAGGGACTTGCGACACAAGATGTGGAAACAAAGAATAAGTTATTTTTTCCAATGGCTTTGAACTGATGCCATGAGCAGCACACACGTGTGTCCATTTCAGTCGTGTGGCAGTCATGAACCTATAGGAGGTTTAAATTACTCTAAACATTTAAAGCAGGCTGAGCTACATAACAGGCTCTGAGAATTTGAACAAAACCACTTACAGGATTTTAAGTAGTTTGAGCATTATCATTGCCTGGCTGAGCTTTACTCTAACGGAAACCAAATTTTTAAAAAAAAAAAAAGGTCCTTATTAAGAGGATCTTTTTTTAAAGAAAAAAGGAAAAAAACCCTTAACTGCAAACAGTGTATTTGGGAGAGAAGGTGATTAGATGTGGTAGGGATAGCTGATGATAAATGTCACGGGCCTGATGGCTTTGGATCAAGGATTTTAGCTGATGTTGAAGCATCAAAGTTAACTATAGCATCGAAGTAAATAAAATTTGCGAATTCAGGATCCAAATTCTGCTCCAGCTTGGGAGTTGCAAAGTCTGTTGCCCATATTGCTTTTAGTGTCAGCAGCTCCAAGGTATTTTATTTTCATCCCGCCTCTATGGATTTTCTTACCTCCATAGAAGGCAAATGGTCTGGAGAAGGTCATAAAGAAACCACAAGGTCCAGCCCCTTCTGGGAGAAATTTCCTAAGACATGCCATAGCATTTGTATGGCCCTTAACCTGTGTGGGTGGACAGGCATTTGCTTTTTTATATATTGTATTTATAATTTATGAAGAACCAAGTCGTATAAACCAAATCACTGTTCAGATGCACATGGGGAGAAGGGAGATGCTGGCCCATTTCCCCTCACACAGATGATTGATTGAGGCCCACAGATGGATCTGCCTGGCTCCCCATGGTCCTGCCAGTCACATTAGATCACCTCTGCGGGGTGACAAAGTATATTTTAAAAGGTATTGTGGGTAGAAACATCTAATGATTAAAAAAAATCATAAACCTAATGATCCAGGAAATAAATCCACCTTTGCATTTCTTGATTAAATTAATCAAACATTGACACTGCACACACATCCAAATATATTTCAAAAACCAAACATTGGCTGGGGACAAATTAATGTGCATTCTTGAAAGATAACTGAACCAGGACAATGAATGAAGAGGAATTGGATTGGAGCTGGTGGCCTTTGCAGATAAATGAGCTGATACAAGCAATTTGGGCTGATACCAATTCATGGCATTATGCAGTTAAAGAAACAAAGAGCAATTCAAAAAAAAAAAAAAAAGGATTAATTTAATTGCTTGAAGTGAGAATCTAGACTTTCCCATGACTTAACAGTGATAAAGGAGAATAAGCTCTCAGTACCAAATATAAGGCATGTAGTCCTGACAAAAAATCCTCAGTTTACTTTACATTTTCCAGTCTTTTTTTCCCTCCCTCCAAATATATAAATATAATTTTCCAACTTTTTTAAAAATTTGCTTCTATTTCAACTCTGTCTTTCTGCCTTTTCTGCTCTGAGGGTATCTGGAGGTCTGATATTCCATTAAAGAATCACTTTAAACCATAATTTCTTGCTTTGACACATAATAACAAGACACAGACTGCACCACTAATTGTCTTTTTGTCCACCTAGGCTCTTTCCTAAGGCTAGTCCATATCAGGGGTCCCACATCATGCTGGGCATGCACTTTATTTACTAGGGAAAACAATTAAGAAACCAGTAGCAGTGTTTTCCTGAAATTTTGATAAGTTTTATTACTGGATACTCACCTTTTTAGTGAGTACTGACCTTACTGCTAGAACAAAAGCATAATTTGGGATCCACACCATATTCTAAAAAGCTAATCCAATTTATGTGTAATTTCATCTGCAAATAATTCAACCCTGTCTAGAAGTTAATGTTTAAATTGACCAAATTAAGGTGCTGTTGCAGAAAATTGAGTCATATATATGTCATGGAAAAAGAAAGAAAGTGTAAGAAAGGTTTTTCTGTGAGACAAAAATTACCATCCAAGAGCATCAGATAGGTTACTTACTTATAGCACTTACAGCCATATCAAAATTGCTCACAGAACTGTTTACATTTTTTCTGTATTCGCCCATCAGTCAGTGCCTCTGCACTCAGGGCTTCAGAGCCAGCGTGGGAAGGGGAGGGGAGAGGAGGTTGTTCAGCAGAAGCAGCTTTATTAGCAGTTCCATATTATATTCAGTCACAGTGACTCAGATTTCTCTGGGAAAGTTTGTGTGCTCTGCAGGAACACACATGCTAACAGAGGAGTGAAAAAGCCATGCCGAAGTCGTGCTTCCAGGCCTGGTTGTTGTGCCAATGGGATTTGGTCTGTGCGACTGCACTGGGCTCCTCTGAAGGGCTGTGAGCCAGCAGCAAGGAAGGAGTTTGCTGCTTGGCCTTTTCCTCACTACTGAATATCGAATAAACTGCAAAACCAGTGGGAAAAGGAAAATGAGATTGAGCTTTTCTTCAGGAGTCACTGAATGTGTTCAGGGGATGGTGCTGTGCAGGTCGAGAGAACACGAGGAGGAGGAGGAGGAGAAGGAGGAAAGAGCCTGCAGCAGGGCAGGCGCTGCAGAGCATGAAGTCAACTGCTCCTGCTCCAGCCCTGCCACTGTGGGTGAGCAGCTTAAAGAGGCAAATCCATCTCTAACCTCTGGCTGACTCCCAGCCTTCTCCCACTGACTGAGTCATAACAAAATGGATTTTGCTTCCGCTTAGTTTGCCACTTGCCTTCACTCTTGCATAACGTGCAAGTGCATTAGGAATTACTTCTCACCGTGCGAGGGAACACGTGAGTTTCTTTTTATCCCACCAAGCTCAACCCACAGAGGAGGCACTCAGTACTACACTGAGGGTAAGGGAACAAGCTGTCTTCATCCACTGCTCCAGTGTTTCTCACACTGCATTTCTCAGCAACTGAGAGTTATTCTGTTGTTTGACTTGGCATGAAGCTGGTTTTGCTTGGCCTGGAGAAATTTATGCTTATGTAATCAAAGAATCATAGAACAGTTTTGTGTTGGGAGAGACCTTAAAGCTCATCTAGTTCCAACCCCTCTGCCATGGGCAGGATCACCTTCCATTAGACCAGGTTGCTCAGAACTCCATCCAACCTGGCTTTGAACACTTCCAGGGACTGGGCATCCACAACTACTCTGGACAACCTGTTCCGGTGTCTTATCACCCTCACAGTGAAGAATTTCTTCCTAATATCCTGATATTGGAGTGGTCACTGTGTTTTCCAAAGTAAATATCCTCCTACTCACAATACCACAATTCTCTCCCCACCACTTCTTTCTTGGGGAAGGGATTTGCTTTTGCAAAAACTGCTTTAAACTTACAGCTTGGCTTATGTGTCCTTATTCCATTTTGTCAGCTGGTGATGCCAGGAGGGAGAGGTGGTTTTGCTGCCAGGTGACAGCCTTGTGATGCTCAGGGAGGTCCATTTAGTGGCAGGACTCTGAGCTGGAAGCTCTTTGCTGCAATTAGCAGTAACTCTCTGAAGGCTGGTTGGCAGGAGGGTCCTGCTGGGCAGGCAGGAGGCAGCCAGCCTTTCTCTGTGCCAGGTGTCATAGTGTCTTTCCTGGACCTGGTGGGAAGATCTTGAAAGAAGCAGGGTGGGAAGGATGTTAAATTTCTGCTCTAACTGGGAGAAATTAAAAGAAGCCAGAATTGTAGGGGATTTTCCTGGCAGGAGTAATTTGCACAGAGCTCTTTGGCACATCTACTCCTGTTGCTGGCAGGTTGCAGCTTGGGGGCTGCAGGTGAGGCAGAGAGGGGACTGTGGTGGGGTTTCTGCTGCTTCCAGTGCTGTGACTCCCCTGACCAGATGACCTTTTAGGAGAAAGGGAAGGGCATTTGAGAGGGCAAGGTGGAGAAAAGGAGAAGAATGCACGTGCCAGGGCTGTCCAGGGCTTCTGAACATCCTGTTCCAGCATGAGTAAGCATTGTTTTGTGGCAGCTGGACTCAAGATCTATCTCTAAGTTTAAACACTTCCTTTAATCACTGCAGCATCCTACCACTGTGTGTTTGCTGGATCCTGTTCATAAAATATTTATCATACTGTTTCTGCATCAATGAGGTCTAAACCACCAGGAAAAGAAAAGCCTTGCCTTTAATAGGATAAATGATGTTTTTCTATCATTCATTAACCACCATTTTCCTTGCTGCAGGATAAAACCTGTTATGTTCTGGAAGAAAAACAGATATAGAAGACACTGGGCATCAAGAGGAAAAAGACATTATTTGTCACAATTTAAGATTTACTATAGGAGGTGTGTGCAATGATGACCCAAGGGAATGTCCTAAGTGCTGCAAGATCTTGTGACAGATTGGACTAATAATAAGTATTTATCTCCACTGAAGATGCCAGCTAATGGCCATGACAAAACTCTATTATGATATTAGATTATTGTTTTCCAATTACATAAGGTTCAGCTTGCAGAGGAAGGGAATGCAGCAAGATAATTTCAATATCAAAGTTACACAGTCAAAGGAACGTGATGCTATTTCAACTGTCACCAACTATTTCTGTTACGGAGCATTGCCAATTCCCAGAATTTATTCTGTTGTCCTTTCTACAGTCCAAGCTCCTGGAACATGGAAAACTCAGCTTCTCTCTTTTAATGCTTGAGAAAGTTTGTTTCTAGCTCGTACTGATGCTTGGAAAAGTTTGCAAATGTGAATGCCTGAGAAAATAGGACAGATGAAAACAACTCTAGTTTTTGCCTTTTTTTTTTTTTCCTTCATTTTTTTATATTTTTTTGTTATTTAACCTCATAATTTTCAGCAAATCTTCCAATTCCAGTCACTACTCAGAATCAGCAATATTACTTGTGGTGGTACTGGCAGATGTTGACCATAACCTCTGTCTGTGTGTGTTGCAGACAATGTAGAATGTTAAAATCCCAGCTTAAAAGAGGCTACAGAACAAAACTAATATATTTCCTGAATTTTCATATAAGTGAAACCTAATTCCTCAGATGTACCTTGATGTACATAGCATCTAGATGTAAACACACTGACAAATCACATCCAAATGTTCAAAAATATTAAAGAATGAGTATTTCTGTTTCTTTTCATTCTTACATAAGCTCATTTTTTCTTTAAAGGCCTGAAAATAAAGACACTGTAATTGTAATTAGTTAGCTGTTTAAAATGATCTTGGTACAATTTGCAAGAAAAATATTATTACATGCCTAGTTACTTCCTCCTGTTAAAGTATGGACTGGCTTCTTTGCAAGCTCTGAATTTCCTCATTCTAAGGAGAACTAGGTTCTTTTAATGCATTTTTTGTTGTGTCACTAATATATTGTGCAGAGATGAACCATCACCTGCTTTTTAGTAGAAAGCTGTTTCTCCCCTTGGGTCTATCTAGCAAATGATATCCAGAGACCCAAGAAAAATTGTGATTGGGATTTTAATTGAGAGATTTGCCAAGGGTGAAAGCAGGTTTTAAATTATATGGTGGAGGACAAAACCATCAAATTCCACCACTGCCTAGTACTAGAGCTGTGTTTGCCATTTGCAGCGTGCAGCCAGGCTTGGAGAGATAAACCTGGAAAATAATGAAACAGAAAAGAGTTATCTATCATCTGTGTTTCATTGATTGCTCAGAAATAGCAAGCCTATGGTTAAGTTGAACATGTGGGAAAGAAGTTTGTATTACTCTTCATCAGTGTAAAGGATCAGCAGTGTGGATGGGTGATTTCTGATGTGGCAGTCTCAGAGCCATAGTACTTACCCTGATAGCAGGCAGAATGAAATGCATTTTGAGTTTGGCTTTAGATGAAGTAAGCAGATATAACACTTTTCCATTTAAGTGAAAAACAAAGCCCACAGTAAGTTTTCTTAGCTGCAGTAAAGGTTTCTGGAGGAAGGTAGCTCTACATAGAACTTCCATGCAGTATGTAAATGTGGCTTGCCCCAGGCAGACATGGAACAAATCCCATAGGGAAGTTGTTTTAATGCTGTTGTTGGGGGAAACAAACAAAAAGCATAAGCTGTGAATGACCCATTCCTGAGATGTTTAAGGTCAGGTTGGATGGGGCTTGGAGGAAACTGGTCTAATGGAAGGTGTTCCTGCCCAGAGCAGGGGACTTGGAACTAGATGAACTTTAAGGTCCCTTCCAACTGAAACCATCCTATGATTCTATGACAATTTATTTCATTTTCTGACTAAAAATATAAGAATTTCACATGGGGCAGGAGTCGCCTTTCATACTCCCTTCCCATTTAAAATCCAGATGTGTCTGTGTTCTAGTTTAGCAGAGTCTGAACTCATATGAAACATCAACTTTATTTTGTTTTGGGTTTTTTTTTGTGACTTGAAGTTAGGCCTTATGGCAAGTTTTTATATTTCCCTATTTCCTACCACAGCATCAAAATATCATTTCAAATTTCTGAGCAGTTTTGCACAGAAGACCTGGCAAAGAAATGGAAAGAGGGTGGAATTGGAACAGTGGAACACACTTCTGATCCCCAGCATTTTGTGAGTGCGCATAAGAATCCCATGCCTTACCCTTGGGGTCAAACATTTGCTATTACAATGCTGGAAGCTTAATTCATTCATAGCCAATACTACAGATACCAAAATCAGCAAAAATATATTTAGTTTAATGAGGTTTAGATTCAGGCCATGCCAAAGGAAGTTCATTTCTGAGACCCATACACTTCTCTGGACTCCACACACTACTGGAAGCACATGCACGCATCTCTATTAACTATTGGTGGGGTTTTGTTTGTTTGTTTTTGTTTGTTTGTTGGGGTTTTGTTTGGTTTTTTGTTTGTTTGTTTTTCCACAGAGACCAAACAATCCCTCATGTCTTAGTTTGGCTGGGTCAGCTTGTTTAAAACAAGTTGAGATCTGCAGTCAGTCAACATAATCTGAGTTTTTTAGATAAAGTGCAGCAGAAGAAACTGCCATGATTTCATTTCTCAGTATTTTTTCTTCATATTGCATTAAATGACCCATGACTTTGATTAAATTGAAAATTTAATGTATTGGCATTTTCATTGCCTTCAGATTTATATTTTTCATGGTTTCTATTTATGTTCTAGTTTTACTTTATTATATTTCTCGGAAAAACTCATTTCAGAGGACTCAACCAGCTGCCGTACAATGAAGTCCAAATATCAGGGAAGTCACAATTTCTTTGCTCCTGCAAGTCAGGGGGGATCAGTTACTGTACCTGTCTACCCCAAAAGGGTTCAGAAGGTTTGGGCCCATCTTCTTTGAGGTAGAGAGAGATATCAATTTAATTTTTAGAAAAAGCTGTTTATATGTGAGGAGTCAGATGCTTTCATGGAAATCAGGATTTCATTGTTCCTTGTAGCAAGGCATTCAGGGAGTCACAGTCACCACCTGATAAAAAAAAACCAAACTTGTTTTTACTGTGTTTACAATGATTGCCAGAACTGCTGGTTTCTGCTGATATTTCCCCATGCCTGCACAAGTCTAACCCTTAAGCTGATTTTTTTTTTTACAGAAGATTCAGTAAAAGTAATTCGAGTGTTTCTAAAGAAAAGAGAGAGCAATACAGGATTTTTCATACCCAAAAAAATGAAACCAAACCAAATGTGACAACAATTGCACCGAGAATTTTCCCAGGATTCAAAATCTGGAGTGTGTGTGATTTTTGGGAAGGATCCTATCTAATAGTGTGAACATAATTTTTATCCCTAATTTAGCCAAGCAAAGTTATGGCTTATAATTCCAGAGTTCTTATTAGGATGATCTTTACTAGGGTTGATTTGATGCTGAGTTTGTTTGTGGCAAAAGATGCTTGAACCCCCTCTGAGGGTTGTCCCTCTGCTGGTTGAACCTACTCTGTACAGAGTATCTTACAGCAAATCATGACTTTTACCTGTGGTTGTTGCTCCTTCAGGGGCTTTTCACATGACAAGCTCCAGGATTGAGAAGATGAAGCTGCCTCTCCTGTGCTTTCAGAGCTTCCTGCAGTTGGCAGCCTGACAGAGATGGAAAGTTGAGGAGGCAGCCTAGATCCACCACAGAATGGGGGGAATGGCAACTGGGAGTGAGATGCAAAGTAACAGCAAAGCAAGGGGTGGGACAGAAGGGTAGGTGAAGGAAAGATGGATAGAAGCAGAAAAAGGGCTGGAAAATAAACCAGAATTTAGAAGCTGGTGTAAAAGGTAGTGGAGAGGGTGCAGGAAGGAAAGGAGTGGTAGGAGAAAGCTGAAGAGAAAGAATTTCCCATCAGTGGAACACCCTGTCCTCTGTAATTCAAAGCTGGTGCCAAGTCTTGGCATCCTTTTGCTTCCCATGAAACTGCTGTGAGAAGTTCAGTGAAAGCACCTCTATTTTCACATGCTTGTAAATTTTCCCCTTGCAGTGGAACAGTTGAGCGCTGTGTGCATGTTGATGTACCTATTGCCTCTAAAGGAGACTGGACAACTGGGATCCATATGTCCCTTACCCTTCAAGCACTTGAAATTATAACATTAAAGTTTAACCTCGGTATTTTTTGAGTATCAAAAGAGAGAGTCCTTGGCTTCCTAATGGGAAAGGCAACAAGGTGTGTCTTTATTGCAAGCACAAACAGGACACTTATCAGGTAGACCACAAATAAAAATAGCTGTGCTGTACTGTGGAAGGAAGAGAACAGAATTTGAACCTTAATTAACTCCTTCTTTAAGTATCAGACAGCAATCAGCACAATTATGGAGTAGGAGCTTTTGGCTCTTGAAAACATGGAGCCTTTGCTTCCCTGCCTCCTCTTCTCCCCACAGCTGCAAGAATCCAGCTGAGATTAAGAATACTGGGGTTTTTATAGCACTTGTAAAAATCAAGTCCACAATCAACTAGACAAAGAAAACCATCATGAAAGGAAGCAAACATCCGGCCTCGGTGTGTGTGTGGAGTGCTGGCTGGAACGGAGCCTCTCCAGAGCAGCTGAGAGCCTGCTCAGCAGTCTGAGCGGAAGGAGCTGGCAGCCTTCAACCGGCCCTAATGAGCCTCATCAAACAAACAAACAAAGAGCCTTCGCAAATTAGCACCAAACACAAGTGTCGAATGATTCTTGTGGTTCTGTGCAGTGCATACATGCCACCATTGCCTCTGGAAGTGGGGGGATCTGTCCCAACTTCACCCCTCTGAATGTGGGGCAGCTGTTTTAAACGGGACATTCACCCTTCTTCTGGGGCTGTAAGTGCAAAACTGCTCAGTCTGGCAATGAGCCCCTTGACTGTGGATAAAGTAAATCACATCTTGAAGTGACTCCACCACTGATGACAGTGACCTGTTCAAATGCATTGTACTGCTGTTGTCTTCTGCTCATGGGTTATGAGAAGGCCTCCAGCACACAGGGCCATTGCAAGAATGAGAAGCACAGCCAAGCAAGTTGGGCTTCACAGACACTATCCCACTTGTGTTTCATTGACTTACCGATGAAACACACTGCTCTGCCTCTCTGCCTGAGGAGTGTGTCTTCCTCTTAATATAGCATCTCAAGTCAGAAAAAAAATATTACCTATCTCATCAGTTTGCAACACAAGTAGAGGTAGTTATTTGTCACTCAGCATAGGATCGTATTCCTCAGTAAAATTTGCATACGATCTGAAAATATGGAAGGAACACTATATGCTTAGCTATGACAAAGTTTCCTTCCTGTGGCAGGAACAGTACAAGCTGCTTAATAAATTCCCTATTTTCCCCCCAAAGAGCTCTGGTTTGTAATAAGAACAGAGAGTAGAGAATATTTCTTACATAAAACCAAACTGCACAATTCTGTCTAATTATTTGCCCTTGAAAGGTGACCTTTTAATCTATCTTCTGAGGTATCTTTTTCCTCCCTGTGATTCTTTGCACAACTGTCCTCATGACAAATATCGTTTGATCTGGGGACAGCCCTGTCTGGAGTGTTTGCATCAAGAGCCTTTTCCAATAAGCTGCAGCTCCCAACTTAATGAGAATAAGAGCCATATGAAAACTACAGGGCTTTCAATAGCAAGTACAGTTTCTGTACAGCACACTTAGGTCTGTCCTTACTGAAGAATAAACTGTTAAATTTTACTACCTTCTAGTTAAAAACCAGCCCAAATACTGCAGTGTTTGCATAGAGAAATATGGCTTTGTTTCAGTCTTGACTCCTCTCTCAGAAATGAGTGCTTGGAAAGGCTTTTAGGGAGGGATTCACCCCAGCACCTTGGTTATCCTGCACTGCAAAGGGGAATGAAATTGCCCAAATGGGACTTCTGCCTGAAACTGAATAAGGAAATGCAGTTCCAAGATACTGCTAATGTACTCCAACCATGTCCAGTCCCATGGACCAGGCTGGACCAAAAGCCTCCACTCTGAAATGCAAACGTAGAGGCTGTTCCATCCTCAACACCAACTGTATAATTCTATAAATCTGCTTCTGCCAGGCTCCACTGCCTGTTAACGTAGGAATGTTCCACATTATGGGGCAGGTGGAGGTGTGGGGTCTCAGGTAACACTGGAGGGGGTGGGGAAATTTCATCAGCAGGGTGACATGGTGATGCGGCTGCAAGGGAGAGTAACAAGGAAAAATAACAGGAAAAGGCTGCAGGAGGTATCTGAGCAAGCCAACACTGCATCTAGAGCTGTAGCCATGCCAGCTGGGATGAGTCTGGGAGCTGTGGGAGGAGAGGAGGAGAGAAAGATCGACATGAGATATGAAGAGCTTAGAGAAATGGGCTGCTTACACTGATGGGGCTGCAGCATACTGGACATTCAGGCTGAGGACTTTGGACAGAAATTACAGAAGTCACAGAAATCAAGTGAATTTTCAACTGATTTTAGCTTTTACAAATTTAAGCTTTGACAGATGATGCTTCAAAGGACCAGGATGGTACCGGTTTCTTCAGTCTACTTCCATCCTGCTTGCAGACAGAACTCAGAAGTACTTTCTGGATACTCACCATGAGTTAGCTTCACATACCGAAAGCATAACCAGAATCATGGCTACAGCTTATAACAAAACCCATCTTTATTTGGTGAGTCCTTATCCAGGAAGAATTAACATCATCCATTCTAAAATGGATATCACTTTTCTAAAATAAATCTGAGGAACAAAAAGGAAGCGACCAATGAATCATAGTGAATTGCTGATGAAAATGTAGCTGGGGATTGTTTGGCATGGCACATCCAGTGATGTCAGCCGAGTGCAGTAAAATGGAAATAATCGATCTTATCCTGCCTCACTTGCCGAAGCAGTGACTTGGCATCAAGTTGTGTAAAGCAAAAACTTTTGCTTTTTGGGGCTTGTTTAGAGTAGCATAAGTAGCAGCTTTAAGGTGTTTTCTAAGGACTTCTGAAAATACTGAAATTAAAATTGTGATTTTTGGTAAAAATCTTCCTTTTAGAAAAATGTATTTTGGATTACATATGATTTCATGGGCTGTGTTGGTCTGTCTCACTTCATGTGTTTTGACAATAAAAAAAAAGTAGCTTTTAGGTGTAAATCATGTCTTCCAGTTCCATCCCTAACTGACATGTAAATTTAGAAGACTGGTTCATGAGGAATAATCTGTTTGGTGGAATGTAGCCACTCTGCCGGGCACTGAGGGCATCAGCCACAGCTGGGTTCAGTTCCTAAGGGTGGATAATAAACACTAGCCTGAGCCTGAGAAATGTGGAAAAACTCAAGTCTCTGCACAGACAGTCAGTGATATTCCCTTCCTTCAGACTCACAAATTACTTAAAAGAACAGTGTCATTGTGAGGGAAGAGAGAAAATGAAGACAAGGAAATAAAAATGACAAACAAACCAGCTCCCTTTTCCTTTCCATACAAAAACATCATATCACGTTTCTCTTATCTTCTTTCTTGATGGAGAAACTGTGAAGTCAGCTGAAGGTTTCCCATCCCAGATATCACCAGGCCCTACTGACACCTGGATGTTCTCAGGATCCCAATCTGGATTTCACACCATCCTTGGGGCTGTACTGCATGATGCTGCAGCTCTTCGTTCCTTCCTCACCAGCCTCCCTCCTTCACCTGTGACTTTTTCTAATTCATCTTTTTTTTCCCAATTTTCCCTGGTAGCTTCTATTCTGCAATAAGACACCACACCACATTCAAGTGTAAGAGGACTTTGTTAACCAGAAGAAACTTCTCAGATAATTTTACTGTATTTTACCTAAAACTTTCACGTAGCAAGGCCTCAAGTGATTGCACCACATCATGCAGACAACTCACCCCAGTGTGTTTAGCTACAGCTGGGGGCCCCAGACTTTTCAACTTTATTACAACTTGCTTGTTTACTCAACCTTATAACATAAATTTATAATTTCTTTAACAAAAATGCCTTCATTTTTGGTAAAATGAAAAAAGAAAATTGAACCTGGTCCATTGGTTGCTTCTGTGCAATCCTCTTCTCTATGCTAAGACCAATGGAGTTCTTTTTCCTGGGACTTTCATCCCTCTTTAGGAAACAGTTCATTTCTTGAGCCCACACCAGCAGGATTACAAGCATTTACCTTCGCCTGCATTTCCTATTTCATCATGGACACATTGCAGCTTGCCTAAGACTTAGCAAATATTGCAAGTAGTCATCCAATATTTGTTTATCTCCAGACTTCTTCACTTGTGGCCAAAACTGGATGAGTGCAAGATGCCATGTGGGATGTGGGTGATTATTTTTAGGAGAGAATCCACCAGGCTGTGTTGTTTTGTCGTTTACACCACCTTTATTCCAGAGCACATTAGTGCCAGAGCAGAATTGAGCTCTTTTTAACTGAATACACCAGTTATAAAGGGAATATTGGCCTCACTAGTTAATGGCATTGGCTCACGAGCTATAAATTCATTGACCATTTCTTATTTTATCTCTGTTACTCAATAATTATATAAGAAAATATTCATGCTTGAAAGCAACATCTATGCAGGAACACACCAGTGTGGGAGCTGTGTTTAGAATCTCTTCTCTTACATATAAATATTAGACCAGTCCCCCATTTTTCACTGAAATGTAAGGAAAAAACTTTTACTATGAGTGTGATAAAACACTGGGACAGGTTACCCAGAGAGCCTGTGGAGTCTCCATCCTTGGAGACACCCAAAACTTCACTGAACACAGCCCTAAGCAATGTTTCAAGCTGACCATACTCCGAGCAGGGGCTGGATCAGATGTTCTCCAGAGGTGTCTTCCAACCCCAACCATTTTGTGGTTCTGTGAAGTTCTACATGATAGGGGTATAATTGGGGAAAAAAAGCGCTCTAATTTGTTTTCTGGGGACTGGAACCTTTCCTTCTGAATGGAACCTTCAACAGCAACAAGCAAAGAGCTCTAACCTGACTGAGGATACATCAACAGCACAACATCATTGAGACACAGTTCAGCTGGGATAGGTATGACTGTGTTCTAAGTACAACAGTGCAGAACCACTTGTTACATCTCTGAACAGTGGAGGAGCATTATCCTAAAACTATGGATGAGCTATCCACAGCTATCCACAGGTGTGGATTGACATGGCACCTTGGCAAACACCTATGTGTACGGGTTACATGATAGCCAGAGCTGGATTCTTCTCTAGGTGACCTAACATGTTTGCATAATACACTTCTCCTTGTAAGAGGAGCTCTGTTGTCTGTGTCACAGTTTAGTAATTCAGCAATTTTGGAAAGGTCAGGTCTGGAATTTAGCCTATTAATAAACACGTAGGCAATGCATTGCAGGCTAAGTGGTAATTTCAATTTAGCATCAACCTGAGGGCACAAGCCTCATCCTTTTAGTTGGCTAAATTTATCATTAATAGAAGCACTGAAGTAACCAGTGTCATTGCTGGCAGTGTAGGGATCTACCCCCAGGATCAGGTGATGTGTATAATTCCTGAGCTGCACAGAGGAAGGGCAATCAGTTCAACATGGACATGTAAATAAATGCAATGTGTTAGCTTTTCAGACTAAAAGGAATGGAGAGTGTTGGCTTTGCCTTAGGCAGCAAGTGGTTCCAAATGAATGTTTTTGAGACTCTTAATAATTCTAATGCCATGACTTAAAGTTTAATGTTATCTGCATAAACATGCCTTTTTCTTGTTTCCAGGCATTTGCATAAGGCCATTTACTGCCCAAGTCCAGCAACAGAAGTGTTGACTTACAAAAACCTAGGGAAACAGTCTGTAATACCAGAACATATGGAAAATATGGAAATGCTTTCCTTCTGCAAGTGGAAAATCAAGATATAAAGGGCTAGATTTGCTCTTTTTAAGCAGAGAGCTGTAGAGGTCCCTCTGTAGGCAATAAAAAGAGAGGCAGGTACATCCCAAAATCAGATCTGATTTGGATTCAGCTTCCTCCTGAATCCCCTCTGTCTCTCAATGTTGCCTACAGGGATGACGCAGAATATAAATTCTGCCAGCACCAGCACTTCAGGGAGATGCTAAAATGAGGTGAGGGCAGATTCCCACCTAAATAATTTGCTTCAGTTGTCACAGCTTGGGATAGCTGAGTAATTAAACAAGGATTCCCAGAATCCTGGTTAATATGTCAGCCATAAAAGAGGCTTCTTGACCCTGCAATAAATGAAAACTTCTCTATAGCAAGTGAGAAGTCATCACATATCATGCCTGTCAGTCATCTCAGATGATCTAAATCACAATTTTCCCCTCAAATTTGTAGTACAACAGCTAACAGCAAGCAGTCTTTAGCACTAAGATGTAGGGGTCCACTGTGGTCAAAACCAATATTTTACTCCTGAAATCTACTCTATAGTATATAATCAAGAACTGAAGCTTTGTATTATACTGATAGGTAGGTATTTCATGGAAAAAAAATGTCTTGACTGGAAATGTTTTGATAGTTTTTTCATCCTCTATGAGAAAAAAAAACCAGTCAAAGCAAAAATCACACTTGCAAAAAGAAAGTTTACCCAAATTTTTGTTTTTATTTTTATGTGTGAGAACTGCAAAAATGCAGTTATAATGACAGGCCTTTTAAAATGCATTGTTTGGAGTTCTCCTGGATCCCCCTCAGGGTATTCTGCCTAGACTGACATCCTGTCCCTGGGAAGTTTTAAAGGAAATGAAGCTTCACAGTTCTCAACAGGAGAATGTTTCAGTTGAACAACTGCAAGTAAATTCAGTCTAGGAGTTCCAGTGGAAATATTGGTGATAATTATACATAAAGTCCTGTCTCTTCAAAGAGGTTTTACACCAGTTTATCAGTACAAAAAAACATGTTCCCCATCATTGTTAGGATTAAAGGTAGATCTACATCAAATTTTTTTTTTCTTTCTAAACTTAAAGTTGGGCTGGCAACTACTCTTATAAGGGACAGTTTCTTAGAGTTAATATTCAATCTCTCCTATTATTTTTAAATATGAAAATAAAGGATTAATTCATGTCTAATGCACATAACAGCTCAATTTATTTATATACTTATAATCTGAATTATGCTGAACCTTAGTTAATCACAGACCTACGTCTTCACCTAATCTTCATCTGCTAATGAACATGAAGTCACTACTGACACTGCCAAATATGGTTGGAGCAAAGGGATAACACACAAAACTGAGCAGGCAGTGGGATTGGAGAGAAAGCAGGAATGGTGAGAACAGAGGACTTGACTGGGATGCTGGATCATTCTCAGTGAACTTGATCATTACAGTGAACTTGAACTTTGTCTTTGGCACCAAGAGAATATTTTTTTACTTCAAATGGAAGTAAAGGGAGGGAAAGAAAGAAAGAAAAAAAAAGCAAGTAACAGGGCTGTAATGAGCAGTACTGAAATTTAAAAAGATGCAGGGACTAAGATAGTTTCTAGTTCTTAATCAGCGACCTCATATAGTGGAATACACGCAAATGGGAATTGTACTGATGCGAGATATATCTGGACAGAACCAGGCAATTGCATCCCACACTGAGGCTCCTTCTGAAGTCTGTTCAAAATTCAGGGTAAGAGTAATTGCTTTAATTGTGTTAAGAGATTTCTACCCAAATGAGTCAACATTCATGGTAACAAAAGGCTTTCTATTTCTATTTGCATCAAGGTTATGCACCAGAATTAAGACTATGGAAAAACTGCTACTTTTTTTGCCCCAAACAGAGCATTTAGGAGAAACCAGAAAATGAGAAAATTCTATTGTTGAGACACTAGCCCTATATACTTGGACATGTGGGCTGAACTATATGCCAGACTACTTCCAAGTCAGAATGTCCTATTGTATTTACCTGCTGGAAGATAGATGGTAAGTATCTTAGATGGCAAGGAACTGATACTTACTGGCTTTTGACCAACCTTTATGTTTGCACAGGGCATAGTCAGCTTTCTGGGCAAACCTCCTTCCATCATAGAAGCTGTACCCACATAAAAAGCCTCAGAAATAGTATTTTGCTCCAAGCATGATGCAATGAAGCCATTGTTTCATCAGACTTTTTTTCTGGTTTTCTTTTTTTAATGGCAACATGCGTGGATGAGCATTCAGCTCAAGACTATGAAAAAAACTCCATTTCCTAAACAGTATTTAGCAAAGCCTCCCATGAAATTGCAGCCAGGATATTACTCATCAGAACCCATTGTCCATTTTCCAGGAAGACTTTGATTAAGACAAATTTTTTACTAGGCCCTGATAATGCCTGCAACAGTAAGAACTGAATGTTAATCACTGCCATTCAATTTGAATTAACCTGTCTTGGAGGAACTTGAGTCAGTCAGGATCTCAATTTATAATTTAACTTAATGGAAGTGGATTTGGCTTTAAAATCATCATCCAGTATGCTGGTACTTGGATATTGCAGGAACAGAGTTCTAAAAATCTGATTTGATCACAGTAATATTAGTAGATTAGGAAACTATATGTAAGAAACTGCACTGACACCACAGATACAAGGAATAATTTAAAGACATTTGTGCTGCCCTATATTGCTGGTTTCCCATATCCTGTCTCCCATGGGTTCTGTCAGCCCTGTGTAAATAGCTGAAGACTCCACTGGTGGTACCTACCTACATGAAAGCAAGTGGGTCAAGCCTCTGTTATTTACCATAACATTTATTCCCTTGTGAAATAAATGTTAATTTGACAGCAGGAGTGAATTGATGAGGAGCTGTTATCCTGTGGTCTCCACAAGCATCTCATCTTTGTGTCTCTGCTTTTCCCTTTTTGTTGACTGTTTCACTCACAGACAAGTAACACTGTGTCACATCAGGAGTCTGATACAAAACCAAAACAAAATCAGTGAAATGCTCTATCAGAATGGAAAATTCAAGTGAATTATAATCATCAATTATTTAAGGTATTGATAGCAGATTAGCAAACATTCAGTACATAAGACTACCTAAGCAGCATTGCTGGGCAAAGCTCAGTCTCTCTCCATATCCACTTAGAATGAGGGCAGCAAACCTTCCCAACCCTCATCTTCCACTGCATTGCTACATCCTGCAGAAAATTCATCAGGTCTTAAGCCACCTCCAAAGCTACCACTTAGTTACTCAGTGTACCCCTTGATGACAGCACACCTGTCTTGCCTCAATCTAATGCCCAGATCAAATGCAAAAGTGGGCTGAAGCAGAAGTGAAGTAGGACATTGTCTAAGACACAGGTGGAGTTGACGAAGTCCTTCTATCCCAACCTCTTGATCTCCTTTTATCAGCCCTAATCCCAGCAGCAGGTTTGTTATAAAAGGAGACCCGTAATTCCTACACTGTCTACTCTGCTGCTTTGCTGAAGGCCAGTTTTGGGATAACACTGTTAGGTGTCTTCTGTAGGTGAAGCATGTCAGGTTATCAGTCTGGCCTCAAAGAAGGACTAAGCTGACCATATACACACATATTCCAAATGCCTCAATCTGTGTGAAATGGTCAAATACTCTCTACAACATGAAACTCACTTTGCCTATCGTCAAATCTGCCTGAGATATTAGTTGGCATGGTTTGTGAAGGTGAAGGAATGTCTCTGTAACCACAGTGGTAGCTACTATAGATCAAGATCCATAGTTTTCTAAGGGAAACAAGCTTAAAAACCACACTTCAATATCACAAAAGAAGTGATCCAACTCGGCGTACCATCTGTTAAGTGCCTTGTTACCAAATATCAGCTGGGGAAAAAAAAGTTGCAATGGGTTTATGTATAAATAGAAGATGTCAGTTTGGAAGCTTGTCAAACCAGCAGTTTTCAGAGGAACTATTTGTAGAAGAAACATGTCAGCTTCCAATTTTATTTTTGTTCTGCTGTTGAAGATATATCTTAGAATTGATGCTAGTGATTTTTTTATTCTTTGTAATTAGAGAGCAATCAGATTCTTTTTATGATAGTGTGCTTGTTCCTCCTTAGTAGAAGTTTTGTAGTAATTGACCTATTTTTTATATAATTTTCACAGCTGAAGTGAGATAATCCTATATAAAATAAGTTTGAATTGACTTATTTTCATATGCTTTATTCAGATGAGCAGAGACAGTCCTATATAAAATAAAACCCTACTATTAGTATTCTTCCTCTTTCTAGTGCTCATTTACTCATATAAATCCCACTGGCAATAAGGCAATTACACCACAGATGGTAGAGTTCAAACAAATTAGATTCTACTGTCTCTTCACAAATAGCTTCACTGCACAAACTTCTCCAAAGCACGTATGTGCCAAGCCCTCATCTTGCCACTCAATTGCTTGCATAACATCACCAAAATGCTCTCTTTTATCTGCATTTTATCTTGTTGTCAGTGCCTCCTCAGTAGCTCCTTCACTTGCCTTACCTGGCCCCTCACAGCCATCTACCCTTCCCTGGTTATCACCCTTAAAATGCAAGCGAAGGACAAACATCAGGTACTCAGCATCTCTTCTTTCTGATTTCTCTTTCCTCTCCCACCTCTTCTCTGTGTGTGTATGTGCATGTGCCTTCTATATCCCATATCCCTCAGAACACAGACCATGTCTCCTTCCATGTCCATATAATGCTTTTTACAAGGAGACTCCAGTTACAACTAGGGTTCTACTTCTCTGGACTGCAAATAATACCTTCATTAATAGAGTAAATCCATTCCCCTACAGGTTTTGCTTAGACAGAATTATTCTTTTTTAGCAACTCAGATCAGCTTGACTTGCTGCTGTAAATAAAAAGAGCCTTGCCCTGCCATGAAGGAGAGCTAAGGCAGCCTCTCTAGATACAGAACAAATGCTGATAAAATTTGAGGAGCTGGACAGCCACCACACCATCAAATCAAATTCCTGACTACTGCAAAGCCAGAAGGGTCTCGACATGATGTTCCTCTGATGAAATTGCCTCAGTACACATTGACGCAACAAAAGTAAACCAAATTTCTATTGCTAATTGTCTACGTCTCTGGTTGGGGTAACCTCGAGTTCTGGATCACTTCCATCCAATTTCAGCCACAGCAGATGCCTAGTCCTCTGTGGGATGGGAGTGGTCCAAGGTGAATGTGTCTTTGGACAATCTGCCTGTAGCGTTTGTGATTTAAATTCATAGGACACGTGTCCTCAGAGCAGAAAGGGCACCTCTAGCTATATTTATGACACTCAAAGGAAGACAGAATGACACCAGACCTTGTATTTCAGCTGAATCAGAAAAGACGTGGACAGAGGACAGAAAAACTGTTCAAGATGTCCATCTTCAGCTCAGGCATCACAGGGTGAAAGCATGAACATCTGAAACCAATATTTGATTGTAGACTTAATCAAATCTTAAATATTCAGCATATCCTTATGTATAGTTTTAAACTTAGTGGATATAGGAACTGTTCCCTGTAAATACTAAGTTTCCCATTTAAGGACAACATCAAATATGCATCACATTAAAACCTAAGAGAATTTTTAATTGACTACACTTTATAAACTGTTTTCTAGTTTTGAAGTGATTGGACTGGTACTTCCTGCATTCTGTGAGTGAACATTTTCTTCATTAAGTAAAATTTGCATTTAGCTCTTTTCTTTTTAAAATGAGAGATTTTCTCTTATTGATAAAAACAGCCTTCAGGGCCCACTTCTAGAACTTTCTTATTACTAAAGGTATTGAGATATGTATTTAATCATAAGAAATATAACCAAGTCTTTGTTCATTTACACAGAAATCTTGTCATGGAAACTCAGAGAAGGTAAATTTCTATATCCAAGGTGAGGTTTTTAACTTAAAGAAGTTGTAGTATCTACTCTCCTCCATCTGGAAGGTATTTGCTGTCTGCTGGTTGCTGCATACAACCAGATATGGGGGCAACCCTGAAAGACTAGAGGGTACAAAAAGATGGAGAATTTAGAATGTCATTTGAACAGGCCAGACAGTGAACACAGAGAAGTAGTAAAGCTTGCCTGTTCTGGGAATTGAAGAACTTTATTAAGGTACATTTTTGTAGGGAAAAAAAGAGTTGTTAAAGAGATGGAAATAAATAAAACATGAAAACAGGCAGAAACAGGGGAAAAAAAGTAAAAGCGGATAATTTATTTACAAACAGGGCTTTAAAAATGAAGTTACTGAATAGAACAAGTGTCACATTTCTGCTGTGTCCTGGATGTATCTTTGCTATAGTTTTTGGCCTATTTGAAGTGAATTTCTCACTTTTTTCTTTAGTTGTTTCCTTTTTACTTTTAAGTTTACTTTTGGATTGCTTGTTACAGCTACCTGCAATTACTTCTAGTTGCTTTTTAGACATTTAGCTTTGGAGTAGCAAAGTCTCGTAGAAGCCAACAGTGAATATATTCCTTTGAGATGTACAGTCAAGTGTCTTAAAGGTGGGAAGAAGACAGTCCCAAGTGTCTGATAATAACATCTAAATTATATAATTTAATCTAGAAATTATATATTACGTAATACCTAAAATATTCTGGGTAAGCTTTTATTTGACTTAACTGAGGTAACAAATTTCTGAGGTGAGAGGAAAAGCAGGAATTGATGTAAGAGGGGGTCATGGTATCTTGAGGAACTCTAGAGTTGCAGAAGGCTTTGGGACCTTGTCAAGGAGCAGAGAAAATTCAGATGAAAGCTTTGGAGATTTCAATTTTTTTTAAACTAATGACAGCTAGAAATACTGCAGGCAAAGCACAGAACATTAATACATACCAAGGTGTTATTTCTGTGAAATACAGGATCATATGCTGCAAAAGTGAGAAGGGCAACTAAAACTGACTGAATGTCAGAGCAGGAAGGGCTGATGGTTTGCTGACAATTGGCTGGAACAGACAGGAAAGCAGCATCCTCTTAAAGCAAAAGATTTTAAACAGTCAGACCCCAATTCAGAAGTGAATTGAACAAAAGCATCACAGGCTGTTAAGGAAATATTTCAGCAGTATACTTGCCAGTGCCAGGATTCTAGATCTGAGTAGGAGCATCATATTTGGTAGGAGTTGATGCAAACTCATTTTCCATCATGTTGCAGTAGACCAGAGACAGAAAAAAATCAGCATTTCAGATGGACAAAAGCCATCAAGAAACCAGTAACACAGCAATGTGCTTTCCTCAAACCACATAACTGAAGAATAAGGAATACTGTTACCATAGGCTGCAAACTGCCTTTCAGCTGGAATGTATATATTCAGGAAGAAAATGTGAAAGAAAGCCACTTAAAATAGGTTTTCTGATAAACAAAAGTATTGCTACCACAATTCTGTAAAAAACCTTTGGCCAATGCTGATTTTAGATGCACACTAAAGGGAATATTTGGATTTATTACTGAAAGTGAGTTAGATGAAATTTCTATTTTCATTTCACCCGAAATAGAAGTACTGGTGTTACAAGTTTTCTCTCTATTTGACATGTACATGTATAAAGGAAGGAGTAATATTTAATGTGTGTTATGCAGAAATGCAGAAAATTGAAAAAATATATCTTTGGGTAAAAAGAATGGTTTGCAGGGCTAAAAATACTCAAATGTTTTAGGAAGAAAAGAACACTAACAAAAGTAAGGAGGCAGTCAAATAGGCAGTGATGCAGAGTAGCCAGATGTGTTCAAAAACTTATTCTGTTCAGTATTTTGAAAGAAGCAGCGTGATCTACATTTATCACTTTAGCATGACAAAGTATTTTCCAGTCCATAAGTAACTCAGCAGGGTATTATATCATAACCATAAGAAAGGAAAATTCTTTAGCAAACCCAAATAGCTTGCATCAGAAAGTAAAACAACAAAAAAAAAAGTTAGCTCAGGGAATTTTGGACAGCTGCTGTTTATTTGCATTATACCTGGTAGTGTCAGATTCTGCAATGATGGAGAAACAAAAACATCACTGTGCTTCAGAAAGTGAGCAGGGATAACTCAAGTAGCAAAAGCCCCTTCTGTAACCCTCAACAAATTAATGGAAAACCTTACTGAGCATTTATTTTTGTTAGAGAGAAGGAACAGGGATATAAGTATTGCCTGTCAACAGTATCTCTTGAAAACTAAATCATGCCACATAAGCCTGATTACAGCCTTCAGAACACTACAAGTTCAGCTGATAAAGGAGTCAGGACATAATGTGCTTAGATTTCTACAAGACATTTGAGTCAGAACAATCTGATGAAAATATTAGAACATTGCAATATTAATAAATTCCATTTTAAATAGATTAGACAACAACCCAATCTCAAAAAGTAGCTGTTAATGTGAAATCATTAAAAGAAGAGATTAGTTGTCCTTTTTTATGAGATTGGGATGACACATTCATTGAGCCAGTAAAAATATCTGCTAGTAAATTCAATAAGAATTGGCAAATTTGTAAATCACCATTACAGAACAGGCAAAAGGAGGGATCTTGATTACTAGTTTTTTAAACTTTTATTTTGAACTCTCACAATGTGTCTCAAAGAGCAAGGGCTGCAGTGCAGATAAAGAGACTAGGGCCAGTGGAGCCTCATAAGCATTTAGGTGTTGTAAATGGGTGATCATGGAGCAAAAAGGACGTCTAGGAAGGAAAAGTTAGTTGCCATTGGTAAAACCAAGAGCAGAATGTGACTGCATAGTTTTGAATTTTATAAGGAATAGGGAAATGCAGATGAACAGGTTGATGGAAATCACTGTACTGTGGGTAAAATGCTTCCAAAAAAGAGGAGTAAGCTAGCTGATATGAAACCAGAGGAAATGCAGGTAGAAGATCATGTGTGAACATCTAGAAATGAGCATTTAACCAGACACTGTGCTCTTAGCTGATGGTGGAATCCCAGACTCTCTTTCTCCACATGAAGAAAAGATGTCTTCCTTCAAGGTTCTCTGTAGCAAAGAGTAAAATACAACTAAGAATTGGAGCTCAGCGCAGGCAAAAATTAGTAGAAGTCATCGGTCCACTAGAGGCATTAAGACAGGTAAAGAAGAGATCTTCTCCACTTTTCAGGTCTAAGTCTGTTGTATAAATGTCATGGAAAGTTTGCTAATCCTTATGTTGGCAGATTTTAAAAAGATACATCTTTCTCAGGGTAGTCCCAAACACAGGTACAGGCTGTGTGGAGAAAGGATTGAGAGCAGCCCTGAGGGAAAGGACTTGGGGTTGTTGGCTGATGAGAAGCTGAGTGTGACCCATCAATGTGCACCTGCAGCTCAGAAAGCCAATTGTGTTCTGAGCTGTCTCAAAAGAAGCCTGGGCAACAGGTCAAGGGAGGGAATTCTATTCTTTTACTCCACTCTGATGAGACTACACGTGGAGTACTCTGCCCAGATCTGAGGTCCTCAACACAAGAAGGGTGTGGTTCTCTTAGAACAGGTCCAGAGGAGGCCACAAAGATGCTCAGAGGGCTGAAGCACCTCTCCTATGGAGGCAGACCGAGAGTATCAGGGTTGTTCAGCTGGAAAAACCTTGGAGAACCTTCCAGTACATAAAGGAGCTACAAGAGAGCTGGAAAGAGACTTTTGAGGAGTGATAGGACAAGTGGGAATGGCTTTAAACTGAAAGAGGCCAGGTTTAGGTTAGATACTAGGAAGAAATTCTTTACTGTGAGGGTGGTGAAGTACTGGAGCAGGTTGCCCAGAGAATTTGTGGATGCCGAATCCCTGGAAGTGTTCAAGGTCAGGCTGGATGAGGATTTGAGCAACTGGATGGTTTCCCTGCCCATGGCAGGGAAGGTGAAATGAGATGATCCTTCCAACCCAACTAATTCTGTGATTCCATGGTCTTAAAACTGTCATATATACACTGAGAAGGGCACAAGAAAACTTGCCTTCATATGTTCTGAACCGGCCAAACCAGAGCCAGTAATTCTCCAGAAGCTGAAAAACTTCATATATCCTCAATATTATACCTTGGCTATGTCTCACATTTTGTATTCCCAGCAGAAAAGAACAGCAGAAATGTGACTGAAGCAAATGTTGTTTAAGAGAGACCTGAGATTTTTTTCCTCCACTCATTATAGCTGTGTTTTGGCACCAAGGAGGAAGGCAAAAAAAGCTGTTGGTGCCTTCTTATCTTAACATTTCCATCCCAGCCATAGGCAGCCTGCAATGAAATCACATTTGCTAGTATGTCATAATGTTACAGCAAATGCTGCCATTCAGCTGGGATATTCCATTGCCCTCCAACCAACAGTCAGGAAATGCCCTATAGGATAATTGACAGGCTACTGTGAATTACACAACTATAAATAGCACAACCATGGACGCCTGGTGAAAGGATGATAAAACACAAGTGCAAGTTGAGTTTTTATGGAGTCATTTGCACCACAGAGAAGTATTTATTGCTGTACTTGCGATTTTTCTATATTTCCTTCCCCAATACATATAGAACAAGGAACAGCCAGCTATAAAGAACTGTGAAATATGATCTCTAAGAAGTTCGCTCTCTTTCATTTCTGTATTCTTTCTGTTCCTTCTCCTTTGCTAAAGCTCCTGTAGCACCATTCTTATCTGATTAATTTTCTTTCTATCTCTTCCTCCAAACTGTTTTCCCATCAATAAACCTCCCCTATTCTTCAGATCATCACAAAAGACAGAAGAGGATGGGCATGCATGTCTTGTTAAGGTGCCTATGGTTTCTGCTTTAAGGAACATGAAGACACAGCACTCAAAATTCTCCTTTAGTACAGAAATAAATCCCTCATTTTCTATTCTCAACATTGAAGAGACAACTTGAAGGATCACATGGTTGATTAGAGAAGAAATACCTCCCTCTGAATGATTCATAAAAGATTTGTGAACATTTGAAAATTAAATGTAACCTCCAGGAAGGTTAAAGACAAACACCAGTAGACATGACTGGTATTTCTGCATGGATAGTGTACCCTTATCCACATACACAATACTTCAGCAGTATATGAAACATAGATTACTATTCACACAACTGTTAACCCAAATACATCCGTATTTTTGTGTTCCCATATACTCAACAGAAGCACAAAATTGCAGTCGAAGGAATCTGAAGATCTGCACAGCTGAAACATCTCTCCAAAATATTAGTTTCCATCTTTGCTGCATTAAGTTGATTGAATAAATGGCTTGGATTTCTAATCATAGAAGCTTTTCAAATCCATCAATAAATAATTACCATTAAGAATCTCTCATCTTTTACTAAAAAACAGAAGCAGAGAGAGATGGTTGAAATGTAAATCATTAAGCACAGTTTTTAAAGCAACACCACTTCTCCCCTCTGATCCAACAGTATTCAAACTACTCTTTAGGGAAAAATAAGGCAAAAGTTTGTTTAGGGAGGCTGGAGCCTTCATGTTTACTTGAGGTCAGTCATCTGAGTTTCCTGAAAGCAAAATATGAAACAGAGGGAAGAAGTAGTAAAGAGAGGATGCAATATTTTGTCTCCATCTTACTACACTGCGGAGGAGAACAACCATACCACAGTATCCTCAGTGGCATAAACACAATCTCATGTTTTAGTGATTACTTCAGTTCAACATTGACCAACATGTTAGATCTGATTCTCTTTGAGAAGCATCAAATCTGTACCTGATTTTGTATGTCACTGCATGTTGTCTTCTTTTGGGACATGGTTTCCTATGAAACACAGTCAGTAAATGGCGAGAAAAAGAACAGAAGAAATAAAGGGAAGAGAGGGAAAGGTAAATAAGAAGGAACAAGATAAAGAAGAAACATTGACAGAAGTTTCACGCTGCAAGCAAGGATCATGGTCTGTCTCAGGTTTGGGAGATGTGACAGAAACCAGATCATTCTCCCCCATTCTGTCAAGCAAGAATATCTCCCAGAATAACACAAGCCTGATGGTGACATAGACCATACTGGTCTCTCAGGAAGTAAAGATAAAGGGTCTTTCCATTTGTATTTCATTCACCTGATCTCAATGTCACATTAAGTTCTCTAGGAAAAAAAGATGGATGTTCTCCTTCTTTTCTTTACTAGTTTCAGCTGATTTCAGTTCATTTACTTTTGGTCATGATCATCAGACATCCCAACATAGTTCTCAGGTGGTATCAGCAGACAATTTACTGAGGTGCATTAAGTGTCCCTATGCATATGGCTAAACAATGGCAAACGAGCCCACTTAGTATCTCCTTTAATGAGCAGCAGAATAAATTACTGAGACTTAGCTGATGCAAGGGAATTTGTTAGACTACTGTGGCTCAACTGTTTATCTGAGTCAATCAGATAAATCTTTTCATTCATAACTGGTAAGAAGTGAAAGCTGCAATTTACCTTTTCTCCTATTCTTACTTTATCTTATCCATTTAATTGGAGGTTGATTTCATGTCAGGGCAAAGATATTCTCTGAACTTACACTGAATTTTTCACAAATGCATTTCTGATCTCACTCACAGATTTAATTAGCTGAGTGTCTACTTATCCAGACACTTCTACGGTCTTTGTTATTCTAAAAGCTGTGAGCATACAAAAGAAATGAAAAAAAAAAAAAATCAGCTTACTCAAAATGTATGAATGAAATCTGTGATATGAAATTATAAAGTGATTCACATTTTCATTATTACCAGTCATAACCAGCCAGATTTCCTGCCAGAAACTCATCAGTTTGCAGGGTATTTTCAGCGTTCATTCTGAACACTCGCTTCCAAGGAGTCTGGTCCAGAGAAAAGGTTTTCATCATGCTGAGTACCAGTCAAATACTCTCTCTGTTCCTTCAACACTTTCTTAAAATTTTGCTTCTGCTGTTTAAATTTTCTTTGTCTTTAGTCCACTGAGCATCACAGACCCATTTTGATTAAAACCCAAGGAAGGAAAACAGTGACCCCATCACAATCCAGAGCAGGATTTAAGGTGTGTCTAAGGCTATGATTAATCCAAATCTTCCCTTCCCGATCTGATCCTCTACAAAGATCTTAGGTTTTTCACTAATAATATAAAATGCAGTAAATGGAGAGCTGATCTTGAATTAAGGAATTTTACAAAAATGAAGACTCCTTTCCTGCAGCCACACAGGCTTTTCTATACATTAAAAAGGAGTTAAGCCCAGAGATAACACTACAGGCATGCAAAGGAAAGAAAGAGAGATGAATAAAGCAGAGTTTAAAGGAAGTCACACCACATGCAAATAACCAAATCTGTAAGTGATGCTCTGAAGAGAGGAAAAGCTCTCTAAAACTGTCTCAAAAGAAGAAAGGAGGCCAAGCTTCGACTATTTTTACATAGTGTCAATTTGCAGCTCATCAGCAGGACAGCTCAAGGGAGGATTATGCAACTCCTTCAGGATGGTTATCCTGTGAGGAATGTAATTAGAAGGGCTCTGCTCTAAAAGCATGTCAGTCTTAAGAGGTTTTCTCAAACGAAGACAGCTACTACTCATCCTGAAAATCGGTCAGGGTCACGACATAAAAAAAAAAAAAAGGGGGGAAAGAGTAACAAAGTGAAAATGTCCATGTAGCACGTTTTTTATCCCTCCCTTTTCCCTATGAGGATGGCAAGGGCAGCCGAAGAAAAGGCAACCCTCCCCTCACCGTAGGGTACCAATGAAGGGTAAATAGTCAACAGTGCAGACAGTGGTTGTATCATCACCTTGCTGACAGCATTGGGATCAAAAGAACAGGAATTCATAGTAACAGCTGGAAAAAGACCAAATATATGGGAGGAGGAGAACAGTGTTCCCCCTTTAAAGAGGGAGGGTTTTGTGCGCTGTAGGTCCACATATCCTATAGCTATGGATTGTTGAAACACAACTAAGGTTTTGTTTGCATTCATATGGTAATTGATTCGGTAACAAAGTGTTCTCTTAGTGGTTATGCAGTAAATAACTACACTGAAATCAAGTGGCAGGTTGGGATTGCAAAACCAGAAGCAAAAATGGCTTAGTGGGCACAGGCTTCCTGCAGCATTCAGGTAGCAGAGCACCTGAAAAAGGGCTCAAGTTGTTCTTCTCAAGACAGTCCAAGGGCTAATATCATTAGGAGAAGATCCTATGGTGCATCTATCCTCCCAAATGCTAGACTGAAATCACAAGGCACCCAGTTCAACTGCAGGTGTGTAATGTTTTGTTTAATTTTTCAGTCACTGATTACAAAAGTAAGTCTAAAAAAAAAGGTTTTTTTACTCCTATTATTCAAATATGGATACATTTTCAAGCTGAAAGGTTTAAGGCCATTATTCTGTTCTGTGTGTTGTTGCTTTTGATCATGGTAATAAAAGATGTAATCTAATCAAGTTATTTATTCCTGTAAACAGACCACAGCATGGTAACTGTCCCTATTCATTCACGAAGGTGCTCAGTATATAAACCTAATGTTCATGAACAGCAGCTCTGTCAACACAATAGATGGTCTTGCTATCAATCCATAAACTGTGCAGGATTCCAGCAACAGACTTCTATGTGCTTTACTGGCTCGATAATAAAAGGCATCCTCTTTGGAAATCAGAAGGAATCTGATCATCTGTGCACTGACTTGCATATGCTGCTTAATGATAATTTTTCAACCATGTTTCAGTGATGAAGCACCTTCTCAAACAATGGGAGCAGAAGTACAGCCAGTGTCATAGTACCATGTTGTTTATCTCCAAGAAGTGACTCCAGCATTTATTTTCATCGGTGAAGCCAAGCAGGCTGACCAGCCTCCTTTCCTCTTTACTAACCCTTGTGCATAAATACAATCTCTTGTCTCATGCACTCTGCATCTGGCTACTCAAGTAGCACACAGGCAGATGCTCCATGGAAAGCAGTCAGCATCATCAACCTTCCCCTCCAGAGGCAAATCAGCTTTCCTGTTGTGAAAGCACAAGCTGTTTAGCACTACAGAAGGAGCATAGTTATGGGCTAATACTCATTTTCCCATCTAAGTACCAGCCCAGATGCCAAAATTGGTCACAAAAGGTCCTATCTATTTTGACCTGACCCTGGCTAGGTCCATTCACAGACCATGTAGAATTAACAAACCTATCCTTAGTAGTGTGTTAGGGTGCTGTAGTTAAAGACACTGTTTCAGACACTTGCTGTCCAGAGTTACCAGATTCTTTCTGACTCTGCTGTCAGTGGACAGAAGAAATCACAAGTTTCCTACTGACAACTGCTACCAACAGGTTGAGTATGTCCCATGTGGCAGCAACCCTTTAACACACAGTGGCCCCAGATCAAAGATAAGAGCCAAAACTTCCTGAGGGTCTGAAACATTCTGAAGTTAGTAAATTCCAGAGGGTTTTGTACAGCTAGGAAATAGTCATCTGTTTTTTAAAGCAAAACAGGGAAGGCCCTGAGGAATTTGCTGACTTAAAATAGGAAAGAAACACCCACACCTACAGCCTGTTTTAGATCCAAAGCAATGCACTAATGAAGATCCTGAAACTCAGAGTCCCCCTCAGAATTTAATTTTAGCATCTTAGCTACTGTCTTATTTCAAAAATAAAAACTCTAAGAAGAGAAAATCAAACATCACCCACTCCCTTTACTACATCTATGTCAGAACTCCCACTCATCTCCCTTTCCCTTGGCTCCAAGCTTTTCCATTTCCTGATTAAAGTCAGAGGCAAGGGAATTTCCCATTTTCACCTGCATATTACATTTTAAAGATGTGAAATGTCTAGAAATGAGCAGCAGCACAAAGTCTTAAGCCCTAAGTCAGATACAGGACCTAAACTGAACACTTTAAGCTCATCTCTATGCCAGGGACAGGATGTGGCATCTAGTTCACCTGTTAGATTCAGATGGTTTGCATATATATTTGCATTGCTTTGTCAACTACTCCTTCTAAATATGTACTGGATTCCTGGAGAGAATTAAAGGAGGGATGAAGGAAGACCTTGAAATGGTCCAAAAGAAGATCTTTATCAATTTGATGCAGGTTCCTGGCTCTGACAGCACTGATGAGTGGGTGGACTGGATTGTTCATTGCCCCTCTGATTACACATGACATCATAGATGTCTGATTTCATCTTAGATGCCATGTGACATCACCTAAAAAAAAAAGTCATATACACCTATAGAAAAAAAGCCAGTTTTCTCCTGACAAAACATAATATGACACACACAGAAGGAACCTGATGGAGGATGAACAAGGGAACAAACCTCTCCAGGCAGATGTTGGTCTCAGTGAGTTGATGGAAATAACTCAGAGATTGACAGTGCTTGGGGTTGGACAAGGACTGAACAGCTGCTCTTGGAAGAGCTTTAGTATTGAAACAAAATATGTTCCACTGCAATCCAGTCTTCTCTTGTTGCATTCAACCATGGAGTAATTTAGTCTTTGCCTGCCTCCCAGCTGGAGGAGATTTTCTCTTCCTCTTGATAAAGAGGGGTTTGAGGGTAACATCTGATAGAGTTCTATCAAACAGATCCTGTCAGACTGTATGGTGTGGGCTGGAGAAAGCAGGAGGAAGGCAGAAGATAAATCTATCTATGCATGGATATATAGAAAGATGCATATGTAAGAGACACATCTATTAGGTATTAATAATTTCAGAAGTATTCTCAGCTTCTTTCCTCTTGCATGAAAAATTGTGTATTAATAATGAAATAGTGTATACCTTAACCATATTCCCCCACAAACACATTTAATTGGCTGTAGCTTTAAATTTTAAATATTAAAGTGAAAGACTTAAGACCTATTTCTCAGCCAAAATAAATCGTCTTAAGCTTGCCTTTACTTTGGTGGGGAAACTGTCAATCTCTATTTTTGCTACTTGGAATACAACTTTCTCTTCACAGATGCAAAAATAAGGCCATAGGAACACAAACACAGCAAGGCAAGACCAAACTGCATCTAGAACAATCCAGTGTTTTTCATTAAGATGCTTAGTGAACATCTAAAATAGCAGAGGTAGAGTAGTTATTCCTGCACTCCTAGGAATCATCTGTCTGATTTCTTTTAGGGATTTTCTGAGTTCATAAGAGCCCTCCTGTTATAACATTTAATAGTTTTTCATGGCCCTCTCTCCTTGCTACAATTTTTTCCTGACCCAATAATTTTTAACCCATGTAAGGCCATTTTTCAGCATCCCAATTGTTCTCCAACAGTAAGACCCATGGTTTTATTATGCATTAGGTGAAAAAACACTCATTGTTACTTCAGTAGGCTTTCCTTAGTTCTTCTGAAATAAAAATAATGAGGAGGTTTTTTTGAGTTCCACTTTTTCATAGCACTCATTATTGCAGATTCCTCCATCATATTTACTGTCAAACGTTTCTTCTTCAAGCTGATGCATCTTCACTCTTTTTCATTCTCTTTGCATAACAGTTTTTTTGTGTTTCTAGGCATCCTCCTGCTCCATCTTTCTACTGTTTCTATGCCTAAACAGCTCCTTTTCAAGATGGGTTCATTGGTATTCAGGATGTGGGCAAGGCATAGATTTATACAGTGGCATAATGATCAGTTCTGATTCTTTCTTCATTACTTTTCTAATGCATCCTAATATTTTATTTGCTTTTTTGACTGTTGCCAAGTATTTGGATGAGGTTTCCAGAGAACTGTAAATATTCAGCTGCAAAGTTGTTGTAAAGTATTTTTGCACATACAGTCCTTGATCTAGTTTTTGTTAAATTTTAACTCACTTGATATTAGTAGGGTAATTTCAGAGATATACTGGCATAACAGACAAGCCTCTGAAGAAATGCTATAAATGCTCCTGGGATGAAGAGTGTCATGTGAATGTGCTTCATTTAAACTAGGTGAAGGCAATTTAAAGAAAAAGAAATTTTGCTCTGACTCTGGAATAAGGTCTTGAAAGTACCCGTGTATACAAGAAGATAGTTCTTGCTACTGCAGGCTCCAGTACTTTCTTGCCCAAACATCTCACTGAAGAATGAAGCAGTTTTATTACAAAAGTGAAAAGAGATGAAAGAGGATACATCCCTGCCATGCTCAACACAGATGAAAAGATAGTCCTTGCTGCAAGGAACTTCTGATCTAATTAATACAGAAAGAAGCAGAAAGATGAGAACAGGAACAATGGCAACACAAACAAATCAATAAAATGGTATTTTGTCAGGAGAAAAGGCTGGAATTTTACAGGGAGAACAAAACTCTAGCAGGAACATGGCAATGGAAAGGAGGTGAAATGCAGGAGTACAAAGAAACTTTGAGAGACTGGGGTCAGGATGGACTGAAGTGAAAGCCAGCATGAGAAAGGGTTCTGGATTTCACAGCTGAGAGGGAAGAGAGTGTTGGGAGCTATGAGCAGAGTATCACTGCAGTCTGCACTGCCATGGAGCCAAGAAAGGGCTGCTGTAATCAATACCCCTTAAAACAGTGGGGCCACTGAAGCTTAGAGGGGCAAAGAATGTGTGTCCTGCATCCCCTGAGACTGTTTAACCTCAAAAGGCAGATAAGCAACATCTCCTCTGGTACCACAGCCAACACACTTGATGAACAGAGACAAGAAGCTGCAGTGCTGAAGGGATTTATTGTTATTCCCCTTTGTTTCCTTGTCCCTGGCAGAGATGCAAAGCGTGTGCACTGTTCCTGATCCTGCCTTCCCAGAGAGTGGGAGGAAAAGGATTATTCTGCGGCACTGAGCAACAACAGTTGTTGCTGAGGCAGGAGGAAACCATGGGTCACACCTTCCCAGTCGATTTCAAGTTTTCTTCTAGTCCAGTTCTACCTAGTTTTCCCCACAGCAAGGTTAGAGAAGGTTTTTAAAGGAAAACAGTTCATCAGATGAGCATATTTTGAGGATGGGAGGGTGTCTACACTCAATTTGCTGAATGTTTGCATGTCACAGTGCTGCCTGGTGTAGATCCAGAAGCTCCAGGAGAAACATCTGGTCCATTGGCAGTGCAGAATTCCTCAACACCTCAGAAGGATGGGGCTGCTATTGCCCTGTGGGCAGCAGAGTGCTGCTCTTCACTGCTCAGGGCTACTTTTAGCAACTCCTGAATGGTAAGAGAGTTTCTCAGAATTTGATCCCACTTTTGTACTACAGAAAAGCCACCTCCCACCTGTTTTCCAGCACAGTTCAGCAGCCTCCTTGATTATCCATCAGGGCAGTCATTTAGCAAATTTCATGTCATGCTGACCAGCTGCATCTGGTACCACAAGTCATTTGGTAAAAAATAACCTGTGTTGTTGCACTGCACTCAAAGACAGAACATCTGGCTCATCAAGCCAAGCAAATAAGATTCCAGCAAGATGGTGCATTCTCCATCTTCACCTCTTCAGTTTTTTCCTCTTGTAGTTTCCTAAAACATCTGAAACACTCCTGTTATGTGGAAAGAGTGAATCAATGATTTAAAAATCGGGGAAAACAGTTCAACTTGCTTTTATGTCTCTCTTTGCAGAAGCTTCCCCTTGTGAAGGCAGGTGATCCTGGAGAAACAGTGAGTCAGTTTTAGCTTCCCTCCTCCTGTTCTACTCCCTGTGCTTAGGAACCTGTGCTTTGGCTTGTACCTATATACATACATTGGTTTCTTGGTGAAGTACAGAGCACAGGCACACCACAAGGCTATGCTGAATTCAGTTCACAACCCCTTTATTTCTTTTTCTGCCTTCATTAATTGATTTCTCCTTCTTCTTCTAAACCTAATCCACTTGTGAAAAAGTTGACCTTGTGAAAAGAGCTTTTTATTTCTCTCCCCCATCCATGACTCCACCTTATTTACATCTTTTATCTGTTTTACTATAGGTGATATTAAAGGGCAGGCAAAGAAGGCAGAGGAATATGTGGAAATGATCAGTGTGGTCTTTTTTTTTTCCTATCAGCACAGAGTTATTTGGAAACCATCTTGAGTTTTGCAAGCTATTTGTTGCCATAAGGATTAGCTCTTCTCCAGACCCTTTCCTCCAAGGATCTGAAATTGCTCTACAAATGTCAATTAATTAAGCAGTCTCCATGCAGAAAGTTTCGTAATACTAATTTTAAAATGAGAAAACTGGAGCAGTTGCTGTTTATTGCCAACTAATGGTAAAATTATTAATAGACCCTTGGAGGCTCCCAGCCCTTATGCTTTAATGGATTGCATCCATCTCCATTATTTGAAATGGGACATTTTTTACACCATATTTTTTAAAAGGACTTCTTCCCTTCCTTTTTCAGTACAGTAGAAACATGTCCTTTTTCCTCATAGCAACATCATGTGGGTGCAGTTCCCCTCATGAATGGAAGGGAATGTCTTTCATACCCCAGATGAATCCATCCTTAGCCTTTTTCCTCTTTCTTTTTCCAAGGCCTTTCCAGTCACCAGACAAGCCAGAACCATGAGGTGTTAAAAATCAGACCAAGGAAATAAGTGCATTAAAATCCCAAATTTATGAATGAATTACCTTTTGCCAGTCTGAGTCACAGGACACCTGTGGTGTCAGGTGTCCTCCTATGCAGAGAAAATAAAACCTCATAAACAAAAATATTTGTACAACACATCTGAAGTCATGGTGGAGATTTTCCTTGGTTCAGGAAATACAAACCTAATAATAATAATTCCCTCCTTGACAAGTGATTTAACATCCTGGTATCACACTTCCATCCTCACTCTTCAGAGTTCCACCTGATTTTCCCTGTGTGTAGGGAATCTCCTCGAATCATAGAATATCCTAATTTGGAAGGGACCCACAAGGGTTATGAAGTCCAGCTCCTGGCCCTGCACAGGACAAGCCCAAGATTCTCAAGTTGAGCAGGTATTAAAGGGAATGGAATCTGCACAGACTGTGTCTCCTATCAGGCCTATTACTCCAGATTTCTTCTTCTTAATAAAAATTTTGGAATAAATGGAAGGACAGTATGTTTGATGTTATCTTAAGGGGAGATGAGATCTAACCAGCTTTCTTACTCAGATCTAGGGGCGCAGAAGCACTTTTCTGTCTCCCTACATTTAGAGAGCTTTAATCTTTAATCTGCTTGATTTTAGATTAGCAAAAATGTTTTAATACATGTAAATTAATTTAATTTTCCTATAAAAAGAGAAGGAATAACATCAGGAAGACAGAGCACATGTCTCTTTCCCAGATTCTCAGCTATTTGAGTGCCTCCCAGTTCTGCTTACTGTGGAGCACGGGTGGAACTTACAGCCTGCAGATAAAGACTCTGTCACCACATACAGCCACCTAAAGCCTTTCATGTGTCTAGAATCAAATCCCTCAGGTAGCTGTGCTATCAATCTACCCTTTAAATTGTACTTGAGAGGAAGCAAGGGACCTGGGGAAGGAGAGCAGGAACCTAGGCTGAACTACATAGCCTACAGCACCTTGTGGTCTAGTTCCTTTCTTTCATTTCGTGTGCTGCAGTGCATAGTTTTTTAGGAAGTCACCACTGCCTTGATACATGAAAAATATAACTGTTCTAAACTTATGCCACTCACACTCAGTTTTTTCCTGATACACAGCATCTCTAAAAGCACTGCCACAGGAATGAGACCACTGGGACTGAAGCTGATGACAGAACACAGAACCTGTGCTCAAATCCACTGTCAAGGGAACATGGTTTTCAGCAGATTCCAGATGGTTGTGCTTAGAGCAATCTCCTTCTTTAGCTTCCAGGCAACGACTGGTGTGCATCACATCCAATGCCTTGCTTAGGCTGGCCCCTCCTCAACTGCACTTCTCACACCAGCAGTGGAGCACTCTCAAATATTGCCAGACTCCACTTGTACGTCAATGACTGGCTTAAAAAATAAAGAACACAAAGAAATAGAGTTTTATATTATATAAAAGCACGGTTCATAGAAAAATGGAATTACAGAATGGTTTAGGGTGGAAGGGACCTTAAAGGTCATTTCAACCCCTGTCATGGGCAGGGGTACCTTCCACTAGACCAGATTGCTCCAAGCCCCATCCAACCTGTCCTTGAACACTTCCAGGGATGGGGAAGCTTCTCTGGGCAATCTGTTCCAGTGTCTCACTACCCCCACAGGAAAGAATTTCTTCTTAATATCTTATCTAAACCTGTCTCTGTCCATTTGAAGCCATTACCCCTTTTTCTGTCACTCCATGCCCCTACAAAAAGGCCTCTCTCCATCTGTACTGGAAGGCTGCAATCAGGTCACTCCTAAGCCATCTCTTCTCCAGGCTGAACAATCCTAGTTCTCTCAGCCTTTCCTCACATATTTTGTTGCTAGATGCTGATACTGCACAATGGTGTCTCCAAAGGTATTGATTTTATTCTATTAAATGTGGACACTTACACCCACAGCTGTTACCCCAGGATTCCTTCATATTCAAATGAGAGAAATAAGCATATTTAGGAGAGAATTTATCTCATCAGATTTTGCTGATGTCTAAAATAGCTCAAATGAAATGCAAACTAAAAGAACCCATCTTTTTCCATTGATTAAAGAGGAAGCCTGAGGGGTTAGATCAGATATAAATGTCAGCATTATAGGCAGCAAGATAGGTGAGATGAATCCCAAATTAACTTACTAGTTAGATATGATGGGCAAAGATGAAAAAAAAAAGAGAAAACTAAGACATTCATGAGAAGATATAGAGATAAACATTGCCAGACCAGAAGTGGACCTCAAATCCATCCCATTTAAGTCCAGTTCTTTGACTCTTTTTCTGCAACATCCAGTTAATTCTTGTAAGCACAAGAGTGCATTATAAAATTCAGTGCATGATTTCATACACAGAGATAAAATTTTCTACATACTTTTATATTTATACTTTTTTTTTACATTTATATTTTAAATTAAGCCTGTTTTTTGACCCAGTGAGTTTCTGTTCCTGGAGGTCAGCACAACTGTTGTTTTGAGATCTGTTAATCAGTGAAGCACATAGGTAAATAAGCATATCCCGACTTTAATTCAGTGAATAAGAATTCTTTCAATTCTCAGTTTTTACATCCTTACTACCCTTGAGGCTATTAATGTAATTGCTCCTTTCAAGAATTAATTCAAAAATTAAAATTTTACTGGCAACCTATGTCACTGGTTGGATTAGCTGAGTAATTCTAGCAGTGAATGTCTGAGATGACACAGGATACAGTGACTCACTCCCATTCAGGAATATGAAGAATGATTGTGCCACTAAATAAATAATGACCTTGGCTTTTCCTCAGGTGATAGTTATCACTGAGATAATGAATATTGATAGTCATTAAGATGGATGTTTTTATATATTAATTTAATCTGCTGGCATACTTTAAAAAAATACACCATAAAAAATTTGAGTTGAGATTTTGCAATGAAGAGCAGGGACATTTGGCCAAAATACTGCCTTATCCAAGAGAGGTTGGCAGCATGGAAGTAGAAAATCATTGTTTCCTAACCCACTTAAGGTGTATCTGTAAACTAAACAATATGGGGAGACATTCTCTGGCCATAAGGCCAATGGACGTGTTCTGTCCTCATCCACAGAGCTAAACTTTCTTAGCATCCAAAACATCACCCAGCTGGCCTTTCTGAAATGGTCCCTGTTCCAAGTCCCAGGAATTGTCTGGGAATTCTTTTAAATAATTCCGGCTTTTTGAATCAAAATGCTGGAAGAGGCTGCTCTGACCATTCCACTGTTGCCTAAAATCAGGAGAAAAAACTCACTGGGCCATTAGTAGAGATAAGATAGAGAGCAGCTCTTTTAATGAAGACCTTCTGGCCCACGGAGTACAAAGGTGCTCTCCTACATACAGAATTCTTACACTTTTATATCTTTACTAAATATCTTATCTAATGGGGGCATCCAATCCTAAGACCCCTTTTGCCCTGGTACCACCCTCAGAACTGCTCCACTGGTGCCCCTCCAAGGGCCTTGAGCCTTCTATCTTGTTTGGTCTACCATATCCCTTGTTATTCCAGTCCAGGTGCATGTCCCAACAGAATGTTCTTGCTAAAAATCTACTGCCTTGAAAAGACAGGTAAAAGATGATTAAATGGAAGCTTCAGGAATGTTACACACAAACTGTGAGAAAGTAACAGTCTAAAGTGAAGGAAAACTCCAGCTGCATTAAAATCCACAAAAAGCTAAAACTCCTAAAAATTCTAAGGCATCACATGCTACAATTGATCTGTGGATTCTGCGTCTCAGCACTGCTCAAACTACTGGAACAGGTAAAATCCACTTGTTTAACTGTTAGGCCTATATGTCTCATGTACCTCAATCAGATACTTAGATTCTTCTGATTAGTTTTTTTGGTTTTTCTTTCCTCCACCTCTTTTTAATGAACTATAGTCATCGTGTTGCCACTAGTGTGGTATCTACTGACTAAAAGCACCAGAATAACACCCAAGTCAGTCTTATACATGGAGGCTCCAGCATCATCACAGTTACAGGAGGCATTTCCAGATCTAGGAAGCCTCTTTCCCAAGAAGTGAGGAAAGGACAATAACCCATCAGATCACACACTGGATGTGGCATCAGCCATGAGATAAATGATGGGCTGCATTGCACCTGTAACTGGTGTGGGTGTTGGTCTGCTCGGAACACACTACAAATGTGTCTGCCAGGTGTGAAATAGCAGCTGGAGACCCTGGATCCAGAGAGGAAATACAGGCTATGTGACTCATGATGAAGTAATTAATTATATTCTTTTTTTTTTTCCCCAAAGGATCAAACTGGTGGTTTTGGTTGTGGTCTTTTATATCTTGTCTTCCAAGTGACTTTTACTTATTGCTTAGCATACAAAGATAGATATTACTTCAGCTGTGAGACTCAAACCCCAAGTAAGTTTACTGGTATTTTTACATTTAAGTTCAGTTGCTTATCCTTCATTTGTACTCAATTTGATTTTACCTACTGCAGAAATTCTCCATTTGGGTTTCTTTTTCTATTTTTTTTTCCCCAGAGTGAACATTAGCATTATCTGTTGCAATAACCACCCTTTTAGCCACCTTGTCACAGCTGACTGCTGACTGCACCTGTCAGGCCAGGCAGAAATCCACAGCATATTCTCTCCCTCCAACTCCATTACATACAGGTGCAAAGATGATTTTGCAGAGAAGGTTTTATGTGAGAATTCAAAATGAGACCACTATCTCATGCTGCAGGATGACCAGTGAGCTTTCTAAGGTGCTACAGTCCCAAAGGTAGTTTAATCACAACTTTGCTCTGTACCATGAAATACAATTATTTTATAGCTAACCAATTTCAGAAATGCTTAAGTTAGTCTGAAGCAGAGACTATGCTGGGCTTGCATCTGAGGCAGAAGGATTTTAAATTGATGTGCCTGCAGGCACTACTACAGGTAGATGATTTGTGTGGAATGGCTTCTGCATTCGTCCTTTTGTAAATGCTGTGCCCTCTCATTAGTTTTCAGCTGCTACCAAACAGGGCAAATCCATTTCATGTCCTCCTCTCCACCAGGAGCAAATCCCAGTAACACAGCCAGCAGGACTAGAGACCCCCAGCTGGGGTCAGCCCTTGTGGTGCCCCCTCACAAATTCCTCTGAAGGAGATCTCCACATCACTTCCTGTGATTTCCACCTCTGCTCTTGTAGCCCTGAGCCCCAGCATTGAAACCCCCAGAGAGGAGGGGTGCACTCAGGGCCCTGGCATGAGACAAGTGCCTACAGTTGATGAAATAAGGCAGGAGACGTGGAGAGAGCAGAGCTGCTTCCCCTGGTGACCACCTCACTTCATACCCATCTCTTTACAGAAGAGCAGGGCTATAAATGTATTGAGCAAATAGCTTATTGAAGGGGAAGGGGTGAGCAGGTCATTGCCATTAAACCACTTAATGAACTGGGTCCTTCTCTTCTTTGTAAGTTATGCAGACTGATTTTCATATTTTGTTGCTCAGTGAGTGCCTGTGACAATATTTTTCAACCCCAGGGACCACTTGAAAATTAGCTGACACAACCACTCTTTCAAACCTTCATTCTAAATAATATGCTGTTGGTTCCTTATCCCAACACAGAATAGCTTCACTGCTCAGTGGAAGAATTCATAACCCTCACCGGAATTTTCCAGATGGCTGCACAAAGATTTCTGATAATGATACTCATGCAAGTACAATTCTTTGAAGAACATGCTGCTTTCCCTTTTCACAAAAGTATTAGAGTGGAAACAACTGCATAAAAGGTGTTTGCCAAATTCAAACATGATCTCTGTGTTTCCTGCAGTAACTTCTCTTTCCTGTAGCATTTGGTATAGTTTGCTTGTTATACTAAAGGATCAGGGAGCTGCTTGGGCTGTGAGAAAAAATCCGCAGAACGCTGCACAAGTCGATGGATTATCCTTTTTTTTGGAAAACATCGTAATAGAAGTGACTTCATTCTATGAAATGTGAATTGTCTCTCTACTTCAAGAATGTCAGTACCTGAACGATTTGAGGAAAGAGAAGTTTAGTAGCATGCAGAGTGCTAGGAAGAATTTTAACACCATAAGGCAATGAATTTTTTGGTGCTCTATCAAGATCTGTTGGTGTTCTTTTGTTCTTCTTGCTTGTTTTTCTGTAAAATTTCCAAATCATGTTGCATTTTTGTATCCACATAAATACATAAATCTGAGTATCTGCCACTTAAACTCCCTGGAGCTTGTAATGATATTCTTTTCATTTATCAACAAAGAGCCTAATATCTCCATAACTAACACATTCCATCTGACTGTTCTCTGATGGGAAGCAAAACAAAACTGTTTCATATATTTAAAAAAAAACCAGCTTTGGGATTTCTCACATCCTAGTTTGTGACTATCCCTTTCAGGAGGATTTGTCTGTAAATATTCACGTTGCTTCCTTGATGTCCTTAATTTCTTTCATCGTAAAACTCATGTCTGGCCATCCATGTCTTTTGTTTACTTTGTTTCTACCTGCAGACCAGTGCTGTCTTATTTCTACCTTTTCCAATTACCCACCTTGTTCTTCATGTGCAAGCTCTCTGAGTAAGAAAAGGTGGTATTATCCCAGGTCACCAAAGTGAAGGTGGTTACTCTTTCCAGGATGCTCCTAACAATCTTTTTTCTTTGTATCTTCCTCTCAAGATCAGTACCTTACAGCTGGGAGCACTGATGAGCCTCTCACTTCCCAAATTACACAGGTTCTTGAATTACCGAGAGTTTGGTTTCTTTTATCACTTCTAAGACCAGATTTTTAAGCAATAGAATCATTTAGGTAGGAAAAGGCCTCTAAGATCATCAGTTCCAGCCATTAACCCAGCACTGCTGAAGCCCACCACTAAATCACACCACATCTACGTGACTTCTAAATACCTCCAGGGATGGTGACTCCACCACTTCCCTGGACAGCCTGTTCCAATGCTTGACAACCTTTTTGGTGCATATAGTTTTCCTGATATCAAATCTAAACCTTCCCTGGTGCAAGTTAAACCATCCAGCTACCCTATGAACTTGGAGGGCATTGTTGGTGTGTCCTAACCATTTCTACACCTCTGCTCAAGGGACACTGAATTAAGATCCGAGTTCTACCACACTCAGCAAGTTCTAAAGCAAACCTATGCAAGTGTTTTTAGTCATTGACATTACTGTTTTACAGTCCATCACTATCTGTCAGTGGGAATTGGAGCAAGACTTCCTTCAGTTGCCAGCACTGGTAACTAATGTCCTCTTCTTCCCTGTAGCTGGGAACATTTTTTCTGTAGTTGAGATAAAAGCTTGTGGTTTGATTGTTAGTTTGCTTTCTTAGAGGGAGGAAGCAAAGGCAGTCATGCTGTCAGTGTATGTGTGGCTGCTTGTCCCATCTTTTAACCTTAGCTGATCTTCAGGACCAGTTTCGCATAAATTTGACAGAGGAACAAAAGTCTCAGGTGCATCGATCTTCTGGATTTTTCATGAAAATAGCAATAATATGCCTGTGACAATTCATAGGGAAGATTACAGAACAAGCTTAATTTTTCATACAGTTCAGATACAAAGACCTTGGACAGTGGAAAAAACAACACGGGATATGCTTGAATCTTATTAAACAGACAAAAGTCTAACCACACTTTCACAAAAATTTAGGAAATTAGGCAGCATACATTTTGCTAGTTGCAGGAAAGCTTGTAAAATGCAGATTCTGTCTGTTTCTGACTATGTGCAATCCACATGTATGTGAAATAACCAGAACACATTAAAATAACATGAAAGATTTGTTTTAAAGTAGTTATGCTATGAAGTCACAACTGGAAGGACTGCTTATTCATCTGTCAGAGGTTCCTTGATGTTGTTTGAGATGCATATGGACACATTTCCTAAAGAACTGGTTTGTAAAAACACAATGCATTGCAAACTGTTAATGATGAAATAATGCTTTGCACACCTCTGATGACAAAGCAGTGAATCCCCAAATGAGAAATAACCCATTCATGGCATCACTGGTACTCATGAAAATAATATGGATGAATCCAAGCTGCCACTGCACACCATCATGAAATTGGTCAAGGCAAATGATATAGTGAGGAACACCATGTTATCTCCAGATATTTTCTCTGTGTATAATTTCTCAGCCCTGTTTATGAAAGACTTACAAATGATCTTCAAAAATGTGGCTAGGAACACGATCATAACCATATTGGATGTTGAAAATAATTGTATCAATAGAGACACAGCGATCTGACACACAGTAATTTCCCTCAAATCTCATTCCAGCTAGTCAGTAGCTTTTGTGCTATAATTACCTGCTTTTCTATCTCTACTAACCACAGGGGCTACAAATGTTATTACTTCTAGTCTGATTAAGTACCCTGCTCCGCTCAGATACCAACTGCCTGTTTCTTTGAAATTGTCTAATCAGCTAACATAATTAAGTTATATTCAGAGCAGTATCCAAACTCTGTTTAGCTTCAGGCTCTCTGGTTCTGCTTTAGAACCAAAGTTCCAGTGAATATAAAAGGTTCTGTATTTTTCCAGATGTCAGTAAGAAATGGTATTTTCTGTCTTTGCAAATTTTGACTCACTGTTACCAATAAACTAAAACTGTATAACAATCTTTTCCACTAGTCGTTGGCTGATTCTCAGCTCTGTGTTCTTCATAGGAACTAAAAATATTTTTTAAGCTTCCTCTTCTAACCCATACAATTGTAAAAATAGTGAAATCCTACACAGTGTTAGGAAAGAATCAGAAAGATGCATGTGGATAAAGACATGCATTTTACATGGAATCTTCTCCCTTTTTGCACTCACACATAGTGGAGGTCATACAGGTTTCAATGTGTGGGAAACAAAACATAGAAAGGTAGCTCAGGATCCCAATTTTTAGAGGCACAAGACTATTTAAAACTACTTCTTTTCTGGACCATCAGTTAGAAGCTCTGAATATCAGTTATTCTGCAAACTTTAGTCAAACTTTAGTCATGGAGATGACTAAAGGAATTGAGTAATCCTGAGATGTCTGCAGCGATGGGCTCAAGGAGCAAGAGTGAGTCAGCACCAGAGCAAGGACAAACCAGGACAATTCCCTGAACAGTTAGCAGCACCCAGTGCATTGTCATGAAGCACTGATTTCCTTCTCTTATTAGTTTGAAAGCCAGTCTGACAGGAGAGTTTCTTCCATTTGGTCTGCTGCTTCATCGCTGTGGAGGAGGATTAAAGATACTATTGTTGTCAAAAACTCTTGAGATTCTGCACAAAAATTGTAGTGCCTCTACCAACTCTATGCCATTCCTCAGTCATTTCTTTTTCCTTAAGAATAATTTTTAGTATCTAAATTCATGTAGGAATTGGATATGCAATCTGAATCTATATATCTTGCAATTGCTGCCAAAGACTGCCATGGGAGGATTTGTTTGTGGTAAGGAAAAATCATAATTTGCTTTATTTCTAGACAAAATTTATGAAGGAGGTTTCTCCTATTCTGAACCCAAATCATTAAATAATGATTTTTTTTTTTAGTTTAGCAAATCTTATCCATTTATTTGAGGATATCCATACAGCAAGGATTATCACTGCATCTGCACAGAATGATATGTACAGTACAGTGACTAAAGGGTTTATAGAATCAGCCTTAGAGTTACAAATGCTGAAAGATTTCTTCTTCCAAAATAATGACTATTTCCAATAAAGAAAGAGGAATGTGAGACTGTGTTTGTGACATTAATTCATAATAATGCAAAATCCCCAGCTGAAAAAAAATCCATCTTTGGCAGAGCATTTGCTTTAAATGACAACTTGAAAGTGTTTCCCTCTGGAATATTTAAACAGGAAGATCCCCAGTCTGTTTTCTTCCTGTCTCAAAAACTCTGAGTGGATCAAGCAAAAACCATGGAAGTGAAACAAACTGTTTCCCGGCTGTTTCAAGCCTATTTTCTCCATGTAATGCCTGTCAAGTTCTTAGTAAAGTTAAAGGGATTTATTTGCATTTGAATCTGAGCAAGTACTGAACACCTCATTTCATCTTAATTGTATGCACTGAATTCTGCAGCTAAAGTGGAACTCATAGGTGTTAAGTAAACTGAAATGCTGCTGTAATTAATTGCAAAGAACCTACATGTTATGTGCCTTATTCTAAAAGAACTGGTAGTATGTCTTGTCTTCTAGTGGAAGGTTGCCAGCCCATGGCTGGGAATTGGAAGAAGATGATCTTCAAGGTCCATTCCAACCCAAACCATTCTGTGAATCCATGATTAAAAAAAAAATCCAAACATAATTGATATGATTAAACAAAAGCAAAATGTCACCAAGACTAAAATATGGTGAATTTTCAAATACAACAACCATGGTCTGTTCATAATGTAAAACAGATATCCACACACATATACACGGTATTTATTTTCATAGAAAATGTGCATTGACAGCTTTATAATATACAGTGAACCCCCGATTTCAGAAGGAAGATCCAAAATGAGAAAGAGACTAGCAGTTGAATCCAATCCCTGTGTACACCCCAAGCCCCTCTCTTGCTGCTGTACATTTGCAGCTCCCAGAAGCTACAGATCCCACTGGGTCTGTGCAGACCCCAACCTCCAAGTCCCATTCAGTGCTTCAAATATAGCTACACATTACTGTGAACATTTCCATTTTATATTGGGAACACATCCACCAAGGACATGACCTGGTTTTTGTTCAGAGTGTAAGGGGAGCATCAAAACTTCTTCCTCTGCTGATGTTCCTTCTGCCTCTGTGACTTCATCACTAAGGTCATGAGAAGTTGGACAGGATTGTAGAATAGAGCTACTTAAATGGCATGGTACTAAAAATATATTTATTCAGAATGGCTAATTAAGGTGAATGACTACAAGTCCTCATTAGCACTGAAGTGGTGTTAATTTGATTAGACTTCTGGCCTAGATAGACTTGCAAGGCATTATGTTCCTGATGCAATTTTTTTTAACGAGAAAGCATTTCAGGTGAAATGTTACCCATCAGTGTCTTTCTTTGTATAAATATTAAGTAGACATTTGCCTTTTAATGCTGATGTAATTTTTAGGGAGCAGGGAAACAGCAAAGATGCAACATCTGTATTGCCTTGGGATATGGGAAGAAAGTGAGAAAATAAACTTGCAATTCTTGCTCCAGTTTCATTATTTAAATATGTTGCAACATTTTCACAGTAGAAAGTCATACTTGAAATGTGCTCATCAAACCTACCTTTCCTGTGACACACCATTATATGCTTCTTGCTCTTTAGCTCAAAACTCTTCAATCAATATTTCAATGTTTAAACATAGTTAAGGTGGCAACATAAGTTTTAGACTAGAAAAAATGCCTTCTGCTATGTTCCTTTCACCATAATCGATGGGGGAATAAGAGTAACATACTGTTTACTTATTAATTAGAGCACACAATGATCTCTGCTGGAATAATGCTCAAGAAAAAAGCACCCACTTAGCTGGACTATTTTAACACAAGAAGTTTTAGTATTGCCACTTTTATAATGCAGGTTGGGAATGTTTTTAAGTTGGTATACATCATTTACCCCTGAAATGCAGATGACAACATAGTAAACAGCCTGTGAGTCAAGGTAAGCTGAAAGACAAAAGCATTGGGAGGAAGAGGAGGCCTTCTGGAGTCATCACACATGACTATAACTATAACTGGCTGTCAATATTATTTCATTAAAGAAATAACTTTAATCCCCTTCTATCAAAAGTGTTACAGAAGACAGCTCAAGAGAATGGATTAATGGTTGCACCCTTGTGTTCAGTAATATTAAATGCATGGAATGCCTCTTTCATCGTTGAAGCTTTATATATGTCATTAAAATTTCTAAATAGATTTATATAAAAACTTCACCAGGATTTATAAGGCCAAGTTTTGAAAAAATGACGGTCAATAGCATCATAAAAGATGATAGTTCTTCCAAAATTAAAAAGTTGGCATCACAATAAATAAGGAAGTGTATTATAAATGAGTAAAAACTTCCCATGCGCCAATGCTCCCAACCACTTTACTACCCTTTTAGAGGACAGAAAAGCAAGGACTTTCATTTCATGAAAGCAACTTGAATGTTTAACACCATTCACCACGTTCCTACAGCCTCTGAAGATTTATGTCCTTTTTAAAAACATGAGATTTTGTGTAAATATTAGAGGACTGATCTAATAAAGATATTATAGAATCTAATGGAGAAATAGAAAGCAAAAATGGCCTAGTTTAAATAGCCCAACAGTGATATTTCTTAGTGAGATATCATATTATAAGTGTTTTGAAGTGGGTTTTTTTCATATCTAATAGAACTATTTCCAGGAGACGGACCTTCTCTCCTTCCCTATGGATAAAATGAAGCATCATCCTCCACACAAGCTGGTAATTATCAATTCTGTTGAACCAAAATAATCTAAATTAAAATCTTAGCAAATGTTTTGGAGGACAGAACTAAACTAACTTTATAGACATTAATTAGATACATATCAAATGAAACTGGATGTTATCTAAGGAAAAGAGAACAACAAAAGTTGCTTTGACAAGTTCATCCAAGTGAAACCAGGTCTAACAACTTTGAGTTTCATTACAGAGACACAAGGTATATTTCATATAAAGAGTAGGGACAGTCCAACTTCTGCTCTAAATTATATCCATCCAACATACTGATTCTAAATGCATAAGACAGAAAATAGAATTCAGCACTCTACAATGCAAAAAGAAGGCACTAAGGACCTACCTAAGTACCTCAGGATGCAGCTAACTTTTCACCTAGTGGCACTTTAAATCATTTTCTGTCACCCATCCTTCTCACCTGAATTTCTTTGTAACCTTCTCTATCATGAGACACGCTGGAATGGAAAAGTATAAAAATTGCATTAATTTTCAGATATGAATTGTCAGATTGCATTGAAATTTGTGAGGAAAGCCAGAAGTGTCCCAAGAGAACATAAAAAAATGGAACAAGGAGAAATCTGCATTGTTCTATACCCATTTTCTGGGTCCTGTTTTCATAAAGGTAACGCCCCCCCCCCAGCTTAGTTAGCATTTTATATTTAAATATTTATGTAGATAGGACAGAAAAAAACATGTGCAGATGAATTTGACATACTACAAGGGTGTTAAGGATGAGGATGTCAGTTATTCTTGGATCTGTTTTTCTACCACATAATCTTCTGATGCACTCAAGAGAGAGAAGTACACTTCAGGAAGAAAATGGGCAGACTAGAATATTTTACTCCTTCTTTACCAAAGCTCAAACCTCACCTTGACCTCACTTTCCAGTCCTTTCATGGCGCCTTTCAGAGTGATGTCTTGCTCAAGCCCGTTCCTGTCTTTGCAATTAGAGATTTCCATCTTCCTTTGACAGATCTGATCACTGAGAGCCTGAATGCACTGCTCTCCTCTCCCGAGGTGGGAGGAAATCTGAGCCTGTGTTGTTGTTACAGAACGGGTACATTTGACTTATGTGAATTTCAAAGCAAACCTGCATCTATCTCTAAATCCAGTCAGAGCCATTGGGTCTTCATGATAGCCACAGTGTAATATTGATTCTTGAGAACTTACAGGTGTGATGAAGATCCAGTAAAGAGAAAGAGGGTGAAACTGCAGGAAGGGTTGCAGAAGCAGGGCTGAAATACTCTGTTAAGATTCCTTTCCAGTCCTTTAAATATGTTTCTTCCCTCTCATTAAGGGCTGATTTGTGCCATGGTTTGGAACAAAGTGCGGAGATGTCAAAGCTGTTGAAGATCTAAGCATTCAGTCGATACATAGCATTTCCATCTCCAGAGTGAGTTGCAGAGCTGCTCAAGTTCCTGCACATCCACGGGGCAGGCATGCCCTAATTATCTCCGTGATAAAGAGCAAGATGTTCCAATTTGATACACTAGTCCCTGTGGGACACAAGGGCTAGTTGAAAGCAGGCCTGTTAAACCTCTGGTTATGCTGACTGCCGCTGCATGATCCTGATTGAGGAGGAGTTTAGTAGAGGCCACAGATATTTAAGCACAGGCTGTTGGTCTTGCCCAGCCAAGCTGTAACATGTGCTCTTAAAAAAGTACTTGAATGTCTAGAGTGGGGAAGAGAGAGCAAAGGACAAACTAATGGCTTTTATTTCAGTTCATCAGCTTAGAAGCCTCAGAAAAATAAAAATCCCTGACTGGGAGAAGAACTTATCACAGTACTGATAAAATCATTCCTAGACTAGAGATGGGCTGTGGTGCACAGTAGCTACATAAGGACTGTATCAAATTGCATATCAGACTGAAATATTTGTCTTCATATCACACTACATGACTGCCCTGACTGCCCTGGGGCTCATGGTTCCTTCACCTTTGTTCACATCCACCCAGTCCATTCCCAAAATAGTCCACATATGGTTTTGCACTGGGTCATCAGTCTTGGTAGTGACTTTGCCTCCTGATCAGGGAGGGGTAGAGGCTGGTCGTGCTATTTGGGTAACATATTTAGACCCCAGAGGACAGCAGGTCCCTCCTGAAGTGTCACATTCTACTTCTTCAGTGAATGGGACTTGCAAATATAAAAAACATAGAAAGATAAAATACACTGAGTTGGAAAGAACCTATAAGGATCATCAAAATCCAACTCCTGACCCTGCACAGAACAGCCCCAAGAATTACATCATGTGCCTGAAAACACTGTTCAAACACTTCTAGAACTCTGGTAGGCTTGGTGTTCCTGCTTTAAGAGGCAACCTAAGACACAGGAGTGAAAAATGTGATCTTGGAGGAAAGGAGATAAAGGGATGTGGAGTTAGAATTTCACTCTGGGATTTCACACATTTTCAGATTCAAGAGTTTATAGGGCACTGAAGTACCGGCATGGGCATTAACAGTTATTAGCAGTGTTGTAAAATCATTGATTAGGTGTTGCAGAATTCCCATCTGGGAGGGATTTTGCAAAGAGAATAAGGCCAGGAGGAGAGGAAAGCACAGACTCAAAGGAGAGCAGTTTTGCAGAAAGGTCAGGAAGCAGTGCAGATGCTTCTACAGAGAACACTGTTGTGAACGAACTAGACTTCTAGATGGAGAAGTTTCATCCCCTGTAAAACCAAGCAAATAATGCTTTCAGCACAAAAAGAACAGCCCAGCAACAACGAACCCAGCTTGTCATTTCCTTTATTATAGCTTGGAAGCCAGTAGATCCCCCTGTGGGACTGAGGCTAGTGCACTGACAAAAATACACTGTTTTCTTGCCAAATGGACACATTTGAAAAAGCAGTTATTTCATCATGATGAGACATTTAATTTGCCTTGCCATCTAACAGATAAAATGGAAATAAAAAGGGGCTCTAAAGCACAGCACTGACCTTCCCAGCTTCAGAGCTCCTCTTCCTCAGATTACACATTTCCTACATTAACGAGACGGAGGCACTCATGTGTGGTGCAATAAAGGCAAAATCAAGCTTTCTTTTGCAGTCTTCTGTCAGATTCTCTGGGAGAATCTGTGGCTGCAGCTTTTATGCCCTGATTCAGAATTGTATTGGAGGAAGATATAAAAAAGCAGAATTCATTATGGGCAGATTCATCTGGAGGCTGAAGAAGTTTCTAAGGATTATAACACTACCCAGACATAATTAAGCAGAGGGCAACATAATTAAGCAGAGGGTGAAAAGACTAAGAGCCTACTAAAGTCTTTGAGGGCTTTCTTTGGCCATTATTTTTTCTTTCACTGAGCTCAACGGAATGCAGATTTGACTTTAACTACATGCACTAAATTTGTCCACAGCTTTACTGATGAGAATGTTCATCCTGTTTTTCACCCCAGCATGAAGCTTTTGTTGCTAGTTAGATGAAAACATGCAATTAATCAGGAGTTCTACAATAGCATGCATGCCCTGTATTAAAAGTATGAATCAGGCCACATGGGTTTCTTGCCTCTTTTTATGAAATCTTGTTGTGTCTTCTCTTTCTCATTATCTCTCAGAAATGAAAACCAGGAGCCAAAATTCACAGTCCAGAGTGCCTCCCATGTGGGATTCAGGAAGATACTACTCTTGATGTGCTCTGCAAACAAAGCTTTTATGGAGAAGTTGTCACTGCCCTCATACTTAGTTCAGCATGTCAAACCCTTGAGTCTCCTAGATGCTACTCATCTTACATTTTAAAAACTCCTTAGAACAGGTATTTCTTTCTATTCCCTGCTTCTGAAAAGGAAGATACAGCAGTAGGCTGTGCATTTAATTTGCAAAAACACATCATGGGTAGGACATTTGAAACTAGAGGTCTACTGTGTGGATGTGTAATTTGGAGCAAGTCAACACAGTCTTTTCCTACAGTTAAACTGAAGAAAAAGTTCTAGGAAATAGTTAATATGACTTATGTTAGAATGGGAAGAATAATGCTCTAAAAATGTCAATACAAAGAGCCTAGGGTGACAGCCACTGTCATAGATGTGGGTGTCTACATCCAGGAAGATGAAACGTGCACAGTGCCCAGAAAACATCTCCATTCTATGTTCTCTTCTTTGACGGTTGCTACAGGATGGAAAATTGTGCACTTGCTCCACAGAAGTGCAACTGAAATTCTGCAGAAACACAAAGCTTTTATCATCCTTCTTCTTTTGCTACCTGTAAACCTACTATATTTTATGTGGCATCCTTTAGAAGAACTGTACCTCGAAAACCAAACATGTATTTAATTAAATATGGAGATAAATCATCATTGAGAGGAAGGAAACAATGAGGAGATTTAGACAAGGAAAATCAGATACTTGTTCACACTGGATGTTTGATGAGCAAGTGTAACTCAATGAGGCAGAGAAGGGCTGTTCCAAAAGACTGGAGCCTCAGAGGAGAAGTTCCTGACATTAATAGCTGTAGATGTGTGTTGAGGTACTGTTGCAACCTGCCCCAGAAGGTGAGGGTAACTCAGGTTCTTGTTAATAGATCCCTTGGGATGGATTAGAGTGAAACAATACTGAATGATTTGTGTTTGTAAGCTCATATACATGTAGGATTCATTTTCGCGAAGGAAAACAGGTATGTAGCTGTTTTGGTTGTTATCACCTATAGTAATATAGCAGTATAAAAGCATAAGAACAAAAATTAAGAAAATGTATAATGAAAATAAAGAAAAGCTAGAAGTAGAAAGATGTATAGTTATCACCCATTGGATCCAGCAATGAGACTTTATAGTTGCAATTTCCATGTCTGTTGGTTGAAGTGATGGTTGCAGTCCTGTCACAGTCATGGTCTTGCTATTTCTTTGTAGTTTGCTAGAGTAGACAAAAGTCTTTTGGTGATCTTAACAATGGGAGTGGAGGAGGGAGAAGAGGGAGTGGACAGAGGAGGGAGTGGACAGCAGAGAAGGTCTCTACAGGGGTACCTCCAGATTCCCTTCCAATGGAGGTTTGAAATGGAATCCAAGTTCAGGAAGCAACCTCTCTCTGCCTGACAGCAGTGTGGAGTGAGTCCAGCAGACTGGAAAGATGGGCCATGACTACAGCCACTGGGAACATATGTAAAAAACTTCAGTACCTACCAGAAAAAAAAAAAAAAAAGAATTTTTTATTGAGGCACAGTTATTCTTTTAAAAAGCTATAGCTTTTTATCTTTGCAGTTAGTTTTGCCTCCAGTTGGCCTATAATGCTTACTACCAGGTTCTCTTCCCATTAATGTTCTTCCAGTAAACATTCTCTGATGTGCATTAAAGCATCCATCAATTTCTCCTGTTAAAGCAGCACCCTTATTTCTTTTAACAATGAGATTAAACTGTTTATGGAAGCTGCTGACCTTGGCTGGTCACTAATGAGACATTTGGTTCATTACCTTGTATTTTTTTTCTCTGCTAAACCATCAGTTATAAAGACTCAGATGGGAATGCTCCAAGGTCTTTATAAGATTCTATCTAACAGGTGAAACAAGAATAAAATGTGTGAATAAAAGTTTCAAAGTTTCCATAGATGGAAAGCTAAAAAAAAAAATTATTAGAGAAAAGGTCTATTTTGCTCCTTCCATTGGTACAAATCATGAGTTTTACAAATACATTTTTTAAAGACATCATTTACTGGAGAAAGTGTGCAGCTGAGAAGGGAATCAGCCTTCATGAATCCAGTTATGACTGGATACAACATATTTGTATCACAAGCAATTAATTCTGCTGAGATATATTTAAATTACAAATGTAGGAGGAAGATAATTTCAATTCTACCCTGTTCGTCAGAAACTCCACCCTATCCCAAACCTATCAGCATCAGATCCAATCACAAAACATTCAGAACAATGTCATCAGAGCAAACTTTAATTAGGAGATGATAGCCAAAGGGCATGGCACTCTTTCTAATTGAGAGGGTTATGTCCCTTTCAAATTAACATTTCAAAAGGAGTAAAGCCTTGGTCCTTTCCATCAGCTTTAAAGTTCTTTAAATTCCGGACAGTACAGAAGGAAGGGACATGATACCTGTGTGAAATTATGAACTGACAGGCTGATTGTTTAAAACAGCACAGAGATTTCTGCTTTATCAGAGTTTTATCTAGAAGGAAGGAGGTAAGGAGGGAAGGAGGGAAGGGAGGAAGGAAGGAAGAAAGGAAGGAAGGAAGGAAGAAAGGAAGGGAGGGAGGGAGGAAGGGAGGAAGGAAGGAAGGAAAATAGAGAAAATCACATCATTAAAATGAAAGAAAAAGAAAGAAAGAAAGAAAAAAAGAAAGAGAAAGAAAGAAAAAAGAAAGAAGGAAGGAAAGAAAGAAAGAAAGAAAGAAAGAAAGAAAGAAAGAAAGAAAGAAAGAAAGAAAGAAAGAAAGAAAGAAAGAAAGAAAGAAAGAAAGAAAGAAAGAAAAAGAAAAGAAAAGAAAGAAACTTAGAAGAACAGCCTACTGCTGTTCTCTTTGTTCAGATTATAGAAGTCTGAAATCCCCAACACAGGAAGGGTGAGGCTCAGATACTGCCAGAAAAATATTGGCAGCAGTTTCTTCCATGTTCAAAAGCATTTTGACAAGGCAAACTTGCTTAGTTACAATCAGCATTTGAATAGAGATTGAAGACAGCAGCTGCTAAGTGGTCTTCTCCTTTATTTCCCTTGATGGAAAGGCTCAAAAGATCAGTGGTTCTAGATGAGAAAAGATTCATGTGAGATATTATGAGCTGCAGGAAGTAATTACCATATGTCCTGTTAGGTGATCACACATTCAGTACCTAACACTGGCAGAAATAGCATCTCCCACCCTCCCACGCTTTCCTTTCGCGATGAACCAGGAGGGATGTATGCTTAACACTGCTCAAGTGACCAAAGCTCCAGAAAGCAGATGGTCTTTTTTATTTTCGTCCTGTCCCCGGACACTGCAGAGCACCAAACCTCCTGCAACTGCCAGAAACATCTCTTGGAGCCATTGGAATACAGCAGGGCAGGAGGGATAAACAGGGAAAATCACTGAGTGCAGAAAGTGAGCCCAGCCAGGTCCATCTCTGGGAAACTCTATGCCCTGGGCTCTGTGCAGGGAAAGTCAGAGAGAAGAATTGATGAATTTAACCTTGGAAAGGAATGCTACATCAGGATTTGTGGTCAGCCACTGAAGAAAAAGTAATTTCTTGTTCTTTTCCCTGTAACTGCTAGAGAAGAAAAATAAAGATCAAAAGAGCAGCATATCACTAGTAAAAACCAAGGCTGCTGAGGGAGAAACAGCATCATGATCTAGCTCCCTCTGAAAAATAAGAATCACTATTATTTATTATTTGAAATAATGTCAATGAGGTTGTTTTTGTGTGATTGGTTGGTTTGTTTGTTTTAACTTGATTGATGCTTTGTGAAACTGAATTTTCAAATATTTCCCCATGTGAGAAGATTACATTTCATCTCAGAATGAATGTTGAGCCATTTATGCAGCAGGACATTAAAGAACGGGACCTTCAGGGAAAAAAAAAGGAAACCAGTAAATATAGGGAAGTTTGTCATAAAATCACAGAAGCCAATAGCACTGTCAAAATAGGAGAGTGCTTGCACATAGTGACAGTGTTACAAGTGCACCTGTATCAGGCTAAAATAGACACCAAGAAACCTGCAGCAGAGGAAAGAGATGTTCAAAGTGGTCTCTGAACCACTAAGTTCACATATGATGTAGCACTATGTGGACTGGCCAAATCAGTTCTGTGTACCAGAGGCTGGACCTCTTCTCTCTTTGCAGAATTACTGCTGACAGCACAGCCTGGCTCTGTGCAGCCTGTGAGAACTCTGTTGCCCACTCTTCCAGTCTGGCATGGTGTCAAAATTCACGTGGCTCAATGCACATTTATCTGTGCCTGAGGCAGCCACTGCAGCCTCTTTCTGCAGTCAGAGGTCTGGGCAATGCACTTGGTGATGTGGCTCCTCCATAGGCAGGTCAGATGGGCAGCATTCCGAAAACAGAACTTCTTTGTGCCTGTAAACTCAAGGAGAGTGGTTTGGGTTGGAAGGGACCTTAAAGATCATCTCATTCCAACCCCCTACCATGGAGAGGGACATCTTCCACTAGACCAGGTTGCCTAAAGCTCCATCCAACCTGGCCTTGAATACTTCCAGGAATGGAGTAGCCACAGCTTCTCTGGGCAGCCTGTGCCAGGGCCTCACCATCCTCACAGCAGAGAATTTCTCCCTAAGATCTAATCTAAATCTCAGGTATAGGCAGCTCTCTGGTACTCAAGCAGCTTCAGATGGGAGAAATCCACCTTTTGGGGAAGAAGGACTCCATAGGGAGCAGTGGATGCTATCAGTACACAAAGGGTTGTGAAAACAATCTTAGAGGTCTTTTACAGCATTAACAATTCTATAATCTCAGGAACCACAACAGCAACAGCCTCTGTTGAGGAGGACTTCAGGGCATGTGTGATCTTCTCAAAGTCTCAGACACGTAGAAGTTTATCAGAGAGCTGCATCAACCTCTGTAACCTTCAAGGTTGATCAGCATAGCATTCACTCAAATTGCACTGGACCAAGGAAAAGGAATAATTAATGTTTTCAGGAAAATTAATTTTGCCAGAAGCACTGAGCATTCAGGCACTAACATTAATCTTTGTAACTATTATTATTGCATTATTGTTTGCTTCTTTGTTTATTGGCTATAGTTATCCCTGACCTTCTCGACTATAAAAAAAATCAGGTTTGATTTTATGTAGGCCAACAAGGAGCTCAATTAGAAAATACAGGAGAAAATAATTCATTTTCTTAGCTCACAGGAATTAGTGATCTGATCTACTTAGCTATTCTTCAAGGTTCTTATACATTAAAAAAAAAAGAAGTGAATAAGAATGTGTTATAAATAAGAAGGCAACTAGTGAAATTAGAACATTTTTCCAAGGCTGTTTGAATACCCTCTGAAGTCAGTGTAGCAAAATGGGATTGTAGGAGCTCATTTTGAGCACACAGGTCAACTTCATTGTAAAAAAATGGAATGAGAATTTACTGCTTGGGCTACAGTTTGTACAACTGCAGGATGCTTACTATAGCAATAAGCTTTCATACAAACATGAAATGTTTGCAGCATTTCAGTTTCACTACAGGAATAAAGCAAAAATTTGTGCAAAAAAGCTGCCAAAGGGCAACTATTATTGACCTACATAAGTGAACATTTCAGTAGAGAAAAGAGAGCTTCATAAGTATAGATCAGTTAAGATACTAGGACAGTTTGATTATGTCCAAATCTTCCCCCTCCCCTCCCTTTGATATTCTGATTCAGAATACTGACATTTCCATCAAATTGTAGGTTCTGGAAAATATGAGATACTGAATCACTGTTCCTGGTTTTTGTTCAAAACATGTGGATCTTCAGAAATTCAAATATTTCTCCTTATCTTATTGAATTAATTAATTCATTAATCTAGTAATCCCTTCAACCATGGTTTTTAGGAACAGTAGTCAGGGTGCCATCTCCTTTTTCCTTTTGGTAGCGTTCTTTGCTTGGTCTGTGTCTCTCAAAACCCCAGTTCTTATGTGATAACCAGTAAGCAGAGCTTTGGCTCAGACTGGAAAGACTAGTTTTACTGTAGGTTTGCAATCTAACAGAAAATTCAACATATAAGAGAAGAACAAGGGTACTAAGAACTAAAGTACAGCTCCAGAGGGAATTATGGCACATTATGTGGATGCACATTAACTCTGAACTAGATAAAAAACACTGGGGTTTTTAGGTTGTTTTTTTGGGGGTTTTTTGGTTTTTTTTTTGTTAAACCATTATTCCATTCATTATTTATTGGTTTTAATAAGAGAGATGAGAATGGTAGGGGATGACTGTGTTTTATATTCAATTAACAGAAGTAAAATGGAGAAGCTTTCAGATGCTTAAACCTTTTTCAGGTCTGAAAAAAATGTAAGAAACTTTAAAACTACCTTAAGAAAAAGTCAGACTACACACAATCTATGGACCTATATTATGTACCCTCATTACCTGAAGCAAGAAGAGAAAATTTGGCTTTGCTTTTAGAAGTGATATGCCCTTACAAATGTCCCCATCACCTCTGGGGTTGTTGCTTTTATAGGGAATCTGTCTTCTTCAGGAAAAAAGCGAGATAAAGTTCAATCAGCTGAGAGGCTGTAAATCCCTTATCTGACCCAGCTGGGTTCATTGCACAAGGAAAGTGCCCAAATATTTTCCCAAGCTCTCTGGTTCCCTATGCCCACACATTCCCTCCAGTCTTCATCAGGTTATGTACTTCCCTGGTCTTGAGCTTTGCAATCACCTCCTCCTACGTTAATGTCATATCTGGCCAGTGCTGTCTTTATCTGCAATTGGTGCCACTAACCATAATTGAAAAAGGAGTATAAGTTACTCTATTCATTGTTGAGATATTTTGAATCTTTTTTTTAATGATGAGGTATGATCTGAGTAACAACTTCGCTTATGGAAGGCTCCCTAATGTCCTCATTCATGCTTTTAAGGATAACAAATAAATGATCCAGCAAAGCACCAAGAATCCTGTTCTTTATCTGGAACCACACAGATGGTTTCTGTATGCTAATAATTTTATATAGTCTTGAACATTTTTAAAGGAATTAAGATTGTGCTCTGGGTTCTTCACAGACAACTGAAAAATTCAGGTGACAGTAGATTTGAAGATTCATAAAGGGGTTAAAAAAATCCAGAAAATCATCAGAGGAAAAAGGATTTATGGAACTCAGGGAGAAGTAAAACAAAGTGGAGGGAAGACAGCACTGTTGTTTCTGTCCAGGAAATGGAAGGAATGAAAGGATGGACCTGGGCAGGACACATGACTGGATGTACCAATCAGGAGCAGAACTGCTCAGAAATACTAAGATATTCTGACTTCATTTGTCATTTGATCACAATCAAGCAATTTGGAGGGACTGTTTAGCTCAGACAATGTTGCTCCATAAATCTGGGAACGTTTTGTTGAAAGCTTGCTTGGCTTCCTGCCTAGCCATTTCTTCAGGACTGTCACAGACCAAACATTACGGGTAAACTTACTGATAGATTGACTCAGATCCTGGAAACCAAACTCTCCTAAAAGATCTTTTTCAGTCCAAAGATCTGAGATCATCCCATTTAATCAGCCTTTGTTTTGTTCTTAATAAAAAAAAACAAAAACCAAAAACAAAACCAGTTTAAATCATTAAAGTCCCCTTTGAAATAAAATTTCCCCACTAAACTCTGAATAGATCAATTTTATGGAAAACAATGAAGGAGTGTCTGGGATAGTTAACTTTTTGGCTTATCTGTATGAAATTCTGACATTCTAAGAGATAGTTTGGTATCTTGTCTTTAAAGGTTACAAGCAGATCCTATCAGTGCTTATTGTTCCCATTTTCAGACCCTGCAGTTCTGGTTTTCACTCTGTTCAGGGCTCTTCTGGGCTCTGCAAAGACCTAAAAACTGGCCAGTGCTTCAGCCAGGAATCAAACTGTGGTTGAAGCTGGGTAGGAAGTAGGTAGGAAAGTTGTATGTGTTCTGAGGATTGTTCTCCAGGGCAACCAGCACAGAGTGACTCTGTAGGTAGGACTCACCTGGCACCCAAACAGAGCTACATCCAAAAGCGGTCGTTGGGAAAAGCTGTTGGGAACAGATAATATAAACTCCATTTATGAAATCAAATAAGCCAGGACAGAGATCTCAGCCTTGGCACATGGCTGTCACTAAAAGTTCTTCTTGGTGTTGTCACCAGTCAGCATTGCTCCAGTGCTGCCTGGACACAGGCACTAGCCCTGGACAGAAGTAATCCCAGTAGGAATCTTGGATATATTTTTTCTTTTTAGGAGTCAGAGAGTGTTAAACAACAAAGCTGTGTCCAAGAGGTAGCAGCTGGCTTTGGGGCCAGTGAACAGGCCCTGGTTCTCCTTATTATTAGAAGTATAGCCAGTGCAGACTCCACCCCTCCAGCCTCTGCCCCCACCATGTTCTGTATGTATTTTTTTCAAGATCCTTACATATCATCCATCTTGCTGTGACCTACATATCATCCTGGTCACCAGAACCTGTGGGCTCAGACACCCACCTTCACAATCCTGTCCCTTTTCTCCACTATCCAGAGTTCATTCTGTGTGGAGTACTTTCCATTCCCACATATGCCGGAGACTATGCCCACAAATTCTCATTCCCTTATTCATTTTGTCTCCCCCTTCCTTCACAGCATCCTCTTTTTTTCCTTCTTTCTCTTTGAGATCCATCATTTAGAGTGACAACACTTTAAACTGTTGGGAAACAGTAACACTAAGACAATTTTTACACTGGAAAGTGTCAATATATTCTATGTACTGTTTATATGATATAGAGGCAGTGACTAGAGCTGGCTACTGACAGGATTTCAACATGTCTGTCTAACACCAACATCTTCCTCCTCACTTCCCACACCTCACCAAAATCAGCAGGTTTCTGCTTATATTAGATGCCCTCAGATATTCCACCTGTTTTCCATCTGCCAGATCGGGAGGATATGGGTATCCACACCTTCTAAGCCCATGCATACAGCTCAGGCATCCCTTGGGCACCTCAAATGTGCTGGGTAACTCTGTGCCTACAACAGAATTGATCACTGAAAGTTCCATTGGTAAGAGGTAAGACTTGCTGTACCTATAGACACTTACCTATGGACACTTGATCTTTGCTTTTGACTGAGCTGAATCACTCTATAGATTCCCTCCAGTATATAATTTGTAATGTGCAGATGCCTTAGGTAACCTTGGGCACCACAAAGGGCACAAAACATCTATGCTCAGGCAGTAAAATCCCATTCCTAGTGCTCCCATAAACAATTGCATGCTGACAGCTAAATTCAGATCTCTTATCTCAAAGAGAGTTAAACCATTGAGGTCAAAGCTAACACTACAAATCAAGCCTTTTAAATGCTTTACAGAGCAGATTTCAAAGCATTGTGTCTTACATTTTCATTGGCTTTCCCAGTATCAACAGCCCAGCTCAGTTGAAACTTGTGGTTTCCAAAATAAACCCTTGTTTATCTTACTAGCAAAGGAAAACTATACTGCTATGCTATGTAAATAAGTAGTTAACTTTTGAGCTTTTTCTTAACTCTACTATGTGTCAGAAGAGAAGGAGAAAGAGAAGGGAAGGAGAAGGAGAAGGAGAAGGAGAAGGAGATGTTTTCTTCATCAATCACTGGAAAAGTTTATCCAGAGAGTTTGTGCAGTCTCCACACTTAGAAGTTTTGAAGACTTAATTAAACAAAGACAACACATATCTGATACAGTGTTAGAAAAACTCCTTCCCTGAGTCAAAAGTTGGACTGTGGACTTCCAAGAGTTAATCCAGCTAATATCTCTATGATTCTATGATGTAGAATGGAGAAACCTAAACTCTCACATACAACTTCAGACCCTTTGGAAGACCAGAGGACAAATTATGCCCTTGGATTTGCACTAAGCTTCCACTGGTGTTAATGAGAATTATGAAGATGTAGCTGAAGATGAAGTTTTGGCCCCAGAATAAAGATTCAAATGATATATTTGAGACATATGTCAGATTTTTTTGAATGATTTTACAAGTGATATTTTTGCTGAGAAAGGTCAACTGACAGGCATCTTGCTATTAACTATAACTTCTAATAGAAGAAATCCTTTTCTCTTAACTGAAAAGGACATTGTAGTGGAACTTGGAAGCTGTGGCTAACAAATACCATACATCTTAATAGGGCTGCAGACCTTCCTGTGGGAAATGCTATCAAATCTTTAAAGCCAATTTATTGAAGGAAATTGCAGACAGCTTGAAAACATCCATGATCCTTTATCCTGACACTGGCTTGTTAAGATTGTACCATGACTTTGTGTCACTGTTCTTTCTTATTTTGGTCTTTCACTTTATCAGACTTTGGCTTTCATGTCATGTCTTATGTATCACTTTGTCTCTTCTATCCTGCCATCACCTCCTCCCTTTTCCTATTTCAGGTATGACAGGATCTATTTATTTTTGTCCTGTGTTTGCTCTGCACATGCAATTAATGAGCAACAGTTGTGGGTTTTTTCATATAAAAAATTATTTTCCCTGCAAATGACATCTCACAGGTTCCATTTCACAGATTGGTATTAGGTAGGATCTTTGAGTTAGGCATTATGAAGCTTGGGGGCTTTGGAGCCCATGGTATATCATAGAGTCCATTTCTTCTTTCCTTCCTAGTCCAGCAGTCCAAATTCCTTGTCCCAGTGCCTTCATTATTTTTTCAGTTAAGGTGACAAACGAATCATATCTTTCTATTATCTTCACAAAAGCAAGCTGTTTTCAGTGTCTGTGTACAAAGCTGCCATGTCATGATTCAGTTCAGCTGATAGTGAGGACACCACAACTTCGTATCAGCTTATTTCACAAGGCTAAGGACCATGGTGAGTTTTTAAACTTCAGTGTTTTCCACCTGAGGAAACAAGCTTCTTAGGATGATAGAAAAGTAGGTTCCTCCAAATTTTCAGGAGGGAGAAAAAAAGACACTCAAAAAAACCAAACACAAACAAACAAAAAAACCCAACAAAACAAAAAAGGGACAGAGTTAACCAAGTGATATTTTTTATTATTATTTACAGCAGATGAATACTGTTTTTATTGTAGTGATGTATTGTCAAATTTCGTTTGGAAATATTGAAAATTTTTACTCAAAAGAAGTAATAAGTCAGAGATGGAGTCTGAGGAGGAGGTATAGTGCTTTTCCCCTTGAATAATTTCTGTGAGAAAAAAGTCCCGAAAAGTAGCTAAAAGCCAGACTCAGATTCATTCTTTCTTTCACCCCTTCCCACATGTCATCCCAGAAAAGCTTAGAAAACTCTCTTCCAGGGCCAGGGTCATCAATCTGTTCCCATGAAAAAAGGGGCTCCCCTTCTGTTATCAGACTTGCCACTTTCTGAAGGAGTACTCTAGTTATTGCATGGAAAAGACTTTTTTGATCTGTAAGTGGTACTTTAATTTATCTTTTGACTGTTCCCACTTTGCTTGAGTTAAAATGCTCCATCAAGAATAAAAAATTTCTTTTCCTTTGAGCGATTTGTATTTTACCACGACTCATAAAGTAAAAATGAGAACTATGAGCCACCATAACATTTCCACTTACCTTAAGGCAAATTCCTTCATCAAGATTTGAATTCCAGAAATACGTTTTACTTTCCTCAGGATAAGAACAAATGTGAGTTACTGCAGACCAAAAGATTAAAATGAAAGAAAATTATTTTGGATTTGCAGCTACTTAATCAGAAAACGCAGAATTGTCTTCTTATGCCAATAGCTTGGGCTGTGTAAAAAAAAGATTCTGAAAAAATATGTCTGCGATCATGTTTAAATGGCAAAGTTGCAGGGAGAAAAAATAGGTTTTTATTTAAAATGAAAAATAACATTAAGAGATTCCAAAACATAAGACATTTTCAGAATGCAGCCATTTTATTTTTGCTTTGTCTACTCTCTTTGACTAACATGTAGAGGAAAATAATGGTCCCTAGGTTTGATGGGTAAGAGGAGGGTTTTTCAGAACTGAACGAGAATGCTACATTTTTTTTCTATGCAATTTTTCAAAAAGGTGACATTTTTACAGAACAAAAAGAAATATACAAAGGTAAGAAATATTTAAAAGCTCCTCAGTGGTTGACTAAAAAAACTGAGTGTTGGGAGATTTTAAAAAGTGCTGTTTATTTGTATAAGTGTATACATATGCATTCCTACTTAACAGCAACTGCATGACCCAACATGCATTAAATAAAGCACGAGCAATTAAACTCCTTTCCAGCAACTTAGAAAAATATACCTCAAGCACTCAAAAGAGCTAAAGAGTGATTGCAATCAAGGGAACAAAGGACTGTCACAATACTTATTCTCCACTTTGGTTGATCCATCTCAAAGCATAAATGAGGCATAAAAAATCTGTCCATTAAAGACAAAGCTTGCTTGACCTCATTATTTGGCCAGGAAAGAACATTGAAGCTAAAATACTCTGGTTATTGGGAAACATTTGCATTCTTCAAGAACTTCGGATGGTAAAAAATATACAACCTTTGAAGAGTAGTTTAGGTGACCCTCAGATGTTACAAGAGTTGTACCAAGTGAACAGGTAGCCTGACATTGAGAGTAGTGGGCAGCAATTACCCTGACCTGCAGAATTTCAGCAAATACTAGTTATATGTGTCTTCTTCCTAGGGATAACCATTGTGTTTCATTAGTCTGCAGGAAATAGCTTGGAAATGTGGAAAGGCGGTATGAAAATTATTTTAACTCTACTCTAGAGTGGCGGTTTTGATGCCACAGTGCTGCTACCACTCTGGAAACTACACTTAATCAATCAAGTTGTGATCTTCAGCCCTGTGGCTGGGAGGGGGCAAATCCCATACCAGGCTGAACCTGTCTGGGTCTGTGTCACGTAAGCAGCTGGAGCACCTCAGAGCATCAGCAAACATTCATAGAAAGATTGCAGAAGCTGATGTAAAATTGCATCTCGACAGGAAACTATACAACTAAATCTGAAATTGTCAATTCCCTGACAAAAATAGAAACAATGAAGCTTTATATAATGCTGATGCTATATCGCAGTAGTGGAGAACCCATACATCTCTAGGTATTTTTAGACCATTTTGCAACAAGAGTTTTATTTGTCTCAAAAACCCTCAAAAAAGAGTCAAGATGTTTTTGAAAAATCCGTGGCAGCACTCAAGTAACCAAAAAGTGAAACAAAGAAAAACCTTGTAATTCTGAATTACAGTAACTTGTTTGCTCAACCACATCCTATTGCCTTTATGGGATAAAGAGGGACGCTGAAGGCTGACAACAGAAGGAAGGTGTCTGAGTCATAGGAAGGAAAAAAAATAGGTGTAAACCTCCTCTCTCAAAGAAGAAATTTTGTTATAACATTTCAGGCTACAGTCCGGTTTCAGTGTTGCTTTTTTTTTAATTTTCCAAAAGTTTTCAGGGTGACAAACAAAATCCCTCCTCCTGACCATGCCACAGGACTCAATCCTGCTTCTGGACTCAGAGGACTGTGGATGGGGAATCTTCGTGGCTACCAGATTGCACATGCTTGTGTGGATCAAGCTTCTTGGCATCTCCCTGCCAATACCTGCCCAGGCCTTGCAGCATCAGCAGTTTCCCATCACTTCCCAACAGTAATTATTTTTTTAACTGAGCTAGAGTATTTTATTATTTCCTAAAACTATATATATTCCATCTCATTTAAAAGTGAATGAGGAGAGTGGGAAGTGCCTCAGTCAGTGCCCCTTTGTAAGTAAGGCTGAATGTCCATGACAACAACCTGTGGCCTCCTGATCCATGTATCAGCAAAACTAACCAGAACAGACCAGACTCAGACCCATGAGGTACATCCTGATCGGCTCAGCAGCACCGGTCCTGCTGAGAGGGGAAAGCAGAGCTCTCAGCCTGTTTTGCTCCTCAGCAGCTGACAAGACAGAGGTAGGAGAAGGATTCCCAGCTCCTGCACCCTACCACAGCAAAACAATGATCCAACTGCCATTTCTGGAGAACTACAGGAGCAGAGGATCCCACACAGCAGGTGCTTGCAGGCCCCATCAGATCCCTGGCATGGAAGAGCTGCCAGACTCCTGCAATGGGACTTCAGGGAGCAGGAGATGCTGGCATCGTGCACCTCTGTGGATCTACCTCTTCTCCCAGGCAACTGGACAAGGTGGAATGGCCTCAAGTTGCACCAGAGGAGGTTCAGGTTGGATATGAGGAAAAATTTCTTCACTAAAAGAGGAAGAAGCATTGAAGCAGGGTCCCCAGGGCAAGGGTGGAGTCACCATCCCTGGAAATGTTAAATAAACAAGCAGACATGGCACTTTGTGGTACGGTTTAGTTGGCATGGTGGCATTAGGTCAAAAGTTGAACTCGGTGATCTTGGAGGTCTTTCCAACCTTAATGATTCTATGAGTCAATGATTCTCTCTTGATGTCCTTTAAGGACAGTAGCAGCCCTCATAGTCCTCTCACCTGGCTAAAGTGCATTCCTGTGTCCCTTAGGCTTTTGATTCTCTTGCCATACCCAAAAAGATAGCCTGAATCTAGACAAAATTGATATATTTTCAGTGCTTGGTCATACTAGAAAAGAAGCTCTGGTGGCAGCCACAGAGACACCCTCCACCTCCAGCAGTATGACTTTTCCCCCCTGAGTATGGACAAGATGGCTTCTGGCTTCTCACAAAATGTCTGCCATGGTGACCTGCACTCACTGCAAAATGGCTGCAGCAGAGACACCACCAAGGTTCAGATGGCTTGTCTTGTCACTATTTTCCCTTCCCCATGCCAGGAGTTTATTCTCTTTCCTGCCATAGTGTGGTATCTGCCTGCCCTACCTGCTGAAGGGAAGGAATGCCTGGCACTTCCCTTTGGGGTGCCATTATAAATCCTCCCCACAAGGACAAGGTGGGGAGGAAAGGTCACAGGCTCCCAAACTCGCTGTCACCTTCCCTCACTGCAAAGGTAATCTAGTGAGCTACAGGAGATTAAAAGATTACAATCCTTAATGTTATTGATACAGAACAAAGGAGATGGGGGAATGTAAACAGCCAGGGAAAAAGCACAGGGGAGGAAACAGAGATGGAAAGTGCAAAATGGAAAATAGGCCAAGAATAAATTTGCATCTTAAATTCTGCTGAACTTAGTCTATTAATAAGTAGACAAATCCGTCAAATCTGCTCATCTGAATGGAAAGTTTTATATCAAGCTTTACATCCCCGGCAGAACTTAACACAGGCTGTGAAAGGATAAGGGCAGTGAAATCCCCACACAGAAAAAGTCAGCAGCTATTGATTCCCTGTTCTGAGAGGGAGTATGGCTGACAGCAGTGCAAGTTGTCCTGGTTTGACACTGGAAAATACAAGCTCTTTAACAAAATGTGTGTGCAAACCAGGAGGCGGCATCTTGAAAAGACTAATGCCTGTGCTTGACTCGACCAAGGGGGAACAGCCACTGAAGAAATTGCAGTGGAAATTAAACTTGTGAAGTACAAGTTAATCTTGATGTTTTGTTTTTTTTAGGGAACTCTTGGGTGCGTTTTTCCCAAAGTGCCATTTGCTGGAGGCATGCCATTAGATGTTGTTTCATTCAAGATACACTCCTCTAATCTTACAGGTGAGAAATAAAGGATAACAACCGGGGCTCAGTAAAGACATTAAAAACAAGTAACACCTGTACATAAGACCAACCCTATTATAGTGTTGTTTCTTAAATGTTATCACTGCTGGAACCTGAACCATGACTTGCAAATTGTCAAGGCTGTTATCACTGTGCCATTTTTTGTCCAGTCCTTTATTATTAAGTTATACTGCTATACCTAAACAGGAACATTGAACCATCCCTCCACAGGAACTTTTCCCAACATCTCCCAGATCTCCTCTCCAGAATGAATCACCTGAGGTGACTGTGCAACAGACTGGAAATTCTTTAGTATTCCAGATTTTGGTATTTCAGTCTTTCTTTCCCAGTATTGCAAAGTTTCTATCGTTTTATGTGCCTTTTTATATAAAGGTAGTCACTGGAGTAGTTGTTCTCACCAGACACAGGTAGGTGAAATTCTGACACTCTGGATGTGACAAGCTGAGGCATCTACTGCTATTTCAGATGTTGTGGTCTATTTTGTCAGGTGGAGACCTGATGGGACAGAAGGACACATGTCCTTCTGCAGACCCTTTGTCTCTCCGGCTACTCCCAAGCAGATTCAGATGCATGGTGTGATTTTTTTTTAGCTGTATTGTGCACAGGAGGGGCCCAGTTTGGGGATTTGCTCACAGATGTTTAGCATCACTAAGTATTCCTCAGAGGGATGTTCTTCTTCCTCCCTTTATAGTCAATGAAGAAAAAATGTGAAATCTAGAATTCATCTAACCTATTTTGGATTACTATTTTTGGATGTGATTGTTTGCAACCTAGAAATGTCTTTTGTTACCACTGTCTATGTCAAGGGTCTATAAGAATACCTCAAAGGCATATAAGTACAGAATGGGCATCTGGGGTTATGTGAAATGAATCCCACACTTTGAGTCATGTGGATTTGTATCTCATTTTCAAGCCATCCTATATAGATCAAGGTTACCTTCTAAAGACACAAAGCCACAAATTTTTCAGGCAGTTAGGACCCCACTCTTTTGCTTCAAGATAGGTTGGTCTAAACCAACTTCAAACTAGAAACTGAGCAAACATTTTTATTGGAGTATTAATTTAGGACTAATAATCTCTAATAATCTCTACGAATTGACAATGAAGGAGAGTACAGCACCGTACTAACAGACTCCTATAACTTGCTGTTTAAGTTGGTTTGCACCCAAGTCCTTTGTCAGTTCCCTTCAGACTAAAACAAAGATTGCCTAGATGCACCACAAATACAAAAGAATATGTTCAAATTCCTCTCTTAGGTTTGACCCAAAAATACTTAACGAAGTTCTTCTCAAGGTTATATTTCTAAAACCTAAGATCATCTCTTGCTCTTTCTAACTTTTAATTCTTTAGAGAATAAGGATACCACAATATACAGAGTTATGTGAGTTGGTTTTGTTTTGTTTTTTTTTCTTGAAAACACAAATCAAAATGATAATGAGGTATTTTAAAGCCTTTGAAGATTTGGACCTCAGCCTTTTTAGATATATTACAGTTTTTCTTCAGGCAGTAGTTAGTATTTATTCCACTGCAATCTGTAGGTCAAGGTCAAATATTTGCAGCTTTATTCTATGAAGGACAATAAGCAAGCATTACCATAACAGTATAGTTTTGTATCACAACAGAAATATTGAAAGATATTATTATTCATTATTCTGCTAAATAATGAAACATTTTGTAAATTGAAAGAAAATCACATATTATACAGTTCTATTGTTGCAAAACAAATAACAATAGAACAAAACCCCCACATATTACTATCCATTAATGCAACAGTATATGTATTTGGAGTGTTGCAAAATGCGTAATTACAATATAAACAATTTCCAGAGAGGAGTCTTGTGTGGAGATACTTTAAAACAGAAAAGCATTTTGGCATCAATAAAAAGATCTAACTATGACATATGTCAGAAGAAATATATGTGCTTCAATGAGCTGCTAATGCAAGTTCCAATCACCACGGTCTCAAGAGAAACAATCTCATTTAAAAGTTGGCAGTCAATTCAAACTGTATTCTTTCCTTTCTAGTCTCCCCTAATTTAAAATATAGCAATAAAAACATTTGGAAATAATTAGATGCCAAATAACCATTAATAATTTACCTTGTGGCAAAGATCCAGTCACTGAAATCAAATATTTCAGTACTTCCAAAGAAACTAGTAATGTGTCTTTCGTATTTAAGTTCTATCAGTCTCCAAAGAATTTGAGAAATGCACTTATCTATATTCTGATATGTAATGTAGGCAGAATTCGGCTACAGATAGACATCATAAAGGCATCCTCTTCATTTTAAAATGGGGATTACACAATCTTTGTTTTTCAGGGAGTATTTGTATGCTCTATGTTAACTGTGTAGGACCAGTTAACTAGCAGTAGCTACATCCAACAAAAACGCAACTATATTTTAATTTATATGTACTATCCCGTGTTTGCAGCATTTAGTCAATATTTTAATAATTATGCAAATAAATGATAAGATTATACATAAAATAAACACATATTACCAGATTATAAAGAGGAAATTTAATCTGAAAACAGGATTGTGTACATTGCCTGCGTTTGTGACTCCTCTAAAGCCTCCAGTGAGACAAGCAATGATCATGGTGAGCTACCCTCAGGTGAGACTGGAAGGTAATCTGCAAATCCCTGTGAAGCCACTTATTCTCATTTCTTATCCTTTTCAGGCATCTAGCAGAAATCCTTGTATAAGTGTTGTTCAAACACTATCAGTCAATAATTACTTATACAGGAGATATCATTACAAGTGCATTCCTTCAGGTAATACTTTTATTGACACTGATCATCCATCGTTCATTCCCCTGAATGAAGATTCAGAACCAATAACACAGAGCAGTGAATATTAATATGTTTAGAACAAAAAAAGTCCAGAAATTTGTTAATACAAACTAGGTGTGAAGCATTGGCTTTACTAAGGATAAACTAGATACACTATTGGGAGAAGTGTCTGACTGTGAGAGCTGGAGTAGCAAAAAAGGAATAAAACTCAATAGCACAAAGTACAGACTTGTGCCCTTAGGGACCAATAACAAGAATTTCTACCTTTAGGTAGAAATCTATCAGTCACGATTAATGAAAAGTAAAAGCATTTGGATGTCTTACATAGTGGTTGGATGGCTGCAAGCCACTGATGTGATGTAGCTGTGAAAAAGGCTAATGCAAAGCTTGTCTGTTTTCAGGAGATGTAGAGAGATCCTGCTATCATCTACAGCCCTCCTGAGACCTCAGTTAAAGCATCACTGTCATCCACAATTAAGAAAGACCAATTCTATCTGAAAGATTAATGAATGCCAATACAGTGATGTTATGAATGGAGAACCTGTCTTTAAATGGAGTAAGTAAGAGAGTTTGGCTTAGGAGAACAAAGACTAAATGTTGTATGGTTACTTGGCCTAAATGTATTGGCATCTCCACTCCAGAAAGGTACAAGTACTAAGTAGGCTAAATGTGGGTAGGAAATGATCAGTTATTTACAGATCTTGAGGACTGAAAATTGCAAGGTGAGTATCTAGTCATCAGATTTTGGAGTAAGAAAAATTAGAGGTAGGACAGTCGATCAGATTTTTGGGGAAAAAAATAGAATTAGAATAATGGAGTTTGCTTTCCAAAAATGGAGTTTGATTAGTTTATGGAAAGAACTATTCAAATACCTCTTTAAGATATTGAGAAATAGGATTTGGTGACCCAGGAACTTCTTCCCTGTTTTGTGCTCTCATAAGGAACTAGCTACTACAAAACAAAAGTTACATAAAATTGAGTCTTACTGATGAATATTAAGTATTTTATCTGATTTTGGCTTGTTTAATGCTTGTTGGAATGTGTTTGGAATCAAATTCAACTAAGTATTTAGGCTCTCTGATCTTATTAACCTAGAAACTTCCTATTACATTCAATAATTCATTTATTTGATAATGAAGGGACTTTAAGATTTCAGGAGCTCAAATTTCAAATAGCAACTGTGTCATAGACAACACAGGGAAAGGGCAAGATAAGAATTTGGGGAGGATGATCACGTGTAGAACAGAGTAATGTTGGCATAATAAGAGTCTTTATCAGCTTAAAGAGTTCTAAGGCAGAAAAGGCCACTAACTTTACCTCCACTCTATGAAAAAGACCCATTAAAATTTACTCTATTACCCACAATATTAACCTCAATAACAAGTATTGTACTTGACTATAACATGTGTTTGGCTATCACATAAATTCTAGGAGTGCATCCAGTCTTGACTCGAAGGCGTCAAGAAAGGGTGAATTCATCAATTCTACTGGTAGTTTGTTCCAGTGATTAATCATGCCTAGTGTAAAAAGTGTGTAGTGCATTCCTAATTGGAATTTGTCTGCAAGATTAAAGACCCATTTTATATCTGGTGTTTCCTCCCAGCAGAGGTTTATGTATTCTGCAGTGAAGCCAATGTTTAAGCTCTGTCTATACGGCACTCTGGCACTGTCCCAGCTCCTTATCAGAGTGAGACTAAGGCATATGTCATTCCCCTCCCGTCACCTGCACCCTGACTTCTTTGTAAACAAAATCCTGGCTTCCAAGCAGCATAGAAACCATGGGTCTGGACTACCAGCAAATCTTAACTCCATGGCATCTTCTTCTCCCAGCAGATAAATTAGATGAAATCACAGTATTTTTTTGTTCATCAAAGAAACAACTTTTACCATAAAATATAATTTTTCAGCCTGGAAAAAAATGATGGCTCTGCTTCACGTTGTACAGGATTTCAGTGTTACTTTAAAACTCATTTGATATTACTACTTTATATTGTATTCCATTACTAGTCTCACCAATGCCATGACCCTGGTGAAAATCACCTTTCTGTTCTTACTTCATTAATACTTTCAAAAGATACTCTTACTGGTTTTTCCATACAACTATAATGGGAGGTCAGATTCAATCACTCATCTCTTATGACCCTACATACTTTCGAGTCTTTGTCTTTTCCTACTATGCAGTTTCTTCTTTCTTGGTGTGATAGCTATTCAATATATCTATTAAATCCTATTTAATATTGTGGTCTGGAGGAAATCTAGCATGGAACAGTATCCTTAACCATTAGCTTTTTCATGACCTTGAAAATGTGTTTTCAGGATGAATTTGGATTTTTTCTTTTTGCTTTATTTTGGCAAAGTGATAAAAAATAAACAGGAAGAGAAAGGAAAACAATATTTGTTCACAAAACAGAACTGATTTTTAACTAATTTTAATGTCTTTGACAAATCTCAGCAGTAACTAAATGATCATGAGAAGTAAATTACCCTCCACTCCAGAGATAAAGAGAGCCAAGTAGATTAGCATAGTGGTTCCCTTTCCCAGCTACATTTTCAGGAGACAAATACTGAAGGGTCAGTTGCCTAGGCATTTTACCCTGTGCTTTTGTGACACCCCATTGTGCATTGCATTCTATAGCACCCGGGATATTTGCAGTTTCTGTGAGATGCACACAAATGTCTCTGATAAACCAAATCTTCCAGCATTATGCTTGGAAACAGAGTCAATGCCTGAATGACTGGCTCCTGTAATGGATGTGAGCAGTCAGGTCTTTCAAACTGAGTTTGAAATGCAGATATTGTTAAGCACATAATGTGAAGGCTGCAGTTTGCTAACAGTGGGTGAACTTCACAGTGTCTCAGATATTAGGATGGGCAAGCACTCTAAAAGATGTCGACTGTGTACCAATTAAAATCTACAGAAATCTTTTTCTGCTACCAGATTTTTAAAAGGAAATCCTAACCTGATCTTTCAGGAGGGTTTTATGCCAATTGTTAAGTGTAATAGTCTTATTTACATTTTGTCTGTAGCTGACTGTCCCAAAACAGAGAGAGACATTTTGGGTGTAGAAGCTCAGAAAGGATATAATAAAGCCAGGAAAATACAGGGAAGGCTGAAATGGATGATTCCTAGTATGGACTGACTTCCCTGCTAAAAGCAACTGAGTTATGTAGGACCAAGTTAGCTTTGATTTTTTGTCCTGGAAAAAGTTACTCTTGAAGGAAACAAAAATTAATGAATGACAAGGATAGAGTGAAAAAAAAATCATTGCTTCCTGTCTCCTCCAGTATAGGAAGAACTGAGGGGTCACCTATTAAACCTATTGTGTGGTAGGTTCAAAATCAAAGGCAAAAGTGATTTTTCTCAGCCAACACAATTAGCTATGGAGAGTTTGACCATCACAGTGCATGTTGTAAATACCGTAAGTTTTGCACATGCTGTAATGAAAACTGAACTAAACAATATTACACTAAAGTTACTAAATGTGCAGAGATTATACAATTCTCAGGAAATATTGAAGCCTGGGAATATATTCAGAAGCATATTCGTGTTTAGTCTATTCCTACAATCTTTCCTGTGTATTTATTTTATATAATAACCCATATAGAAGACCCTTTGTTATGGATCAAAAGGCCAGTGCATCATGAGACATAATCAACAGAGCCTGGGAAATTAAAATGTGCTGCAGTTCAATAGAGCATTTAAATGAATGTTAAGTTTGATTTCATTGAACCTTCAGTTTATGCTTAACCTCTTTGTAGAATAGGAAAGAAAACAACTTTCTGCTTAGTTTTACTAAGGAAATAGAATCTGTGTTTATACAACACAGCAAACCACAGACTCTGGAAGGACCTGCACTGAGAAAGTACATCTTACATGCAGAACTGCATATGTTGAAGATGCTAAATTAGAGATTTTATGTGACAGACTAAAGGAGGGTAACATTTACATGGAATCATTTTGTATTAGTAACATCAGCTGTCATATCTGTGTTCAGAATACATTACAAGACCTCAGTCCTGCTGGACTAAAGATATGCACCTTCAGAGATATGCTAAGGATATACCTCATATTACAATATCCCCACAGGGAGCTCCTGGCTCATTAACTTTTTCTGCTTTGAGCAGTAATGTGGCACTAATCCTACCAAGGAAACAAACCTGCAAGTTGTGAAAGTCGCATCCTTGCCAGTGGGAGCATATTTTCTGTTCAGCTAGAGTTGGCATTTAGCCACAAGACTTTGTGAAAAGTCAGGAAATGTTTTTAACTACATGCAATGAAAGTTAGAGATGTGTATCTGCAGTATCTACAGTAGCTTGTTAATTATCATAGGATCATAAAAATGTCCAGGACTGGAGGAGCCTCAGGAGATGCAGGTTCTGGTTGGGAATTTTCCTTGCTTTGGCTTTCCATGCACTTTATGTTTGGTTTTCAGGTTCTTCTGAATGTCCAGATAAAGTCCATTATACTTCTTATCAGTTATTAGAGCAGAGGTGCCTAGTTTACCATTTGGAAACATTTACAGTGTAACCAGATATGACACAGGATCCCAGCTCTCATGACTGGTACTTGGAGGTTATGTGGATGCTACAGGTTAATTCAAACAACAAAATTTTTAGGCACCTGAATTGATCCCTTAGGGTTGAGCCAGTTTGAAATTAGCTGACCTGAAACACAGATGACTGCATGGGCTTGAGCGGTGAATTAAATGTAGGGGTCTGGCCACCTGTGCTGTTTTTGGCTGGGATAGAGTAACTTTTCTTCACAGTAGCTGGTGTGGGCCTGTGTTTGGGGTTTGTGCTGGAAACAGTGTTAATAACACAGGGATGTTTTTGTTATTGCTGATCGGGGCTTACACAACACCAAGGCCTTTTCTGCTCCTCGCTCCGGGAGCAAGGAGGCTGGAGGTCTACAAGGAGTTGGGAAGGGGACACAGATGGGACAGCTGATCCCAGATGACCCAAGGACTATCCCAGATCTTATGTCATCATGTCGAATACATAAATCTGGGGAAAAAGAATGTTTGGAGTTACGGTGTTCAAATTCCCCTGTAACCACTGCGTGTGATGGAGCTTTCTTGGGCATGGCTCAACACTTGCCTGTCCATGGGAAGTGGTGAATTAACTTCTTGTTTGCCTTGTTTGTGTGGTGTGCTTTGCTTTACCTATTAAACTTTATCTAAACCCACACATTTTTCTCACTTTTACGTTTCCAGTTCTCTCCCCCGCCCCACTGGGGGGAAGCCAGTGAGCAGCTCTGTGGGGCTTAGTTGTAAACTGGGGTTAAACCACAGTAACACCCTAAAATACCAGTCATTTTCAAAAGCAGATGTGAACAGGACTTCTGGAAAACCTGTGCCCCAACAAAGCAGCCTCTGAAGGTGAGTAGGACACTTCAAGACATCTCAGGGGCATGAGATATCTGTGCTTATGTAGGTGAATTTTACCCAAGGCATTTTATTGAAGGAAAGCTGAAAGGCCATCTAGGCTGCATAGACTAGAGGTCTAGACTGCATTAACTAGAGGTCTAATGTCATTTTAGGCACTAAATCAGATCTCCAGCTCCCTCTTGAGAAGAAACAGGTCTTGTGTAGGCCCTGTGTCAGCCACTGGTACCTCTTTGTCTTCTTGAATACTGCTAAATGTCTTCATTTGAGGAACTGAGCTGAATCTGAGATCTCCAACAGAAACTCATAGCTTGCCTCGGGTATTGACATCTACATGTCAGCATCTACACTGAGGTGTTTTGTGGCACACATTGCCTGCCTGAACACAAATATCTCATGTCACTGAGACACTTGGGCTGTTTCACCTGCCCTGCAGCTGCTGCAGGCTCGTAGGTGTATCTCTGCACTGAAGACATCTGGATACAGGTGCCCACATGTAGGTATCTGTCACCTCTAAGGACATTGTAGAATATGCAAGGAATCTACACAGGAGTGTGTGGCATGCCATGGTGTTTGTAGGAAAACCGTATCCTTTTGGAGCATTAGCTAGAATTGGAATGTCAGGCAATAATACTTCGTGCCCAGACTTTTTCAGCTGAATCAAACCACTGCCTTATAGGAAAGTAACTCATTTGTTTAAACATAGAGCCACCTGATATGTCCTAGAGTATTCAGGATGTCCATGTGGAGACACTATGCCATTCCAGGAAATCTCACATGACATGAGATGCATCTGTTTAGGCAACTGAGTCAAGCACTATGTCTCTGAAGTTGATTTCCACCCTAAATGTCAGTTTTATCTACATTAGTACTCTGATAATGTTCACAAATGTATCAGCATGCTTTAAGCTAATATTTAGATGCTAGTTAATTAAAACCAGGTTTTTAATCAAGAACTTTCTCAATTTCCTCCTTATGAGTGTTAATATGATTTTGTAAATCATTCATTTTTATCAGTGCCATACCAATGCCGATGCTTTTCAAAACACTTCTTGCCAAAAGAGTTTAGGTACATAGAGTGGTGTAGCCCACGATAAGATTCACACAGAAAGCTATTCCATTATGAATTCTTTTCTGCAAGGATTTTAAGCCTGCAGGCTGCACTTGCAGATAAAAGAGAATCTTGAAAGTGAGTAGCATCTAATTTGAAGTATCCTTTTATTTTGTTCTAATAGCATTGTTTTAAAAGATTTCTCATTTTTATGGGATCTTTATGAACAAACACTTATAAATTCATTAGCTTTTTTCTCTCCTTAAATTACAAAACAGCCGGAAAAAAAAAAAGGTTTAATTCAAATGACATTTTCTGATGGAAAACTGTCTGAAAAACAGCGTGAAAAAAAAATCGTTGATAGTTTTCATCCATTCAACTGTTTACAAATTTGCATTGCCATGTTTTCTTTAGAAACACAAAGTATAGTACATTTTTCCTCAGAAGGGAATACAATGACTGATGGTCTCCATCAAGGTTTTTTTGGCTCTGTGTACAAAGCCCAAATTTCACATTATGCTGCACTTGTGGTTATTGAACCTCTGACAGCTGTAACTGTGGAACAGAAGTGGGTAATCTGAGTCTGAATAGGTTGTACAACACTTGCCAGGTAATATATTATTCAAATGATGTGATTCCTGAGCAGTCTTAAAAACTGTCAGTGGACTAGGCTGGGTATCAGAGGAATTAAACAACATGTTTTACTCTGCTGTGCTAAAACATCCTACTTAGCTGAGGTGGCCTTGTTGTTTCACAAGTTAATTTACTTAGAGCTAGTTTGAATATATCTACATAGCTCTGCATTTTGTAACAACACCTAAGTTGGAGCCCATAACTCTTAGTGTCCATCTTTCCAGACAATACACAAACAAATTCTGAAAGCAATGCAACGAGGACACTTTGTTTTTCTGGGTCTTTCTAGGTGATATTTAAGATCTAATTTTCCAAAATAAAGCTTGAAGACATTTCAGAACTCAAGAAGTCTCTCATGTGTCAAATTATCATGTGCATACCAGTAAATATGCCCTGATAATATCAAAAGATTGAAAGTATTTCCATAAACTGGAGCTGAAAAAGGTTTGGGGAAATTAAAGGGAATATACTGGTGCAAGAGACAGAAGGAAAACTGTTAAACTCTTAAAGCTGACCTCATGATTTTAAATTATTGCATTCATGCTAAAATAAAGTGTCTTCAAAGGACAAGACATCTGTTTCATACTGGCAAATACATCTGCTCAGCAAACCATGTCCTTAAGTCAAGGGGTTTGAAACCAATGTGAAAGTCATTTAGTTCCTATGAATCTTAGGATCAGATCTTAGGATCTGATTATCTGCATGCAGTGATATATTGGAACAACCTGGTCTAGTGAAGATGTCCTTGTCCCTGTCAGGGGCTTTGGAATTAGATGATCTTTAAGGTCCACTCCAATCCAAAGCATTTTGTTATTTTGTCATTGAGACTAATGCCTATATTTTAGTCTTCAAAGCTTTTGGTTTAAGAAATATTTTCATTCATAAGGAATGTTCTGTGCTTTTCCCCTTAATATGGGTAAATTCTGTTATTTCTACATGCCTAGCTTGAGTTCTAGGTGTTGCATCCTCTTAAACATTCCTCCATTGTAATGAAGTAATGAAGCCATGAAAAATAGTCTCTATTTGTAGGTATTAGAGATGGTGAACAAATCACTGCTAAACTGCTTTGAAATAAGCTAATAGAAAAGCTTATGTTTCTCCCAGAGAGGCCAAGCTCACACATCTGTAAAATTCAGTAGCTATTATGGATGGATTTTTTTTAATTCTGTGATGTATATGATTCAATTTTTTTAAACTGCTTTTGCTTAAGAAAGAGCTGCTTGAATTCAAGTATCAGACCTGAGACGCAGGTAAATAAAAATAAAAGCTGTGGTATGAACCTCCAGTGTGATAGATACTGTAGCTCTCTATATGGCTTCTTTAACTTCAAAATAGGAGCCATGTAGCAGTGTGCAGGCAGACTAACAGCTTCACCCATACACTGGGTTGCTGAGAGTAAGGGTTTCTTTAAGGCCAGTGACTGTGAGGTAGGTGCTGAACTACAGGTTCCCCACCTAGTAACCTGTTCAACTGCTCATACATCACAGGCCAGCGCTGCAAGTCTCTAATAAAAGCACTGGGCTTTAACTGAACCCTTCACAGCGTAAATACTTGCCTTGTGCAGGAGCTATTCCGTGTCTAATATACAATCAGCATTAAAAGAAGAATAAAGCAAAAATGACTGGGCAGCATCCTCGTCCTGCAGCATGTTCCTCCTCACAGCAAATCCACATGATGGTGCTTCTCTTCTTGCAGACGGCTGATAATGCAGCAGCAACAAAGAAATGTCAATTAACATTTCCACTGAGAGCAGAAAAATCCCATATAGATGGATCCTCACTGCCTTTATGAAAAAAATATATATATCATTTTTTATATCCAGTTCCTACCAGCATATCCGATCAAAATGATTTTATAGTAGTTAAATATAGAGGATGTTTTCTTTCTTCTGGAAAGAATCAATGCCAGGAAATAATAGAGGGAATAAGGTAAACTATGGCAAGACAAAAAAATCTTTACACAGACCTTCCAGAATGTGCTGAAGTGCTGACTAAGAGAAACACTTCAGCTTTACTTGATTCCTTCTTTGAGATAAAGGGGTCTAATCAAGAGATGTAAGTATACCCAGAAGGCCAATCTGAACACTCTGCTGAATAGATTGCCATGAAAACTTTAATTTGCAGAGAATGCTGATAGTTTTATAAAAGGTAGACTTGGAAGGAGTGTCTGGTTTGCTGTCTTTTAGAAACACAGAATGGTTTGGGTTGGAAGGAACCTTAAAGATCATGCAGTTCCAACCCCCTGTCATGGGCAGGGACATCTTCCACTGTCCCAGGTTGCTCCAAGACCCATCCAACCCAGCCTTGAACACTTCCAGGGATGGGACAGCCACAGCTTCTCTGGGCAACCTGTGCCAGGACCTCACCACCCTCATAGCAGAGAATTGCTTCCTAATATCTAATCCAAACCTATTATCTTACAATTTAAAGCCATTACAGATATTTTCTCCACTTCAATTCCTGTTTCTTTTGTACAACAGTCAGGAAAAGATGGAAACACTACGATGGCATCAGTGGTATTGCCACAGACTAATAGATTTCTAGAGATGATTTTCAGTTTAAAAGCGAGCTACAGAGCAGCCCCAAGCATGTGACAAATGGTCAACAAAGAAGAAAAAATGGCAAGGAAGGGGTTAAAATAATTAATTAGTTACAGTACAAGGTAAGAGGAAAAAGTCAAAAAAAGCATAGACAACCAGTGCTCAAAGTTTAATAACGTTATGACCATGAATACAGGTGTAAAGTATGAGAAAGGAAGAATTAAAACATTGATGCAGACTATGAATTTTGGAGTCTTCGGGATCAATCTCCTTGGAAAGAAGTGTTACACGTTTTTCTGTAGGGGACACTGATGTCAAAGTGAGGTAGCAGTGACAGCAGAATGATTTTTTTTGCTGTTCCATCTTGGGGAGAATGGAAAAAATCCTGACAGGTACAACTGCAATTTTTTAAAACCTTGTTGCCTCCTTGCCATTTCAGTTTCTCCCCTCTTTGTAACCATTCACCTCCCGTCTTCTCTTACCAGTCATACACTAGAATCACACCTATGCTCTTTATTTTAAGAAATAAAGGTATGCCTTGTATGCAGAGTAGTTCTTTCAAGCATCTCTGTCTGCTTTTCGCTCTTTTCTTCTGCCCTCTGCACCTTAGAAGTAAAACAGAATGTTCAGGAAGAGCCCATGTGAACCTAACTCTGCTTTTAGAAGACTCAAGGCAAGTTTTGGCAGGAGTTTGAAAGGAACAAAGTTAAGCTGTATGAGCTCTTTTGAAAATCCCACTCATAGGTGCATCAGACAAAGTAGCAAAATGTGAAACCTCCCTCAGAAGAGTTAAATCTGCCATGTTGGAGATGTAAGGCCAAATCCTCAGTTAGTGTAAATCAGCACTGACACTAAACACATTTATGATCCACTCCTGCACCTCTGCAATAAACTTTCCATACTTTCTCCTTAGGAAGCTTCAGCTGGGATCCAGCTCACTGTAAACGCTCACGACATTAATTCCCCTCTCTCTTTCTCAAAACAGGAGCAAATAGTCTTATAAAATCTTAAGCAATTACTACTTCATTCTTCAAATATAATATGAAGTCTTGATGTTGCTACAAAGACCAGAAAATGCAGTGCATAGCTTAGGTCACACAGATGACAGCTGGAATTGTTTCTCTGCCCCCATCCTAACCTTCCTCCATCATCTCTAAGAAAAAAAAAAAAAAAAAAAAAAAAAGGAGTCTTACCTTCCAACCCATTAATTTAGCTGTGTCCTTTCCCCATCATCTTAATTCACGGAAATGTTTATTTTCCATTTTACCCAAAAGCCTGGGGTCCATGGTCACTTCTGTATGTCTCAGCAGTGTCTAGCAGAAAGAGATATTTCCTTTGCAGAAATTTTTGTAGTTGTCAGCATCACTTTTCAACCTAATAAAATAGAAAACTCTTCAATCAGAGATGAGCCAGAGAAGTGATCCTGCTCAACCCTAGGCCCATTCTCTGATTTCATTTTACATCCACAAACCCTACCAGGCACTTCTAGAAATGTTTTAAGAAAATACATTTAAGAAATGGGAAAAAAGCCCTCCCTGCTTATGCTATCCTCCCCTAATAACTTCTGAGGGAGCCTTTCCTAACGCACTGTGCTTCCCTGACTATCAGGATATTGAAGTGGGAATCTGTGCACCAAAGGAAACTCCGTCCAAATATTTCAACAAAAAGAATTATTGGAGATTCTGCTGGCATGTGCAAATTACAGAATAAGAGCTGGATACTTGGCACTCTTCTGCTGACTGCAATTTGCTGCATTTGACTAGTCTGCTGTTTGCTTCCCCCAACCCCTGGGACACCTCTGGCTAAAACATTCCTTGTAACCTGGATTTCTATTTTATTAACCTTCTCCTTTATCTAATGACAGTCTGTCATGTTCTGGGATGCCAGAACAATGTTTGCCTGATAAGATGCCTCCTGGGAAAACAGGCAGTTATAAGGGATAAAAGCATAGAGAAAAGGCCAGCTTCAGCAAAAACTGCCACTCTATGAACCTGCCTTAATTAATACGTGTCCTACTCTTGGTGCATTTGTACTGCCACAAATGTCATTATTTTCAGTTTATTAAGGATAAAGAGAAGAGAGTTCTTCTGGAAATCTGATCTTTTGTATGTCTTCCATATTGATGGTATGAAAAATAAAATGTTCTTGGGGGAGGAGGAAGAATAAGCAAAGAGAAATTTTATTATGAAACTGCAGCTCAGAGTTACATTTTTTCACTTGGACACATTACATGGAAATATTCTAGTAACAGAACCCTGCTATGAGCAATCCATCTTCATTGTGCATATTTAATACGCATGGAGAGAGCAAGAGCTTTTGATTTTTTCCTTGGACTCCCTCATTTCATTTCCCTCCATTAACTCTTTTATAACTCCCTGTAGCACCAAAGCATAGCACCAGTTATTTGTGGTACATTCTTTTTCTGTCTTCTCAGCCACCCCTCTGCTTCTTGCTCCTGGCAAAGGGATTTTCCTGACCAATAAATAAGCTTTCTGATGACAGCAATTTGAAATACAGGTGTGAAATGCAGAGAAAATGTCATGTACTTCAATTTAGATATTCTCCATTTCAGTGACTAGGCCAAATTTTGATCCCTAACTCATACATAAATCTGTGTCTCATTCCCTTTTGAGTCTGAGTGTTTGAGAGTTTAACATGGACCATGCACTGTCCTGGGACAACACCCTTAGGAAATCAAAGGACTATTTATTTAGTGAATATATGACCATCATCACTGTAATAGGTAGTTTCCTATTGATTAAAATACAAAAATATCTTATGCCCTTCTTGCCTTGTCATAGTGTGGATTCCCAGGAATTCACTGCAATAAGACCAGGTATGTTATGTCATAGTTCACATGACCATACCTTTTGTGATTTTTTTGATATCTCTTTTGACTGACAGCACATGGTGAGGAAACTCTGATGAAAATAACTTTTGATTCCAAAGTTCCAAGAACTTCAAATATTGAACATTTTTTTTTACCGTTACAGCACACCTGTAGTAGCCCAGATCACATATTATTCTCCCAGTGATGAAAAGCATGGAGCTTTTAATGAAAATCCATAGCCACTGCACATAATCAGGCAGATTCAGCCCATTACATGCTCATTGTCATCCATCATGCCATGTTAAACAATTTACATGGGTGATTTGTAAAACCTTTCTAAAAAACTAAGCATAAAGTTTCCAATTAGAAGTTTCCATAAGAGTTAGTGGGAAACACTAAAGGTGACAAACACATCAGCACCAGGAGTACCCTGCTAGGATGCACATACCAGTTAACTGAAAACTAAATTTTTTCCCCTCTAGGTTTTACAAACTTTCTGTTAACTCTGGGATGTGCTTATTTGTTGTTTGCATGAGTTTTTGGTGTTGGGTTTTGGTTTGTTTTGGTTTTTAGGTTTTGTTTTTTTCAACCAAGCCAAAAAAATATGAAGCCAGAAACAGATTGTGAAATCTCTGAAATATAAACAATTTAATTTCATGTATTCTTCTTTCTCCTTTTTATGATTATCATGTCTTTATTCCTATATGACCTCCATGCTCAGTAGGCTCTGTATGTATAGCTATGACATCTCTAATTAAGCAAAGCCAATGCCATATCAGTCAGAAATCTTTCAGGGAGATGGATCAAGTGGTGGCAGCTCTAGCCCAAGAGTACTGCTCCCTTGGAGGCATATTGATTAGATTTTACAGCTCATTACTTAAAATCAAGAGAAATATAATGTTCAAGTAAACTGATTGCAGCTAAATTTCTCTACATAATTAATTATTCGTCCCCAAGAAGGGCAGACCCTTCTTGCTACATGTTCTTTTCATTACTATTAAACTATTTATTGAGGTAGTGTGCATGGGAAGCTCAGCTAATTGTAAACAGCTGAATCCTAATGTGGCTTTGATAAGAAGTAAGGCTTAGCGACAGAGTGATGGCATTTTTTTAAACAGGAGCTGAACTCTATCATCCTATTTTAATTCAGAGGATAAATTAAACGTCAATCTGAGTGCCTGCATCTGTTACAACAGCCTATATTCAATAAAGGTAACTGAGAAAAACAGTCAGAAAAGAACATTATGCTTCTCCAGGCTTGTTTTTGGAATTACCATCCCTCTAATTGTTTAGAAATGCTTGATATGCTTAAGAGACAGATCTGGTACCATATGATGAGACATCTCTGCCTACCTATGGCCTCATGATACAGGAGCCACTTATGTTTTCTTGAGAGATGGAAATTGGCTGTGGTCTGGGGAAAAAACAATTTCTAATTGCCTAAGAAAGCTGCCAGGTGAAGGAGGGACATCTGATGGCAGGATAAGGAGACCTGTCACCAGCGTGTCTGGCTGTCTACCTGCCACTGAGCAGAGCCCAACAGTAAACTATTTACTTAAACTATTCTCATTTCAATTTTCAAATCCTGCTAAGTGTGAAATAGCATTAGGTTTGCAACAAAGGAAGTGTCAGGCTGCTAATGTTCATAGTTAGATGTACACAAGGATGTAAATACATCTCTAACAGATGGCTTCCACTATGCTGTCCCAGGCAGCTTAGGCACCAGTTATCCATAAAAAATAAAATTTACCTTTCAGCATTCCTAGCTGCCAGTGCAAATGGACTGAAAAACACAATGACAGACTCTGGACCCTGCAGAACTTTTTCCTGTAGGATCTTCATAGCTAGATAAAAGAGGAAAATGCTGTGTGGGCAGGAAAGTAAGTGCTGTTGCTAGACTGTTCCCACAGATTTTTGTGTTTCAACTTTGAATGCAAATATCATAATATTCCTCTCAAGGAGAAGCCATGTCTCTATAATCAGCAGGCAAACATCATCATGCCAGGATACTTTCAAATATCTTGTTTGTTTGTTTGTTTGTTTTTTTAAAAAAGGGAAGTATACTGTATTTCCAAACAAGAAATCAAAAAAACACGTCAGGACAAACCATCCATGAACTTGGAAGGAACAGTGATGAAGTAATATTTTCTAATGAAACTTGCAGCAAGGCTAATCGAGGCAAAGAATGACTAGAAAACCTCTTCTTCACATAGAAAGCTCAGTCAGTAGATTGGCTAGGATTGCAGAAAGGCAGGTGCATGCACCTTCATTTAAAAAGGCAGCCTTAGTATAAATCTGTATATTTACTAATAAGGCCACAAGACAGCTGAACATGAGCAGACACCTCACACTGCTGAACAGGGAAAGACACAAGCGCTTTCTTATAATTAGGGGTGTTCTTGCAGCGTTTTATTCTGCTGGGACACGCTCACAGCCTTCATTATGAACTTGTGTTGCAGAGATGAAGCTAAAATCACAGAGAGTTAAGGGAAAAGCTTCATTAGGGATGGTAAAGGTAAAGTAGGAACAGAAACATTAATGAGCACTGGGTTTTATTTCTGGCTGCTCTGGTCCTGGGTTTGGTCATCTGTTGGGAGAGTTATTAGGTACTGTGTCTCCTGCACAACCCCCAGCCTCAGCCCAGTGATTTCTTACTTATTTTTGTTCTAAGATTTAAGAGCAAAAGTGACAGCCGTAGTCTCTTTCTTCACAGCTGTGTAAGCTGGCTCATGACAACCTAGGAAACAAGAAAAATAGGTACTTTTTCTATGACTGTAAGAATATAAAATACATGTTTTTTTTTCTTTGTTGTAAATTTCCATAACCAAGATCTCAAGAATCAGAGCTGACTGAAAGGGACATTTTTTTTTTACCAGTGTGAGGACAGAGTGTCCATTCTGTCCATAAACACATTCATCAGCTTTTGCTGAAGGACAGAAGAGTTGCCACAAATTTGGGTTCAAAAATTAGTAAAGTACTGAATCATCAGATGTTTATCAGATAATTGTATCACTACTACTTGTGAATCAAAAAGAGAGGGAAGTCCCTGAGGGAGCATTTGTGTTATTCATCAGGACCCATTCCTCCATTTTATCGGTAGCAAGGTCCTGGTAAGCTCCCATTCCTGCCCTCAAATTAAGCCTTCAGTGTCTTTTAATCATTTGTGCTGTTCATGTGTCACCCAAGACTTGTGAGATCCCACCTGCAGTGCATCCAGCTCTGGGGTCCCCAGCACATGGACCTATTGGAGTGAGTCCAGAGGAAGCCATCAAGTTGATTGGAGGGTGGAGGACCTCTGCTGTGGGGAAAAGTTGAGAGAATTGGGTTTGTTCAGACTGGAGAAGAGAAGGCTTTGGGGTCACCTAATTGCAGCCTTCCAGTACCTGAAGGGAGCCTACAACAAAGAAGGAGAGAGATAATTTACAAGAGCATGTACTGACAGGAGAAGGGAGAACAGCTTCAAACTGGCTGAGAGTAGGTTTAGATTACGTATTAGGAAGAAATTCTTTACTGTGCAGGTGGTGAGGCCCTGGCAGGGGTTCCCCAGAGAGGCTGTGGCTGCCCCATCCCTGGAAGTGTTCAAGGCCAGATAGGATGAGTCTTTGAACAACTTGGTCTAAGAGAAGGTGTCCCAGCCCATGGCAGGGTGGTATGAACTAGGTGATCTTTAAGGCCCTTTCCAATTCAAACCATTCTGTGATTCTACTATCCTATGAAAATGATGTGTGCATACTACAAACCCTATGAACCATGCCTGTGCTCCTCACAACCACATTAGGATGACAGTCCCCTGCCCATTTTCATTAGCACTTCTTTCACAAGTGTCAAGCAGCCCTGCAATCCTTGGTTTCAAGAAAAACCAAGGAAAAGTTCCTTCTTCCAATGTCCAAACACTATTGAAAGCCAGAGGCATGAAAGTGCTTTACAGGTCTTGGAGCATCAGAAAAAGACTGGAGGACATTTAGTGTAAAATGATGTATTTCTCCATGAATAAATACATATATTTAAAACTAAATATAAATATGGGACTAATAACAGCATTATTATTTTGAAATTAAAGCATTAGTAACTCGGGCTAACCTATGCAAAAGCAGAAGAAGAGTTTAAATTCACACAGATTTCCTTTTTGCCTAAGTCTATAACAGATGCATATTGTCTTATTAAATTGTGTGTTTGTGTGTCTATCTGTATACACATAAAAGAAATACATTTTAATAACAACAAAAAAACCTTCCATAATTAGAAATACTTAGGGGGAAGTGATGTTTCTGTTTCTTTGATAAACTAGAGACTGACCCAACAAGGCTTGTTGTGGCCATGTTGTTGCTCTGTTGCAGTACTTGTACATGTACTTGATTTATACATGTGAAAAAGCAATTTATCTGAGGTGGCCTGGTCTTTCCTACTTCAAAGGTGTTATTCATCTAAATTCCTGTATATAGATTTTGAAGTATCTCAGGCTCTGAGTAGCTTTACAGTAATGTTACTTGCACACAGATGAACTGAAAGGCGATGCCACTTTTCTTGTAGGTGTTAAATTTGACAGTGACTGTGCCTGAAGACTCAAAGGGTAGTTCAGCAACTGAATGATTATGAAAAATAATAGAACTGACTTCCAGAGCACTCTCAGTTGTGATTTGAGTTCAGCCAGCTGACCAGAAGGAGTTAGATGACAGTTTAATTTCAGGAGAACAGACGTTACAGCACAAAACCATTACCAGAACTTACAGCAACAAGATTCATCTGAAAAAGGTGAAGGACTTAATGGTTTTGGAACCTGTAATACCTCTGGGTCAAGCCAAAAGTGGCCTAAGGAGAAGCTTGAGCTGTCATGGGGAATAGGAGACTTTGATCTCCAGGGCTGTATCAATCTTCAATCAGCACTGAATTAACAAGAACAATTCAGAAGCAAAGTGAAGGCTTCTGGGCTCTTATCACAGCCAGTCCTCTACGACCTTCACAAATAAATCTAGGCTGGAAAAAAAAAAGTTGTGTAACAAATGCTGCACAAGGAAAAGTGATGCAATAGCTAATCTTTAGAGGACAGCACAGGTCTGTAGTTCCTGATGAAAGGGAATCCAATCAAAAATAGCCAGGGGACACCTGATGGAGGAGATGGGCAGCTGCTGATCTCAGCAGCTCTTGACAGTAAATGTCATTGTTTGCCAACAAGAGAGATCAAATGTCCCTGCTAAGTTCCTCTGGAGTACTTCTGCTTGCAGTTCTGTCAGGACCCTACTTTCCCCACATTTACTGTGGTCCACTGAGGCTGTTGCTGCCATTCAGAAGCAGTGCAGGTCTCTGGTGTAAGCACACACCACTTTGCCTGGGTTCCATTCCTGCTGAAGAAGTTTAGCTTGTGAATAGGATGGAAACTGTTCCTACATTTGACTGTGACATGGACAAATAATCACCATGGACAAAACCCCTTTAGTTTGAATGCTTCCATTCTAATTCTTCTTCATAAATAATATGAAATTGGAAGATGTTTACAGATTCCTTTTTTGTTTTGTTTTGCCCACCATCTAATGACAAGGGCTATTCCAAGGCATGAGAGCGTTCAGTCTACCTACTCTATTACTACATTAAAAGTTTTTGGTGTCCATAATTTAGTCCTTTCTTGAAAAAAGTCTAAATGAAATTCTGTTGCATCTCTCCCTGGCAGCTGCAATTGCCACACAATTTTTTCATTTATGGTCAGCTTCCCATGCTGCAGTTCCTGGTGTGAAATGCTTTGATCCATCCCAGCTGGCATGCAGCCACATGGGAAACAGGAACATCTCTGCTATGTCTAGGCTGGTCAGAAATATGCTGTGTAGTTCTCAGAGAGATTTTCACTGTTTAAGAGTGGTGGGAGGTAATCAGAAATATGCATCTTCCCCTCAGATGCACCTGATCATGCAGAAATCCTGAATGAAGGCAGGAGCAGGATGAATCCTCTGCGACAATCTGACTGTCCATGCTCATCCCTTGATTTCTGAAGCTCTGGGAAGTGTTAAACTTCCCCTGAAGACCAAAGATCCCATTGGATTCAAGCACACACACAGTATTCTATGCAGCAGAGCTGTGGCATAGCTGTGACAGCCCTGTGACACAGGGCTCTGCTGTGCTTCACAACCCTGCTTTTCCCAAACTGGAATGATGGAAGAAAAGCTCTATTTTCTCTTCCCTGAAGGATGGTTACCTCCAAAGTAGATCACAGAATGCCAGAATGAGTAAGTTGGGAAGCAGCACAGCCTCTGGCTCCTCTGAAAATGCAGAGGGAGCCACTGTATTTGAGCAGTGAAGTGGTCTGCTGCACTTTTCCTCCCCACAAAGCTGGCTTTTTTTCTGGGATGGTGTTGATGTCAGTCCAGATCAGGCTGTTTGACTCTCTCAGTAGATTCAGTCTGGACATCACTGCAGCACTGCATCTAATTCATAACAGTGAATTCTCCTGTACAAACACTGTGTACACTGACTTAAAAAAAAAAAAAAAAAAAAAGCTTATATAGGATAATAGAGACCTTGGCAGCTCCTACCTGGTGTCAGGGCTGGAGAGACCTTAATCAACCCCTGAGCCTGCTGTGATAAACACTGCTACTCTCCAGCTTCACCTGCTGTATTTCTCTGTGCTCAGCCACTGCACACAAAATGTTTTAAAACATAAGGCATCAATATAAATCAGTCCTGCCCCAAACAGGACCATCTACCAAGTGAAAACTGCACTTGAAATAGAACTGATTTTCCTTTCCTGCAAATTTTAAAAAGTGCTGTTAAATGTTTTAGTGATGCTAATAAATGATGCTTAAGGCACTTTGGAGAGAATAACAATCTGCGCTGCTATACTAATAATGCATACTTTTAATCTCTTCTATAGCAGTACATGAGAAAGCAAAGACAAGTTTCTCTTTGCTCAGGGCTTCAGTTAGGGTTGTAATATTGTTAGATAAAATGTTGAACAGGGAAGAGTCTAATTATTATTATCCCCAAACAGTTACATGTCATGCGCTGATCTCCCCAATAAATTAGGAGATTATAGCAATAACAATCCAAGTAAAAGTGTTGCTTTCATTCACTTCCAGTCTTTGGGCATTTATAGGTCACAATTTTTGGGGTTTTCTATGTAACCATGAGAACTGAAGTGTTTTTTGTCATCAGTGGATTCCAGAAACTGAAGCTATAACCAAGCCAGGCAATATTTTGAAACTCATGCTGGCAATATCATGCTTTATTCAAGGGGAAATAGTTTTAAACTGAAAGAAGGTAGGTTTAGATTAGTTATTAGGAAAAATTCTATACTCAGAGAGTGGAGAAGCACTGGAACAGGTTGGCCAGAGGGGTTGTGGATGTCCCATCCCTGAGAGTGTTCAAGACAGGTTGGGTGGGGCTTTGAGCAACCTGATCTGGTAAATGGCATCCCTGCTCCTGGAGGGGAGTTGGGACAAAATGATCTTCAAGGTCCCTTCCAACCCAAACCATTCTATAATTCTGTCCCTGTGTAGACTGACTCAAGAGTCAGAACTATTAGAATGAGTGAAGGTGCTGATGTATAAACTTAGTTGCAGAAGAAAGACCAGTTTGTTTGCAAAACAGTAGATTTAGATGATGACTTTTGAAACAAATCAAGTACATCAATGAAATGGATGAATAAGATAGCAACTAAGTCATTTAGGAATAATAAATAAAGATAGGAAATTGAACACTTGTTTCATTCAGGTTGATATTGTAGATAAGGCAACACTAATTCAGTAAATGCAATCTACTGCATGGTGCCATTCTTTGCAATTCTGTCCTACATGGACCTGTTTAATGTGAATGGTTAAAACTAGACCTTTATCTTACCACCACAGATGCTTTACATCACTGGACAGTGAATGAATGTAGACCAGCCATTAAGGCATAACATTATAATCTTCCATGTATGTACAGAATACTTTAAGCTGTCTGAATGTACTTATCAGGATCTGTGAGACAGGTGACAGCACAAAGGAATCAATTAATCTTACCAAACTTCTTTAAAAGGTAGTTGTTAGCTGCAGATTCCTCTCTGTGTGCTGGTTGGAGGTGAAGCAGATCAATCCACTGCCAGTTATCTCACCTGAGTCAGGGTTGGTTGCCAGACCAGAGAAGAGTAGAAGCTGATCTTCCAGAACCTTGAGAATTTCAATGCTATAAGAATTTTTTTCAGTCACAAATCGAGCCAATCTCTTGAACATGACTTTGCACTCAGGATCTTGAGAATGTTGGAAAAGATCCAGGCAGAAGGTTTCACCCAGTTTTTGCTCTTTGGTGGGGATTACACAAAGAAAAAAATTAATTCTCTTCCCAAAAAGAAACTATACCCTTTGAAAATTTTGAAGGTAAAATTAGTATTTCTGGATTTTTAGTTTGCTTTTTTTTTCTTTGTGTTTCTGTTTTTGGTTGGGGTTTGATTTGATTTAACTTTGTTTTGTTTTGTTTTCCAGCAGAAAAATTGTCAAAACAGTAACTAGGACAGGTTTGATGATTGATAAAATCACATTTTCTTAAAAAAGAAAACATTTTCTCCAAATTTTCCTGTCCATCTTTAGCCTACATCTACTCTAACAAAGAAGAAAGTGTGAGATTCTTTCATCCATCTGAATCATATCTAAAGTTGAATCCCAGCTGTTACTAGTTAATGTATTCTGTGACCCAAGGATCAATGCCACGTCTTTCTACTGATGCAGTAGAAATACTCTGGATCTATTTGGAAGTATTCTCTGTCCTCTTGCTCTCAAAAGAACATTCTCTTCCTTATACTTTGCAATATCCACATGCTGGTATGTTCTGACCACACAACATGTTCATCTTCTCCCACTCAGCTGCATTATGTCGGGACACCATTAAATATTTACCTTCTGCAGCATAATGCAGCACTTAAACGCTAAACTTGCCATTTCTGCCAGACAAACATAAACTATAGCAGGGCTTATAAAGTTATAAGTTCCAGATGGTGATGAATAAGTAATGTTGCACCCTGGGCCTAATTGCTCTAAGTTTCTAGATACCTGCAAACCATCAATTATACATTACAAGTGCTGCTCCTTAATTGTTTCTTGCTGGCACTTCAAAAGAAAATGTAGCACAACAATGGCACTGTACTTGCAGGGAATTTCTCTTTGAAAACTCTTTCTTTACCACTGTTATATTTTTAAACTATTCTTTGGCTCTGAATGAAGTTTACAAAGCTGGCATTGAAAAATTCCCTGAAGAGAAAAAAAATGGGAGTCCTCGCTGCCACAGTTTTATGATAAAACCGGGAATTTACTTGCTACCTGACACTCATTGTGCCTAATATATAATCCAGTAAGAGGCTGGGCAATGTTCTTCCCTTATTAGTGACTTTAAGAGGCTGATCCAATTAACTTGGAATTTTACCCTAAATCACTCTCTACCAGAAACAGAAAAAAATGACTACTGAGTGTTCCATAGTTCAATGTAGCCTTCCAGCTCTCACAAAAACATGTTCCCAGCATGGCTGCAAGCTCAGCAGGAATTAGGTACCCTCATCCTTCACAAATCAGCAGATCTGTCTTACTTGGTGAGCTCCGTTGTATTTCTTGCACCTCTTGACCCAGCTCTCTCCCATTGCAAATGCACCTCTCCAAAGAGCTGGTGGCACTTGCACAAGACCTCCAGAGAGGACCATGCAAAATCTGCAGGTCAGACTGACCTCCACCATTCTGGTCGTGCCTCCCCTCAGTGAGCACTGACCCAAAAAAACCTGTGGTATGTCTTGGAGTTAGTATAAGCAAGAAACTGCTCACAACAACAAGTTTGTGTACGGCCACGCTCCTTAGAGATTAAGTTTAATAGCTCAGAGAAAGGCTGTTGCATGCCAGCTGGCCTCAGAAACAGAGAATAGAATCATAGAATCATAGAATTATAGAATAGTTTGGGTTGTAAGGGACTTTTAGGTCATCTACTCCAAACACATTTCAATGAACAAGGACATCTTCCACTAGACCAGGTTGCCCAGAACCCTGACCAACCTGACTTTGAACATTTCCAGGGATGGGGAATCTACCACCTCCCTGGGCAACCTGTGCCAGTGTTATAAAAAACTTCTTGATTTAGTTATGAACATATTAAGTGGACAAAGTTTAGTTTTAACTACAGTGAAGATTGGAAAACAACAAAACAAAATCATAATCTGAAGAACATAAAAGCTCCTCTCTATCGAGAAAATAAATTCCACAGAATTATTGAAATAGAGCATAGAATCAGAACAAAATACTTCACCTCCTACTACTTTTGTCTTGCAAGATTTAATAACAGGAAAAATAAATACAATTTTAAAAATCACTCTGCTAGAATAAAATGCTATAGGGATTAAAATAGTGCAGCTGGAAGATACCTGCAGCCTAGACCTGCTGACTGATTGCATGGCTCAGTTCAAAGACTGATTTCTTCTCAAGGAATTCACTGATAAATTAGACCAAGGAAATATACCTACAGCATGACCATGTCTTGGTCCTCAGGTCAACATACTTGTCTCTGTCACAGCTCTTGGATTCTACACAGTAACTAAGGAACAAACATTTATTTCATTGAATTTAGTTTCATTCGTCAGAATATTAGCCTTCTTAAATTCTGATGTCAGCACTGCCACCCTGTTTGCAGATAGTTTTTAGTGCTCCAAAACGACATAGGAGCAGAATAGAAAAATTTCCATGTATTTGTGCAAATAACTGCAGCCCCCTTAGTGTCGTCCCAGTTAATTTTGGAAGGAAACACTGTACTTTCTTTAAGGAAAAAAACCTTAATTATAACTTAAATGATCCCCTAGAAATACATAACATCTGTCCTGCATATGTAGGCAGATGCCAAATATTTTTATGTGTTGTTTTCTATTGGGATTTTGCATTTTACTGCAAGTGAATTTCTCCTCTCCCTCCCCTCCCCTCCCCTCCTCTCCCCTCCCCTCTCTTCCTCTCCTACCTTTTTCCACTCCTACAGCAGACAATATGCAGTACTCTGCTGATTATTATATACCCACGTGAGTGACAAAACTATCCTTTTGTCAAAAGTCCTGTATATAGAGCAGATAAAACCAGGTACTCTGATTCACCTAACGTAAATTTAGACAACACAGCTACCCCTAGACTTTTCAGCTCACCAAAAGTTTCCCAAATAGACAATCTCAAAGCATGATTCCTCCAACCTATTCTGTCTACTTCAAGACATCTTGTTCCCAAAAATATGTAGCCATCCAGGTGTTAGTCATTTAATTAGTTGAATATAGGTCTGTGTGTCTCTTATTTTTCTAGTTGAGTAGAATAATTTTTTGCCCTCTGTGTTGTGACAGCAAACTCAAGACTTCACCTATTCCTTATTTTATGTATTTCCTCTGACCCACCTGCTGGGGTTGCTTCTGCATAGGCTGTTCTTTCTTCTGTGAGTAGAAGTGCTTTGACCTTTTTAATCCCTTTTCCAAGTGTGTGGATTGAACAATGACTTGACCCTCTAGTTCTGACCTACTGTCCCATTACAAAGAGTCAAGGTAGGCTGCTCTGGGGAGATTTCATCTCTTGGCAATGCAGAAGACACACTGGACTTCCTCCACCTCTTTTGGAAAGTGGATCCCAGCCAGTGACTTTGTCATCTATTGTACCATTGTGAATCCAACTGCATATATATTCTTTATTTCAGTCTACTTGTCACTTCCCAACCTTGTCAGTCCAGTGCTGCAGAGCCCAGTTGCCCTGTTTATCAAATAAACAAACAAAATAAAACAAAATAAGTTGCAGTGAAAAAAATCATACATATGAAGACATCCACATTTTTGTAGTAGACAAGTGGATATAGAAGAATGAAATTGTTAGGGATGAAGGAAGATTTTCTCTGCCATTTTAAGTAATAGGAAATAGAAATAAATAGACTTGAACTGTGCTCAGATGCAATATTTTCTACAATCATAGATTTTAGAGTTGGAAGAGGTGTATTAGGTTTATGTAATCCATCTCCTTGTCATACAACTGCATTGTTCTTTACTCTACAGTCTCCACTGCCTTTTCTGACTTAGGTTATAAAGTCTGTAAAGCTTAAAGTAGTGGGTTAGAGACAACTAGTGAATAGTTAACTTAGGCTTGTTCTGTCCCTGTACTTAAATGCAACACTAGTGCATTTCTTCTGTGAGACTGTGACCTCTGTGTATTCTACTCAGCTCCTTTGTGACATTGTACTTACTTTACAGAGGTAAAAATACAAAAAGTTTAAGCTGATTCTATATGTGAGACTTAAGCAGTTTGTTCCAGGGTTCTACATTTATTTTAAAGAATACACATTTCTGTCTGATTGTGTACTTTTGAGTTACTGTGAGTGTAAAATAGCAGTACAAGAGGGGAATCCCATGGTAGAAGAAGCAGGGCTCAGGAAAAGTCTGGTTACCAGCTGAGCAATATTGTAAAAAATTATTCATATTCCACACAACACACAGCTGTTAGGGGCTGTATGAGGGTCTGGGAGGTGGGAGAACTTATGAAGATAACTTGAAATGGTAAAAGGGAACTGCAGAAAGACTTAGGAAAATGATCTGTATAACAATGAGCAACACAATTTCTGAGATCCTGGAGAGTTACACGTTAAACAATATACCATTTGTCAGGTAAAACACCTTGGGCTTGATACTGATCTCACCCTCTCAGATGTTCCAAATCTGCTGTTTCACTGACTCAGAGGAAGATGACCCTGATTTATACCATCACAGCTCAGAGAAAAGTTTGTCCCTTACACTGGAACAGAAGCAGGTTATTAATGAATTCTCTTGGAAGTTTAACCTTGTAGACTCCTAAGATTCTAGGTTTCATATGGTTTAGGGGGTTATGAGTGAGAAAAAAACAACCTCAGAAAAAACCATATAATTAATTAATGTATTCTGACTTCTAACTGAATCCTGGATCTTCCTATTCCCTGGCATTCTTTCAATGTCAGAATGCTTTATGACTTTTTGACTGTTGCTAGCATTCTCTTGCATCATGTATTCACATCTTCCAGGTGCTTCATTTTCAGCTCAGGAATTCAGAAAGTTGCTGTTTTCAAGTTTGTTTTCAAACTCTCCTTTTTTGTCCCAGCAGGGAATCTCTGATACCTCTTTTCAAGTAAGAAAATGGAAGGGAAATCTCAGTAGGCTGCAACACAAAATCACTGGGATCACAGGATCACAGCGATTGCTGGTTATTGCCCTCACATTAAGTCACATGGATTGCAAGTTATCCATGCAGCCACATGACAAGGAAATTACTATGACATGGTAGACGTGGAGGATGAGAAGATCCACTGAGATCCCCCAAAATCACAGAATCATAGAAACACAGATTCATAGAATGGCCTGGGTTGGAAGAGACCTTAAAGATCACCTCGTTCCAGTCTGCTCTGCTGTGGGCAGGGACATCTTCCACTAGACCAGGTTACTCAGAGCCCCATCCAACCTGGGCTGGAATGCTTCCAGGAGTGGGGCAGCCACAGTTTCTCTGGGCAACTTGTTCCAAGTCCTCACCACCCTCACAATAAAGATTTTTTTTCCTAATATCTAATCTAAACATACCCTCTTTCAGATGGAAGCCATTCCCCCTTGTCCTGCACTCTATGCCCCTGTTAATAGATAAAATCCCTCAGCTTTACCCATGATGAGAATCTCCATCCTATGTGATCAGGGGCAGACTTTGCAAATTCTTTTCTTTCTGTATCATCACAGTCTTTCAGTGGACATTCTGATCTGCAAAACTTTGCTCTCTACTTCCTCATAATCAACACTACTGTCACCTATCAACCCTTGGGACACTAAAATGGCAAACGAAATTCTTCCCTCTTCTCTGAGGACCAGATCAGAACACTTACAAGGATGCACACTGATCTGTATTAGTTAAAAAAACTGTGTGAAAATTGCAAGAGTCTGCTTTGGGTTTGCTTCTTGGCTGGCAGCTGTGCTATTCTCTTCATCACTTCCTCTTGTTGGTGCACAGCATCGCTAAAAGCAATATTTTTAAGGAGTTCTTCAGGGCACTGAAGGACACAAGATGTTTTGTTCACATAAGTAGGTTGAAAGGACAAAATCCAAACTTTCAGGCCGGGACCAAATCAAAGAAAGACCACATAGGAAAGTAATCCCTGATGAACTCTGGATTGGCTATTCCCTCCAAGAAAAGAAAGCCTGAATCATCAGTGTCAGTTCAATGTAATTATTACACTGGTGCTTTGTGTCTAAAAAGGAAGATAAAATAATAATAAACATTATTATACAACTCTCTAAATTGATGATGCATCCACAGATTGTATATGTTACACTGTCCTGATAACTCCACCTCCAAATGAATAGAGGAGGCAGAGAAGCATAACAGAGTAAGTAACAGATTCTATAGAAAGAGAGAAAATATATGAGATTCTTATTCCTGGAACATAATGGAATGAGAGGAATATAAAAAAGTGTGCAGTGCCCCAGAAATAAGCATCTGTTAAGGTCTTTAATCTTCTGCTGAAATCTGTAGGCTGAAGAATGTGTTTCAATATTCCTTCAATAGCTTTTTCATTAGAAAACAGCTATTACTTATGGTTACAAGTAATAACTATTAGAACAACATATATTTCTGCCTTCTATGGGAATTAAGAAGCTGTCCTTGAATATTGCTAAGAACTTTGCATCACTTATGGAGAAAAATGTCCAGTTTTGCATTAAGGGTCCTTTTTGGTCCACCTCCTATAGCTGCCCATAATGATGCAATTACTGAGGCATCTGGACCAATAGCACAGTGAATGATTCACCTCTGTGTACAGTTGTTATCCAGGCAGTAGAGAGAGATAGTCAAGGTACCAGAGTTAAGCAGCTGTAGAGCACAGCCAGATGCATCTTTGGCTGCCAGGCATTTTCTTCCAAGTATTTTGAATTTCTCTCATTTCACTTTTCAGCAGACCCTCAAAATGAGACGCCTTTCAAGCCGTGTGTCCTGCTCCATTGACCTGACAGGGATCACAGACACCTACATTAGAAGGTTGGTTTATTGAGTGCTTCATATTTACGTGCAAGGGAGGAACCCAAGTGAGATGGGCTGGATCTCAAGATTTCCATTTTTCTCCATGGAAATGATAATAGTTTGGTAGCTACTGATTTTGCTTAGATTTTGATTATAAGTATTTGTGGAAGGAAAGTAATATTTATGGATCAAATGAGGTCTTAACATGCTATTTAAATAATGTGTATAATTATGATGTGTTTCAAATGATTTAGACTTCCTGAATGGAGTAATAGACTGACCACTACATGAGTTGGGTTAATTCTAGCTGCAGCAGCTAACACAACTCCTTAAAGGCAAGCTGAGAATAGATGAACAAATTCCAGCAAGTAACACTGTCAAATGAGACCAGATTTTCCAGTTCAGCTCCTTCTTAATACACAGAAACTCAAATTTTTCCAGGCTTAGTGGTGTGCATTTTCCTACTCTGATGTAACTGCTCTTTCCCACCTATTAAAATTTAAAAGACTAACATGTTATGTTTGAAATTTTAATCTAGGCACACAAAAAAGTATGACTTGAGTAGGAAAGTAGAAGAACCTGTAGTTTATAGTGCCATTGGAGCCAGACTTTTAAAGGTATTTTTTTTCTCTTTGAATTTCAGGTTCTTAAACATCCTTAACTATCTGAGTCTGAGACTCTTTATATGCAAATGATAGGCAGATGAATTCAGTAGCTCACTTGGAAGATTTAAAAAGAGAGAGAGAGGACCTGCCTGCTGGAACACTGAACCTTAGGTACAGCTGTTCAAGAAATACAGTAAAGGACAGGTTTGAACGCAAGAGAACATAATGTACGAATTAAATTGGTTCTTTCTGAGCTTGTAGCAGACTCACTCTTAGCTTTTTATCACTCTTTTCCAGTTTGGTATCTGGCCCTTCTTAAAATTTCCCTCTACTAACAGTGGAACAAATTTAAATCCACTCTAGAAGTACATTTAATTCAGAGCTTGTCTTTTCCCTCCTCCTTTTCTGATAGCTGCTCTGTTGTCAGGCAAAATTGTACTGCCCCTCCCAGCAGAATAGGAAAGATTCCAGCTAAATGCATTGCCCTCCACCTCTCAGCAAATATTCCGAGCTTTCTTCCATTAATAAGAGATTTATTTCAGCTGAAGAACATATCCACAGGGGAGCAACTGGTCCAGCTCATTTTCATTCTGATATATTTTCTTCTCTGCGGAACTGCAGAGCAACAGCATCGCTACTGCAGCACACAGTTTAGAAGGCACTCCTGAAAACAGGCATGAAAGGTTCTCTGCCCCCAGATTCTCTACTCTACACTGCAGAGCTATGGGATGACACAGTACTGTCTAGTCTGAGATTGTTGTGCATCTTTAGAGAAGTTGTATTGCTTCTGCTGATTGACTGAGGGTAAATTTTACTAAAATCTAAATTGCTGGTTTAATTTAAGAAATTTGGACACCTGGTGACCAGCTAAATAAGGAGCACAAACCTTCAGCAAAAATGGGATCAGAAAGCATCCTATGCACTTTTAAATTCAGGGAAGAAAGACACAAGACCACAGTTCCAAGTTTTGTGCGTGTTCGTGGATTCAACTGCTGTCTTCAAGATCAGTAGTTATAAACTCATCTCCTGCCCTCTGTACTACTTAATAATAACCCACAAATGGTGACAAACCTATTGTCACTACCTTGAATTACTGAGCAGGGGTCCACAGTTACATGGGGCTTGTTTTAAGAGTCCTCAGATTGCAAAAGTTTGAAAAATCATTGTCATTGGTGATTTTTTTTTTCCATGTGAGAAATGGACTGAAATAAGTAAAAAATGAGTAATCATTGTTTGCCTAACTGTTTCACATCTCTTTCACAAGGCACTTATACTGCAGTTGACAGAGAGTCAGGTTTCAGTAGATAAGAGCATCAACCAGAATCTTAGTACTGTGACACCAAAGAAGTTTGCTCCTTATAGAAGATCTCCAATGGACTGATGATATTTTAAATATGAAGGGAAACACTGATGACAAGTGTTGCTGAAGGCTGAGAATAAGAAGGTAAACAAAACCATGCTGAAACGGGTGTGACAAAATCAATCTGTTTCTAAATTTAAAATTGCATTTATAAATTACTGAATGATTTTTCCCAAGCTGTTGCAAAAATCTAGAAGCAAACCATAAAGTAAATTAGAAACATGTCTATTTGACTTCCTTCCCTTCCCTATTCCATCAGCCCTTGGCAGAATAGCTGGAATCCTTAAAACAGGAGGGACTCATTATAGCTGCAACTGCAGGCACAAACAGCTTTTCCCTCAGCTTGAATTCAAGCTTTGCTTTTTTGCTTGCCAGAGAGCACAACCCCAAAAGGCAAAGAGACATCTGCAGGTAAAGTTCTGCAGGTAAAGATCTCATAGGCACTTGCTATAAAGTGAAGAAATGCTGGAGCAAAGTGTTTTCAGAAAGGACAGTTTCCACTGTAGGAAAAAAAAAAAAAAAGAATTTAACATGCTTTAGAAAAGTAATAAAGGTGATATTCCAATAAACCTGTTTTTTTGAGCTGTTTCTCTCTCATGGAAATAGAGAAAACATGAACAGCATATTCATGAAATATGATCATTGAAATGTGATCACTGAAATGTGCATTTCATTGTACAAGCTATGTTTAATTAACTTCAAGAACTTGAAATTGTTGGAGGAAGGATTTCCACCACATGTACTCCATTTACTGGTATTATATGTGACATAGAGGTATCTCAGTGGATTTAATATTTTTCAATGGGGAATGTGAAGTTAAAATTCCTGCATTATTTTTATTAGCAACAACACACACATAAAAATAAAAAGAAAAACAAGCAAACAAACAAACCAGAACAAAAAACCCCCACAAACAAAAAACCTAACTGAAAACTTTCCACCTGACTGGGCATTATTTTGCATTTATCACTGAGGGTGTACAAGCCAACATTTCAATGAGCCCATTAGTTTGGGATGTTTGAACTGTTTTATTTTTTATCCATGACCTAGAAAAAAATCAGTATCAGAGGAGAAAAGTAATCCACATCCCTTCCTGTCCCAAAATTCTGAGGAATTTTACTCATGTCCCCTCATGAAATAAGCAGTGTGCATCCAGTTTGTTCACAGTGGTATCCCAGACAGACTTAAGGCTTCTGTTCTCAAGAATGATGGGTGAACCAAAGTGCTCAATGGGCTGGATCCTGTCCCCTGCACATCACAGAAGAGGAATGTGTGATTTCTCAGCTTTCCTCTTTTTCTTTTCCCCCTGTATTTCCATGTTTTTCCATATCTACTTGGGCTCCAACAGCCCCGGAAAAAAACAGGATCAGGTGTCAGTGGCAGGAGTTTTCAAAATCCTACCATGGGTGAGGCTTTGACACCATGGAACCCCAGCTGCTGTGAAGACACACTACCTGACTGCTGCCACTGCCCTCTTTTGATGTGGTTTACTCCTTGAAAACCTGAACTATTTCAACCCAAGACAGTTTGACAGGTAAGAAAATAAGTTATCACAGCTTCATCCTTTTTGTGGGGAAAAAAGGATGAAGGGTAATGTAGCTCATTTCACTAGGGTCTGTTCTATTTACAAACACTTTCCTCTGCTGTTCCATTTCAATCCCATATAAACAATTATTAGAAATGCAGATTTATTTCTTCCAAATGCAGTTGTGTTCTGCAAACCCACTTGAGTGCTGCTGACCATGACTAATGTTAGCTGGCAAGGCTCACAGGAGCAGCAGCTTTTGGAGGTAGCTAGATCTGTTTGTGGCATTTGCCTTAGAAAGAAAAAAATACAGAGGCTGAAAAATTATGCATGAAATGTACCTTACACTCCCAAACCCACTGATTTGCCATTATTGCCTACAATAAAAATAAATATACACTGAGCATCCTACATGGCATGGGACTCCTTTTATAAGAAGGTTATGAGTAATTGTAGCAGTGTTGTGCAAGCTTTTTAACCAAGGAATTGCAGGTCATCGTTACCCAATAATTGCAATAAATTCAGTTTGTCTCTATTTAGTGCCTTTTTTTTTTTTTTTGCAAACAGGTACTGCAGCAGAGAAAAAACCTGTGCTGACCCAAGCACACAGCAGACTGATGTGCAAAGCAAGATGAATTTGTAAGAACTTGCAGGTTCTTAGAGATATCACAGGTAGAAAAATGAGAGAAAATAGGTAAAACTGCATTTTTGTCATAAGAGTTTTGCTGCTCTGGGTATCTGGGCACAGTCAAAGCTCAACTGATTAAATGTAGGCAGCTTCATCAGGTAAGCCTGAATCACACCTTAAATTTCATGGATTATTAGAGCAAAATTTATAGGAAGATAACTTTTACAATTTGTGTTTACCTGTATAACTTTAAAAATGAGTAATATATGATACTGAATACTGTATAAAGAAATATGCTGAAATTAGATTAAATTCAGGACATCCAATAAAGTATAATTATCTTAAGATAGCTGCAAAAACTTCACTTAAGACAAGTTTTACTAAAAATAATTGTTTTATTTATTTACTATTATATAACAGTTTACTTGCCATAGAACAACTTTTCAAAATCACAAATACTTTTTACAACTGGGACTTAGCACAAGCTAACATGAGATCACTGACAGTATGAGGACTTGGCTCCAAACCCATCCTTCTGGGTAATCACTGTTGTTTGACAAGTAAATTATTAATTCAAATGCATGAATATGCTGGCATGCTTATAGCAGTTAAAGGTCAGTGAAAACTGTATTTTTAGTACTCAAAGTTGACAAGATTTGTGAAATGTTCATTTTACAGATAGAGAAGTAGAAAATGTAGTATCTTTTCCAAGGTTCAATGGAAAGTCACATAAGATCCAGCTATTATGAAGTATTTATTCTGTAAAAAATTCTTGTTCTAGCATTACTTAGTTCTCTAATCACTTTGCCCATCCTTCTTCTTCTTCAGTCTCACTGTTGGGTCTTGCCACTGTGAAATATTTGAATCTTTCCAGGACCTAAGCAGTGAAGTGCTGGAAGTTGATTGTGTTCTTTGGACAGGGAGACAATAAATAACATTAAGAAGAATCCTGATTAAAAATCAGTTTTATTGGCTGCCAATCTTGCCAGCTCACAAGTTCAGTTGTTTCTGGGGAAGTGTTTTAATGATTTCAACAATATGCAAAAGAAAGACAATATTGATGGCCCTAATGGAGGTTGTTAATCACTCCAGCTTTCCAAACTCATTCAGGGACTTAAAAAGCTCTAAGATTCCTGCTATCAGCCTTGCATTTCAGCAGGGGTTTAGGAAGGAAGTGGCCAATTGTCTCCTCAAAATAGACATTTACAAGCTCAGGAACAAATATTTTTGAAGACTATACCCACAAAAAATTCTGATTAAGTAGGAAAACGTTTGAAAACTGAGCTACAGAGACAGTTGAGAAGGTAGACACGGTTCCTGTCTGAAATGAATTTCAAAGGCATAAGTGAGATGTAGTAGAACTGTATCCCACCCTTTACTATAACAAATACACACATAGGAAAAGATTTAAGGCTCCCTAGACCTCTATTAAGTTATTATTTTCATGCTTGTTAGTGCTTCTCATTGCAAAAATCTGTTTATGATGGGGTTTCTTTAATATCCACATATATAAATACATATTTCTGGCTTTTGTTCTATACTTTCCTCATTTATAGTTGAAAATGTTGCCAGAAACAGGAAAATAAAACACCATTATACAAAGATTTAGCTCAGGCAGTAATGGACTTTAGAAAAGTTATGGAATAAAGTAGAACAAAACCAGACAGAGAATAAAACTTTCCAAACTGTAATTTGAGCATAAAATGTGAAAGAACTTTTAGACATACAGCTCCTGTACTCTAAACTGATCCTAAGTACAGTTTGATAAGTCCACTACTGGAATTTCTTCTTATTCAGAATTCATGAGATGGGAGTGTGTGCATCTGTGGAGAGAAAATGTAATCCTTATGAAACTCACCATCAAAATCTAAAAATAGTCCTGTTATTTATATCAATTGCTTGGAATTTTATTGTCAGAACTGTACACGTCAGAGATCAAATGAAACATGTTTTCAACAGAACATAGTTCATTATGCTTCTTTTAATCCGTTGAGTTTTATGAACTTTAGAAGGGACTCCATGTAAAATTAGACCACATTAATCCAAATAAAATGTCTGAATTTCAGTGAACATTCAGCTCTGCAGTGCTTTCCACTGCTCAAGGATAAAATACTGAAGTCCTTGTTGCTAAAGAACAGCCTAATCATTCTTTCTGTTAGCTAAAAGTCTAAAATATAAAAATAACTGTAAATATTTATCTGTCATTACAGGGGCAGATCTCTACAAAGAACAGGATAACCATTGTGCAATGTTTACATATTTATTTTAAATGCAGTAAAGGCTTTCCTCTAAACTTCCAACACAAGGCAGTGGCAATAGTCTTTCATACTGTAAGGAAGGAGCAAATTTAGGTGGAGTTTTTGTTTGTTGAAAATCCCAAATGATGAATGATTAATAAACTCTCAAGTCTCCCAAATTAAGAATGTTTAAATAGAAATAAAACACTCAGATGCAATAGATGGGATTAATTTAATTTTATGTGTTTCATTTTGAAGATACCTTTTTTTAAGGTAGTCTCTCAGTCATTTTTATTTGTAGTCAGTGGAAAGAAATAAGAACTAGTATCCATCTCATCCCACTACAAAGTTAAAAGCCCTTCAGAATAACTATTTTTAAAATATAGCATTTCTCATATATGATAATTCTATTCAAGTTCAGTGGTTGCTAAAGTCACTAAACCTGAAGTCTGTTGGAGCATCTGGAGCTTCATCCCTTTCTGTAAAATCACAGTGATTCCCAACAGAAGAAGGTCTGACTCAGGGGTTTCTAAAAGTCACTGAATTCAACAAATTTCGAGGTCATCATGGTTTGGGAGGAGTGAAGATTTTTATTTACTACAGCAGTTTATTTTACCCTACAAGCTCTCATCACCACCACACTTAGAGCAGAAAGTGTTTTAAAGCTCCACAGCAAACTCCTCGCAGCCTCTTCGTAACAGCTTGGTGGTGTCAGCAAGGTGTCAGGCACCAAGGTAACACTGAACAAAGCTGCACTTACGGCTCCCATAAGGCACTTATAATTAATGTACAGTAACAGTATCCTCCATAAGAGATCCCATTCGATGCATTAAGGTGTTTTAATGAGCAAAAGGCGTGAACTTTCCAATTTGCTGCCAGATTAAACCTTACTTTACTTTGCTGCCCATGACTTGTCCCTGAATAGACCCTCTTCTAATCCAGGTTCTTATGCAAAGTTGGCACCATGTAACAGATTTGCATATGTCACAATAGCTTCACATTGCTCAGGTACACAGTCTTAATGAAAGAAATGACAAAAAATGTAGGACCTGATTTACTGTTTCCCGAGAAAAGCAAAAAACCCTAAGCCTTGGGTGGAAAATCTGAAGGGTTTTAGAGTCAAAGTCATCCCAGTAATTTCCCAATTCCAATTTCCAGCTATTTCAGTGTTATGATCATGCACTAGATTCAAATAGAGTTTTCTGATTTTCTCTAAACATAGTTAACTCCACCATGAACTCTCTATTCAGGGCAATATGTTAATACAGGAGCTCACCTGCTTAACCATGAGGCACAGGAGAGCCGTGTATTCCCAGTTTGTCAAGGTTCTCTGAATAATTTTGTCATAGGATTATTCCAAAGGCCACAGGACTCAATCCTTCCTGCCTGTGCATAACCTGTGAGGCTTTTTTTTTGGCAGGCATGTGGTATGCCTGGAATTAAAAAACTATGTGGGAATTTTACAAGTGTCTGCATTTCCCTTCAGTACTTGGATACTGAGTAGATAGAGCCTGACTCCAGCACATGAAGGATAAGCAGTGATGTACCTGCTTTCAATAACTATAATGGTACACCACAGTCATGTGTAACACCACAGAAATCCTCATGAATCCCAAAGATCCCAAGATTGATGCCCAAAGATTCTGTCATGGGCGTTGTCTGAGTCATGTCAAATACTTCCAAGCACTGTTTCAAGGAAGAATTCCAGAAACATCAAAAATATCCCTTTGTCCTCCAAGCAACAGCAATTGTTTAAAGAAAACAGACAAACAAACCCAAGCAAAAAGAAGCAGACCCAGTAGTTGAAGTTGTCCACTTTTTTGAGTGCTTATCTTGGCTCCATATTTCATCTCTCATGGACCCTTTTTCTTCATTCCTCTTATGTATGAAGTAGGTGTTTGTACTCATAGGAGGACACCACAGGAGATGCAAAAAATTGCCCACTGCTATAAATGTGCAGACAATAGGCAACCAATAAACCTTCCTTGATTTTCCATTGTATGTTATCAAGCTTCAGAACTTACTTTAATCTCTGTTACTTTCCCCAGTGCATCCAAACATTTATGTCTTTGTTCCCCTTTCTGTTACATTTTTCATGTTTTCTGGATGAACTCCTAGTCCTGTGCTGCCCAGCTCTCTGAAGAGGCTTCATCTGCTTCTGCAGTATCAGCTCCTGGGCTGGTGCGATGCTGGTCTCAGGCACTGACTCTAATTATATGATTAAATGAAGGCAATGAGAAGCAAGTAATACTTTCATCTTATTTCCTTTGTGAGGAAGCACACTCATCTGGGTCGAAATGACCTGGCAAATGCCAAACATGCCCTTTGTTTCTGTGCTACTTCTCAGTGCAATGTTAACCCTTCTCACGTTTCATTACTTCATTACTGCATTGTTCTTTGATAGGGCATTTTATAGAGGCCAAACCCTGTAAAAACCTTAACACTAGGAAGGCCCAAAGGCATCAAGAATTTTGCTGTCTCAGTAGAGAGAGCCTCTAGTACATTCTGATCATTGGCATCATTAGTAACATTGTTTAGAATCATAGAGTACCTCAAGTTGGAAGACACCCATTAGGATCATCAAGTCCAACTTCCTGCTCCAGGCAGGACTATCTAAGACTAAACTATGTGACTAAGAGTACTGTCCAGACCTTCCTTCAACTCTAACATCATTAGTACCCTCAAATTTCAAGAGAACCATGAATGTTCATCCTGTTTCAGGAAGACAAAGAACATCAAAATGTGACCAAAAGTGATAACACCTTATTTACTCATCATTCACCTTGTCTCAACTCCTTCTCAAGGTGTGGTGCCATATGCTGCTGCCTTCATTTGCTTGGTCTTCCACTTTAGAGTCTACAACCAACAGCTTTCCTGAAACAGTGTCGTTGCCAAGCTTTTTTTGGTAGGCAGCACTTGAATTAATTATCTTCTGAATTGTGTCTCACTAAATTCATGGGAATAGGTACACATCATCTATGTGATTTCTGAGCTGCAGGTTATAGGGTAATGGCTGTAATTACAAAGGGAGCATCTCTCCTCCTTTTATCCTTTTACTGGTGACACTAACAGCACTAGACATCATCCTCTGGAGAACAACTTTTATGAAGAACACCCCAGGGCCTGGGTCCACCAGATTGCTGCTGCAGTGTTGAAATTTCAGCACATACAATACCATGACAAAGTCCTTTTACTGTGTCTTTGGCCATGTCTGAGAAGAGCACACAGTTGCTGAAATCACATCCCTTCAAACAGCAGCTGTTCTAGATATATTCCTGTTTTCCTTGTAGCATTCTTACCAACAATTTACCTGGTAAGGATGAGTTAAAAAAAACGACAGCAGCAAACCAAAATCAAAAAAAAACACAAACAAAAAACCCCACACCAAACAACCACACACAAACTATTTAAAATCAAATTCCATGCCTTTAGTTTTCCAGAACAACCATGTCTACTGACCTGGCATGCATTGCAATGAGGCTGCTACGAGGAGCTGGAATTAGCCTAGAATGAGGGGGAGGAGGTTTGGTAAAGGAGAAACGCAATGGGGCAACCAAAGTGTTGCTTTGTCAGGATGCATTTTTGGATCTGTTGGCTGTGATGGCAAAGCCATAGCAGCCAGCACAGCCCCCAGCCTTCTGTAGGGGCAGCGATTTTCTTCCTCTTCTGCTCTGCAGCACTAGATTGTCACACTGTCACTCTTCATGAGGCTACTCTGTAACCAGGGATGCAGAAATATAGGATGCATAGAAGGGAAATATAACCCTTTAAAATGAGCAGGAAAAGAGGATTAATTTCTGCAAGAGTGTAGCCAAGGAGGTGGGAATATGTGTGATGCGTGTGGGAAGAGAAGGAAAAGACACGTACTGCAGAAGTCAGCTTTACTATCAAAAGCAGAGTTTTGTGAATCTGCCCTCTCCTTAAGCATCACATTCAACCAGTTGGTGCTACAGCATACCAGATTTGGGGTTTGTTCTTTTTCTCACCATCCCTGTATGTGTCTTCTACAGTTTCTATATCTTTCCTCAAGTCTGTGTTTAAAATTGCCCATTTTTCTGTGTTTCTATCATCTGTCTTGTCTTGTGTCTTATTTTTTTCTCTCCCTCATTTAGTTTCTATTCTGTCTTTCTGACTACTGTGTTTTCCTGGCTTCCTTCCAGCTTTGCAGCAGTATTTGTCCTCACACTATCTTGCAAGGCTCCTTGTGCAGTTATATGTCTTTTTTTTCCCTAATTTATTAAAAATCATAAGTTTTCCTTTTAGGCCTATCAGACTTCTTTTTCAAAGTGCAACATTTTTGAATATATATTTAAGACACTCCCACCAACAGCTGTTCACCTATTAAAAATGCTACATTTTTCCATTCAGAAAACAAACAAACAAACAAACAAAAACCCCAACAACTTTCAGTGCAGAGATGCTGTACAGAAAAATAAAATTTGCCTAATAAGAAAGAGAAGAGTGGAAAATTTCTCTAGAGGAAACAACTCAGCTAAAACCAAAGATGTAATATATAAATATATTTCCACCTCATTTTGGGTACTGTGGGGGGGAAGCTCACCTGTCTCCAGATGCTGCTTCAGAAGAGTCCTGTGTCTTCTAAGTCCTGTGTCCTAAATACCAGCCCTGTTCAAATGTCTGAGATACTTATTGGTGCCCTCAGTCGTGTCCCATGCCTAAGCTGAGACAACTGAGGTAAAGTTCTATTGTCAATAATCTTTTATACCATGTGCAGAAGACCCAAAGGTGATCAGACTTCTACCACAGATGAGATCAGGTGCCCTTACATAAACATCCAGTGTGATGGGTGAAAGAAAGATGACCCATGTTCAAATCATCTTGTATTCTGGATTAACTGAAACATCATCTCTCTTTTCTTTTTTTCAATGAGGACTGACCACAGCTGTTCACCCTTTTGTCCCATGTCTTACCTGCCAGCCCCATCCATGTGGGTGTCTTGAGTACATGAGGGTGTCTCAGATGGCTCCTCTGCTTACAGGACCAGATCACACTCACTGAAGTTCAATCATTGTAACTAACTAAGACAGCTGAATTGAGATGGGTGTTTAACAGCGTGCAGCTGTCTCAGCTCCTGTTACAGTCAATGGATACCTAATCAATACAGTCAATGGCTTGCAGAGAATGATTCACATCTCCCAAAAGTAGGCACCTGGTGACTGATTAGCTGAATTTCCCTCCAGACTCTGCTGCTCACTTATCTGCTGGCTTAGACACTTGGTTACCATGCAGACATTTCCATGCAAACCCTTGTATTGTGTTGCCTGAACTTCAGACTGTGAATCCTGACCACAGAGTCCATCAAACTCACTAAATGTCTTGTTCCAGAAAAGAAGGTCTTTCAAATCCTGGACCCGTTTCAGAAATCAGGAGTGAAGTAGCAGGTCAGGGCTCAATTCAGTCATAGACACAAAGGTGTCTCATACCCTTTAAGATGCACAAGAGTGTCCAAAAATAACTAAATGGAGTTGGCAGATGTGATATTGAACCTACAGGAGACCCACATGTTTTGGGATGTCAATCTCAGGCCAGGTAGGGTAACCCCAGGCATCTCAGATGGTACTAGACACCTAATGCTCAGTGGAGCTGCACTGTGGACATCTCAGGAAGTCTATATTAAAATCAGACAATTATTATAAGCACTATATCTCAGCTTTGACAACATGACAATCCTTCCTCTCCTCAGCGAGTACATGTAACTGCACTGCTCCAGCCTTGGAAGACTCTCTTGGAAGAAGTTGTAGAGATTCCCATTGTAATCATTTACAGTTTGGAATTTACATCTGTGAGGGTAGTGAGGCCCTGGCACAGATTACCCAGAGAAATTGTGGATGTCCCATCCCTGGAAGTGTTCAAGGCCAGGTTGGATGGGTTTTGGAGCAACCTGGGATAGTGGAAAGTGTCCCTATCCAAAGCAGAGATTTTGAACAAGATGATCTTGAAGGTTCCTTCCAAGACAAACAATTCCATGATTTTATGATTTGATGTTTTGAGGTGTTGAGATTTAGTTATATATATTAATTTAATTTTTTTTATTTATTTCTTCTATGCATCATGAGGCTCAGATGATCTCAAACAACACTTGAACCATCCTGACTTTCCCTGAGGCTGGATATGTAGCAGTGTTTCTCTTTTTCATACACTAACAACTGTAAGTATTTCCTTTATTTCCTTGGTTTTTTTGAAGATGAGACCATTCCTATTTCTTTGTTCTCCACATCATCCCACTCAGATCTTATTTTGCTTTCTAAAGCAGTGAACACCTTTCCAGTCTTTTCTGCATAATTTCCATTCAAACCAGAGGTCATCCTCCTGCTCTATCTAGCTGTTTATTTCTTTCTGATAGTTGTACTCCCAAGTTGTCCTGTCAGAAACCCAGTGAAATTCTGAACATGATATAGTGCTCCACGTCTCTCTCACTTGGTGGAAAATAAACAGTTATGGCCAAAACCCAGCCTCAAGATGTTATTGCAGAATTAAATATGTCCTGAAGTTATCATTGTTGACAGTGGCTGAGCTTTCCCATACCAAGGTCCAACTAGTCTTAAACTTGTGAAATAAAGTAATATTTGTATAAATTAATTACAACCATAAAGTAGGGCTGACTGATTATTTCTTACTATACTGAAACTACAATAATCAAAGCATCCATATGTATTTGTATAAAATATTCAACTTCTTTTAGAAAACAGTTTTTCTGATTTGGCTCCCAGCTAATGACCATAATTTTCCCAGCTACAGTTGACTAGTCCATCTCTTGAGCTGAACTTTTTCACCTCCTAACTGTCCTCATTTTGAGCCTCTGTGAGTCAACCCTCTCCAAAGATGGGTCTAGGTTTTAAATTTTTATTCCTCTTTTTGCATTTTTCTATTCCATCTTGAGTATCTTGGCTAGATGAAGTCTCTCACACTATGAAGATGAGCTTACTTTTAATACTGATGTCCCTCCTCAAGCCAATTTCAAATGATTAGAGAGCTTTGATCTCCTTAGGGAGAGAATTTTCAATAATTACTTCCTTTGGCCCTATTAATTCTCAAAGTAAGTAAAAGAATTATCTTGGACTACAGAACTGGTAAAGCAGACCCAGAAGCTGAGCCCTGAGGAGTTAAGAACACCAGGTTGTTCAGCTGAAATATTTTTCTTTGACTTTCTTTTGTTGTGCAGAGAATATACTGATCTGGCTCAAGCTTAATAAGTAGAGGTTTCTTTGTTAGAAATAGCTAGTTATCAAAGATAGTCACCTGAGACAGGTGACTGTGGGAAGGACCCCACCGTGATCTGGCTGCAGTGGGAGTGAAGGACAGATAGTTCCCCATATCTGCCTCTGGGAATAGTCATGCTTGTCCTCCAAAGCTGGAACATTCCTTGATCTCCACCTTCCTTTCCTACCCATGTGTTGGCAACAGTCCCTGCTTTGCTGTTGGCAAAAAAAGAAGTGAGAGTTTACAATCTGCTTGAGCACAGAATCACTTCATTCAGCTGCTGCTGCTGCCTCTCTGTCAAAGGAGTGGCAGATCCCAGCAGTAGCTCAGCTCTTGGGTCAGCAATGGGATGGCAGCAACCTGAGTGCTTTTTGCAGCTGTTGCATGACAGCAGGGGGATGGGAGGTGTTACTCAAGGTCTAGGCTATGGAGTTGAGGACTACATAACTGTAAAATAAAGCAGAATCGCTTTTTAAATTGTAATTAAATGTGAACACTTTGATGTCATTTGATTTATTCTTGTCAACATATGAAGTTTAACAAATTCTCTCTTCTGCCTATGCCATGTGTGAACCTGTGACTTTGGTAATTTATGGTTATTAGGATCCAAGGAGAAAGACTTGAAGGCCCCAGTCCTCAGATTGGAGACTATGGAGGTAGGCACTCAGAAATACCTGAGAAACAGGGGCTGAGAAGGATTGCATGCAGAAATATAAACCAGATCTTATATCTGGCTTTTCCTTGGTGTTATTGGGAGGATTTTTACTGTCCTGCCTGAGCACAGTGCATAATCAAAGAGTAGGAAGCACTGGGATGCAGAAAAACCCTCAGGTATCCAAAGTATTAGATTAAATAAAATCAGTGCAATTTGCATTTTAAACATCTTTAGAGGGACTCTGTGGCTTATGAGTTGCTATATTGGATTACAAAATCAACTAAATTAAATGTCCCGCATTTTTTTCAGCAGTCCACTTTTTCCAACTCACTGATTAAAGGGGGCTTCTTCCCTCTCCTCTTTCATTCCAGCAAAAAAAAAAAAAAGACAAAAAACATAGAATCTAATTTTTAGTATCCTCCAATGAGTGTTTCTTCAAATGTGAACTCCTTTGCCATAGTCAAGGAAGAAAAAAGTCTTATAAAATCATGCATCTCAACCCTATTTCTTTTCATTTTAAAATGATTACAAATGTCACTTTTAGCATTTTTTAATTGGAGTGTAATGGTGCATCACTAGATTCTGTAACCTTACAGTATGACCTTTACCACCTCTTATCATTTCCCTTAAACTTCAAATTCAGCAGAAGTTACGGCTGTTTCTGTTAAGACCAAATTAGATCCATGAATGGATGAGAGTAGTATTAGATACACACCAAAAATGAGCAGGGCTCAGTGAACTCATGCTGCATTTTTCTCCATTATACCGTTCTCAGTCTCTGTGTGTTTGTAAGACTTACCTGTCTTGCAAAAACACAGTGTCCAACAGTGAAAGCAATCCTGTTTCACACTTGGCTCTATGAATACCCAGTGAGAAATCTATATTGATGTTTAACAGTCCAGAAACATTCCATCTAATCTGATTCTTTTTTTTTTTCTTTCAAAAAGCTAAAAAGCTTAATTTCATACAGTAAAATTTACTGTGAAGTGCAGAACTATCTATGCCATAATCAACATATTCCCATCTTGGGACTGCCCATAGCACCATCTCTTTCATGAACGTCAATATACCTGTAGACTGGATAAAATGCTTTGCAACTGCAATACTTCAGAAATCATTTGAACTCACCTCAGTTCTCACAGTGTAACAATGTAGGTGGTTTTTGTGTTATACACCCAACTATTTGGATGTGACATAATCATAGAATCATAGAAGAGCTTGGGTTGGAAGGGACCTTAAAGACCATCTAGTTCCAAAACCCCTGCCATGGCTGAAGACACCTTCCACTACACCAGGTTGCTCCAAGCCCCGTCCAGCCTGGCCTTGAACACTTTCAGGGATGGGACATCCACAGCTTCTCTAGGCAACATGTTCCAGTGCCTCACCACCGTCACAGTAAATAATTTCTTCCTGATATCAAATCTAAACCTACTCTCTGTCAGTTTGAAGCCACTCCCCCTTGTCCTGTCACTACATGACCTTGTAAATAGTCTCTCTCCATCTTTTCTTGTAGCCTCTCTCTTGGTACTGGAAGGTTGCAATTAGGTCACCCTGAAGCCTTCTCTTTTCCAGGCTGAACAATCCCAGTTCTCTCAGCCTTTCCTCATATGAGAGATGCTCCATCCCTCTGATCATCTTGGTGGACTCTTCTCCAGACTCAAGTCAATTACAAAGGAACTAAAGCTATTCAGAATTGGTTTGCAATGCCTACAAAATGTTAACAAGGAGAGGAGAATGGAAACAGAAGAAAGCACTTGTAAGTTTGCTAGACAAATATTTTCCCTTACAGGTGGCTTAATACTTGGGAAAGCTCACAAATAGAGTTGAGCAGGGAACAAAGATGAACTCCACAAGGAAGTAGAGTTGCTGAGGTTTTGTTGTTCTTTTTAGGAAACTAAAAAGCTAAATTATTTTTTTCTGCATAAGATCCATGTAGAGAATTTGTTTACATTCATTATTGTGTGTGTATTATCTGTTTTTATGCTACATATGGTTTTAAAATAAAATTAGTGGAGGGAAAATTTAAACTATTTTTATACAATTTTACCTCTAAAATACCAAACAGACAGTTTTAAGAGTATTGAAGATGTTTTTTTCATACAGAACGGATACAACACTTGTTTTCACTGAAACTTAATTTCTTAATCAAGAATGATCATTCAAATTTTCCCCAACCATTCAGACCTGAGTATCTGTGAGGATTCAGAGCAGATACATGAATATAAAAGCAACCACAGTCATTCCTGACTTTTACCTGTTTCTTTCTACTGGTCTTTTTCACCCACCCCCACAATTCCTAGAATGAAGACTTTCAGCTCAGTGTAGCCCTGGATTTTTTTCCTGGTTAGAGGTAGACAGCAGATTTATTCACCGAGCTTGTGGACTTTCCCCAATACATCTACTGAGAGCAGAGACTGGAGGCTATCCAGAGCTTGGGAATGGGCTTCAGCTCTTTTGCAACATGGAAAAAATTAATGAGAGCTTTGGCAAGTTGCTGTGACCTGACACAAAACCCTCCATCCCAGCCTGACAATGCCCCCATTTGTGGTGCCACATCCATGTCTCTGTTAGTGCACTACTGGGAGATATCAGTATGTATTTTAGGAGCTTCCCTGCATTGGTGGACACACTGTGGTTTGTCTGTTTGTCAAAGTCTATATTTCAATACAGTTTTGTCAGAGTTGGCTGCATAATCATCTGGATCAGAGAGGGGCTGAAGAAAACTGTGATCCCAGAGAAAAGGTATTGGTTCAGATCAAACCCACTACAAGTCATAGCACTTTGAGTTTCCTATGAGCTTCCTTCAGACTCTCAACAATATCTGGGGATGTGAGGCTTTGGGATTATAGAGGAAACCTGACATGGTTCTTCACTAAGCTATGTTTCTTAATAAAATCTTTACATTCAATTCAGTCGGCTTTAACTTTGCCTAATCCACTTTGCCTACAATTATACTGTCTGGAACATCATAAAGTAAATGAGCATCTGTGCCATGCCAACACTTCCCAGCTGTCCCCACCCTTGTTTGACCCTGTCGTAGGCTGGCACTGCACAGAGCAGAATGTACAGGAGTGGATAATGAAGGCAGGAGGTGCATCCTGTGAGCACGAATGACTCTAGCAGGATGCACAGCCAAAATGCAACTGTCTGTGCATGATAAGATCAGAAGGAATTCTAAGACACACAAAAAAAGTAATTCACTGGCTCCACATTGATCTACAGCAGAAACAAGCTTAGAAGGCCAAGTAAAGTCCAGGATTGAAAATTAGCCATGATTAAACCATCCCTCCTGATGCTGTGTTGGCTGCAAGTAGATATGTTAGATTTGACATTAGCCCTAACCACACAGCACAGAAAAACAGGAACATTAATTGCAAAAGGTACCTGTGCTTGAAGTCAGCCAGCTCATTTTCCGTGGTGGTTGGGACTGGTAATTGACACATAAAATAGGTGTATCGATTCACAGGCTACCTCATGCACTGTAAAGATTGGCCCTGTGCTTCTGCTTCTTCAACAGGCTTCTCCTGTAACCTTTAATATGTTGCCTGGATCTTATTCAAAGCCCTTTGAAGTCACTTTAAAATGACTGAGAGCTGAGATTTGGAACTCATAGCTGTAGCTACATGGAGGATTAATTTTCGTGTTACTATGGCCATCAAATGACAATGGATATGTTCATCACTAACTTCAAGATGTGAACTAAAAAATAAAAATAGGTCAGAGAGGTTAAAAAAGAGATAAAAATATTAGTCCGTGCTTAAGTTGCACTGCTCACCTACTGATGGTCCACAGCCGATCTCAGAATAAAAAAATAAGCCAGTGTCACCCCATTTCAGCCACTGCTTTGCAAAAGCTCAGTTACTCTTTTGAATAGTCTACATGAAACCTTTTTGTAACCTGTGCCAAAGAGTCCAGATCAATTATATCAGTGGAGTGCTATCATGTAGAAACACTCATTGAGCATGATCATGAGGCTGAACTGCACCTACAGCAGCTTTGGAAGTGAGATGAAATCCCTCATCCTAGTTTGTCTCATGATGTAAAAAAGAGTATAAATACATGATCTGGGATGAACGACCTATACTGTTTTCAAGATTTGAATCATAGGATCATAGAATAATTTGGATTGGAAGGAAGGCTGAAGAAAACTGTGATCCCAGAGAAAAGGCATTGATTCGGGTCAAACCCACTACAAGTCATTGCACTTTGAGTTTCCTATGAGCTTCCTTCAGACTCTCAACAATATCTGGGGATGTGAGGCTTTGGGATTAGAGAGGAAACCTGACATGGTTCTTCACTAAGCTATGTTTCTTAATAAAATCTTTACATTCAATTCAGTCGGCTTTAACTTTGCCTAATCCACTTTGCCTACAATTATACTGTCTGGAACATCATAAAGTAAATGAGCATCTGTGCCATGCCAACACTTCCCAGCTGTCCCCACCCTTGTTTGACCCTGTCGTAGGCTGGCACTGCACAGAGCAGAATGTACAGGAGTGGATAATGAAGGCAGGAGGTGCATCCTGTGAGCACGAATGACTCCAGCAGGATGCACAGCCAAAATGCAACTGTCTGTGCATGATAAGATCAGAAGGAATTCTAAGACACACAAAAAAAGTAATTCACTGGCTCCACATTGATCTACAGCAGAAACAAGCTTAGAAGGCCAAGTAAAGTCCAGGATTGAAAATTAGCCATGATTAAACCATCCCTCCTGATGCTGTGTTGGCTGCAAGTAGATATGTTAGATTTGACATTAGCCCTAACCACACAGCACAGAAAAACAGGAACAGTAATTGCAAAAGGTACCTGTGCTTGAAGTCAGCCAGCTCATTTTCCGTGGTGGTTGGGACTGGTAATTGACACATAAAATAGGTGTATCGATTCACAGGCTACCTCATGCACTGTAAAGATTGGCCCTGTGCTTCTGCTTCTTCAACAGGCTTCTCCTGTAACCTTTAATATGTTGCCTGGATCTTATTCAAAGCCCTTTGAAGTCACTTTAAAATGACTGAGAGCTGAGATTTGGAACTCATAGCTATAGCTACATGGAGGATTAATTTTTGTGTTACTATGGCCATCAAGTGACAATGGATATGTTCACCACTAACTTCAAGATGTGAATTAAAAAATAAAAATAAAAATAGGTCAGAGAGGTGAAAAAAGAGATAAAAATATTAGTCCATGCTTAAGATGCACTGCTCACCTACTGATGGTTAAAGGTTTTTTTAGGACCAGAATATGACTGTGTTTTCATGTAGACTATTCAAAAGAGTAACTGAGCTTTTGCAAAGCAGTGGCTGAAATGGGGTGACACTGGCTTATTTTTTTATTCTGAGATCAGCTGTGGACCATCAGTGCTATAAAGAAAGACATCTTTGTGATTGGAACACCATTGAAAGATGTGTTTCCGGTTTGTCTAAAAAAGAAAATATTCCTATTTTCGGGGGGAAAGAAATGTTTGTTTATACTGCAGAAAACTTGTATTCATGCTAATAGAAACTCCCTTCTTCATCATATTTTCTACTTATGTTCAGATACTTTATGTATTGAAAAATACCTAAAATCATTGAGTCAAGAAACTGGGTAAACAGAGTTCTAAACAGAGGGTTTGCTCAATAGGCTTGCAGACACATGAGGAAATCTCCACTCAGTCCTAAAGAGAGAGAGAGACAGACAGACAGACAGAGGGTTAAAGCCTTTTTTGACTTAGAGACCTGAAGTCTGCTTTTGAATATTCTATTTTGGTTCAGCAAGTTTCATGTGCTATTAATTTTAATGATGCTCTTAGACCAGCAGAGGCCATCGGCCATTGCTGTGCATCCCTAACAGAATGTAAGACCTACGTGGGATGGCTGTGTCACCCTGAACAAGCACATCTGCACTAAAATATCTCCCCTCCATGCTGCAGAGGTCAGCTAGGAGATGGGAAGTCAGGTGAAAGTATATGTGTTTTAAACAGCTGGCTGAAAAATTAAGTTTTCTCAACAGTAAGAAACACAGAAGACAAATGCGAATATTACTAAGCTTGCAGCTGATACCTGGTCATTTTGTCTTGAGAGATACAAATCAGTGATATAATAAACTTTTCTAGCCTCATTATCTTACACCAGCTGAAAGTGGCACGAAAATATGATACTTGGGTTCTTCTTACCGGTTTCTGAGCCTTTACTGACTCTAAGGGTGACCAGACTTATTATAATAGAAACATAGAATCCTTAAGGTTGGAGAAAACCTGTAAGATTACCAAATCCCACTACGAGTCTGCCACCACCATCTTCACCCCTAAGCCATGTCCTCAAGTGCCATTACCGCGTGTTCTCTGAACACTTACGGGGATGGTGACTCCATCACTTCTCTGGGCAGTCTGTTCCAGTGTTTGGCAACTTTTTCCATGAAGAATTTTTTCCTAATATCTCATGTAAACCTCTCCTGGTGCAAAGAGTGGCCATTTCTGTATCATAGGATGCAGATAATCCAATCTGGCCTCATATTCAACCTCTGTAACAGAGCAGTCAAGGATGCACCTCACTTTTAGATACTTAGACTTCCTACAGTCTCCAAGACAGTTTCCAGTTAGCTCAGCTATCATTATATAATAAATATTTTATAGGGAAAAACAGCCCAAGATCAACTTTATTCATGACAGCTACCACCCAGAATTGCAATATTTATAATTTTCATTTAAAAAATTGGTGTAATGGGAGTATGACAGTTTATAGACAAAGACTAGAAAACTAAAATTTCTGAGAAGACAAAAATATGGGATGATTTCTCCAAATGCCTTTTCTAGGGAAAAATGTCATCAATCATAATTCTCAGCCTGGCTTTGCTAATACATCCAGTTTTAATTAGGAACATACCAGAAGGCAAATCAGGAAAGAAACATACCTGCTAATGTGTGAACAGAGGAGGCAGCTTGTTCTAGACATTTCTGAGTGACAGTGGTCCAAGAAATTAGCAAGTGTCTCTACTCTACATATACAGAGGCAAAGTCATAATAAAAAGAGGAAATCAAATAAAATAAGAGCTTCTATTGGCCATATTTCTTCATCCAGTGCAGGTCTATTTGTGGCATTCAATTATATGTGTAAATCAGTGTTACTGCTTTGCTAAAATTGCAATTGAGTATTTATTGCAGCAGTGTACTGGTTTTAACATTGCTGTGTTCCAGCTTCCCAAGGTCATCAAAGTAATTTCTAAAAAGCCGAAGAACCCCACTCCCTAAGAACAGCTGTTTCCCATGGAAAAGAACCTTGAAGGGATAAAGTTCAATGCAGAAAATATGAGAACCTTTCCCAGTGCTAGACCTAAATATAAGTTGCAATAACATGTCTCAAGAGGAGGAAGAATATGAAATCAAAGACTTTTGTGAGACAATGGTGACAAGAGGTTTGGCTGCTTTCCTATTTTCCTTCCTTAGAGATCATCCTTCTGGGAGTCCTTGTGACTTTGGGACAGTTCTGGGAGGGGGGAGTACAGCTTGCAAAGGGAAGAGTTTGTGGAAAACATAATAAAATCAGTCTGTAAGCTCATGCTAAAGGCAAATAGTTTTCTCCACAGGAGTCCAATTTAGCTCCAGAAATGTGGAGTCTATGCATTATTTATCTGCCAGAACACAGAACCTAAAACCTGGTGGGAGATAGATGACTTGGGCTTGTATGAAGGTATTCTAGGATGACGGAAGTCACAGATGATGTGAGAGGAAATTGCAGGGAGAAAAACTGCTTAGGTATTGTAGCAAAGTCAAAATAGAAGCAGTTTATTCATTTTTTATCAACACAAAATTAACTGACAAATGGGGAACTGTACCTTCAGAGTCAGGATTAGTTGTATGACAGATGATCACAACACTAGATACTTAAAAATGTAAACCCCTGCAGATTTCTAACCGTGCTGTCCTTCACTGTTTGGATACCAAATCCCTGTAACATCCCAGGGGATGTTTGGCCCAGCCTGGGCAGGCTGGTGATGCCACAGGGCAACTTCTGTCAGACCCAAACAAGGTCCACTCTGCTGCTCGTCTTACTTTAGGATTTCTCTGCTCCAACACGTATTTTCATACTGCTTCTTTACTTCTTTTTAGGAAGACTCTTAATTTCAGAAATTCCTTTAAAGTTCACCAATTACTGCCTAATACAGATGATGGACATATTCTTACTTAATATGATGAGTTTGGGGCACACACTCTGCAGTTTTTGTGCTTTATCTGTGCTCCCTGTGTGCTCTCACACAGTAGGCAAACAGGGAGTGTTCTCCAGGCCATTTTCCAAGTGGGCTATGTAAGCTCTCCCACAGAGGATGTGAGCTACATCACCCTAAACTGCATCTCTGGCTTTGAATTTTAATATTATAATTTTGATTATTGTACTTGAAAGATATTGAAAGAGACCACTTGCTCTCATAGTTTCCTGCTTGAGATCCCAGTGGTCTTTTTGCCTTGAAGTTTGTTCCTTGCATATAATATGTCTTCCTTTTTTCATATGTCTGTGTTTATACTGATAAAATTGTCTTTAAATTTAGCTGTTTCTTCTATTCATTGCCTGTGGGATGAAGCCATAAATCTCTAACAACCATAACCAGACCATCTGGCAGCCATTTTATGTTTGGTTCACAGGAAGAAATTGCAAAGAAGACTTATGTGTTAAGCTTTCTCCTTGAAAACGTGCAATATTCTCTTTGTTTTATATAGAAAAGGAGGATATAAGTGATCCTAGGTGTCTCAATAAAATATTACAGGGCAAAACATATATTCCTTGTCTATGCAAATCACATTAGTGAGAGCTGTGGATTAATTGGCTCAATCCCCGTGTAATTTTATCCCATTTTCTTTGCTCATTCCCTGCTTAAAGTTCTCTTAAGCAGTTCTCTTTGCCCTGTGGATAGAGAGAGAACTAGCTGCTTACCCTCATCATTTTGGTATGCATGAACAGAGTATGAATATCCATTATTACATAAATAAATACAGATAGGGATCTCCCTATTAACATGCTCTGTACACAAAGACAAATGAAAAGACAATGTCATTAGGATCCCAAAGAGAGTCAGAATTGACTGAAGGATGGCACCTAAATTAGAAGCAGGGTCTGTAGAAAGTTTTTACTTGCTTTTCTCAGACTTCTGTATTGTGCTCAGATTTTTTCTGCAGTACTGATGTGTGTCTTTTGGCAGGCCAAGCAAGGAGTTGTAGTACCATGGGAACTATTTACAAGTGCTAGATCTTCAAGTATGTTACTGATGTGCTAACACAATTTCATTGATCCCAGTAGACTGTATTATGTTTCACATAGCTGAAGAGTGGTGCAGCTGGCAGTAAAATACACAGAGACCTGCAATATCCTCCACTTGTTCAGGTAAGTTTATTACTTCCTGGGCTCAGCTGACTCTACCTGCTGCTCACTTGTTATTTCTGCAAGCATTAATGAATTGAAAAGCTGACGGGAGGCCCTGGCCTCACTTGGAGCTCAGGCAACTTATGCTCTTCTGCTTCAGTGCTGTTAGGATGCCACATGCTGTTTGTGCTTCCTGTACTATGTTTTACTTCTGCAAGGCATATTACAAGTCTTACCAAGGGTGGGGAGTCTTGCTCTTTAATTCTTCTCATCCTACTTCTGGATAAAGTCTGTATTGGCTACTGAGCTTGCAAGAGATAAGAAAATCCTTGGGCCTGAGGGGACAATTGCCTATCATGAGGTCTGCTTTTTAATTAAGAGGGCTGAGCAGCAGTGACCTTCCTCTATACAAGTGCAGGAGTAGGATTAGTGAGGCATTCTTTTGGGATATTACATTAATTTGAGGGAACCTTGCTTTCAAATGAGCATCATCCAACTTCATCAGGTTTCAATTTTGTACACACAGTAGCTGAGAATATTTCACTTACCCTTTACCCAAAGGAAACAGAGTCTTCTTCATAATTATGTGGGTGAACATTTCTGTGTGAGGGACATCCTCAGCTGTGGCTCCCTCATAAGGGAGATAGTCAAAATATGCTACAAAGAGTTTGAGGTGTGCTTGTAACAACACTTAGTCAGCTGAGAAACCTGACTCCACACGAAAAATGAAGTAACACAGGCATGTCAGATGATACAGGAAACCTCTTCTTTGAGTCCAATCATATGTGGTGATTGCAAGTTAATAAGGGGCAACGTTATGTAATAGTAGGCCTTTTACATTCTACCTCTTCATCCCAGTCAATTGCTGCCTTCAACAGCAGGAGGGAAAACAAAGAGCATCTCCTCATTTATTTGATGGTGCTGAAAAACAGTTTGGAAAACTCCAGAGTACTTTTTTCCTGCACTTACACCACATAAATGAGGTAATCATTAAAAACTGTCTTTTTCTTCTTCCGAGGACATGGAAAACTGAGGCCAGAGGGAAAGACCTCGTATCTGAATGAGGCAAGCAGAACAGCACTCAGAGCAGCAAGACGTGCATGGCACAGGCAGGTCCTGTACCTTGGAACACACTATTGCATGTGAGTTTTCTTTATGTAGAAAGAAAAGGCCAACAACATCATGATTCCCAGAAACATTAGTAAAATACTCAGAGCTTTCTGCACACCAAATACATAGACTGCATAAAGAAAAGTTTGTGAGGCACTAGAACAGGTTGTCCAAACAAGTGTTGGATGCCCTATCCTTGGAAGTGTTCAAGGCCAGGTGGATGGGGCTCGGAGCAGCCTGGTCTAGTGGAAGGTGTCCCTGCACATGGTAGAGGGGTCAGAAATAGATGATGTTTCATGTCAATTCAGTCTCTTTTTGTCTGCATAAACCTTCTCTTAACTGATAGTAATTATATGGGGAGTGTAAAAATAAATTGAGCCAGGGCAAAAACACGACACTTCCAAACAAAACAACTCTATGGTTATACGAATGCCAGTGTTCATTTGTCATTAACTGATCCTCAAAGGGTGCTCTCTATCTATTCAAATATGCCCGGATGGTAAGTGTGCTAAGTCACAGATGACATCCCCACAGCCTATTCTCAGGACTTTCAGGGATTTTCAAAGTGAGTGGCAAGTCTGCAGTCAGGGATGGGGATGTGCTCTACTGACTGCCCCTAATCCCAAGAGTCCCAGATTTGGTTTGGACCATGCAGCTTAGACCAAGCCCAGTGAGAAGCTCATGCACATAGTCAGCTTGCCAGGTCAAGGCAGTTTGTGTCACATTGGGTGGGAATACTTTGTATATGATTGTGGAGTGAGACCTTAAATGCCCTCTGAAAACATCCATCATGATGGCTGATATCAGTATTTCCTTCTTCATTGTCTAAGCTCTATCTAACCACTGCTTCTAGCTGGATCTCATCACCCTGAGTGAGTGCTCTAGCAAAAAGAAGTAGTTGTAAAATATCTTGAGTAAAGCTTTTGAAATCTGATTGCAAAGCATTTTCTGTGATTGAGAAAAGTACAGGCTGGATGAATGGGCTTAAATGGGCTGAATATTAGTTGGATTACCAGGCTTAAAGGGCATTAATGAAGAGTTCAGCATCAGCTGGCAACCAGTAAGTGGAGTACAATAGGGACTGATTTGGGGATAATGTTATTCCACATCTTTATCAATGGCCTGGATGATCAGACAGAATGCATCTTCAGCAAATTTGCAAGTGAAGATGGGGTGAGTGGAAATAAGCCAAATGACAGTAAAACTTCAAGTAATAAGAAACTTGATAAACTTGAGCCTGGGACCAACACAATATTCGGAAATAAAATGACACAAAATTCTGCACATGGGTCTTTCAAACTGCATACCTGCCTGCAACAGGAGCATACCCAGCATATTTGAAGTTGTACCCTTCTTCTTCTTGCCTGTAGTGAACTCACACCTGCAATGTCATGATGTGTTTTCAGTCCCCTAGTTCAAGAGGTGTATGGAAAATCACTTGTAGAGTGCAACAAAATTATCAGGGATTTCTTAAAGAAGAAGATGGAGAAGTTGAATTTGTTTAATCTGAAAAAAGAACTCCAAAAAAAGAATCAAATTGCACACCACTTGGAGGGGATAGAGCAAAATTCAGCTTAGTAATAAACATTTAAAACATTCAGAAATTCCCATAAAGTGCATCTTGGGAGGTTAAGGTTGGGTATTAGGAAACCCATTTTCACCAGAAAGGTGGTGCAGTCCCAGAATAGCTTGCCAAGAGAAGCTGTTGAATCACTTGTCAGAGATTTTCAAAAATCAGCTAAACAATGTTATGCTTGACATGATTTGCTGTCAGCAACAGCTCTCCTTGAGGCTGGATGTTTGATTAAGTCCATCCAGAGGTCTGTTGCAGATGACATTTATATGATTTATTCTCCTCTGAGAAGAAATGACAGATATGACCAACATTAACCAAGAACAATTATTTTACAATCAACACGTCATCAAAGTCTTGTTCTTCATACAACAAAATTGTAGGAAAAATTACTAGATTGGAAGGGATATCTGAGGGTCTAGTCCAATCTCCTTCTCAAACAGGTATCTTAGGAGTAAGATCAGGTTGCTCAATGTTGTTCAATTTGTTGAAAATCTACAGTCTTGTCAAGATATTCCAGTGCTTAACCACCCTCATTATCAAGAACTTCTTCTTTAATGTGTAGTTTAAATATCTCTTGTAGCTTTTTCCCACATCCTTTGTCATTGTGTGTCTTTGAGAAGAGCCTGTTTCTCCTGCCAGTCACTCATTAGGACATGGAAGACTTCAAGTGAATCCCGTCTTAACCTTGTTTCCTGGTTGAACAAATCCAGCTCCTTCAGCCCCTCCCTGACAGTTGGGTGCTCCAGATCCAGTTCCACACTAACACTACAGCAGAACACTGCTGATTTTTGTTCTATTTGTTTTGGCCTCAAGAGCTGCAGGTCTTTTCTTGCAAAGACTCTTTCTAGCAAGTCAGTCTTTGAGTAGAAACCCTGTCCTAGAGGTTATCAGTTATTCCTCCAGTTAGTTGCAATTTAATGGAATCCTCACACTTGCCAAGTCTACCCAGTTTTCTGTTCAACCATTCAGTCAAACCTCCTCACTCTGGCTACAGGGACACCATGGGAGTCTGAAAGAACCTGATAAACTCACAGTACAAAACATCCACTTCTGTTCTCTTGTGCCCATCTCCTCCTAGATTGCTACAGAAAGCAATCAAGTTACAAGATTTAACCTTGGTAAATCCAATCTGGCTGTTTCCTGTCACCTTCATGTCCTTCATGCACATGGGAATGGTTTCCTTGGAGACTTCCTCCAGTTATTTCCCAGACAAGAGGTAAAACTGACAGTCAGTTCCATCTTGATATTTTTGTAGATGGGAGAAACAATTTCCTTTTTTCTTTTTTTCCAGTGGACAAGGAACCCCCAGTTGCCACAACATTTAAAAGATGATAGAAAGTAACCTCAGAATGAAGGTTACTGGCCAACTCCCACAGCAACATGCAGAACATGTGCCATAGAATTAAATCTATAATTACATTTTCTAAGGGAGCTCAGGAATATCTTTCCCCTTAGCTAGAGCTTATATGGAATTAAGTCAGCAGATTCAGAACAGGGAAGCTCTCCCCAATCCCCTTCTATATCACAATTCTTTAAGTATTATTTTCTAGCTATTACTAAGAAATAAGAGAGTATATAAAAGCTAAAATAAACCCAAAAGAATTTAATTTTAAAAAAATAATCAGAATTGCAGAAATACCTTGGAAAATGCAAAGTAGGAAAACCTTTGGAGAGAGTAAGAAAGAAGTTCTCCTGGAAAATTTTCAGAAGCAAAACTGAAAGTGAACAGCAAAATAAACTGACCCATGAAAAATCAAAGCTCTTTGTTGGCCTTCAGCAGGCAGAATGTCTCTCTTCATTAGAGAAGTAAGTGAAGAACAGATGAGCTACCCTTGCTGTTCCTTTCACACAGCTGCCAATGGTGCAGCACACAAGTGATCCTAATTGTCTGTGCACAATAAAAACAGGTTTGGGGTTTTTTTAATATCTTCATGGTAATTTTTTCCATCTTCTAACCATTCCTATTTCACCCCCCTTTTACTGTGACATTTATTGATTATTTTTTCTTGAGTTCTCTTTTCATTGTGCTTCACTTCATTATATTTCTTTCTTATGGCTTTCCTGGCATTCTCTTTGATTATTCCGTGGCACCCAAAATATTCTAGGTACAGGGATATTCTGTGATATCTCTGGCACACCATCCCACCTGCTGACTCATCCCTTATTTCATGGTCTCCAGACACACAGACTCATGGGGCACAAATACAGATAAACTTCATAGCAAACCTGAAGCTCCAGAGCACTAATGTAACACAAAAATAATAATGCATCATAATGGTTAGGAAAATGTATTTCTATTACAAGGGAAAGTTATTGAAACAGTTTCCTAAGGCAATTTGAAAATTCCCTGCTGTTGGAAGACTTTACTCTTAATTAACCAATCTCTAGGTTTGGACAGTCAGAACTAGTGAATCAGCTCTGATTATTTCTGCACACAATGTCTTCCCTGACTGTTCACAGAGCAGAAAATTCAGTCGGGTCCTTGATATCCTGTCTCGATTCCTGCCCACCTTCCAAACAACTCCACTTTTGTTTCCTTCTTATTTACTCTGAACCGTATCATGAGACCGGTGTTTGTCAGAGCCATTGCCAGCAGGGTTATGTCTCCCCCTCCCTACCTCCAGAGCTAAATCCCCTCCAGGATCAAGTCTGAAGTTCATTCCTCCCTCCCAAGAATGCACTCCCAGCTGTTAGCTGCAGCCATTTCTCACTCTCTGGCTCAGAGGAGTGAGCTGCTGTCCTGTTCCCTGAGCACTGCCAGGATTTATGTGAACAATCATTCTTAATGCTTGGTGTCCCATTTTAACACCAGCCTCAGAGATGGAGACCCACAGTTTGAGAAATGTCCCTGTCACCGTGTCAATATCCTCCTTTTTGAGATCCTCTTTCGGTTCCTGCTCTCTAACACATCAAACATCAAGCATGGACAGTTTATCCCAGACCTGCCAGGTCTCTTTCATTCAGTGTAGCTCAAGTACATCAGGACTGCTCTTGATATCAGCAGCATGTTAAGTTTTCAGACACCTTCAACTGGGCCTGTCATGCTGAGTGTCCCCATAAACACCAGGAACCACTTTCATTACTTGCTTCCCCACCTTCTAAGATCTCTGTCCTGACACCTGCAAAAACCAAGGTAACTGTTAAGCTCTACCAGCACAACAGATCTCATTTTGATGACCAAAATGCTATTGTTTTGGAGAAAATAGATAGTTTCTTCTCTCATACCAGGTTATAGATACTTGGAGGGCAGGGAGCCATGCAGCACCTGGCACTTAACAGTGTTGGGGCACCTAAGCCAAAATAGTGCTAATGTCTTCTACATGTCATGTTATCTGACTTATCAAGGAGATTTGGTCAACACTCAAGCTTGTGGGGAAAACTTTCTCCCAGAGCCTGAGGTACAGGACAGATAAACACCTCTTGGCTGGGCAGCTTTCCACAAAGCTGCACATCCATCACAGTTCTGCTGCTACCTTGCCTGCTCCAGAGCCATGAAAAGCACCAGAACATCAGTCCCAGCCCCAATTCCTCCCACTTCCCCAGTGGCAGTTAAAAATCCCTGTCTGCAGCCCTTTCTCCAACCTCCTCCCATAGCACAAGCAGCCCATGGGACATTCATGGAGAAATAAAACTCAGCAGCTTTCCCCCTGTGCTCAGATCCCTGAGGATCACTAAATGTGCTCTGAGCTTCTCCACCATTCAAAGACCATGGCAGGAGGAACCTGTTATCCACAGTTCTCAGAAGAATCAGTTCCAGATGATGGGGTAGAGCAATGCTAATTCCAGGTGCTAACAAAGGGGAAGAACTGGAATTGGCAAACCTTCCTAGCAGGGGGTTTTCCTACAACAATAAATATATTAAATTGTTAAATTATTATAAATTATAAATTATTAACAATAAATGTTAAATACCAGTTTTCTGAAGAAAGAAATGGCATAACTGAATGCTGATAGGGTTTGACTTCAGGTGGAAACATTTGTTTTATAAACTAAAATGCTTTCTTTGCTGCAAGAGAGGTCCAGTTATTTTCCAGCTTCCTCTGATTCCTCAGGGAATCACATGGGATTGTTTCCATTTTCTGGTGATGCTGATTTCAGGTGATGCTGACAGAAACACATCTGCTAAGTTCTATCATGCCTTTCATGTACATTTTCTTGGCCTCACCACCCAGCAGCATGTTTCAATGAGAGGGAGGAGCTGGAGTTATTCACTGGCACCTGCTCTCATTCCCTCTCCAACTTCTCTTGAGATTGAATGAACTTCTTTTATGCCGGATATTAAATTGCACTACATTTTACACTTGGCCAATTCTAACTCTTGCATTTTTTCAAAAACTACAACCACAGTTGGCCACTCTAAAAAGGTCTTACATTGTTTGCATAGCATATAGATTATATAGTGAACACAGAGAATTTAGTGCACAAATATCCAATCAGGCTGGCAGAAACCAGTAACTGGGAACTGGAATATATACAACAAAACAGCTGGGAGTGCCAGTCCAATTAAAGGAAACCTGGGTGCCAGAACAGGGACAACAGTCGGGGGTAACACTGTGGCCAAGGAAATGTCCCCAGACCCATGAAACAGTGGTAGAGTCACAAATACCAACCCTTTGGCACTTCTTCACCCTCACTCAGTCTCCTTCCCAAAGGATAAGTTGTAGGTCAAGTTTAAGGATGGTTTATACAGGGATATGCAACCAGACATGGGGCATTGTGGGGTTTAGGTTTTGAAGCCGTGAAGTTCTGTAGCTCTGCTCCCACCGTAGCACCTCTCACCTGTCACCTCCCAGGAGTGAGCATCGTGCCCTCTTCTAATCCACAGGAAAGGCAGAAGGACTCCGAGGAGCACAGATCAATAGATCGATGCTCAGCAGCAGAGGGAGCAGCAGAGGGAACAGCAGAGGGGAAGAACTGGCTGCTCTAATCCACAGCATAAGGGATGCTTTGCTCCCTCCTCGGCAACTGCCCAAAGCAGCACTAGTGGCTGCTGCAGGCATCAAGGGCAGGCTCTCCTCCCCACCTAAACTGTCTCAGACCTCACAAAGCTTTTACAGCACCCAAAAAACACCCTGAGCTTGTGGGGCTCCCACTGATACCCCTCAGCTCTATACTTTTGTCCTTTCCCAAAGTTGCAGCAAGCCCTCCCTTTCTTCCTGAACCAAGTCTGCTGTCACAGCAAAAGGGAGTTTTGTCATCCTTTGGATATCATCCTAAGGCAGTTTATCTCATTTGTGCCTGCAGTGCTGAAAAGTATAGAAATAGCTCCTCCCCAAAATGAAGCTTAAAGGGTATTTTCTTCTGCTGAGGTATGGAGAGAAAGATTATTTAATGCATTCTGCAAATTGTGTGGGCTCTGGAGGGGTGACTGCTTCCAGAGAGCACCTACAGGAGATTTTTGACAAATCAGCAAAGTCAGTATTTTTTACCTGAGACTACTTCCATCTGCTCTAACAACTGATCACGACAAAATGTGTTGTCTGCTGATTTCAATGGGCACTCTATTACTAACCTTACTAGAGCCAGTTTTTGAGGTTAAACATTACAATGTTACATTCAATTAATTATTTAAAGAATAATTTCATGGTGATTAAAAAATTCTGAACTAAAACCCTCACATTCCTGCTCTGTGATGTACTAGGTTTGCAAGAAGGACTGAAACTAAGCATGAGGGCTTGCAGATTATGCACCTGACATAATAGGCTTGCAGATTATCACCTGACATAATAATCAGGTTGGAAAATTGCTGCACTGTAATTGAGTCATTCAATTGCAACTATTGTTGGAGTTATCTCCTCCCCCTGGCCCAGGAGGCAGAGACAGATGAGCAGTCAGATCCTTGTACTTGAAACACTCCTAGGATGGAAAACTGCAGTGCTGCTGCTTTGTTTTCCAGAAATTAAAGCTGATCCTCAGGGGAAAGGTGTCACTTAAAGATGCAGGGAAATTTATCTATAAAACCAGAGGAGACTGTCAAACTGAGTATGTCTAAATCAGCCAGTATTGGGACTGATGTTTCATTGGCTTCCAGCTTTCCTTGCCTATTTATAATTTCTAAAAGCTAGGTACAAAAAAATCTGACAATAGAAAGTTGTTGAATTTTTATTTGGTGGCACTCTACTCTTGCACTTGCTTACCATCCCTGGGTGTAAGGATCAAAGCAAATGAGAATCACAGACACACTGAATCTGATGGTCTACTTTGAAAGTTCATTCAGGTCAGTCAATTGATCATCACATTGCACACATCAAAGCATTACACTTGCTAAAACTATTTTTCAGTTCCTCCTTGCAAAGCAGCTTGATGGTCTAAGTATATCAGGACAACAAGCTTGTCTCCCCAGGCTCTGCAACACAAGTATAACCTCAGCCTTTCAAAGTACATGAAGCCCTATGCATGCAGTTAATTATAAATAGTGTTGAAATGGGAGCTTAAAAATGGAAGGTCGTGTTCCCTCCATCTGAACATTAAATCCCTTCAAGATCAGGCTGCCCTAGATAGAAGTGGCTGTGTTCAGCTGTGTGGTATCTGTATTACAAAATGTTCTTTGAAATGATCAGGTGGTGAAAGGAGTTTGACTTGTACTTTACAGGAGAGCCAAAGCAAAGAGGAAGGGTTAGATACACTGCCTTTGCTAAGTGCTCTGCCAACAGCACAAGCATGTTTGTTAGAGCTCAGGAATGTCTGATGGTGAGCTCACTTTATCCAGTTGGAGATGGGCTTCAAGGAAAGGGCAAAGCCCATGAAGCATGAGGTATAATGCCTGCAGCCATTCAAACACACACGTCAGAAACCATTAGTTGGATTTATCACAGCCACCCTTCTTTAAACTAATATTCAGTCATAAACGAGAAATACTGAGAGTCAGAAGCTTTTGCTAGTTTTCTGTCATTGCAAATTGACACTGGCCAGAATCCTTTTGCTCTTCCCCAAAGGTCCAAAACCAGCAGAAGGGCATGCCAAGCCTGAATCCAGACCCACCCTTGGAGATGCACTGGCTTTGTTTCCCTCTAGGTCTTATTTTGTCCCATTGCTTTTTGGACATCAGGAAGAAATTCTTAACTGAAAGGGTTGTCAAGCACTGGAATGGGCTGCCCAGGAAAACTTTGGAGTCACCGTTCCTGGAAGTGATTAACAAATGACAGGACATGGCATCTAGCGCTATAGTTTAGTTGACATAGTGGTGTTCAGTCAAAAGTTGGGCTTAACGATCTTGGAGGTCTTTTCCAACTGTAATAATTCTATGATTTTCTTTCTGCCCATGTTAATCTGGTCAGTGTAAGATGTTTCTCACACTGTTAACCTGCCAAAGACAAATCCTGTGAGCCAACTCTCCCAAATGTTTGTGCAAAATAACATCCTGTCTGACTATGCCATGGCTGCCAGTACTCAAAGCACTAATGCCTCCTCTAGAAGCACTTAGCACCAGCACTGCCTGAGCTGTTGAGGGGATCTGAAGTCTGTCCAGGGTCCCCTACATCTCCAGTGTGAAACACCACCAGTCACAGAGACCAGTGGTGCTGCCTGTGATCAGCTGTGCAGCCACTCTGTGTGTTTGACCCTCCTTGTAAGAACAGGTAACTGAGCCCAGTTCTATTCAGTTCAACCCACTCTCACTCGCTCCAGAAAAGTATCCTCAATTATCTCTTGGGTGAGCTGAATAAGGAAGATGCTGCTCTGGCTTCTTGTGGAGAAGGAAGATGGTTCCTGATATGGCCACCTGAAATTGCCTGAGGTTGAATAATACATTTTTACTCAAATTTGGAGAAAGAAGGATTTTACAGGTTTCAATTAAAACCAAAAAATGTGTAATTCCTATTCACTTTGCTCTTTATATTGTGTTTTTAAGGGTGGTGAGGTCTACTTCAGACAACTGATTTGAGTGTGCTGCATACATGTAGGATTACTTGCGAATTCTTGGAGACTGTTTTGACCTTCAACTGCAAAACCAGACCATCCTGTGTCCCTCCTGCTACCTTTCAAAACCAAACGCTGCCCCTTTCCAGAAGAAACCCGTGCTTTTGGAAGCATGCAAGTCCTATGCAGAGAGCAATCAATGTGATGAGTGAAAAGCTCCATTGCCCCTTGTGCAAAGAGTATCATCACCTGTTTGTTAGAGCAAGGCCAGGGCCTAAAGAAGTACATGAAGATTCCCAAATATTGCCTATTACAAAATGGTGACAGCATAATGACCGTTCCTGACACAATTCAGCCCAAAAGCAGCTCCAAAACAGTGATGAAAACTTGTGATTCAGATTATATATGTACATGGGTATTGGTAGGATCAGATACCTTGGCAAGGGAAAATGGTGCTGATAACTTTTGCAAGCCTATTTTTGCAATTTCTGCTCATATTCGACAGAAATTGGTCCAGCTCCTTGGTCTTACAGTCTGATCAGAGAGGTAACAAAAGCTGTAAAGGTTTCTACTGACTGGTCTCCCAAGGGCATGGATGACCATCGGTTCTACTTGGGCAAGCACGTACTGCAGAATCAGAGCTCTGGTTTTGAACCTCATTGGCAGTTTAGCTTTAGTCTCTCCAGTTACTGTTTCTGACCAAAACTGTAGTATATGTTTGTCATGAAAATTACAGCACCATATTCATCTGATAAGAATTCAAACAATAAAGGAAGCATGAAAATAATCAGAGTGATGGGAATTGATAAAATACAAGTTTAATCACATCCTTCTTCTAGTGTCACCGTCCTTTTAAGGTCCACTTGGGGTTGTTATAAAGGCTGGTTTTTAGGTTGGGTGAAGTTTATGAGATAAATAAGCATCTATTGATTGTGTCTAAGCAAAGACAACTACAGTACACTGATCCAATTCTTTCCAGTGACACATGGATTTTATGACAATATGTATTAACTGATATAATCTTAAACGAAGATAAGAGGAGATCCTCAGTTAAAAGTAGGTATTCCATGGTTTTTCTGTGAGAGGCCTGATTTGTGAAAATCCTCTGTATGAAAATTCGCAAGAGAGAAAGGACCATTAAAACAAAACCCGTGCACAAAGGAATCAATATAACAAGAAAATACGGTTTAATATTTCATTTTTTTTGTCAGCTCCTAAATTGCCTGTCTTCATTCCATTTTCTATTCTGTTTTCCATCAGACACTGTGAGCTTGCGCTCAATGGCAACGTGAGACTGGAGGTAATTCCAGGACACTCGAGGTGTCTTCAGCTCAGTCCTTCGGTGCCATCCAGTCTGAAGATGTTTGTGTCGTCAAAGGCCTGTAAGAACATACAGATGCCTCCAATTTCCTGTGCCCAAACAGCGGTGACTGAAAATGACAGTGATAATGATATCCTGGCAATCAGTGACGAGAATGAGTCACATGCTGGTTTTAAATGAAACAAAGAAAACCAATTGTATTTCAATTCTGCAGGTGCCGGAAATTGCACTTGGGGTAAATCAGGGTAGCAACTTGTTTATTTTTTTGTGGTTTCTTGATGCCTCAGGAAAGTAGAAACTCAAGGAAAAAATTTTGCTAGAACTGAAACAAAATCTTGAACTGAAATAGATATCTTTTTGCTGAATTCCAAAGCAAAATACAGAAATAAAAATATTTTGCATTCTAAAATGATTTCAAGTGTTGGCATTTCTCCAATGTTAAATCCAAAGAAGTTTGAAAATTGAGACAATTTCAAATCAATACTTTTTGACAGTTGTTGTTAGAAAAAGGTGTATATTTTATAAATAAATTATTATTGTTGTTTTATGAACTGGAAATTTGGAAAACTTTATGCACTGTCACGAAATATGATTTTTTGGGGGTGAAGTAAAATAGGTGAATCTGAAACCTTTTCTTCAGCTGCTCATCTGGGACATATATTAAGATTCACTGTGACTGAAGTTACAAATGCTCCTTTTGCTGTGCTCATTTGGATTTAATACTAAGGCTATGCCTCAAATACGATGTTTTTTATAAATAGCACTTTGGCTCAAGGGATGCTGTCTTCACTTTATGTATGTTTCTGCAGGCAAAAGTAATTAACTGCTGTTTTCCATAAAGTCAAAGTACCCAAAATACTGAGGGCAGCACACAGAAAACAGCTTTGTACAGGTAACACTCTGAAGAGTCCATGTCACAGAATCCATCCTGTGCCCTAATCCAGAAAGGACAAGACAAAAACAGCCTCGGCTCCTAAAAGTAATAGCTCTTGCTGTTTAGTTCTCAGATCCCTGATTCAGCTACTGTTACAGCAGTAAAAATAGCAGCTCTCATGCACATATTCTAAGTGCATGTTAGGAATTACAGTCAAAACTGTTTCAGGGATACATTTGTAATGTACAAATGTCTGTCAACCTATCCCATTATCTCTGGGATTGCAGAGGTATTACTGACACTTCAAAAACATCTCATAAGAATATTCTCCAAAACCACTAAAAACACTTGATAACTCTTGTAGGGTTCTGAAGAGCAAATTCGTCCCCATCAATAGCCAAAAAGCTGCTACTGTCTCATGGATGATCTGAATATCTTGAATAGAATTTTAGCACAAATGAAATGTGCTATCAGCAATTGTAATTCACATTTAAAAGGGGCTCTCGCTCAGATATCTCAGTATTTTACAAGCAAGCCTCACTGATGATTTCTGCATGGCATTGTATCCCTTTTATGGACTGCACTGGTGCAGGGCAAAGCTGAAGAGGTGGTGCCAGCCCTGTGAGAACTCATCTCTCCTGAGAGAGAAACTCTTGCCGACCTCACATGTGGTACCATGGATGTGTCTATGAGACACCACAGTGACAGCAAGCTGTACACCCAGCGCCTGGGCAGTGCACAGCTGCATGGGAAGGATCCTGTCACGGTAGTAACTAAAGAGATCCTCTGGGAAGAGCAGGAGAAGGGGCTGGAAATCTCTGGAAGAGCTGTCGCACTGCTAAGTTCTGCCCTTGGGCAAGTATAATACCCGCTGGAGGCACGAGAATATTTTTAAGGGACTGGTACTTCATATTGCTGTAAAAATCAAACCCAGGCTGGCTCAGTGAGTTCTGAACGAGAATATCTTTAGAAAATTTCCTATAAATGTTTAATAATTTCATCCTGGATAGCATTTAATTAGCAATCTAATTAACCTTTTTGTATTTGTCACTCGCAGAGGCGCTTAGCTCCAATGCAGGTACCTTCCTCAGGGGATCACAGAGTACACAAGGGGAATTCCTAAGCTGGGCAAGACCCAGGGGAGTCCCAAGAACCACCAGAAGCCAGAAGCTCCTGCAAGAGTGGCTGAGGAGGCACTGGGGGACCAGGGGTAACAGCATCCACTCCCCTTTCCTGCAGTGGGCAGGTGAACAGGGCTGGTGCCTCATCCAGGGGCAGTTTGTGTGGCCATTGGGGTAGGAGCATGCACAGGGAGGGCGATTTTTTCATGGAGGGACAGGCCACTGGCTGAGTGGAGAGACTTGAAGTCCACATGACTCAGCAAACTGGGCACTGCTCTGTGACCACCTGCACAGGCCAAGGGCACTGGTCCTGCCATCCCCTCCAGGCAGGATGGTGGGCACTTGTCTGCAGTGCCTCCGCACAGACGGAGCTGCTGAAGGGAGAGGTTGTGTGTGGATATGAGTCAACAGTGTGCCTTGGCAGACAAAAGGGCAACCATGTCCTGGGGTGCATCCAGCACACCATCACCAGCCAGCTGAGGGAGGAGATTTTCCTGTTCTGCTGTGCTGGTGAGGTCTTACCTCGAGTCCTGTGTGAGGTTTTGGGAGTCACAACATAAAGAAGATACAAAGCTATTAGGGAGCATTTAAAGGAGGGCTACAAAGATCATGAAGGGTCTAGAGGGTGAGGGTGACTGAGGTCACTTGACTTGCTCCGCTTAGGGAAGAGGAGACTGAGGGGAGACCTCCTTAGTCTTCAACATCCTCATGAGGAGAAGCAGTGGGTCAGGCACTGATCTCCTCTCTGTGGTGACAAGCAACAGGACCCGATGAAGTTGAGTCAGGGGAGGTTTAGATTGGATATTAGGGAAAGGTGTTTCTCCCAAAGGGTGGTTGGGCACTGCAACAGGCTCCTCAGGGCAGTGGTCACAACACCAAGCCTGACAGAGTTCAAGATGCATTTGGACAACGCTTTCAGGCACATGATGAGACTCTTGGGGATTCTGTGATTCTGTCCAACGCAGGGCCAGGAGATGGACCCAATGTGGGCCTTTGTGGGATCCTTGTGGGTCCTTTCCAACTCCAGATATTCTATGATTCAGTGCAGTGCAGAGCTCAGATTGCAGGAAGGGCCTGGACCTTTCTCCTGGGGCAGGGACAGGCAGCAGACCTGCCTGCAAAGGTGTGCCAAGATGGATGTACACATTCCTAATCCACCTGGTGTGCAAAAGTCCATTGGCTTCTTCCACTCTTTCAACAGAATTCTCACAGTCTAAGACACAAACCTGCCAAAGATTATCAAAGTTACTAGCAACTCTCAAAAAAAGTGACAAGGCAGAAAATCTGCAACTAAACAATTTTTAATGAACTACAGAGATGTTTTAATGGGTTTAATTAATTGGTATTTAAATGGATTTAATGATTTGCATTAAAAATGGGGAAGTGAATAAATAATCTAGAATGTCCTCTCTCTGTTAGGACTGAGGAGAAACTTCAAAATAATTGATTATTTACCTGCATATTAGCATAGAACAAATATTTGAGAACTTCAAATGTCTTATTCTAGTTTCCCTTTTACACTCTGAGAGCTTTGCCAATACTAAAATTATTTTGAGAATTTTCATATTGATAAAAGATGCTGCATCATTCGGTGCCTAATAATAGAGAGAAAGCTTCCTAAAATGGCAATTGTCATTGGTCAGCAAAAGGTCAGTAAGTATGACATCTATTAATCTGACATTTCCCAAAAGAGGTGATCTTTGATGTGTTAGCAGGAGAACCTGTTTTGTTCTGTTGTCTTCCTGCTCATTTTATCCCCAAGAACAGCCCATTCTCAGTCACCAATGAGTGTGCAGTTCAGTAGAGACTTTCTAAAATAATTGTTGTTTAATTACTTGAGGTAAAGTAACTTGCAACCCTAAATGTGTAAGTCTGGATATGCAAAGGAAATAAAACCTGAAATCAGTCACAAAGTCTGTGTTGCTGCCATTCGCTGACAATATTTTTCCAGGTTGGATTTAAAAAAAAAAAAAAAAATTACCTGGGGATTGAGAACTCTTAATTAATCCAGGATTTTGGGTGTTTTAGGCAATGAACAAAATTATGTGTGTTTTTCTGTCACATTTCACCAATCTACTGCCTTTTTGTGCTCTAGGGAGACAGAGTTTGGAACTCAAAGTGATGAAGCAGTTTCCTGACGGAGTAATTTATGGGAAAAGACTGACAGCTCTGTGCTTTGGTCAAAAAAGTTTTAGCTAGATTCAACCACTGGGGTGATCAAATCAGGTCTCCTGTAGGACATCTTATACCTGAGGAGGGACTGTCATTTATACCCTATGTATAACATGTTATTTTCTATTTCCTCTAAGTGGTACTGTACTGCATGTGCAAATTGCTCAGTGCCTGGAGGCCAGAGAAAATAACACCATAACTTCTGCTTGGTAGAGGAATGAAAATGAACTTATTTGCTTTCCAAGGTTTTAGGAACCTGAGACAGAGCTCTGAAATACATAAGGACATAACTCATTGGCTTCAGCAGCTTCTGATCTGCCCTGTGCCAATTCCTAAGTGTACATTACAGAATGGCTAATTCTATATCAACATTCCTGGTAGAAATAAAGTCTCAGTACTGCTGTATTTTCTACTTCCAGACAGAAGGTGTGCAAATTTTTCTCAATAGTTAACAACACCACTGATCTAAAAGCAGGTCTGTTATCTCATTGCAATGGAGGTGCCCTTCATCTTTTTGATACAGTCTTTGTTCTCTTGGATATTACTGTGTCCCATGAGCTATTTGCAAACCCCACACTGAGAGGAAAGAATGGAGTCAATATCATTGGGTCTGCCCAGTAACGAGCCAGAAGATATTTTAAAAGTAAGTCATATTCTTAAGTTTGCAAGCTACATTAAAAAAACAGGGGGGACAGGAGGAAGATCAAGATCAAATTTCCCAACATTTGAAGTCTTTGCTCATACCAGTGGGTTTTATATACATACTAATTAAGTTGTCTGAAAAAGAGACACTGAAGACTACATGGCAGCAAAATCTGGCAGTAGCTGTACTTCTCTTCTTGCTAATTCTTGGAGCTTGAAGAATCTGGTTTCTGTTTCAATGTGTGCAAAGGCAGTTTTTTATTTACCATATTTCACTGATAATTATTTCATGCAGTAACTTTTATAGAAGTGGTTGCTAGATGATTGTGCTCCAGATGTTTATTAAAGTTGATAAATGTATTTTTGTATTAACATTCTGTAGCATGTAAAAGTTGCAAAAGGACAGATGGCCCCTTGTAATTACTATTTCTGTTAATTAGTTCTATTTCTGTTTTGTCTAGAACTGCAAAAAGAGGAGAAGATTCCTATGTGAGATGTTCTTTATTCCCAGTGAAAGAGATGATTCTTGAACAAGGCGAGAGCAATTTGATAAGTAAGAGGGATAGAAAAGAAGATTTATTTTCTGTTATTGTACAGATAAGAGGCTGAGAAATAAAAACGAGAGGACCTTGTCTACACTTCTACTAGCAAACAGCTAAACAGCACCAGAGATTCTGTCTTACCTCTGAGATAAAATGCACGAGCCTTTTAATGTCCTGTGAGTCAGACATATAATATGTGTGGGGTTTGACACCTCAGGTGAAAGTCACTTGAGCGTGTTTACAATCCTTCTCGCCCACCTTCCATTATTGCCACACGTGTTCCAACTCCTACACACTCTTAACCTCCAAAAAAAGATGTCTGAATTGAAGTGTCTGGCTCATGCTGACTTTTAAATTGTCTGGGAGCTAGCTGGCTCAGGAATAAAAGAGTTTCAACAACATGTTTAATGATTTAAAATAGGGAAGGCTGAAATTGCAGTGCCCCAGTGTTGTCCAATTTGTGCAGAGAGTTGTAGCACCATTTTAGCCCAGGATCTATTTGATACCACATTAATACCTGCAGTGAAACTGTCCACTTGCATGCTCTCAGCCTAGTGGAAATACCATAAAATACTTATCCCACCATCTAAGAGATTTAAGTCAGGTCTTTACTGTTTTGGCAGAGGAACTAATGCAACCAGACCCTCACTTTCTGTTTAGTGTTAGAACCAGCACTAAAATCTGTACTTTTGTACAGATCTGTGCTTCTGAAGAAGATGAGATGATGCCAGATGCAAGTTTGGCAAGGCAAGTTGGGCATGCAAACTTCATTAAAGAAATGTTTTTTAAAAGTTACATTTGGGAAAAATACATGGGCTCTATTGTGACAATGGAGATGGACCAATTATCTGACCTCTCTTCCATACTAGCTACATTCGAAATGTTTTAAGTAGTAGTTTTTACAGTTTCGACAGGAAAAACATCTTTTAAAGTTTCTCAGAACTTGGATTAGTAATGGAGGGAACATCTCAAGTATGGAGATTCCACATACTCTTCAGGTACCTGTGATAAAGTTTTGACCACTTTTGTGGTAAATAATAATAATTAAAAATATAATTTTTTATATTGAGTTTGAATCCCCCATGTTATACCTAGGATCCACAGCATCTCATCCTGTCACTGAGCAGTTCTCTGAAAAGTTTCTTGTTCTTTGTATCCTCCAAAGAGTTGCAGACAGAAATAGAACCTCCCCTGAAGTTTTCTCTTTTTTTTTTTCCACACTGAACAATGTTTCCTCTCTTTCTTCTTTCCCATCTTGTACTGCTACTCCCCATCCACCCTAAGGGCTCATCTACACTGACTTCATCCAGTGAGTCCCTCTCCCATCTTTCCAGCCTGACAAGCTCTCCTTGAATAGAAAACGTCTTCTGCAAACATGCTGAGAGAGAATTCTGGCACATCATCCAATTCATTAATAAAGTTGTCAAGCAGTAACCACTGCTCCAGTATGGATCCCTAAAGGATGTCACCAGTAACCAATCAGCAGCTGGACTAAGCAGGTCCAATCACTTACTGTTTAGCATTTTTCCCTTTCTGGTTAGCTTAGATTATTTATGTTCTGAATAAAGAAAAAATAAAAAGGAAGGATGCATTTTGTGATAGCAGCAATTAGTTACAAGCTCTGGACTGAAGAAGAAAAGTTATATTAGTAATACTTATTTTGGATTCTGTTTCCAGTGACTCTGCTCCAAATCAACCTTGGGTTAATGACATATTGAGTCATTTTTCACTTATAATTATCAAGTTTTTGATTAAAACAATTTTCTAATATTATTGACAATACTGGTATATTATAGCTGTTGTAACACCTATTACTAGTCTATAAATCATTTATAATTAGTCTTTTACTAGTTCTATAACTTCAGTTAATTCAGACTACACTGAGCTGAGGGAAGTCAGCCAAAAAATCTACCAGGACGGTCCAGTTCTGTGTCTGAATTCCTCTGAAGTTTGCTTTCATTTAGAAAATAAATTCAGTGTATGTTCACTCAGAATCAGGATCTCAGAGAAGTTCTGTAAATACAGAGTAGTAACGTTTTGAACTTTAAATTTCCTTATACTGAACAAGAACATTGGGTTTTTTTCATTTCCCATTATTATTTTTATTTCAATGGTACAAGGAGCCCATAAGAGAAAGGCACCTTGCTGAGTTATTGCATAACCTTAAGAAAGTGATTTGTCCTTGTCTGGACAGGAAAGGGCTGATAACAAAAGCCCTTCACAGAAAATGTTCAGGCACATACCTAAATATATCACCAGAGTGAACATTTGCAATCCATAAAGCTAACTACATCTGTACATTATTTATGGTATCTAGGCTCTAAGGTGTGGGTGTACATTCTATTCACCACTTAAAAGCCCCACCCGTGGTACAAATCACAACCTAATTATAAAGTCAATATAAAACTCGGGTGCAAACATGCCTGTTTTCCTCCACCAAGGGCAGCTGAAAGCAGCCAGGAGCAATAGCAGTGATGCTCTTGTTAAGACACCATCCCTTGATCATGCCATTCCCATTATAACCTGAGCTCCCATCACTTCTCTGGGCCAGCACCAGAAACCTGCAACCAAATACTCCACTAATGTGAGCCAAAGATTAATTTTATAAAATTGTGCGTTGTCCTGTGGCATTTTTCCCTCCTTGTTGCTATTTGCTGTCACTGAGTTAAGATGTTAGGGTGTGTCTTTTGGAATGGAACATCCAATTACAGGAGTTTTCAAAGAAAGAAGGAAGTAGCATCAGCCATATCATACTGTGTGAACTTATTTTAAGTGAACTTCATTGCAGATCCCAAAGGGCACTTTCCTGCCTATCTTGCCTCTTAACTCTTCCACTCCTCTTCTTCCTCAGTGCTCTGTCACTTCTGTTTCATGACACATTTCTTAGATTTCTTTTAGAAGCATTGTCTGGTCAAGTGGAGAAATATAGTCACAGTTCCCTCTAGTATTAGTTTTAATTCATTTTTAATGCTTATACAATTCCTTCCTTGGATGGTTTAGCTTAAGTGTCTATTTTCCTTTGGATCAAAGACCTTCCTTAAATCCATCCCTATACTTAATAATCCTGTTTCATTTTCTTTTGGCTTTATAATGAATGTACTTGCTGGAAAATGAAGACGACAGACCTCTAAAAGTTGCTGTGTTCATCTCAGTCTCTCAGACTGGCTCTGTTTACATAGCCTGACATTTTAAATGTATGCCTATGTGCTATATGTACACACAAACAGGTAAATATATATTACTAAAACACAGGAGTGAAAATGCTGCCTGAACACAGCAGGGTTAGAAACCCACAATATCAGGATCAATTGGAGTGTTTTTTTTAAATAGTTGCTTTGCTTTTAAATTGAGGCTGATGTGGCAGCTTTTTCCCACTTTATAATTGGCTGGCTGGTGAGTGAAGAGTTTGTGTGAGTTGTCCCATTACCCACATCCCAGGCTGTGGGTGTGATGAGCAGAGGTCACAGATGGGCACTCATGAGCTGGGCAGCTGTGGTGAAGAACAAAAAACTAAAGCCAGGCCTGTCCCTGCACTGTCCTGGTTACTTCCTAGACATGTCTGGGTTTTAACTCCAAGAACAGCATATAAGAAGTGCATAAATAAGTGTGCTTTAATGCTTTCCTACATGTGACCTAGTAAGTCAAAAGTAACCGATTCTTTCAGATTTCAGTGGGAGTTTTTTAATACCAACACACTTTATGGCTTGATTGTTTTTAGGATTAGTCTTTCTGTCTATTTAATTCAAGTTATTGGACATTTCCTTATGTTACAGAGAGTTTTGGGGTCCACGAGGGGAAAAGATTTGTGAATTGAAACAGGACAATAACTCAGCATCATGCACAAGGTAACCTAATTGCTTAGACACATTAGAGGTGTTCTAGCAACAGAAGGAGAAAAATTGCATAGGGAAATGCCATGTGAGAGGCTGGAAGAATATCAAGACAGCATTAGACTGCAGTCCATCTTCCTTAAACTGTATAACTTTAAAGGCTATCTTCTGTATATGCTTAATTGCTGAATTAGACTGAAGATAATAAAAGCATATGCTTGCCCCCCTGTGGAAATAAAGGCTCTTTCATGTATACCAGGCTCAGGAATTAAACACTGAAGAGTCTGTCATCAAATGCAGGTGAACTTCAGAAAGACTGTGTCCATCTTTGGAGGATTAATCTGTTTGTAGTTGATAAGTGCACAGAATTCACTCACCTCCACAGGGGCAGTAAACATTGTGCCCACTTTTCACAGACTACATTGGACCAGCAAATTAATGAATTTACCCATTTAGTTCTTTACCACCACACCAGAGAATGACATTTTCCTATTAACCAATGTGTGTGTGACGGTCTTTATGTCTGCTCGAGGTACCTATCCAGCATGTTACACAACACTGATAAAAATGTATTACTTTAGAAATTAGTGCCAGTTGAATTCTGTACAATGTTTAGACAAGTCAATGAAAGGGAAGAGCAGTTAAATAAGATGCTTAAGTCATTAAATGTTTACATTATAAATATTTATCTTTGGAAACTAGACACATTGCTATTCCCTGACTGTCATCAGCTATTAGTTGTATAATCTGTGATTGTAAACACATTTCTGTTGTTTCCTAAGCATTTTGGGTTTTAAAGGCTGAGAACAGTTGAAAAGCAGTCAAAATTTATTTCCAAAGAGCTTTTTCACTAGACAGATATCCTTAATAGCTTTTTCCTTGGAAGGATTTGAAATTGCATCATTTCATACCTCGAAGCAACCATCTCAGAGATGAATTTGAAACATTGGAGATGAAGGGGGCTCCAGTAAGTCTTCACAAACTCATAGATGGGTGATCTTGCTGCAAAAATTTGCTAAGTACCCACATATGAGCATAAAAATGCTTATTCCAAGCAATAGTAAATGTCCATTTTTATCAGCATCTTGTCACCAACAGCAACTGCAAGGAAATACATCCTATATAAGAGTATAACAAAAAGTTAAGTAAATGGTAATTGCTCCACATGGTCTGCCAGCCACAGGCAAGGGTTCTCCAGCAGCACTTCTATTCCATATGAGATATGCTGGCATCAAGACAGGCATCCTTCATATAAATAAATTTTCAATAATAAACCAGTGATGAGGCCGATTTATTTCACTCTATTTTATAGTCTTACCATCCCTCAGTGTTCCTTTTCTTTACAGTACCATCGGCCCCAGATGCAAACAGGCTAAGTGATGTCTTTCAAGCCACAGGAATCCCATTATAGAGGATTCCTGGCTTGGACCATGAAGTAACAGGTGGTCTTCCATGGCATTCTCATGGCTGTAAGCCAAAACTGGTGGTGGGCTGTTTGGCAGTCGCAACACAGATCACAGTCACAGAATCCTGGTGTCATAGAATAATAGAATCATAGAATCATTTTCATCAGAAAAGACCTCTAGGAGCATTGAGTTAAACCACTAACCAAGCATTGCCAAGTCCAGCACTAAACTCTGTCCCTCAATGCCGTATCTACACATCTTTCAAATACCTCCAGGGATGGTGACTCAACCATTACCTAGGCAGCTTCTCTGAAGCAATTTTTCCTAATATCCAATCTAAACTTCCTCTGGTACAACTTGAAGCCATTTCCTCTCATCCTGTTACTTATTACGTGGGAAGAGATTGACCTTCAATTCCGTATATCCTCCTTTCAGGCATTTGTGGAGAGTGATAAGGTTCCCCCATCAGCCTCTTTTTCTCCAGGCTGAGCATCCCGGTTTCCTCAGCCACTCACAAGATACGTGCTCCAGACCCTTCATCAACTTTGTTGCTCTTCTTTGGATGCAGTGAACACAGGCTTCTGCAACAGGGAGTCAAACACCAGGAGGAAAGCAACCAGTCTGTAGGTTTGAGAGGCACAAGTACAGTCAGGGGTAGGTGCAAAATGATGGAGAGAGCTTGAAGTGAGGGCCAAAACCTCAATCTTAAGTTCGGCACAAGCTTGGCAGGTTTGTGGAGGGAAAGAAGAGAATGCCAAGTATCAGAATGATACATCTTCTTTCCAGTAGTGGGATTCCCATGTCCCTTCACTTGTATCTTTAGCCAGTTCACTTTTCTAATTTCCAGGACTTTCAGGGTGCAATTATACCTTTAAATTACCTCTCAGCTGAAAAAAAATAATGTAACCTGCAAGTTAATCAGTCACTTCTCAGCAGTGTAATTGTGTATAGAGCAGCGGAGTCCATGAAAGCTGTGTAAGGTGACAGCACCTGGAAACCTGATGTTTCCTTCTCCCAGTCTCTAATTGGTGCTTTATCAACTGCATCTACTCCTCTCTCTAAAACAATTGTCTTTTTAATTAATATTTTACTTGAAACTGATTTCTTTGTGAAGGTGACAATGTGTATGTTTCTGTGTCTGCTTATCGGAGAAATGCAGCGTCAGTGGAGCATTGCTGAGAGCTGGATAAGTACATAAGCTGCATTTGGAAAAAAAAAACAAACAAAAGCAACAAAACAGATTTTCAGATTTACAGAAACCCTTTTTTAATCATTTTGTTGTAACAGTCTCATCCTTTACCTTTATTGATTAAAAATAGAAAGGTCAGTTTGTAATTAAAAGACATTTTGAAAACAAACCCCAGAAAGCTTAATTTCCAAAGCCTCTAAAATACTATCTTTTGGTGGTTTTGAGCTTTTTCTCCCACTTAATTTTTGAAACAAAATTTCATCAAAATCAGTGGGGCTTGGTGGAAAATATTGAAAGTATCAACTAAAATTTCTGGAAAATATCAATGAGCAAGTAAAATCACATTCAGTGTCCTGGAAGAAATAACTGACTACAAAAATATGTGCAGCATTCCTATTAAGAAAACCCACAGTTCTATTGCTGTCTGCTGTTAAGATCTGGTGAGTAGCTTTGCAGATAGCAATGGGTCCTGCAGGTTCTGTTCCTCTGTAGCACCCTGCACAGATCTTTACTTAGCACTACATTTGCCTATAATGATCACACTACTATATAATTACTATTCATGTGCACTCCGTGTGCTTTGTCATCACTCCTAAGGATTGAATAACATCTCTTAGGGCAAGGATTAAAGTAGAAGGAATAAAATTGTAATGTCATTTAGAGGTATGCCTTAGCTCACCTGAATGTCACTTGGTGCTGCCAGAAGGTCTGGAAATCAAATCTTATTCCTACTCCCTCTCTCTCTCCACTGAATCAATTTCTCACAAGTCTTGTCCTCAAGTTTTTCATCTCCGGGTTTTGAAATCATTAGGGTGATTCTGGCATTGCTTCCAGGACAAAGTCACTAAAACTTCAAGGTCTTTTTTCTGAAAGCTTGGTCGGGGCTGTGAAGGCTGTGTCTGTGTAGCCTGTGGGCCGTGTTTCTTTGCTAGCATTAAAGGATCATCACATCAGTGGGCTGAAAACTCATCTTTCCATATAGAAGGGCACCCAGTGCTATTGAAAATTGCTGTTCCAACTAAATGTGTGAGACCTGTCCTGTGCTGAAATCCAACCTAAAATATGTATGGAATATATATGTATGCTGTCCCCGTTGCAAAAGGAATACACATTTGTACTTCATTGAGGCTGAAATCGCTCCCTCAGTTGGGTAGGAAATATTATTAGAGATGTGGTTTAATGGTGAATTTGGCAGGGCTGGGCTAAATGTTGGACTTAATGGGCTTAGAGTTCGTTTTCAACATTAATGATTCCATGGTTCCAGGTACTTAGATTCATTAGATAAGCATTTTGACATTTCAGAATTTTTTGTCTTGCTCAGAATATTAAGAAATTGATCTTTAAAAAATTGTTTTGATAAAAATGAGCATACAGAATCCTCAATGACATTTCTAATTTTTTTTTTTAAATTTCTGGTGACCTTTACTAAAAAGACTGATTTTGCAAATTCTTATATTGCAATTTTCTGCATTCAAGAACTGGGAGTTGTCTTCTTCTTTCATTTCCCAGCTAAATCCACACTATATTTTTCCCATCAAAACTAGATTAAAAAAGCCTAAGTGATCTGGAAGTTGAGGTCAGGAAGAAAACAGCCCAATATATAATAAAAGACTAACTTCTTCTCACTTTCTAGAACTGATTCTGATACAAAGAGGTAGCAGGAGAGGGAAGAGATATCAGGCATCAAAAGGATTTTCATTTTTTTGTGTGAAGAGGAAAGAAACTTGTCAGGATAAAACCTGACATACCTCAGAGATTTCAGTTGTTACAGGAGGAGGATAAGTCTATCTTTTATCTCCTGAGAGGAGTTTGTTTGTTTCTTTCTTTCCTTTTAGCAAAAAAAGAAAAAAAAAAGAGGCAAACCTTTTTCAGTCTGACATCAGATTTGCTCTCTGACTAAATTGATTGTGGAGTTCCTTATCAAAGTATTCTGGGAAACTATCACACAGATGCAGCCTTTATTAGAAATGACAGAATACCATTTATGAGCAGGAAAGAAATAACAGCACAAGGATAGAAAGGAAATATCTAGGGGGCGGGGGTGGGGGGGTGGTAATTAAGATGACAATTCTACGATTTTTAAAATTCAATCAAAGCATGAGTATTGGAGGCAAAGGAAAGGCTGCACCTCATAAGTAAATGCTTTGAATAATCAGCAACTTTGCAAAGAGGTTTATGGGGTGCTATTTTTTTAATCTTAAATTTTATATCAGCATTAAAACAAGTACCCTGAATTCTCATAAAAAATGCATTAATTTAATTTGTTACCCAGTCCTCTAACTTTAACATCTATCTGTTGTTTGAGAACTTTTTTCATAATGGTAATTCAATAATCATTCTGCACATCTGATGTATTCTGATGATTTTTGAAATTAGAATATAAAGAACATCTTCACTATAGACCAAATGTTCAGACTGTAGATGTCCAGAAGAGGCTTCAAGAGGGATTAAATCCAGGGATCTTCATTAATCTGAATGCTTCATTACCAGACATTTAGAGAAGAAAATTCAGCTTTATGTTGACAATCATATGTTCTTCAGCCTGAGCTAGCCCCAGTCCCTGAAAAATGAAAAACAGACAAACAAAAAACATTGCTAATTCCATGCTGTAAGACAATTCTGTCCATCCATAGAAAACAACAAATCTATTCCATATTTCAAGACTGAAAATTATCTTTATTTCAAACCACGGCAAAGTATGGGTAAGTACTGAAACAGTTGGGAAAGAGAAATAAAAATAGACTTAAAAGGTATTCAAAATATTTGGTTTAAGTTTGACTTTCCTGTTATGAAAGTGAAAAATCTGAATCAGACATTTTGAAATGAAGTAATAAACATTTTGTCACTGAAAATACCAGCCTAGGGCACGATGATTTGATGTTGTCATGCCTGTTTTACTAAGTGAAATCCAATAGAAATCAGACTTATTTAATGACTTTTATTTTCTTAATGCCATTTAGTTCCCCTGAGGTTTTCTTAAGCTCTTCTGTACTGCAGACTCTCTTCAAAGCAGGAGGAATTTTGGCTTGAAGAGCTTCGTTAAAGAGACTTTATGAACTGACCCCATCACTGTCAATGTGTTTAGAACGATTTTATTCAATAGAACAGTGGGTTAAGTCAAACTACAGCACTGGGGCAGGATCAGTAGATTATGGCTTATCTGAGTTCTGCCTCAAAGGTCCATCTAATACCTCTGCTGCAGAAAAAAAAGAGGAAAAATCCACATTCTTAAATACAATCTGTTAAGAGAGATGCCTGTACATATAACAATGGGGCATGCAATCCTCAAAGCAACGCTTGCTTGTTTGTTTTCCTCTTCACGGGAGAGGAATGTTGTTTACAGTGCTGTTTGCTCCAGTAAAAATCCCAACACACACAAGGGCTTTATCTTTGTTGCTCTTTGCTGGTGCAGCCATCCCTGTTGGTTTCTTTTTGTCCTTATCTGCATTAATGGTAAAGATCATTGCAAAGCACAACAGAAAAAGAAAATATTATCATACAGCACATGGCACAGTGTGTATCATATTGGTGGGTACTACTGACTGCAACTAGAATTCATATTGTGTTTACACAGAAAAGAATCAGGCATGTGTTCGATAAAAACACAAGTTAAACTTGTAAGTTAAACAGGTTTTCAATTCAACCATGCAGATGGAAAATACTTTTTACAAATAATGGAAATAGGGCCACAGTTAATATAAGCCACTACATAAGTAATGATATGATATATTTCAGATGGTTTATGTTAACTGAATCTCATCTAGTTCTAAATATGACGTGACTATTAGAGTGGCAGGTGAATAAAACATAAATATAAATATAAAGTAACACATTTAAGAGCATCTGTCACAAGTATAGTTTTGCGGTTTTATCTGACTTGGATGAAAATTTGTTTTACCAAACTAATGTATTGCTGAAAGATTCCAGTAGCCTGTATGTTTTGCAGTAAAAAACAATGCCACTTGCTATTAATGCTATGAACTACTGCTACATACATAGTAATTAAAATATTTAATTTACAGTTACATTATTCCACCTTCAGAATATTATTTATGATAGGCTATCATTTTACTGTTATATAATGCAATAAGTACTAACATCCTATTAAAATTAAAAAGTATATTTAAATCACATAAGTGTTGCCATGAAAGAAAAGAAAACTGCTTGCTTCCAAATTATTTGGGACACAAACTGGGTTAAAAAATTAGAAATCCTGAAACTTTTGAAGGAATGTTTAAAAGTAACAATGATGTTAATAATTTTTCTTCAATATAAATATTTTCTTCCAAGCCCAAATATATAATACTAGTTTGTGGGGGCTGTTGTTCAAAGAACTTCTTATTCCAGATACATCTACCAGGGATAGTAGTTGTAGTTTTTATTGGGATTTGGGAGGAATAAATCTGCATGGAAGTGTTACCTCATGTATATCGAAATTTCTTTCGGAAGTTTTTGGGGGGTTTATAGTGCTGTTAAGTATTTTGATTAAGAAATAACTCCATCACCGTCATTTTAAACATTCACTTTTGACAGAAAGTTTCTATCTACGCACCACCCCTGAGTGTGGATTTGGTGCTCCGCAGGCTTGATTGCTGGATCTGAGTGACATCTCTGCTGCCATTCACCAGGGTTTAATGTTGTCAGCTCATGCACCATCCCCGCTGACATTCACGCTGCATAAACAGCCCACAATTACCCAAATGAAAGGCTGTTATTGCAGCCAGAAGAATGCAGCCCTACCCCGAAGCGTGCAAAATGAGGGGGTTGCAATCACCAACCAGTCTCAGATAAGCGTTCCTGAACAGCCCCTTTCAACAAAAGTTCGTGTCTGAGTTTCAGAGCCCTTTTCAGAGTGGTAATACACATAATTGATGCCTTTTCAGCCTCCTTTGTTCAAATCTCCAGTCAGCTTAATTAAGATCTTGTGAGGCGGTAATGAGGTAAACATTTCCACGAATATCTGCATTAGTTGGATGGCAGATGCCTGCAATTAAAATACTGTAGCTATATTACAGCACATATTGCCTTCAGAACTGTTCAGACCCTCCCAAAAGAGCGTTTGTGGGTTTTTTCTATATGGAACCAGGACCTACACAAATACCAAGGGAAGTTAACACAATGTGGACGAGATCCTTACAGAATTTGTCTCACCTTTGAGTTTCTTTTTGTGTGAAGAACTTCTACTGTCGGATTTAAGAAGGATACAGTGAAAAGGATGAGGGGAAAAAGAGGAGTCACTCAATGGAAGAAGGGACATAGTAGCTAATTCAGCTCCTTTGCCAAAGCAGTCATTGGCATGTCTTGAGAGCTTTGAAAACTTAGTAATATGCACAGATCAGATCAGGCCTCTGAATTCAGGACCACAGGATGGGTCTTGATATGCCCTGTGTCATGGAATATCCCGATTTTCACTAAAAGTCACTCTACTGCTGTACTTAAAGGTTTATCACCCTTCATCTCAAACCACCTCACCTCATAGGCAAGTAGGCACTTTCAGCCTTACAATTGCTCTGAAATATGTATACTATATGTTTAGGGGAGAGAAAACAGTTGCCACAAGGTATCTGCACAACACCTAGGATAGAAGTATCTCCCAATAAAGTCCTCATTTCCATATGCCAGAGAGCATCAGGCAGTGGGCTCGTTTGCTTTGGCCATTGAAAGGTAGATCACCTCCTGGGGTGAGAGAGCATCCCTGGTAGGTTTTATTACATTGACAGAGCTATGAAGGACATTTGACGCTCTTGAAAGCTGCAACAACACAGTTCAGAAGCAGAGGAGCTGGTGGTAAGTAAGAATGTGTCGAGTAATCTGAGACAAACCATGTGGAGCAGAAAGGTAAATGGGTCAAGGAGAGTTTTCTTGTAGGTATTACTAAGAAGGAGAAACAAGCAGCTCATCTAAAGGCAGGGCAAGAAATTAGAAAGAGGTGGTTTCGACATAAAGTTTATTGCACCAAAATGATCCTTCGTTTATGTGAGTTTTTTATCAGTTTACTCAAACAGAACACTCAGGAAAAAAAAAAAAAAAAAAAAGGAAAAAAAGAAAAGAAAGTTAAAAACCCCTACTACAGTGTATCAGTCCATCCCTTCTCAGTTGTCGGTTTGTTGTTGTTTTTTTTTGTGTCAGTAACAGAAAATCTTTCTGAGTAAACCACCATAACTGCTGGCCTGCAGATCTAACACACCAGATCCAATACATACATTTTGGTCCTGTTAGAGAAACACTTCTGTGCTGCATCTTCATTTTTGTTCCAAAGTATGGAAATGGAAGGGGGAGGCACAGACAAGAGATACAATTTGAATCTCTCTCTTTTTCTTTCATTTCCTCCTTTCCCACTACCCAATTAATAGCTGGGCTCTTACTGTGTTGTCCTTTAACCACCGGCTATGACTTCCAGTACAGAGAGAAGTCCTTCATTACTGCTACCAGCCAAAGCTTCTTAATGAGGGAATTACCATTCACAACTGTTATGGCAAACACAGAAAGCACAGTCTAGCAAATCCTCTTATCACCTGGTTGCTGACAACATGAGCAAGCCAGTTCCAAGCATCCATTCCCCTTCACAGTCTATTTTCCCCTCAAAAGAAACGAGTGTGCTGCAGCCTTAGCAGGAGAGGACATAGATATCTATAAACAGACCTCAGCCCATCAGGAGCTCACTTCTGCCATGCTGTTTTCCTGCAGAACTCCCAGATGTTTGGAAGAAAGCTCTCTGGGAAACATTTCACCTTATTAGTACTAAAAGGAATGAATTACAGGAAATAGCTTCAAGAGACCTATTAGGGCTCCAAGGCACTGCACATTGATCTCAGACCCCATTTTATAGTGCTTTGTCCAGTGCAGTTCTCATTTTGCCAAGGGGATGTATGGGATCCAGAGGGAAGTGTTTCTGAAAGAGAGCTATAACTATCTCCAGTCAGGTAGGAGCTCAGCAGCAAAAGGAAAGAAGATTGCCTGTTTTGTTGTCCTGCCACAATACCCACAACACTCATAACAAGGCATCCCCCTGCCACTGACATAAGTAGTCATTACTTTATAAAGCTAGAAAAGCTAGAAAAACTACTTATAAAAATGTGTGTGTTGAAACATGAGCCAGGATAAAGTGAAAATAAATGTGTGCTGGAGGAATTGGAGCAAAAAAAAAGTAGAATGGGGCTTTAGCATAATTAAAAATCAACCCCACTTCACACCAAAAGGTGTAACAAGTGAGCAAATTAACTCCAGAACACTCATCTAGGGCTACAGCCTACACATGATGTGTGCAACGGGTCAATATGTGACAGCTTTTGCTGTTGGAATAGATATGTTAAATATTGTTTTATGGAACATGGCACTTATACCAGAGATACATCAGTGTTTCCAGATACTCATTTCACAGTAGGTTTTACAATGAAAAAAATGTCAGCAGAGAAAGCAGGTTTTTTCTTTTATTTTTTACTATCACCATTTAAAAATGCTTTTCTTTAAATGTGCCAAATTATGTTTGTGCTTTGAAAAACTCATAACAACAGCAAGTGACAGTGTTCTTTCTTGTCAACATAATATCTCCTCATTTCAGCTCTTGGAAGGACTAAATAACAACACATCAAGAGATCAATTCAACACAAAAAAGTGCTGCTGAGTTTTGAGGCATATGTTTCAAATCTGACTGCTAAAAATTTGAGTTTTCGGAGTATTTACATCATGCCTTTTTTTTTGGTCACAAATCAGTGGTTAACAACACATTTCAAGGAAACACAGTCTAAGAACTTCCATTGTACCATTTCTGATAATTGCTTTGCTTTGCTTCTGGTGACAAGTGAAAGCCCTGATATATGTTAATTAATTGCATGTTATCTGCATGCTAATGTATTAGCTGAACCATTTCAAGGATTAGAAGTGTTGGTATCTTAAAAATATAGGGAAAAATTTTATGATAGAGTGAACCATCACATACATTTGGTCTGAACTCCATATTCAAGGAGTAAACAATTTCTCTCAAAAGACCCCAGTCTTTAAATAAAGTCTTTCCAAAATATTGTGACACCTTCAGCTACCTGTCTGCAGAAGCTACTCCTGCATTTAATCATCCCTATTACAAAAGATACAGGAAAGAGTTATCTGAAGGTCAATTTTCTTTACCTTCAGTTTGCAGCCCATTATTCCTACTAAGTTATTGTCCATAAATTTGAAAACCTGACTGCAGCCACACATCTCTCTATATAAATAGCTGCACATAGGGATTAACTCACCTCTTAACTTGCCTTTTCAACGAAGTGAATTAGATAAGCTCCACAGAGTTTACATGTTAAGGCTGGTTTCCTGAATTCTAATATTAGTTTTATATCTTAATACAGGTGTCTCACAACTAGGAAGTGGCTTATACCAATCTTAACAAGGCCTTGTTTTTGAGAAAGGTCACTTTTTTATGCCTGAGATCTAGTTTTTGCAGGTTGAACTCAACAGACCTCAGAATCTCTTTGAGTCCTCAGCAAGTCCCCGATGTGCCATGACAAAGCCTGGTCTCTTCTTTCCCTGTGTATTACTTTTCTTTACCTGTACTGAAATGTGAAATGTCTTAATTTCTACTATAGGAAATGAAGATCTAGTCAATACAGTCAATGAGGTCTAGAAAGTTATTCAGTTGATCAAATGCAGATTTACTCTGGGAAACGCTGGATTCTCCAGGCCTGAACCCAAGCCATTCAAACCATTCCAATAAATTATAAATTATCCCCAAATTTGCTGCTATATCAGTCTTCACAACATCAGTCAGCTTTGCCATTAAGTGTTTTTATTTCCTAAACTATGGATAAAAATATTAAATTTAGCTGACAATTATCTAAGAAGCCATATAGATGATAGCTAATGAGTAACACCTGTTTGAGATCTAATACTGAGATGGTTTTTAATCCATTTAATATCTGACTAGTTAATGAAAGAATTTTCCATCAAAATTGTACTAGATTTAGTGACTTTCTCTTCCAAGGAAATTAATTTCTATCCTATTTCTTTTACTAATTATAAATACAGTCCTAGCCAGGGAGATGAAAAAGCAGTAGTGTGGTGCTCCGTTGCTGACTGGGGTTAAACCATGGTGTTACCTGACATATATGGTCCTTGACCCCTCTTTGTACTATTTGAACTGTGTGTTTTTAATAAAGAAATGCACTAGTGTTACAGCTGCTATCATAATGTCAAGGATATGTGCATACATTAAAATTATATGGCTAATGTAAATTTATTATACTAACATAAATCCATTAGTCTGTTAATTATTCCAGGCATATTGTGTGCACAGAATAATATTCCATACAACAGCTAATATTCATTTGGCCTTTTGGGTCATTCAGCATATAAACTCTTCATGCTTAAAATTTGCACTCCCTTATGCTGTGGTATTTGTGCAATAACTCACAGGTCTAACCTTCAATTTCAAGGGATGCTTGCAAGCCTTTTAGTTTTCCATTGATCCCCCAGGCTATGCCTATCCTACTAAGTAAAGCTGTTAAGGACATTACTCAGAGACCAAATGACATGGTTTGACTGATGCTCTTATATATCGAAACTCTCTTTCCCTTGAAACAAAGTGTCTAAATTCAAATTACCAGTGGGAATAGTTGCTGAGAAATGTGATCCCCAGACAGTGCCAGACCCTTATCCGGGGCTGTGCTAATTAACACACACCAGAAGTATGCCAGGAGCTGTGCTGACTGTTACACTGTACGGGCATTTGGAGGTCATGCCTGAGCCTTTATCGAGACACCAGTTTGTTCCCTGGGTGATCTCAGCTGCAGTTATACACCAGTGGGGCTCCTACATTATGGGTATCAACGCCAGGTAGTAAAAAAACTACTTGTGGGTAAAGAACAATGTCTCAAGGATAAGGAAATTCCTTATCTTCACAGCTATATTATTATGAAAATCATCAACACCAACGACAAGATGTTCCACTCTTTGGACAGGCAAGTTGACCATCCTGAAGGATCCCAAGGTGCATGTTTTCCTCTCCAGGGTTCATAAGACTAGTGAAGCCCACTGAGCATCCACAGAACTACCTGGCAACAGCTGGTAGTTATCTTGGGGTTGCTGATTTAGTTGATGCTTTAATTGCTCTGAAGGCAGGAGCAGCTATGTTTACAGTAATTTTAAATGTAGCTTGAGGTCAGATATAGCTTTGGAGTGTACAGCTTAATTTTGTTGTTGAATTGTATAGGATAACATACAACATATGTATAATTCCCACCAGCAGTGAGGTAAACATCAGAACAGGTCTTGTTCTCTGCTTCTACAGGGTCCCAGGTTAACTGGTCAACTTCTGCTGCAGACCCATTTCATATACTAATGTAGACAGACCTGATCCTGCTCTTGCTGTGGTACCTCAGTCCTCAGCCATAAAAATCCAAAAGTTTCCATGTAAGTACTTCACAGACACATTCTGAGGATAGCGTGATAATGAATGCAGTGTCTCATAGGTAGAATTCTCCTTATTTAACTTACTACAGCAGGATAAAGGCAATATTGCTGGTTACAAAGACCTCTGCAGAGAGAGCTACAGCCTTTCTTTTTAAAAAATCCAAACTTCTCTAGTCATCTGCAGATTTTTACATTTGTCACTGAGTTCTAAACAAGAAGGATATGAAGATGTTTAAGAAATATTTCCTGAAGTTTTCCTCAACTCCTTAAACCCTAAAGGTCATATTTTGCATATTTAGCATAGAAATAGATTGCATTCTCCTCTGTTTCCACTCTTACTGTTCTTGCCATGTCACCAGATTGATGTTCACTATTTCTCTTGCAATACTTCTAAAACAGAGCCTTTGATCCTTCCTGCACCATGAAACATTTCATCAAAATAATCAGTTAACTAAACTGAGGAATGACCTGATCAGAACAATCTGGACTTTGCTCTCTCTCAGACTGTTACCTGTTCTTCAGTTACTTCATGGATTTTGCTGTGACACAAAATTGTGTAAAGATGGTAAATAGCACCATGTTATTACCCTTCATGGCTTTGTGGATCAATGGGATTTTTGCTTGCTCATTTTAAACATCCAGCTTTAAGCCACAAGGTAATGGCAGACACACTATGGAATGCCAAAAATTCACATTTTAAGAGCTATATCTGAAAAGTCTTGGAATGGACTGTGTAACAGCAAGGGCATAGAAGCTAAGCTAAGTTGTGTGCTTTAAAGAGCCAGGGACATCTGAATGAGAAGCTCAGAGTTTGACTAAATTCTTAATGTACTTTAGGTTTTGCTGAACTTGTACAACTTTCATTCTGTGGCAATTTATACAGACATAGATTTGGAGAAGGATTTTGCTGAACTCTAGTTCCAGAGCAATTTATGCCACTTTCTCTCTGGAAACAGAGATGAAAATGAAGTGAATTTAGGTTTCTTTATTCAAAGGCCATTTAGTTCTTTGATTAGCTTGTTTTAGTAATATAAATTGTCTGCTGCTGGAAAATAATAGCCTAAACTTTTCAATCAGCTTTACCATGAGAACCAAGCTCAAGAAAAAGTCAGTCAGAAAAAGTTTTAAAAAACCCCAGCAAAACAGAAACAGAAAAAATGAATGTGACTCTAGAGCTCAGTCTGATAATAACTTCCTCTGTAAAATTATATTAACTCCTCCTTTGTAAAACTGTATGAACTCTCTGTTCTAGAAAAATAGTGTAGACGAGTTAATTGTAGATCTAAAAATTGTTTGCCACCTGCTGTCTATTCTGTTGCCAACACCTGTTTTGGCTCATACCCTCGTTAATTAAAATGTGATGAGCAAGCAGACAAGTTCAAAACACAGTGCTGACAATGTCTGTACAGCTGACATGAAATTCATGTCTCTAGTCTTCATCCAAAGCCAGGAAGCAATATATGTGTAATGCAAAGGGCAGGAGGAATGGTCATGGTTTGGGGTTGAGTTGGTTTGAGTTTTTTTCTTCCTTCAAAACTCTTACAGCAATGAATGTGTTCATCAAGGCTACAGTTGGTTGTGGTAAATTGAGGGGAAAAATCATGGGCTTTTTAGATCAGAAAAGCATCGATTAAAAAATTATACCTATGAAATATTGCCAGTTAACCATTCCAGACATTATTTGCATTTAAAAATTAAATGCAGACTGAAAATTCTAAAGCTGTTACCAGTTTTCATCCTTGTCTATTCCTTCACTTCAGAACTATCATAACTGGACAATATCCCTTTTAAGATTTCCTCTAAGCATTTTTATGTGCTGCAGCAGAAATCATCAGAACCCCATGACATTCAGTCCCACCTGGTTTTCAGAGTTGCTTAAGCTAGTTGGAAACATCTCAAAGCTGTGAATGTCACCCTGCTCAGGTTGAAACTTCTCAGAGCATGTAACACAGGTCCTTGGTCTGTTTTCTTCATGATGGGCACCACCCATTCCTAAAGATCTACAAACATCCAAATTACACCACCAGGTTGCAGAACTGCCTGGATTCCCTAAAACAACCACCAGCTGTTAAACATCAGATAGAAATATATTTAATATGGCCACTTATGCTATTTTCTAACTAGATTGCAGAGAAAAAGACTCCAGGTCAATTTGGTGTATAATGTAAGATAAGATAAGAAGAGAGGGTCCTTTAATCAGGCCTCAGGCCAGGGGGAATACACCTGTCTGGTGAGTCCCCCAGACAGTGGGTCTATGATTTTATAAATGGTTCATCCAATCCCAGATCTATCCACCTCCCAGTTCTGCCCCCTGGCACACACCTTGGTAGGTCTGGGGGTGTTTGGGACTCCTTCTTCCTCATCTTCTTCACAGCATGTACAATCCTTGGAGCTCCTCCAAAGTTCTGGGCTTGAAGGTTGCTGTGTCTGCATGATATCTCCTCGTCCAGGCCTAGGGTGTGATGTTCTTAAACAGGGATTTTTTTCTACAATTCTATCTTGAAAAGAAGACTAAACACACTAAAGGAATTTAGAGAGATTGATATGAAATGGGGTAATAGGGTTGGGTATGGAAGAAGGAGTCCCAAACACTAAAGGATAATGGGATATAACGCAGCTACATTAAAATCTACATTTACTATGCAACTACTTCTAATATCTACAAAAATTAAAAATTCCAAAAAGCTCTGAGGCATCAGTGACAGAATCCTGCAATTCTTCCACAGAATTGTCTCCTCTCTAGTGCACTCTCCCATAAAATGGAAGACCTGGTACTGATGGAGAATTGTGTACTAAATTCTGGGGGAGAGACTGAAGAGGTAGGCTGTGCCATAATAAATGAATTTCACAATGCAATTTGATGTTGAGACAGAAGAACAAACATCATGGGGCCAGAAAATGACTGAAGGTACTCTGATCCTAGCTTGGTAGTTAAGGAATTCTTGTCTGCAGAGTCTCAACAGTTCTACCTTGTTTGTGCATCATATATTCACATGGATATTCTAGAGATATTAAAGAATTGTCTAGATACAATTCTGTGAAATGTGCTCTAGAAAGGCCCTGCTTGAGCAGGGAGGTTGGACTGGATGACCCCACCAGTGGTCCCTTCCAACCTTAAACCTCCTGTGATTCAGGAATTAGAACATCACTCGATGAAACCGTTCCTGCAGTTTGAATCCCAAACCCCAGATGTGCCCATTCATGAGCCAGTGTCCTACTTGAGTGTTGACACCTCCTAGCTGCTGTTCTTCTGGCCTTACTCCTGGCCACACAAGGGCTTGAACTTCAAGGGAAGAAGGAGAAGAAAGGAAGAAGGGGAGAGATTTTGATGCAGGATATCCTGAGGTATCAGAGGATATATGTGACAACCACCTCAACCCTCAGCATTACCCTTCATTGTCATGAAATGTATCACAAAACTGAAAGAATCATCAAAACATCAAGTAAGAACTTACTTCAATACCAGAAACTCTCTCTGGTGATCACAAATAGTTACCAAATACCATCATAACCTAATGCCAATCTTAAATTATTAACATCCTGTCCTGGAAAAATATTTTCAGATTGATCCCTTCCAAACTTTTAGTCAGCCCTCCTTCACTGATAAATTAATCAACAGAAGCCAGCTACCTACAGATGGTCTGTATGGAACAGGTTGAGACTATGTAGGTAAAAAATGAAAATTTCCAACTCATCCATGCAACTGCTGCAGTACAGGATACTCTCAACAGCCTGTTGAGAACCAGTAGGTCCCACATTTTCATCTACAAGATGTACCAAATGTCCTTATGGGACATGTTGAGGTGAAACAAGAAAATCACCTTGCACCAGAATGAGCTCACCTGGAGAATTTCTAAAGAACTAAAATAACTGGGAGAAGACTCTCACAAGGCAGTCATAAAGTCTCTGCCCTCTCAGTCCTGATCCTTCTGGGAGATCTACTAAATGAGTTAAAATATGACACTAGGAGCAAAAGCTCACAGCATATTATCACATACCAGTTCAGAAGATTTGTCTTAAGATAATGCGTGGTCATGACTCCCTGGTCAGATCTCTATATTCTTCACTTCAAAAAAAACAATTTCTCTTTCCTTAAAGATGATCACTGCATCATCTCTCCTCTTACAAATGTTCTGCTGTTTCCTAGGTACCAACTACCTCTGCTTTCAAATAGTGTAAATAATTAATTGATCTAATTACACTCTGAGTAGTTGTTCTTGATTTGTATTAATTTTTTAAGATTTTTGCTTCCACTTTAAAAAGCAAACACTTTGCTTTTATAAATTCATATTCTAGCCTTTACTCAGCTATGAAAATAAGTAAGTTTTAGTCCAAACTGGGATTTTAGGACAATGAGATGTGGGAAGATGTGACATGAAGGGAGCATCTTACAAAGGCTAAAATTCTTCTAGAAGAAGATGCCAACTGTAGTAATATCTAGTTTCTCCTTGTTGTGATGTTACAAAAAATACTTTGTAATAAGTACATAAAATAATTAAAATTGTTGATTAAATTCCCACAGAGGTATTTTCTCCAGGAGTGTTTTGCCTTGTCTTGTTTTTCTTTTGTAAAGTATCTGAATATTAATTTGACTATGTATCAGGAAACAAAAGTAAATAATTCTGTATGGTATCTACTATTTAAGATGTTCTATTTCTGAAATTAAGTTGATTTAGATCTTTTGCTTTGGATTTTTTCCTAGGTTACCGTTAATGTTGTTCCAGATTGTTGGAAGGAAATAAACCACCACCATAAAAAAATGAGAGAAAGGGGAAGCAACAAACTGACCTTTTCTAGCACAAAACCTAGACCTTTTTAATATATCCTTTATTTTTTTTCCTGCCCCACACTCTGGACTCATCCAGCCCTAATGTACATGTTAAGTGGGGATGACCATAAAAGGTGTTTATGAGTGTTTTTCTTATCTCATATCCAGGGGTGCCTTATGCCAAACCCTGCTGATGAAGGGTCACAGTCCCCACCTCACAGACAACTCATTTTACTCAGAAATGTCCTGAGAATGCATTTCAAGCTAATTTCTGCAGTGAATCTCCATGTTGATGGCACCTAACTGTTCACCACAGCAGGAGATATGCAAAGGAGAGCAACTCCTGACATGAATTCACTGACAAAGAGACAGTTATTCTTTCATGTTGTTTAATGATGGCTTTAGAGCTTCTTCCTCCGTTAAATTTGCAACCTTCAGATATTTACAGGTCACGTTCTCTCTCTCTGTTTTTACAGAGGGGCTGTACACAAATGAAAACAAATAAAATTCCCATTTCTGCAGTGGTTTGTAACCCTTTTGGTAGCAGCAGTACCAAGAATGTGTTTGAAATAGTTTGAATTTCTTACAATTTACAAATCTTTCTTCCAGTGTGTTCTTCAGAGTAATTGTGTTCTACAGAGTAATTGTTCTGTATTTTCAGACTGAATATTTCTCCAAAGAGGAGGTATGAAATTCCTTCAGTGATAGCTGAAAATACAGCAGCGTTATTAGTTTTCATACTAAAATTGTATTCTGGACCCATAATGCAGAGGAAAGGTCTATTACCTCAAAGACATGAATAAAGATGCAAGAGGAAAATTGGAACTGCTATCTGCATATACTCAGTGCTAACAACATTGCCAGCCTTTGTTTAATAAATAGAACCCTCATGTAAAATTAGACAGAAGAGACAATGAAATTAAGCATACGCCTAAAGTAGTTTGATTCCATTATTGTAAAAGCCTATTAGAAAATAATTGCTTAGCTGCACTTACTGCTGTTGGTGTGTAATCATATTGGAACAGGTGATACTGGAATTGAAAATTTTTTAGGAGATGTTTTGATCCAGGAGCAGTTATGACATAGCCCTCCAATTAACTGTAAGTTTGGAGGGTATGTAAAGGGAACAGACTTGAGCTTCAAGGCATCTCATGTTGTTTGCAGAAGGCAAAAGGTAATCAGATGAGGACAGAGGTATCTGAGCAATTAAAGCATCACTTCATGTATTTAATTCGGAGTACTCCACCTAACTGAAATAGAAATTGTGTTTTCAAAAATGTCCTCATTGAGCTGTTATACAAGAAGCAGAGCTGAGGCTACCTTGCATAATAGTGCAGAGGCACAGCAACACCACACAGAGCTTAATCTGAACATGGAAAAACATCTGTATCATTCAAGAGCCTGAAGATCCTAAGACTGCCTGACCCAACACTATTTCATCCAATGGACATTCAGTGACTTCTGATCCATCCTCCCATGCACACCACGGGCAGATCTGGCCTCTGGCATCATTTTAGGGAGCCTGGTGTAGGTGACTTCCTGAAGTGGGTTCAGCTGAAGCCCATCCACCTCAGTTTCCCAGATACTGACTGGGACAACTGGTCTTGTACAGGTGAGCACATTATTTGGGAAAGGCACCAAGGCTATGGGAAGGTAACAGTGCCATGGCATGTTCTGTCACCAGCTCCTCTGGTTGTTTATAAGGTGCTTCAGTGGAGAACACTGCAACCTAAAGTAACAGAAGTTTGGGGAAGACAGCCTGCAATTCAATGTCTCCTCGTTTGCATCTCTACAAACTCAGGCAAACTTTATTGAAGCCATTTAGCATATGTTAGCATAAAACAAAGCATGTGAGAAACAAGGGGAAGAGGTTCATTAACTTTATATCTACTTTTATGTGGAAAAATTGTAAGGGTGTGTACTGAGTCTGGTTGGGATGGAGGTAACTTTCTTCATGGTAATCCATTTTGGATTTGTGACTAAAACAGTGCTGATAATACATCCATGTCTTAGCTGTGGCTGAACACATGCTCCTATTTCCTTCACTTTTAAACTGTCTATACTTCAACCTACAAGTCTTTTTTCTCTTGTTCTTCCAGTTCTTTCCCCACTCCTGCTGGGAGGGGGAGTGGTTCAGTGTGTGACTGTGTGGGTGAGTAGCTGCTGGCCAGAGTAAATCTGCTCTCAGTTCAGAGATGTTGATAACTGCTGCAGGCTAACCAGAGGAAATAATGTTTTAAAGAGAGGTTTAGATTACATATTAGGAAAGAATTCTCTGCGCTGAGGGTGGTGAGGCACTGGAGCTGGTTGCCCAGAAAACCTGTGGATGGCTCATCCCTGAAAGTGTCCAAGGTCAGGTTGGATGGAGCTTTGAGCAACCTGGTCAAGTGGAAGGTGTCCCAGCCTATGATAGGGGGTTGGAATGGATAATCTTTAAAGTCCCTTCCAACCCAGCCTATTCTATGATAAGATCAAACTATTAAATGCTCTATATTTTTTAAAATTAGGCCAATGAAGAATCCAGATATGGGTTTAGGAGTATGTCTGTATTCATCACTTGTGACTCTAACGTTTCTGAACATGTTACTGATTGATCATTTTTAGCATTAAACCTTTGCTTGAACCTACGCTAAGTTACCTTTTCCTATGTAGCTTTGAACAAATGAATAAAAGAAAGCAAAAAAAGAGGTTGGTGGGGAGGAGGTGTCTGCGATCCCAAAATAACACTGTGTTTTATTTTGTGTTTTTCCATCCCTGCAGCAGAAAATACAAAGAGGATGAGCTGTGGTATCACTGCTCTGTAGGAACTATATTCTAGCCCCATGAGAACATGACCTAATGGCTCAGGTGTACAGCATGTCTCACTCTGCTGAATGATCCAGTTTTGGCAAAAGCGACCAAGGCAAAGCCAAGGCCAAGAGGAGACATTTGCAGTTGCTCATTGTGCTGAACATAAACAATTTTCCAGTGTTCCTAATCCAGGACCTGGCCACTCCTGCAGTTAGATACATCTCCAGGGGGAGGGCAGACTGGTTTGGAGGGAGGAGGTGGTCACTACAGAGGCAGGTCAGGGCACCTCATTTCCTAAATTAGGTCATCCCAGTAGGTGCCTTAATCTAGGAGGATGTATTAAACTATTCAGTTCATCTCTGAAGTGCCAGAGCTTTTCTTGTGGGTGAATTAGAGACCTTCTGGTTACTTGAAAGGAAGGCCATGGGCTGTACCCCAATGAAAACTCAGACGTAGCCACATTGTTCTGGAGACTGCACAAGCCAGATATGCCACTGATTTATCTGACTGCTATTGATGTAGCTAGAGATGACAGGAGATGGGAACAAGGTGCTTTTCGAGCTCCCACATTTCTCACAGATTTTACTATTTCCATTTTAACAAGCACCTGGGACATTTTTCTCAACATACATCAATATATAGACCATAATACAAGCTTTGTCTGTTCTCAGTGTTTTAAGCACTTTTACCCAGTTCATTTACAATTAAAGTCTACAATTTTGAACTGAATTGAGTTTTCTATCTCCACCTTTTAAAACCTTTTAATTTTTTCAGCTGGGAAGCCTGCAGCATTTATCAGTTGAGTAGCAATCCTGCCTGGGAGATGGCATCTGTGCAGGGGGAACCTGAGCAGTGTCAGATACTCAGCTGGATCTCAGCATGTCCAGTTCCTTGCAGACCTGCTCCTATTTTAATTTGTTGTATTCATTCAAGTTGTTTAAAAGAGGCACGATGAGACCACACCTGCTGCTTCCTTCAAATTACTTGGAAAGTTCTTTGCCTCACCAACAATGTTGATTTTAGAACAACCTCTTCAAATGGCCTTGCAGCAATTTTGTACATGTGGGAGTATATGCAGATTCAAGAGCAAAATAATTAGGTGGAATCCCTTAAATTCAACCATATAAAATATTAATATTGAGCTAGTCAGAGATTTTCCTAAAGAAAAAAAGTCATATTTTGCTGACTGCTGCTTTTACTATGTTAGACCTCAGAAAACGTTTGTGGTGTTTTGTTGTTGCTTTCAGCAAAGACAATTAAAAAGAGCATCCTGGAATTATGAGTAGAACTTAATCTGGAATATTCCATTGGCTGTTTGAAACACTTAACTCCTGCATGGCTCAGATCACCTTCTCTTTAAAACAGCTGTTAATAACATCCTTGGCAATCCCAGGACATTTCTTGCCTTTCTAATGCACCTGCCTCTTCAGTTCCAGTGAGTTGTCTTGTCCTGACAGCTGAGGCTGGTGACCTTAACAACCTGACATGGATTTTGTCCATCACACAGCCTGCAACTTGAAGGTTTTAAAAGAGAGAGAGAAAGATGGAGGGGAAGGAGGGGGAAGAGATTGTGTAGGAGCTCTCATTTCAGTGACGTGGGTGCTCAGTGGAGCATAACCATAAATCTCATTTGAAAAAGTGCACTTTTCCTATACATGAGATGGTTTCTCCCCTTCTTGCAACACTCTACCTTGGCTGTCCTGTCCAGCTCTAAAAGATATGAAAGAGAGTAGGAGAGAAAGGATCAAAATACACATTTACTCTGGATATCTGTGTGAGATTAGGAATTTAAGACTAGATGTCTGCCTCCCACTCTTCCTAATCCAAGGCATCCGTGTCACATTAATATAACAGACAAATACCTTCTTACAAATCCATTATATGTTTTCCACCAGATCTTTGAAAGTCTTTTTCAAGACCTTTTTCGTAGAATATCCTGAGTTACAAGAGATCCTCAAGAATCCTTCAATGGTCCATGTCCTTGCTGAATTCCATCCTCAACTTCTTTATTGTTTATGTCCCATTTTGTTCCTCTGGAAGTGCTATTCTTTTCCATAAACAGTTCTTTCTCCTTCTTGGTTCTCATCTGAATGTTATTGCAGTTGAAATTTTCTAGGGCCTTGGGCGTGAGCAACTTCTGCCTTATAAACAAAAATCAAAAGTTAGATTTCTTTCCATAAGAAAATGCTCTAACTTTTCCTATCATTCCCCCCACTTCATTTTCCTGCCTTACATGTTTGGTTTTTAATCACTGTGAGGAAGGATATTCTTATATCTAAATACATACATGTGTTATCTTTAACAACAAGGGCCTCTGGGGACTGAATTGGGAATTAAGAGAGATGACAAGGAGCATTGGCAATGAGGAACAACCATTCTACTTTCTTGTCACCCAGAGGAAATGGGTTTGCATTCTTCAGGGTGCTTGCTACCTATCATAAGTGGTAGTTAGTCTTGATTAATTTTTACAATATACTAGAAAGAAGCAGTACAATTCCCTTCATTACTGACCTGGCTGATTACATACACTGACAAGAGACAGAGATGAGATCAATGTGACTCTGTGCTCACAGTCCACCTCCTGAAAATTCACCAACATTGCCAGTCATTTTGAAGCATGAACCATTTTCCCAGGCAACATTTTCATGTGTTGAACAATTACATGAAGAACTTCCAAGATCATGGCAAAAAAAAAAAAAATCTACCCTGCTTTCTTGGTGGAAATGCTACAATAAACAAAGCATACTTTAAAGAAGTGAACTTGAACAAGGATGGATTGAAAAACAATAATATGCTCAATGGAGACATGAAAAGCACCATCTGATGTTGCTGGTGCAGCCACATAAAATAGAAGGATTGGCTGCCCTCCAGCCATCAGTCTTAGAAATAACTGTCTGGCTTATGTTGTCACAGAATTACCATCCTGTGGAATTTGGTTCTAACAGTTCCTATCCAGAGTCACTCAGGTTTCTGTTTTTAAATCTTGAACAATGAAAGTATAACAAATGGGTCTGTTATTGCTGACAGCTCTTCTACAAAATGGAATGAGTGTACATCTATCTCTTTTGTAGCTTCCTCTGGGACTCTACATTTGGAAAATGAGTGCAAATTCTCAACCAAACTTTGCATTACTCTGTGCATTCCAGCAGCAGTGCAAGCATGGTCTGAGGAACATTTGGGTGGTCTTTGTCATAATACTGAATTTTTGGGCAATCCAAATGCACTGCCTGGATGTGCAGATGGGCACAGATGCAGAGCACATGCCAGCAGTGCTGCATTGGGCAGATGATGCCCAGAGCTGGAACATCCAGAGTTCCTTGTGTTATTTTTACTGAAGGTTATACTATACCCAAGCTGTGGAGAATAAAATGCCACATCTGAGGGATTCAGGTACATTCTATTTAGCACTGGAAGAAATGTATGCCTACATGGAGAAAAATCTATTGAAGAGATGATATGTCAGAAAAAAATAGTTCAGTTTAGTTTAGACTGTGAGGAAAAAATAAGCAGAGTATTAGCAAGACCTTTGTCATCCATCACAATTCCCCAATGAATTTGCAGGCCTTGTTTCCTTCTGCAAGTCATATATATTTATATCCAGGGACATAATTGTTTTTTTTTCATATTACTATCCAAAACTCAAGTCACAAGAACTCTTCAGACACTCAAAGTTCTGAAATTTTGAATTTCTTAAACCCACAAATTTTACACCAAAACTGATATATCATTGTATCAGGTGCATGTCAGCTGTGGTAACAGTTCCTCTAAAAGACATTAACTCTAAACAGATAGGAAACATGTAGCAACTTCATAGTGATCTGCCAGTGGAAGAGTTTGTCTGAATTTTGTCAAATATGCATTATATTATACAGTGAGGTTTTTCAAGTACTTTTCTCAGGCTATGATTAATCTATTTAATTAATACTTAGGTAAACTGAATTTGGACTTCTAAATGCAGACAAATATCTGCAGTTTAGCTGCTTGGGCATTGTGTTTGCTTCCTGGACAGACGTTTGCACAGTGAATTTCTGGGAACATGGTAATAATGAATGACACTTTTGAAACCATCAGAGAAGTTAAACAAAAAGCCAGACCCGTTCACTGTGCCCTGATTTGCTTTAGATCAGTTAGAGTAGTCACAGCAAGAAAGAGAAAAGGATGAAAAAGCAAGACTGAAATGGAACAATTAACCTCTCTGTAGGAAAAAGGGCAGAAAAACTACCTAAGCCAACTGCAGATAGCTGTAATTAAGGGATTGTAACTCTCTTTGAACCAGCTAATACCACAAAGACCAAGATTAATCCATTTAGTCTACCACCCTACCTCCTACTGGTCAAAGATAAGGGTTTAGGGCCTGTGATATTCAGGAGATTAAGCTAAATGACCATTATGGACTCTGCTCATTTTCAGCTCTACGGAAAGATCTATTTTCTTCCCCATATTGCAGTGCTGCCCTTAATAATGCCATAGCAGACCAAGAGGAAATCCCTGCCTATGAGAATACAGATTGTATATTACTTTCTTCTTAGAGACTTTAAATGTACTAAATTTTGATACAATAACATTACTGTGTCGTTGTAACTATCATTAATCCTCAGCAGAATGGAAATCGCTTTCTATGAAACAAGAAGCTAAATACAAAGAAAGGGAGATAGATGGCTCTTCCAAAAGCCAGAGACATCCTTAGCAAAGGAATGACAAAAGTAGATGAATTGTTTCCATAACAGCAGGTGTCCTTCTGTACTCAGTATTTGTAGTAACTTGTATCTATGTCTTTGGCAGAGAGTGCATCAGTGCAGTAAAGAGAGCAGAGAGGAAGGGACTGACCTGACACCCTTCAAATCACCCAGGTTACAGCTATTTCCAAACATAGACATCAGGACAGCTGCATTTTAATGCTCTTCTCTGTAAGTTGGTGCCTGGTTTAGCTGTAGAGCTCTTGAAAAGGTCACTCAGTACCAGTAAACTGCAAAAGCATTATTTGAAGGCAGACACAAAGAAAGAGCTTCCAGCCTGGGGAACATAAACCCATGACTTCACTGAGTGTGAATCTACTCGTTAATTACTTCTGGGTCCAGTTCCAGTGACACATAAGAATAGTTTTGTCTGTAAAGTAGATCTCTTGTCAGCTATGCAAACTTAGGCATCTGTTGTGATTTAAGTCCCTTAAAACCAGAGGGTTTCTGGGGCATTTACAGCAGAGTGGGAATGCAGGACCTCTGAGGAATGTATGGTTTTCTGCAGTGGCAGCTGGAGTCTGGGCAAGGTTTCTCATTGCTGCTAGAAATCTCTATTTTGATAAGTGAATCATACACCTAATCAGTGGAATTAATCACATACAAGATGCAATTCATCTGATCAAAGGTAGATATCTCCTTCAAGGGGAGTGCAATGCCTCTCTGGGATCACTTGGCTTTGACAACTATTTAGAGTTGACAAGAACAGCTCTTCAGGGAGTGCAACAAGAGTTTAAACATGTAGATATCTACATTTACATATCTGAATCTGGAGCTGAGTCCCACTCCTAGTTCTCCAGGAACCAGGCAGATTGTGTGTAACTTGCATTATGTTGTTCTTTGTATCTTTAATGAGTCACTAAACTTAGATGACTCCCATAAAGAATCTCAGCAAGGTAAGTATTCATGCAATTCTTAAATTAATTATAAACATCTTCATGGAAAACAAATCACTCATATCCCATTTGCTTATCTACTCCTCACATATATGTACAATAAAAATAGCAGGAGTGAAGAAGAATAGTAGTAATAAGGATAATAGCAATTAATAACAACTAGTAATAATGCTAATAATAGTGCATGTAATTCTGATGTCTTATTTACCACGTATTTTTAATTTAAAAATTTTAAAAATAGCGAAAAATTGGGCAACAGAGATGCACATCACAGATTTCAACAATCTATCCCAGTGGCTCAGCTGCAAAGGCTGTGAGGTAAAAAGCCAAAGTGGAATACAGGGATTGAACCAAATGTCACAGAAGAAGCAGGTGGGAAAATTATTTTTTTGTGACCTCTACCTCCTGAATGAAACCCTAGATTGGAATTTCACAGTATTGACCTAATTAAAGGAGACAACAATGAAACTCATGTGCATACGTAGATGGGTGGTGTTGCTTACAAGTCATGCTAAAACCAATGGCCTGTGACCTTCAGCAGGTGCCAGAAGAGCAGAGTGAGTGGAACCTCCCCTTGCCCTGAGAATCCCAGCTGGAGTTGGACCTCAGCCTCCCCCAGCTTCATTTCCTCTTATTTATAAGCATTCAGATCCAAAGCTCTCTCTGTGTTCCTGACTGCAAACACTCCATCACAAACACAAGTACAATTATTAATAGCACTGAAGAACTGCATAACTTTAGCAATTCTAAGAAAAAAACCTGAAAATATGCAATTTTTGAATACACAGATATTTTTCAGCAAATTTTTCCTTCCAAATATAGTAATTCATCAGCACCAAAAAATGAGCCTTTTTCTTGAAACAAATTGAAGCCCTAATAATATGTTTCAAGAGTTTATGAACTTCCTTTTCCAAATTACTTCTTTTTAACTTTTTGAGATGCCATAATCCATAACAAATAGTTGCTAAAGCCTAAAATCAGGATGAACATTTCAGTGTTGTAGAGTCCTGAAATTTACCTTTTACAAAATTCTAATTTTGAAGCGAGGAACTGGGGATGTTTAGTTTTACTGAGTCTTTTCCTCTTCCATCAGAACACACTTTTTTTTTTCCTAGTTGACAAAATTTCCTGGAAAGGAGATCATTCAATTTCCCCATGGCCTTAATGGTCTGTCAATCAGCCTTAAAAATAAATATGTGAAAACATATAGAGAGATAAAGGTAATATAAGGCAGCATGCTTGTAATTGCAGTGTGTGCCAAGGGATAAATCATTGCTTGACTCCTTGGTGGAATGTTAGATTTCATTTCAGTGTCTCTGTCCTTCTTTTGACACATTGGTTATCCCAAAAGGAAACTCCTTGAGCAGGGTCCTTTTATTCATCATCTTTTTATATATATATATATGCCACTGTGAGCACTCCTAGAAGATCTCAGGCAGAAATTTGTTATGTGCCTGTGAAGGATCATAAGAAACAAAAGAGGGTAACAGTTCCCCACTTGAGCATATTTTGGGCAGTCCTTTGCAGAAATGACTCTTAAGTGCTATTCAATTCATGTTGCATTCTGCACAGATATCTGCACAGCTATAAATGGATACCCAAGGTAAAGGACTGTGGATAATCACATCCAGCTCACACACCTCTACTATGAGGCTGTGGTACTGCTTCTTAGTTATAAGGCTAATGCACCACCTGTATTCTTCGCTTTGTTTTGACTAAAAATGTGCCAGTGATACATCCAGGAAAGCACAAAAAGTGGGAAGAGAAAAGAGAGGAGGAGAGAGGATATTAAGGCCATTGAGAAGAGAGAATAAGGCCATTGCAGATACAGTTTCAAGAACAACTTTCTACCTGCTGCTGATCACACTTGGTAGAAATAGGAATTTCCAGCCCTCGCAAGTGTACTGTCTTTTAGAAACATCTCTTTCTTCATGTAGCTCATTCCTTCCAGAATAACAAGTCAGTACTCTTAGGAATGTCATCATCTGTGTTCTTCAAGTGAGTAACTGCTCATGGCACTCTCAGAAGCCACTGTAACTCTCAATTAGTAGTGAAGGATTCTTTCCTGCTAAGAGGAAACTGCTTACACACACACACCATCTGTCTACCCCTTCACCTTTGTCAGTTCACCAGACCTGTATTACCCACAGAACAAGATAAGGGCTCTGTTTTCTCATGAGTGTTCTCAATGCCCATAATTTTCCAATTTGCATCTAAAATGAAAGACAAGACACTGTTCTTAGATATGTGTTGTCTGTTGCTTAAGGATACTGTGGTTTTCATCATATTTACAGCTGGGATATCAAGAATATTTAAGAAATTCTGAACTAACATCAACTAGTTATGTCTTTTTGAAATCCTTCTGAATAGGCATATGTAAGGATCAGATTAATCACTAGAATAGCTACTGTAAATTAAAAGTTCAGCTGGTACATGTAATCTGAGAATCAGACCCTCATTTGTGGGCTTTGCAGTTCCATGAAACACAAATATGCCAAGTGCAAGACTTAGAGGAGATTACTCTTGCACTACCTTATAACCCCATTGTATTCAATTCTGGGCTTACTGAATGTCTGAGATGAGAGCAATTAGAGTTGAATAGATTTCAGCACTTTTCAAAATAAATTCCAAATTTAGAGTAGCCTCTGGTTTTCCCATCTCATCTGGACAAGAGAAATTTCCCTTTGCTGCTCCAATGATCCTAATCATTTCTTCTGATAAAGCTCCTTATCTTTTCCTCTCTTTTCCCACGAAGTCCTTATCTGTAGCTTCCATTATTTAAGATTTTTATATTAGATCCAGTACTGAAATTACACTGCCCATAAAAGATCCCCCAAAACTGTCATCTCTAATTTTCACAATGAGCAACATTCAGTCTTGCACAAGACTCCATTTTCTGAAAAGCCATACAAATACATCATTAGAAACAGTCTCATCATCAACAAATCTTTCAATCTAAACAGCAAGAGGAAGGTGAAGGTGTCATCCACTAACACATTGCCATCCCATCCTCTGAACTCAAATGCCTCCTGTATCACATTGACTTTCCTCTTGCTTTCAAGACTTTGGAAGAGAACAGATGTGGCTGGGCAGCAGGAGGCCAAGTCAGGAGCATTTTTCCTACTCAAGAACCGTAATAGTGTTTGGCTCTTCAGGGCTGTTTATAGCAGTCAGGCCAGCAGGTGTGTTTGGATGGTTCAGCACACCTTCTGCCACTTCTACAGGCTGTGCTCAACCGTAGCATCACCAAGCCTGCAAATGAACTGCTGAAGTTACTCCTGCACTTGCCTTTTATACTGCTTGTGCAAGGGATCACAGAGGTAAAAATTCAAATAAAAGAGAAGAGAGGATGAAAAGGGAGGGAACCCTCACATGTATTTCTTGTGTTCCAGAAAATTGTTAAAAAAGGAGCAGCTATTTCAGCTTCCAACCTTATATAAAAATCCAGAACACTGCTGGTTGTTGGAAAGCATGCTGGGAGGGACCATTTTCAGAGCTGCTGAGGAGGTTTCCACAGCAGAGAGGATATGACCAGGCCACAGAAAGCTGTGTGATCACAGTTTACATAGGCACACATTAGTATTAAAGCAGCCTAATTAAAGACAGGTAATGGGATGGCTGCTGTAACAGCTGCAGATAAACAGCAAGGGCTCCCAGTAAGCTCGATCAGTAGATGTCAGATTTTGTGCTGTCACAGAAGCACACAAACTGTTTAGTGTTAAGTTGATTCTTGTGTCTATGCTACATGAAGACAGAATAATTTCCTGGTGCCAGCTTTAAAAAATTACATCTTATCTACTTTAATTACTAGACTTGCTGTGTCAGTCCACTGAGAAGGACAGCATCCTGGAAAAGGTGAGTTGCCCAAGAGAAGTGGAATCATAATGTGGGGGTGCAACTGGGTGCTGAGGGTGGTAAGAAGTAAGAGGTGAATCCTACCCCACAGTGACTATAAACAAATGCATAGGGTCTATCTCACATGTTTTGTCTTATTCCTACCAAGTTATGTGTACATTTTCTCATTAATTCACTATCCATCCTTCTCTCTGCGAGAAGAGAGATTGTGGGGAGAGAGATATAAGGGCTGTGTTGCACATATTCATGAGTAACCCTGTGTACATCTCTGTGGTGAGCATCCATTTACAGGATGAGCATTCAGAACATTGGGATGCATTCAGGAAAAATACCCATGAATAACTTACATTGAGAATAATTTCCTTCATTCAGCTGAAATGCAAACCCTAGTAAGAGCTTTTGATAAGCTGATTGAAAGTTTAATGTTGCAGTATATAAAAAGTTTCTTTCATCACTTTTGAATAGGTGCTGCTATTCAGCTCCAATTAATTCAGCATTTCATTTCCTATGAAGAAAAAAGTAAATCACTGCACTCATTTTATCTTTTTCTAAACACTATTCACTCAATTAGATTAATCATTATTATTCAACAGAGATACCTTAAAGAAACTCAGATTAAACTCCATTATGCAAAGCACTGTATATTCATATAGGAAGAGACAATGCTTGCCTTAAAAGAGGTTACAGCATAAATAGATAACAGGTTTCTTAAAGTTCTCATTTTACAAACAGGACCTTATATAGCAAAACCACATTGAATGCCTAAGGACAGAGAGGATGGCCAGAGCAGAGCTGACTTCAAACCCTAAGATCCTTAGGATATGTCTACTGGGTTTAAGGGACCGAGGTCTTGAACCCCACCCTGCCATGGCACGTCTGTTAATGTGCTAAGCCCATCCATATGGGTTTATTGATCAATCTCTATTTATTTTGTTTGAACTACTCCCAGTTGAAAAAGGACTAAATTGTTGCAAGTGCCTCATGTAGACAAAGCTGGTGGTGTGATTGCTCCTCATCAGTCAGAGGGGAAGTCAAGGGGTGCTTTTCTCCAGCTGTGACCCCTCCTTGCCTGCCTGCTTTTGCCCTCCGGCCACCCAGGGCCTCTCAACCCATCAGCCTGCGGGCAGAAGTGGCAGTGCAAAGCTGCCAGCTCCAAGGGAGCTCCTCTCAGCACAAAATCAAACAGGCAAACACACACCACTTTCTGTGGCTCCCTAATGACATCTGTTTGACTTTTCTGAAATGGTCGTCTGAGAGGTTTTTCTAAAAAGTTGCCATTTCCCAGTTTCTGAATAATTAATGCCTCAGCCCCTGAACTGTAGTGCAGGTGGTCCCCACTACCATGAAACAAGAAGTTTCATGTTCTTCCATATAGTTCAGTCCTTGCTTATTCCCCCTGTCATTCTTTTTAGGACCAGAAAGTCTCCCATACAGATACCAGATACTGACAATATCTGAAGATAGTACTAAACAGCTCTTGGAGAAATACCCTGCAAGCCAGAAATAAAACTATAGCACCTATCCTTTCCCATTGCATCTGGGCATATAGGATGTCTATAAACTGTATATAGGATATGCATCTACATATAGGATGTCTATAAACTGTACCACATGCACCTGCACTAACCAGATTTTTGGGATATAGTCAAAATAAGGCTGGATCTCTTATTGTCTGTAGATAAGTTTAACTTTGTGTTCTGTAGAAAATAGCTGTCTGGTTTTATCTTCTGTAACGCTGTGCCACCTGAAAGTTTGTCCCTTGGGCTTTTGACTAAACCTGTCAATGGAGCACAAATATTTACAAAATTTTTTTCTCTGCTGCCAAAGAACATAAAAAAGAGAAACTTTTTTTTCCCCTAAGCAACTTTAGTCTACTCCTGTTTGTGAGTTGTAGGTCATTAGAGCACAATATTTTTCCCCCAGGGCCTGCAGCACAGGAAGAAGGGTTTATTCCTTATTTTCCTTAAGTTGTAAAACATCTTATGAATCTAAACATAGTTACAAGAAAGTTTTTTAAAACGATTGAGTCCTTCAAACTGTTAGACTATATTCCTGCTTTTTTTCAACACTGAGATGTTCTTTCCTGACACTCTGGAGAAATACTCAGTTTAAAGATATTAGCATAGCAAACCTTTCTCCTAATCTCACAGAAATAACATACCATAGAACCCATCTCAGTAATGCCAAAGATCAGCAAATACCAAACATCTCATAAAAAATCTAATTAAGCACAGGCAAAATAATGAAATATTTTGAACTTCCATAAGTTCCTGTGAAGCTGCTGCTTGAGATACCTGCCCGTAATGGAAGGAGATGTTCATTCATATGTATGCAATCCTTCCCCTTTTTATAGGACATTATATTTTATTTATGACCAGTACACAAGAACTGTGGCACTTTCAATTGTGTTTGCTTCATAGTCATGGTGATGCCATCACTGATGGCATCATCACTGCCTTTGCCACCACTGCCACCCTTCCCAGGGTGAGCAGAAAGGGAAGCACAGTGACTGTGCTTTCCTGCTGAAACAGTTTTGGTGCCACACAACAGCACAGGACTTTATTTAGTTCATTAGGTTTTAATTTCGTGAAAGGTTTGGTTTAGAAAGGCCTTTAAAAGTCATCTAACCCCTACATCAAGTTGCTCAAAGGTGCATCCAACATAACTTTGAATGTTTCCATGGACAGGGCAGCCACGACTTCTCTGGGCAACCTGTGCCAATGTCTCACCACCTGCATCATAAACAAATCCTTCCTTATGTCTAGTCTAAACCTTCCTTTTTCTCAGTTTAAAACCATTGCCCCATATCCTGTCACTAATTAATTAATTTTCATGATTGTTACTGGTACAAGCCAGGGAAAGATTAATTCAATACCATGCAGTAGAAAAATCTCAGTGCAAAGTAAATACTGAAACTACAAGGAATATGGATATAACACAGATATAATAAAAAAGATGAAGCTATGTCTCACATAACTTAGAAAGTCCCCTCAGAAAAATGTAACCAGTCTAGTCTATTCTGGCTAACACTGTGATGGTTGCCTGTAAAATAGGGGAAATGTTCTTCTTTTTATTGCTAAGGAACAACACAAGGTGAGGGGAATGTGCAAAAGTTACAAGAGAAATGAGGTTGTGTCTTAGTCAAATGATCCCTTCCTCATTAATGCAATGCTCCTCACTTTCCATGGTGTTTTATTCAGTCCTCATCCACTGCCTGTTTGACAGAGCATTTTCCATTTCCCTTACACACCTAATCTGCCAGTCAAAACATTCTCACCATGCAGGAATTATTCACTACACCTTGGTTCGCAGCTGTCCTAGGAAGAAAGAAACAGTTATTTTGCATCAAGATAAAACACATCTAATCCCAAATACCACCTCTGACAAAGCCACTGATGGGGGTTGAAAAGGATTTGAGTGTCAAGTCCTTCATTCAGACTGAAATGAGATGCTTCTCATCTAATATCTGTTATATATTACTAATATATATATGAGCAGAAGGAGGTTTGACATCACTTCCTAGATGTCCAAAGCAATTTGAGAAATAGTCTTAGTATCCATGTCATGGATACCCATTTTTTAATTTATTGCATGTTTAGTCCTAATCCTACACTACTGGAAGATGCATTTCATTTATTGGGTTTTTTCCTTGGTTTTCTTGAGTTTTCTCACTCCTTTCTTTCGGTTTCACACAATTCTAGCACATCTAAACCTTTTGCTGGAAGGCTTCATACCACTTTCCAACACAGAATACGCAAGAACATCTCACTGGTCCAATAAGTGAAGCAATCAGTGTCTTCCATCCTCATTTTGTAAACAGGTACACACAAACCTGAGGTTCTGGATTCTGGGTGGTGATTTTTTACAGTGTTTTCCTTGTTATATGCCAAGAAGGAAGTGCAATTTCCATGAAAAGTACCTGACATCTGCTTTATGTCCCTAAGAATCTTCTGTGCTTCACACTGTTCTACCTCCCAACAGCACAAAAATGGCAGTGTGACAAACTGGCATGATTCAGGAGGAGGTGCTTGGAGCAAAAGTATCTCAGGACATGGACTCTGTCAGTTTAGCAATATAAAGATGAGCACAGATTCAGACCCACATCTTTCCACTCCAGGGTCAGCAAAATTAAACTAGAGCAACACAGGAATAGCTGATTTGTTGAGGACCTGTTGGAGATTGAATCATCTGCTCGTGCATAACAGAGGAAACCATTTGAGATGTGCTGGAGTGTCTCACCTGCCCTCCACAGACCTTTGTGCAGTGGCATATCAAATCATATAATAATTTAGGTTGGAGAAGACTTCTGAGACCACTGAGTCCTACCATTAATCTATCACTACCAAGTCCAACACTAGGGTGGATATTTAGGTGCACCTTAAATGCCACATCTACATGCCTTTTAAATACCTCCAGGGATGGTGACTCAGCCACTGTCCTGGGCAGACTGTTCCAGTGCTTGACAACTCTTCTGGTGAAGAAATTTTTTCTAATATCCAACCTAACCCTCCCTCTGGTACAACTTCAGGCCATTTCCTCTTGTCCTATCACTTGTTACCTGGGAGAAGAGGCCAAACCCCATCTGATTGCAACCTCCTTTCACAGAGTTGTAGAGAGTGATGAGGTCTCTCCTGAGTCTCCTTTTCTCCAGACTAAAAACCCCTATTTCCCTCAGCTGCTCCTCATAGGATTTAATCTCCAAGTCTTATGAGGAGCCACTTATATTTACCACTCTCATCTGGATGTTTCAGGCATCTTAAAATGCGTCAAATGCTGAAAATGCTCAGTGAGCCTCAGTGACCAGCTGCCTGCTGACATATGGGAAGGAGCTGCTTATTACAAATGATGCCTAAGCTCACCCCTAAACCCCATTTGTTCAACTAGGGCATCAAGAAGCACTTGGACGTCATTTTTTTCAAATTAAACTTTCATTCTGATGGTTTCACAGGCCATTAGCAGCTCCCTGATCCAGCTGTAACTGAGAGCAATTAAACACTCTAGGAGGTGTAAAACCAGATTTGTCTTCTCCAGCACCTCACTTCTACTGATTGTTGTGGGAGACCACACACCTAGCACACATGTAGACAAATACTTCACAGAGATCTAAATCTCAGTGTGTTAATCTGGATGCTTGTGTTCAGAAGGCTACCTTCAGGATCTGCTCAAAACCATATCCAACCTGGCCTTGAACACTTCTGGAGATGGGGCATCCACAGCTTCTCTGGGCAACCTATTTCAGTGCCTCACCAGTCTCACAGCAAAGAATTTCTTCCTAAAATATAATTCAAATCTCTCCTCTTTTAGTTTAAAACCATTCCTCCTTGTTCTATCACTATCTTCCTGTGTAAAAAGTTGCTCTCTGTCTTTTATTTCATCACAAGCAGCGTGAAGACTTTCAAATGTGTCAAGGGATAGCGATGATTAGAAATTAACATAGTAAACTCTGATGTTTCTGATACCTCAAAGACAACACAGCACTGTTGCTACATGTTTAAGAAATGATGCACCAAAAGGCAGCATTTCATCCCCACAGATCTGAAGTTAAACTATCTGCTTTCCATCTTCCTAATGAAGATCAGAGGTTGTTAGATCTAAATCCATTTTAATTGAGAGTCATGAGAAATAACTGGTGAAAATCATATGAACTTATGTTTTTTAATCAGAAGAAACATTGGAAAAAAGTTTTGAGAAATTCATTCTTGGCATATTCTAATTTGATTTGACTTGTTTTCAGTGGACTTCATGCAACAGGACAAAGACTGAGCTTTATTCACATCTAAGATGATGTCATTGATTTAGCTTTTGCATTAAGTGGGCCAAGACCTTTTTTCATTAAATTGAGTGAGCATCACACTGCTCAGAAAACAGTGCCAGCAGTGGAGAGGATGGCAGGTCAGTAGATGTGATCCCAAGCAGGGTTGTGAGAGTCCAGAGGGCAGAAGACTCTTCTTCTCCTGTCAAAGATGTCTTAAGTCATCTGTGCAAAGCATGAAATCTTTGAGTTCAGGAGGAGAGACGGGGACTGTGTTTTATCCAGGATCCCAGCAATACTTAGATTCACAAAACTGTGACATACAGATCAGAACAAGAAAAAAACAAACAAATAAGCAAATAGTTGTAGGACATTGGATGGAGGGATTTAATTGGGGCAAACGTTCCAGACTGGCTGCACAAAGGAAACGGCCCTGGTGGCAGTGCCAGATGTTTGGGGAGAATCTGCGCAGAGGTGCACAGATCAGACACAAGACATGGAGAGGACAAGTTGATAAGGGACAAATCATTTGAGATGCAAAATATCCTGTGGAAAGAAATAGACTGTTCTGACTATGCTCACAGCTTATGGATATAATCAGCACAGTGATAGTGGCACCTGTAGTGAAAAACTGAGTCCTAAAATGCTGCTAAAGAAAAGAATATTCGAGTTCTAAAAACTTTGAAGACCATCATCTTAGTGGATTTATCCTGTAGATACAAAACAATTTTCCATAACCAAGTTTGGTTTCCTGGGCCAGCTCTATTGCCAATGGAGAAAACAAGGTGTGTTCAGCAGCTCCAGTAGATGATTCGTTTCAGACACTTACCTAGAATGAACTAAGCAATTCACAGAAGATGTCACAGATTCTATCTGTTCCTCTGTGTGTAACAAGATCTGAAGGTCTAGTTCAGACTTTGGAAATCAAATTTTAACATCTCAGGGTAAGAGGAATCCCACCCAAATTAGCCTTGTAAAAAATTCGCAGTTGTTAAATCATAGCGTAAACACTTTGATTAAGTTAAATTACTGACTTCTAAACAACTCTGGTTTTACTATTTTCATGCTGATTTTTTTCTCCCCAAGTGTACTTGCAAATTAAAGGGCTCTAAAACCAGCCTCAGGCATATAAAAGTATTAAATGTTGCAGTATGAACATTATTTAACGCTGCATTATTAACCAGCTGAAGGACCTCTGACTTTCAGAAACAAAGCTGTTAAGTAGGTCACTTTCTGCTCTGCAGCAATCTCCTCTTGATTGCAGAGCACTTAGTTTTGTTAATAAGTCACTATTTCAAATAACTGCTGCAATTCAATATTTTCCAAAGATTCCTTGGAAAGAAACTCAATAGTCATCTTTCCAGAGCACTCATGTGTATCACACAGCTTCTTTCTATTTTAAAATTTCCTATCAGTTTCTACTCTCCCCAGAGCACTTAATAGCTATTTAGATATTTTAGTTTTCTTTCTGTCTGCCATGCACACCACTTATCATAGTACCATGTTAGTCAAAGTGTAATTCTGAGTAAGAATAACCTGAAAAGTCCTGATTCTACATTTACTTTCAGGACACTACCTCTTATAATTTTACTGAAAGCTATTGCTCAAGTGTTTGCACCTCCACCCTTACTTCCATTAACAAGTTGGTGCATTGGCCAATGCGACCTGTCAGCCCATGTTAATCACATCATCATCTTTCTGTAGTATCCTGAGGTTTAGATTGCAACACATCAAATACCATACTCAAGAAAAGATGGATTACATTCACCATATGGGTAGGCGAAATCCCGCACCCACTCTGTAATAACGAAAGATGCCACAGTTTTTGTCAGTCAAGATTAATGTCTCAGATTCATGGTGCACATTGCTCAGCAGGTTCATTTCCCCAAAATACTTACTTTTACAGTCCCCTGCTACTCATTCTAGTCTACTGAAGTCAAGCTAAGTGGTCACTGATTTCCCAGGTGGTCTTAAACATCCACTGTGCTATTTCCACTCAAATAGCTCACTCATTTTCTAAGACCATTTTTCTCCAGCTTGTGCATTGCACTATATATGGCATTTATCAGAATCAGGATGCAATCACCGTGTTGTCCTCAAAGAACTGAAAATTCAGAGATTTCATCTGGTGAGTCAGTGGAAGGGCTCTGTAACCACATCTCTATCAGAAAGTCATGGTAAATTATGGAAGGAAGCCGATGTTTCAAATAAAGACAGAGGGAACTGAAACCATTTGCAAATGAAAAGTATTCCCAGTTTTAGAAAGCAGCAGAGTTTGAAGAGATCAGAAAAACACGTAAGATAGCAGATGCGTGAAGATCAGCATTGGAGCGGTAGGAGAAAGGAATGAATTTCAGCTGGCATTCAAGGTAAAATAACCTTCATCCCATGAAGACAAGGACTATAGGAGGGAGGCAGAGAGACAAGAAATGAGAGTATAGAGGAAGGAATCAGAAAAAGACTACAAAATCATTCGTAAAAGAAGTTTACCCGGAAAACCCAATCAGCTAGGATGATAACAAGCCTTAAGCTCTGCAGAACCCTTCACACCAGGGAGAGAATTTAAATCTGAGACAGATGCAGAAATACAACAGAGAAGCTGGAAAAAGAGTTTTACTGTTCTTCTTGAACTAAAATGGAGAAAATTAGCTGCTGAGGACAAGGAAGGAAAAAGGAAAAGGTGGTAGCTGTGGTGCAAAGGAAAATATGGATCTCAAAATTACCAGATCAAACAGTGTGTAATTTGGAAAGGACTGACCATGGTTTACATTGCAATTTTCTCTTTTCCTCATACTCCAGCTCTGTTTCCTTGAGTAAAATAACCTATATTATTGGGATTCACCAGTCTGCACCCAGCCTCATGGGTAGTCACCATATTAACACACTGTCCAGGCTGGCTGTCTGTGGGTTGTCCCTGGCCTGGCTTTACAGTTGAAAGGTTAAAGCACATTCCCACCTTACAGGCACCTACCCACATCACTGCCTGCCTGAGAGACAAAGATCCTTGGGACACACAGACACCAGGGTGTCTGGAAAATAGCTTCCCACCATGCCTGGCCAATATGAAGAGCATCAGCAAGGAGCTTGGGTGTACCTTGCACTCAATGTTATGAGTGAAATAATAAGTTCTCACCCCAGTTCATCTCTCCAGAAAAAGTGCAACAGGAATTTCCCTTCCTTTTTTTTTTTTTTCCCCTTTTATTCCATGAGGACATACCTTTTTCTTTTTTTCAAGTAAAATATTGTTCCTCTTCCCTTTTCAGATCCATTATTTCCAACAAATAAAATCTCTAAGTAAACAAAAGAAAACATAGCCAAATATATTTCTGAATAGAGAAGAGCAACTTTGCCAGTTCTAATTACATTTTGTCTATAAACTTATTTGCTGGATTCTTTGTTAAGGAACTGCAGTGATTTGGGAGTCAGTGAGCTACTGGTGCTTTGAAAAGAGGAAGATTTTTGTTTCCCAAGGCTTGGCAAACAGGAAAGAAGGGAGAGCAATAGATCTTTGCTTAAGGAGCAGGGTTACAAAGATATACCAGCAGGTAACAGATATCTGTCATGTTTATATGGGAGCCCACAGTGACTTAGTCTACCCCCTTACAGCTAAAATGCCTCTTTTACTACCCCACAGTGGTGGCTGAATGGTGCACTGCACTTCTCAGCAAAGATGGATTTCTTAAACAAAAGCATGACTATCTCTAGACTCCATGGGTTCTGTATCTACCATGAACTCCTGAGAACACCACTATAGGCAGAGGAACTATGCCGACCAGATCACCTGGATCCCACACAACACTTCTGTTCAATCAATCTTCTCCATGGCGCTAATTCCTAGCAGTGCATGACCCCCATTGCCTCAGTGCTGTGTTATCATTACACAAAGGATGCTCGCCTAGTCTGGGGATAGCAATTGTTCTCCTCAAGCTTGGTTCAGCAGCCAGCTGAGATCAGCAAGACACTCAAGCAGCAATGCCCATGGCCTGAGAATCAGAGATTTGAGCCAGACAGGCACACTTCTTGTTGTTACTTGTCTCTGTTTTAGTAGCCCATTCCATCTTGGCATTTCAGCTCTGGATCCTACACTCCTGTTACCCACATCCCCACCTGAGGAAGAAATTATTAACTCTAGCCGTGTCTATCTTCCTCATAAAAATAAAACTTTACCATGTCAGTCCTGTGCAAGGAGAAATTAATCTGATTTAATGATGATGCATGGAAAAGGTTAAAAACAATAAGAAACCTTTATCCCATTGGAAAAGATTATTTTTGTTTTGGTTAGTGACTAATAATATACTAGTACTCCAAATCTAGAAATCAATTCCGTATTGCAGTAGATTCTACATAACCTCTGCGTTGGTTCTGCAGGGAATTAACAGGTAACCAGAAGGAAGGAGTAATGTGATCTATCCTTTCTTTTTTTTTCTTTTTTTTTTTTTTCCTACCAGCTACCTCAATTTGTTCTGGTCTTGTTTTTTGTTTGTTTGTTTTGCTTATTTGTTTAATGTGAAAGCTAGGAGTTTTATTTTAATGACAAACAGCTTTCACATGGCTTCCTTCCCAGTGGATCCATTTAAGCGCCCTCTCACTGCTTTGTTAAGCAACAGGAAAGATATGACTTGTTCTGCAGAAGTGCCCTCCAAACAGAGGAGTCCTTGATAGTTCACTGAGCAGGCAAATTGACATTGTTGTATCTGCAGATCAGCAAAGGGAAGCTCAGCTCAGCTTCCCCAGGTGAGCTCAGCCAGCGAGTTCTGCAAAGGCCATGGCAGTGCCCTTGACTTTTGTGAATTTCCTGGACGGAACAAAAAACACATTAACCTTTTGCTGCCATGAAGAGCTGCCTCTGCTGAAGCTCTTCCCTTTCCACTTGACATCCAGTTGCTCAGCTGCCCTGAGCAAAACATGCAACAGAATTCTCCTGCTCAGAATTGAAGCTATTTGAGAGTGTCTAAAGGAGGGTCATGACAATAGTGAAGAGCCTTGAGGGGAAGCTGTGTGAGGAGCAGCTTGAGGGCACTTGGTCTGTTCATCCTGGAGAAGACTGATGGGAAACCTCACTGCTGTTACAACTTCTTTGTGAGGGGAGGAAGAGGGGCAGGCACTGATCTCTTCGCTGTGGTGACCAGTGGCAGGACCCGAGGGAATGGCCTGAAGTTGTGTCAGGGGAGGTTTAGGTTGGATATTAAAAAAAGGTTCTTCACACAGAGGAGGTTGGGCACTGGAACAGGCTCCCCAGGGCACTGTCACAGGACCAAGCCTGACAGAGTTCAAGGAGCATTTTTATGATAATCTCAGGCGTGTGGTGTGACTCTTGGGGATGGTCCTCTGTAAGGCCAGGAGCTGGATTCAGTGATCCTTGTGGGTTCCTTCCAACTCAGCATACTCTGTGATCCTGTGAAGTCCATAGTGGACAACCCCACTTCTCAAGGACAATGATATTGAATAAGGTGGGTAAAGCTCTTCTGCACAGCAAAGATTTCTTAGGGACACTGAAAGAATTCAGAATCATTTACTCATGTTCCAAGCTAAGGAACACTTCTGCAACTCTGCTATCCAAAGCATATATCAGAGTAGACACCAGAAGAAATAAATCTCCAAAGCACCACATAGTCCTCTCCACAAAGAAAATACAAGATAAGAATTGGAAAATGTCATATTCTTTACAATAAAATGCACAGTGAAGAGCTGCATCAACAGACATGAAAAGCTGAGAACACAATGCACAGGGATTCATCTTGTCCACCTCAAGCTGGTAGAGAGAAAGTTAAAAAGCAGAGTGAAGCAAAGAGACTGCTGGCAATAGAGTCGGCTAGTTTTTTTAGCTATATATTTCAAAAAGCAAACCACTTTCAGCACAGCTCAGGTCAAAAAAACCCAACTAAAATATTTAATTAAATATTTTGTATTAAAGAAAAACATGGAGGTTTTTTCTTCTTGAGAGCTGATTTACTTCCAGAAGCACTAAACAGTCTCTACTTTAGAGAAAGTGCTGATGGTCTGAACATTTTGTTTGTCTCCTCTGGTTCTAGGCTGCTTCTCCTCCCAGCAACAACACAGTCTACCATGAAGCAAGATAATAGGGTCACAATTGGTTGCAAATGGGGAACACTGGCTGCCATGCAGTAGGGAAGAGCATTCAGCTTGGCTCTGTTAAATCAGAAGGCTGATCATGTGGCACTGTGAGTCCCTCTTTTCCTGAAACACTCTGAAAGCTTGAGAGATAAAGGCTCGGGAATAGATAAAATCAGGAATCATACATGGATATGAATGTAATGGCAGGATCCCTCTTGATCACCTACTAAAGGTCTTGGGAGTCTAGGGAGGTCCCTAATGACTGGAAGTTAACTGGTGTTATTCCAATTTAAGAGAAAGGTGTGAGGGAAGACCAAAGAAACTACAGATCTCTTAGTCCAACTTCAGTTCCCAGAAAAATTACGGTGATAAACATCCTGCATACTGCTGAAAGGCATTTAGAATAATTCCATCATCAGGCATAGACAGCATGGATTCACAAAGGGAAAGGTCTAACCAACTAATCTATCCAACTACTTTGAGATCATCAACCCAGTGGATGAAGGGAAGGTGGTTGATGTACTTTGAAGAGAGAGTGCTCCAATATTGGAACAGGCTTCCAAGAGAGTTGGTTGATACTCTAAGCCTGCCAGTTTTTAAGAGGTATTTGAACAATGCCCTTAATAACTTGATCTAACTTTTACTCAGCCCTGAAGTGGTTAGACAGCTGGACTAGATGATCATGTAGGTCTCTTGGAACTGAAGTAGTGTATTCTCTTCTATACACATCAGCAGAATTAATTTTAAGAGGCTGCTTTTTATCTCTCCTGCAACTCCTCTCCTCTTAGCTCTTCTCTCTCCTCTGTGCAGACTTTTCCATTCCTCAGGAATCAAGAGTATGCTGCCTTATCCTAGCAATGCTTTGCATTTTTGTAGCACTTGCTGCCAGGGAATTTCAAGGGCTTCAAATGACTTCAGAGACTAAAAATGCTTGTAGAAGCTTGACAGAGGTAAGGAAAGGGAATTTCAGAGCAGCCAACTGAGTACCTAAAGATGGAATAGAAGCATGAGGGACTAGCTACACCTGGGCTTTTGGACCATCATCAAGTAACATGTACAAGCAGATGCACATCAGTCTTGAGTTACCAGTGCAGCTGACTTCAGAGGAGAACTGAAGTTAACAGGTGATTAAATGCATTTACTCTGAATAGATTCTCTATCATGCCCTGTCTCACTTTGGTTGCTTCCAGAGTAGGAGAAAACATCACAATACATATGAAGTGAAACCTAAATATATATTGTGTTTTTGCTGGATACCACAATATTAGTGCAGTGCTAGCCAAAGGTATCTGGGAGTCCATTCCCAGCTCCCAGTTAGGAAAAGCTTTCCAGTTTATGCAGTTTTTTAGTACTGACCAAGAGGAAATAAATATTAACCAAAGCATTAACACCTGCCAGCAAGGCAATCAAAGAGGAAATAAATGGGCAAACACTGGCTACAGTTCAGGCATTATTATGAAAGAAGCAACATATTCAGGTAAAGGTCTTCTTGAGTTCAACCTTTCAGAAAGGCAGAAGTATCTCCTCTGTTAACCTGAGATGATTGTATCTCACTTCAAATGAAGATGCTGTTTTGTATTCAATATTGCTGGTTGACCATGTTTTCTGTGAAAAGTGAATTATGCAGCAATGCTAAGGATGGCACTTTACATTTTAAACATGCAGGCAGAAAAATAATGTCTTTTGTTTATATCACGCTCCTTAAACTTGGAGGGCATCCACATTTCAGAGAGAATATAATTTGGAGAAAGAAAAATCTTCAAAACCTAAGTGCTCATTGCAAGGTTAGCATTTCCTTAATACCACTTCTAATAGTAGCCTCATTAATTTAACTCTGTAGGATGTTAGTGCAAAGCATCTTTTGCTAACATAGCTCATAGCTAGGTTGATTCTGTGTTTGTGTAATGCCATATGCTGTGCAAAAAGTGGGTTTTTTATTTGCATTTTTATATCCTACTTCTGTTTTGTTATTGCCATTTCTAGTAATGTTCTTTTCTTTCTCTGGTACATTCCCTCTGCTGATACTTAGTAAGCATCTGCTGTTTCTCCAAAACAAATTTATTCTTAATACTTAATAACAGTATCCTGCATTTGACCTTCAGATACAACATATTTTTATCTTAAAAAAAAAAAAAAAAGAAGAGAAAAACTATTGTTTATATCATTCCCTACCTCCTACCCCTCTAACTTTTATTTGCCCATCACAATAACATTATACCCTGTGGTATAGAAATCCTTAAAATAGACGTAGTTATTTTTAGTTTTCCTCTCTTTTTTAATTTCTTATTGCCTTGCTGAGACATCTTCACGTGACTTCTGCCTTGGAAGGATAGTTTCTGTTTGATGTGGAGGACACTGAAACCAGTCCCAGTCGTAGGAAATCATTACAATACTACACACAAGGAACAAGCAAGTCAGCCACAAGCAAAGACTCCTAAGAGTGGCTGCCCCAAGTCAAACCAAAGTCCTCCTTCCCTTAGTTTCTGTTCAAGGCTTGTAGGATGAGCCTCAGAACAGAGAAGAAGGAAATAAGTCAGCATAGAATAACCCAGTCATTACAGCCCTGATGTTTCTAGCAAGCTCAGTTTGGGGACTTCAGAGTCAAATGCTATTGATGAACATACTTAATTGCCATTTTATGGACTTTTTTTTTCCCACCATTAATTCCTCTGATTACTTTTTTTAAGCCTATCATAGAATCATAGAATGGTTTGGGTTGGAAAGCACATTAAAGTTCATCTAGTTCCAACTCCCTTGCCATGGGCAGGGATGCCACACACTAGATCAGGTGACCCAGGGCCCCATCCAATCTGTGCTTGAACATTTCCAGGGGTGGGGCACTCACAAGTTATAGATCTACAACTTATATGTATAGATGGATAGATTAGATAGATGATAGATAGATAGATAGATAGATAGATAGATAGATAGATAGATAGATAGATAGATAGATAGATAGATGATAGATAGTCAGAGAACCTTCACAGCTAAAAGTCTCACATCCACCTTGAAGTACTAGAGAAATTTCACCCAGATGGACCAGGGGCTTTTTTCAAAATTGTCTAAAGAAGAGCTAGTAAATACTTCCAAAATCTGTCCAGTGGGGTTCTAGAATATCAGACAGAGTAGATGTACAGCTCTTTTTGTTATTTAACCCAACATTTCAGTCTGGATGGATCAAATCTGCTTTCCATCAGTAGAGAATGTCTTCATGCAGGTAATTCTGTTGCAAAAGGATCAGCCTGCAGCATCTACCATAATTCAGTTTATCCTCAGGGGTAACCAGGGTACAGTCCAGCTCTGCTGATCCTGAGATCTATTGGATTAGACCAGTTGGACAGGCTGACCTGAAAGCTTAGTTTGAAACGGTGTCATTTAATCATGTGAAAGACCTAATATATGGAATTGATTTCGTGTATTTAGGTACCTTACAAGCTTATTCAGAACTTGTTCACGGTGTCACCATCATAAATTCACAGAAATATATATTGCCACATTCAAAGCAATGATGTCATATCTCATCCTAGAAAGAACAATGACTATAAATCAGGAGGATATGTCTGGACTGTCAGAAAATATGGATGTATATGTGCATGACTACACTTCCCCATGGGAGTAGCACGCCCAAGACATGGAAAGTTGTCAGAAATCATTTCTACATTCATATTTTTAAACACTAATAATACTGATATAATGGCCAGTATGTCATTGTGTTTAATCTATTACAGAAAACAATTAAACTACTAGAGCTTAATGAATTTTTTTTCAGTTCTTAATGGTCAGAGTAATATGTTTTGTAGCCTCATAACTACTGTTAACGTAGAAGTGACAAAAGTAATACTATAGCACAACGATTAAGCCCAGTAAGAGAGAGGATGGTTGATCCCATGTTACTGTAGTTAAGAGCTGTCAGTTCAGGTGTGCCTGTAACACACTCTAGCTCAGGTACAAATCCTTGTGCATCCCTACCTACACTGTTAGAACTGATTACATTACCTACAAGATCATAGAGTCACAAACTCCCTTGACCTTCTGGCAATATTTTGTCTAATGCAGTCCTGGGCACTGTGAGCTCCTCTTTAACACAAGGGCACACTGTTTGCTCATGTGCAACTTGGTGTCCACCAGGGCCCACAGCAAAGCTGCTTTCCAAGAATACATTTTATAGTGGTGCCTGAAGGCAAAAATTTTTCTTGAGGGCAAGAATTTAGCAGAGATCAAAAAAATATCTGGTAATTTTCACAACGATATTATCTTAAGTCCTTCCTGACTGGTGATGCTGAACATTTTGGAAGCAAAGTACATGTCTTCACATCTTCAGCTTAATGGTGTTTGTTGGATATGAGTGGAGATTATTCCACATCTGGCTGCTGGAAGAAGGAAAGTTGTTCAGCATCACTCTGTGGCATGTGATGCTGCCCACTGTCAGTGACTGGAAACCAACCCAAGTAAACTTCAGACCCAGTTTGGTACACCAGTTCTAAAGTGTGGAACAGCTACAAGACTAAAATCCTTCATGGCATTTCTCATGTTACCTAAAAGTGAAAAGTAACTCATATAATTTTTCAAAGCTACTAAAAGGTAGCTTTGATTAACTGATTAACTCTGATTAACTGCTCATCATCTTCTGATGCACATAAGGTACTCTAGTCCCCCTGGAAGGTTGAGATTTATCCTGACATCTGAAAACTCTGATATGTACCACCCAGCACAATATAACTTCTGTTAACTGATTCATATGAGTCATTATAGGGGAGATAAACAAAGGATATCAGCACCCATCTCCTGTATGCCAGATTTCACATTGAATGGTTCTTTGAGTATTGGATGTGTATTCATTTTGCAAACTAGTGTCAGGAGATGAAATCCAAACTCAGAATCTTTTTATTTCTTTGGTTGAAACACTTCCAAAATTTCTTTTGTCTCAGATAGTCTTTTATGACTTTATTCAAATTTTACCTTTCCCCTGCTGACCCATCAAAGTGGTTTCCTCACTAAAATTGTCATCCTGCACAAATGGTGTTGTCATGCTTCGTAAATCACACAGACTTTGAAGCAGCTGTTCGTTCACAGCTACTGAAAGGGTTGGAGATGAGCATATAGGACTCCACACAGGAATCTTTGGGCAGTTCCCAGAAGGAAAGTTGTTCAGCATCCCTCTGTGGCATGTGATGCTGCCCACTGTCAGTGACTGGAAACCAACCCAAGTAAACTTCAGACCCAGTTTGGTACACCAGTTCTAAAGTGTGGAACAGCTACAAGACTAAAATCCTTCATGGCATTTCTCATGTTACCTAAAAGTGAAAAGTAACTCATATAATTTTTCAAAGCTACTAAAAGGTAGCTTTGATTAACTGATTAACTCTGATTAACTGCTCATCATCTTCTGATGCACATAAGGTACTCTAGTCCCCCTGGAAGGTTGAGATTTATCCTGACATCTGAAAACTCTGATATGTACCACCCAGCACAATATGACTTCTGTTAACTGATTCATATGAGTCATTATAGGGGAGATAAACAAAGGATATCAGCACCCATCTCCTGTATGCCAGATTTCACATTGAATGGTTCTTTGAGTATTGGATGTGTATTCATTTTGCAAACTAGTGTCAGGAGATGAAATCCAAACTCAGAATCTTTTTATTTCTTTGGTTGAAACACTTCCAAAATTTCTTTTGTCTCAGATAGTCTTTTATGACTTTATTCAAATTTTACCTTTCCCCTGCTGACCCATCAAAGTGGTTTCCTCACTAAAATTGTCATCCTGCACAAATGGTGTTGTCATGCTTCGTAAATCACACAGACTTTGAAGCAGCTGTTCGTTCACAGCTACTGAAAGGGTTGGAGATGAGCATATAGGACTCCACACAGGAATCTTTGGGCAGTTCCCAGAAGCACAGGTGCAATGGAAATCCATGTGCCTGGTAACTGATTACTCTACAAGCTCACTGAACCAGAGCTGTGCAAAACTATCCTCTTGTGTAAATAGACAAGAAAAATGGGACAGTTGGCTTGGCAAGGTGTTGATGCAAAAATTAGCTATGGAAGTAAAATATATGGCTGAGGTTATACAACCAGTGAACAAGGGCTGGGCCAGAAAGAGCATTTGTTCCCAAGTCCTTCAGAACTAAAACCAAGGGCAGAGTTCAAAAATAAATGCCATTACCTGAAATGAACAACTGATTCATCAGACTCTGATCCCTGGCTTGCCACACACAACGGGTGGCTACTTCAGCAGAGCAGGTTGTTACGACCCATCCCAGAAAGGGGGAGGGGGGTAACCCAGGTTCTTATTAATAAATCCCTAGGGGTGGATTAAAGTGAAACATTAGTGAATAATCAGTGTTTGAAAACATATATATGTAGGGTTTATTTTAGAACAACTTTGTTTCAAAGGTAAACAGGTGTGTTGCCATTTTGGGTGTTATCACCTGTATCTCTCATCTATAGCAATGTGGTATAAAAATAACCTTTAGGGGAAATGCATAAGGGAGAGGAAGGGAAAGACAGGATAAAGCTAAGGGAGAGGAAGGGAAAGAAAAGATGAGAGTGGAAAAATGCGTATGGTCACTGCCCACAGGGTCCAGCAATGGAACGTGGTAGTTGCAGCTTCCTTGTCTGTCAGTTGGAGTGGTGGCCTTGATCCCTTGGGAGTGGGGGTGGGAAGCCCACTCACTCAAAGAACTTATAAATTATTATATCCATGGATAATATCACAGGCCAGCCATGAGCCTCCAATGTCTCCTGGGCTTGCACAGAGTTCCTGTTAAGGCTTTTCCCACCTTCCAGCATTGGCAGGGGTGATGGGCTTTGATGGGTCAACAGCCATCTCTTCCTAGCCTGCAAAGTCCCCTGGGGATTCTAGAATGTGTAAAGCATTAACCCTTTCAGTCTCTTACATATAGATACATTTAGGAACAGACCCACTACAACAATTCTAAAGTCCATGACACCCATAGCCCATTGTCAGCAGGAATATTTTTGCCATAGATCTCCAATACTCTGGTCATACCTATTCTTGTAAGTTATAAAATGCCTTCACTTGTCCGTTGAGCCACCCCAAGGTAAAGCAGAGCTCTCTGGTCATAGCCACACTGTCAGACACTCCTACTACCCGCTCTAGGGTTGTTGTGTATTCAAAATGTCACCTGAAAATGGTCACTGGCCTCTGCTAACATCTAAAATAAAACCAAAAATCTTTCAGAATCTGTGAAGCAGACCATGCTAAAAAGGTGTGCCAGGAACCATGTTAACAGTTTGGCAATATAGAGGATTAAGTTTCAGTGTTTAGGAAATCACCAAGCACTGTTTGATTTACTAGTATGGGCTACCTTAATTATCCAAACTCATACACCTTAATTACCCAAAACAACTGATGGAGCCTCTCTTCCTGTTGTCTTGTTGGATGTCACTGCTCATAAAGGCAGTGATTTGAGAGCCCTGCCGACAGTGATGCCATGTGATGTGAACTGACAGTAAGTATCAAGGAGACATGGTTTACATTATTTTCCACAGATGAACTATTCCACAGTTATCCTACTCTACCACATTCTTTACCTTTCTCTCAATTTTGTTAGATCCTTCCTGAATCCCTCAATGTCAGTGAGACATTTGTCAAAGATAGTAAGGATAATCTTCATTATCTGGAAATCTGGATCTGTAGAAGCTTTTTCACTTCAAGATAACAGATGAATTTCAAATAAAACTAAGTGTGCACACACTTCTAGTTGTAATCTCAGGCATACTGGAAACTCTTTCCTAAGTAGACAAGCCCTGAGGGCCATGCCAGTCACTGAGAAGGGAAAAAATCTCACTCACCCATACAAACTAAGAGAAAACTTCACATATCTGCTCACATCAGTGTAAGCTGAGAATGTTGTGAACACAAACCATGACTGCATCAGTTTCTCCAATTCTTGTAGGGTTATATTGCTATCATATATTTTCTATGCTTGGTGTTACAGAAAGAGCAAGATGACACAAAGATACACAAGGTCACAAGCAGCATTAATGACTAAATACAAGTTTTGCATGCAGGTTCTTTTATCTGGACTGACAAGACTTAGAATAGTGCAGCTGTTGTTGCTGTTACAGCAGGAGCAGCAGCTGGATAGAGAACCACTGAAAACCTGGGGTTTGACATTAGTTGAACTATTTTACTGACACTTGTGTGAATGGGTCAGTTTTTGTCCTCCAGGCAGAGGAATAAAGGTGTTGCAAGAACAGCATGGGCTGACAGAGAGACTGACACATGAAACTAAGAGGAAACATGGCATTGTTTAATTCTTTTTGTAGGTTCACTTCTAAGTACTCCTTCACACTCACCCTCCAGCAGTTTAAGATAACTTCATTTTTTGCAGTGAAACATGGAATTCCCTCACCACTTTACAGGAGGGGTTCAGCAAGAGGCATCCATGGTTTTGAAGTCTATACAAACCAAGCATAAAGCTCTCCCTGTTCTAGCTCTGAGGGCCACCTGTGATGAAAACAACCACAACCTAAGTTGTCTTATTTCCCTTTTACTTGCAAGATTCCCTTAAGGCATATTTTAGGATCTGCAGAAACTCATACACATGAAAAGCAGAAGTTCCCAACCCCTAGGAAAAAAAAAAAAAAAAAAAGAATACATGGACATAGAAACAGATACAGCTGCAAACCTGTTCATGCTAGAAAGGGTAGCTAACATGATACAGCATTTGAGCTCAGCTAAGACCTCAGCTTGAAAGTGCTTGGAGGTCTGTGCCCACTAAATCTATCATTTCTGACATATGAGTGACAGAAATGGAGTTTCTGCAGTTTAACCACTCACTGCTTGTCAGCTTCATCAAGGTGAATGGCCACCTTCACTCAGTTAACTGAGACAAAATGTGTTAGCTGACATCACCAGGAAGCTTTGGATGGTAACTGAAGTAACTGAAGTTGATGGATCCCACTCTTTTGGGGCAAATAAAAGTCGTTTTTGTGGAACAGAGGGAAGCAGAACTCTATGGTGGGCTCAAAGGAGTCTGAGCTATCCCAAGACTACTTCCAAGTGCAAAGCAATTATGATCATGACTTCCCAGGGAAACTGTAATGAATTTTAACAAATTTTGTAGCCATCAAAGTCCAAAGAAAGCAGTGGGTAAGCCTCTGTGACCTGCTGCTTGCTGTCAGGCATCTCTCAGGCTCCTTATCCTAAAGGATCTAGTCACATAAATATTTCATCCTCAGGAAAAAAAAGTTGTGGTCCACGGGCAGAAATCAGGTGAAGTCACAAATGGATTTAACTCAAAATGTGTTGGCAGAGGACTGGTGACGAAAAGAACCCCTCAAAAATACTTGAAGCAAGAGCAAAATATCTTCCCAGCAATTAATCCACATCTTCTCATCAAAATCACTACCAACCAGCAAGAAGCTAAATATCCCCAAAATCAAGAACTCATTGCGCAAATGTTTTTCTCTGGGAAGAGATGACACTGTCACAGGTGCTGTCTCACAGCACATTGCTTAGGAGAGTCCTGGGACATACTCTACTGATGGCAAGGAACACACTGGAGAGACATACATGTGCAGAATAAGTCTCTGGATGGAAATATGGGCCCAGCTGCTTTAAACAGGCAGGATGGAGCAGGATGTCAATATTTGAAACAGCTCACTGGTCATGGATAATATCTCCCAGGCTCAATCTCCAGTTCCATTTGGACTATTTCAAGGATAAAGGGCTTCGATTCTTTAAAGGATAATTATGAGATCCCTCAGAGTAATTGTATTTTCCTGGAGGGGAGGTTTGCCATATGAAAATAGACAAGAACATCCAAATTCATTTCATCCAGGTTTTCTTATTGTCCTCCATGGATGTTAGAGTGCTATTATTTTAGCAATTGTGCTGGTACAACATGGTATAGCTGCTGAGAGAGCTCCCAAAAACAGCAGTTGCCATTACAAAGGTCTCAGCATGTACACTTTACACACTCATTTTTATTACTGATAAAGTAATTACTCCTGAAAGATTGTCCATCATTACTGCTTAATAATTTAACCATCGATTTGATCCTCAGACGAACTGGCACCCAGCATCAGGAAGATTATTGTCATCAAAATATTAAAAACCCCAAACACTTGTTTACTGAGCTCCTATATTGAAGAATTGGGTTTTGCCCAGTTGTACAGTGATCCAAAAATAACATTGGTTAATAGGCAATAAAACTTTTGGCAATATCTCCACTTACATTTAATTTTTCTGCTCTCTTAGCCAGAAGAAAATGTTTTGGTTTTCCATTTAAAAATTGAAAATAGTCACTTCAGTAACTATCCATGTCTAACTAATGCTCTGGTTTACTATGCTTGTAAATTGTTTATTCTTTTCCATGCTCTCTCCATGATGGGAGCAGAAAACAAAAGCTCTTGGAATCACTGCAGATTTAAAGATTAGTCCTCCTCTTCTCTTGCCTTCACAGATACATTTTCTCTTTCTTTCCTACTGGCATGTAGCTGAAAACATATATCCTAAAAGTTCATGCCCATCCTTAACGAGCAGCAACTTTGGATCAAAACAAGTTGAGGAATTTCTCTCTATGAAATGAAGACTTAGAGAATTTAATAAGGGAATTGAGGGAGAAAAAAAATCAGAGAATTTAATCAAGATAGAAAGTGGAAATCAGAGTACAACTGATACCTCTCATAAACTGTTGTATGTCATACAACTTTCATAGGCTGTAGCAACGGAGGGAAAATAGCAGAGACATTGTTTCAACAATGACATTTGTGTTTTTATTTAAATTAGTTTATTTTTAAACTAATTAAATTTAGTTTGAAGAGTAGGCATTAAACATACTGTGAACCCAGCCATGTACAAATGTTTCTGCTGGTGAACAGGATCTGAAGAGCCCTAGTGCCTGACTACAAATCATTTAAGTTTGAATGCCAGACTGTCTGGCAGAGGCAAAAACTTGTCTGGAGACCCCTCCACCCTTTCAGACAGAGATGAGGAACACTATAGGCAAAGAGGACTAGATGTCAGCATGACTTGTAATTCTTACATTTTCGCTGTGGTCTAATGTATTTAAAGTTATGAACTAGTCATTTTAGTATATGTAGGACCAGTTTTCTTAATTATCTCCACTGCCTCCATCTACCTGGGAGTCTTCCCAGTGCTCTGCTGTGGTATCCCCTCACTTGCACCCATGACAGGATCTCAGCAGGTAAAAACCACCTTTGCTCTTTTGAGTTCTCCAAACAGCAGAGAGGTAGCGTTCAAGGTGTTCCCTCCCAACCCTGTGTGGGATACTTTGGCAAGAGGTTTCCATTCCTGCTGACTCAAACCATATCCTTAATTCCTCCACACCACACACAGGAGCTCAGATACGCCCACAAAAGCTTCAAGTGCACTAACAGAAATTAAGAAATCCAGCAGAGAAGGAAATCATACACCTCAGTTTATTTGATTTAGACATTATTAGCTAAGCCAAACACACTAATACTAACATGGGGCTTTCAAGATAATGAAGGACATGGTCAGACCTTGACCGTCAAGAGCAAGCAGGCACCTTCTCTGTCCCAGAAGAACAGATTTAGCAAGATTGGAGAAAGCTATTCATCATGGAAATGTCAGACTGGTACTGCTCAGTCTTCTCACAGCTTTTCTACAGCTACTCATCCTTTTTAGGGTTGCAGGAAAATGACTGGATCACTCCCTAAGCCCTGGGCTGAAGATAAGTTGTCTGAATAGGACGTGGGAAACTGCTGGACATAACAGCTGGAAGTTGCTGGATGGGAAAAGAGCAATGTGCAAAGCTGACAAAAGTCATAGCATCATGAGGGATAGCTCACTTTTCATATCGCATACCTTCTATTTACAGACAAGGGAAATGTATATAAGAAGTGGCCAAACTTCACAGACAGCTGAAGGGGACCTTTTAGGGAACAGTGTCTTGCAAGGCCACAGTGTCTAGAGAACCTGTCAGTAATACAGTATGCACAGTACAAGTAAGCAACAGTTTTGAGAATACCAGACTTTGAAATTGATGTAGCAAACTGAGGTCATTAAGGAAAAAAGTCAGTTATTGATGGTTCATTGATGTGGGATAAGATTGGGTCAGAGAAAAAGAAGTGCAAGGACACTGAGAAATGTCATCCAGAGACAGCAAAGTTGAACAAGCCTCACTGAATTTAAACCATTAAAAAACTTTCAAGAACTTTAAAACTATATTCCTCTTTAGAAGACTCAGAAAATTCCTTAATTTCCATATCCCATATTCAGCCTACACTTATAATTCTGTGCATCAGAAGATCCCAGCATACTAAAGGTCTTTCCATCCTGGAAGAACATATCTTTCTTAAATGCACTTTACATTATTTACATTATTTTTCCTGACTGAAAAATTCTAGTTCAAAATGGGCTCCTCCAATTTTAAATCACCTGTTTGCTAGATATTAAACAGTCAGAACAAAACACACAGGTAATGAAGTACCTGTGGACGAGTCAGGTAAAAAAAACAATAGAGAAAGATGTTCTGATTTAAAACAAAGAACACAGTATGTTAGAAGCTGACTGTGTGCAATTACTTTGGATGAAATTTTATAAGTTGTCTGAAGGGATTTTGTTGCTGTTAAAAAGTCTATTTAAGCCTTCTTTTCCCACTTGCTGATATACAAACAGCCCACAGAGCAGTCTCAGCCTGGTATTTCCTTTGGGATCAAGCTATAATTTTGAACACTATACATTTAAGCCTTGAATCCCAACACATCATAAAAACAAACAGCAAATAAACAGAAACAGCCATCAGACACATTGAAAGAATTTCAAAAGAGAAGGAGATTAAGTTCTGAGAGCCCAATTGCTCCTTGCAGAGCATTTTGTCAGTTTGTTTCCTTGCTAACACACTGGATCCACTCTCTCATGTCCTTCAGACCAGGACTGACTGTCAAGGACAAGGATCCCACAGCTGATTCCCTCCTTCAAACCCCAGTTCTTTTTCTTTTCACTCTCCCATTCTCTGAATATATCCATGTTTTTCCACCTACAAGCACCTTCTGGTCACCCCCACCTTGAAGATGATGGATGTCCATCATTTCCAGCTTCTCTCACCCTTTCTTCGCCTAATGTACTGAGAAAACATGATGTTGGAGCAGTAACTGTGCAGTTTCATATCCATGCCGTGCCTTTGCTGAACTCTTTCAACCATTGTCCTTTGGATGTTGCCTGTATGTAAACCCCGGTTTCCTACAGAACTTTGTAATACCTCCCACAGCAGAGTCTTCATCCTTTTATCAACAAGGTAACATTGCATAATAAATCATGCCAAAATCAATCATAGAATCATAGAATCAGCCAGGTTGGAAAAGACCTCTGAGATCATAAAGTCCAACCCTTGATCCATTACCACTGTGGTTACTAGTGCCATATCCAGTCTCATCCTAAAAACCTCCAGGGACAGAGAAGCCACCATTTCCCTGGGCAGCCCATTCCAATGCCTGATTACCATCTCTGTAAAGAGTTTCTTCCTAATATCCAACCTAAATCTCCCCTGGCAGAGCTTAAGACCATGCCCTCTCGTCTTACTGATAATTGCTTGGGAGAGGAAACCAACCCCCACCTGGCTCCAACCTCCTTTCAGGGAGTTGTAGAGAGTGACGAAGTCACCCCTGAGCCTCCTCTTCTCCAGGCTAAACAACCCCAGCTCCCTCAGCCTCTCCTCACAGGACTTGTACTGGAGTCCCTTCACCAGCCTGGTTGCTCTTCTCTGGACCTGCTCCAGCACCTCAATATCCTTCCTGAACTGAGGGGTCCAGAACTGGACACAACACTCCAGGTGTGGCCTCACCAGCACTGAGTACAGGGGGGAGAATCACTGCCCTGCTCCTGCTACCACACCATTCCTGATCCAGACCAGGATGCCATTGGCCTTCTTGGCCACCTGGGCACACTGCTGGCTCATGTTCAGCTTCCTGTCAATCCAAACTCCCAGATCCCTTTCCACCTGGCTGCTCTCCAGCCACTCTGTGCCCAGCCTGTAGCTCTGCAGGGGTTGTTGTGGCCAAAGTGCAGGACCCAGCACTTGGCCTTGAACCTCACCTTGGAATCAGCCCAACTCTCCAGCCTATCCAGGTCCCTCTGCAGAGCCCTCCTGCCTTCCAACAGGTCGACACTCCCCCCCAGCTTGATGTCATCTGCAAATTTGCTAATGGTGGACTCAATCCCCTCATCTAAATCATTGACAAAGATGTTAAACAGAACTGGGTCCAACACTGATCCCTGGGGGACACCACTGGTGACCAGCTTCCAGCTGGATGCAGCCCCGTTCACCAGCACTCTGGGTCCAGCCATGCAGCAAGTTCCTAACCCAGTACAGAGTGCCCCTGTCCAAGCCATGGGCTGCCAGCTTTTTGCAGGAGAATGCTGTGGGAGACAGTGTCAAATGCATCATTTTACCTGTGACTTTGGACAGATAATTACCTGATTATCAACACTGCCCCAGGTCTGGTTTTGTTTCCATGTGCAGCACAAATGAGTGCTGATCTTTTACTAAGATTTCTCAGTATGGCTGTGGAACAATTGCACCGACCTGAAGCTATTTAGAGGTCAGAAAGTGGTATTTTCATAGGATCTTGGTGTACTTCTCCCTCTTTTTTTCTCTTTTAAAATCTTAAAACTTATACGCTCAGCAAAATCCCCTAGCTTTGAGTTTTCAGTGTGACTGGAAGTGATTACAACTCAAATACTGGATTTTCCTTTCAGACATGATGCAATAGAATTACAAGGATCCGCTGACATTCTTGTCATATTTAAAAAATAAGAAAAGGTATGGTTTTGTAATTCTTTCTGCTGTCTGTGATAGGATTCCTTCTGCCTCTCACACACCTCCCTTAATTCCCATATTCCAATTAGATCTGATTGAATCCTTTCCAATGCTGACCAGCAAGGAGCTGCACTTCACATCCAATTCCCACAGATTTAAATAAAATCAAATGGTACAAGATAATGGTGTCTTGGTCTTTAGGTCCTAAAGTGGGGGATTACATGTCAAAAAAACTATTCCCTGTATAAGAACAAAGGGGAAGACCTGTAGACCATCAGGGCTATAGCTGCAGGGTTTATTTATAGCTGAGGCAAAATACATCACATAGAAACAACAGCTTCCAGATAGTCTGTAAGAAATTTCAGGGGAAATAATGATCTTTGGGAAAGTCCATCTTGCTGTACATGGTTTTCATAAAGTGTACCCTATAAATGTGTTTACAAAAACAGAAGCAAAGAAAAGTCTATATTTTTAATCAAAACAGAGAGGGAAGAGATCACTTTCCTAGTGCTGCAGAGCATGTAATCGGTCTCTTGTCATCCTCCACTGCCAAAGAATTTTCCCTACAGAATCATTCCAGAATGTCTTTTATTAAGAAACAGTATTTACTGAAAAACAGCAAACATAATTTTTTATCTGAGTCTTTTCCATCTGTTTTTTACCCAAAGTTTTCTCTCTATGCAGCAGGATTTATATAATCTGAGTGCCTAGTTGAATCCTATCGATAGACTTCTTGAAATTAGAGTATTTCTGCCCAGAAACTAACAACTTGACAGTAGTGGCCAAAGCACTGAGACACCAACCATGAAATCCTGCAAGGCACCGTAGATACCTCCAACCCAGGCTATAGATGTTCCATCAGAACTGGATGCACCCATCATCTGATACCCTGTAAAGGACAAGGTTGGTTCCCCAGCTCAAAGAGGCTGCTGGTACATGCATTTCCTCAAACTGTTTCGTGTGCATCTCATTTCTAAGCTTCTTTCACATTACTTTCTTGTGGTATGTGGCAGGTGTCTTATAATGGCATATTTACTTATTGTGTATGCAGTGCTCACTGGAGCGAGGTGTGTGCTCAGCTGTGTGGCAACAGTGTAAGGTCTGTTGGTGAATTTCTATTCTAAAATAAGAAATCTATCCTTTTAATGTTGCCTGAAACAATCACTATCTTCCACCAGTATGCCCAGCACCATCACCCACTGTATCAGCTGGTTTTGTTTGCAAATATTCTAAGAGACGTGCAGAAAATTGCATTAGGCCCAGTGCACCACTGAATTTGTACATAGATTTTGTACTGGTCTTTCTATAAGAGCTGGTCCCACACGTCCTCCAGTCATACCCTTTCTGTGGCCAGAGTTTTCCTAGAAGAACTACAGAGGAACACAGTGTGAAAGGCAGGTTTCATCTGCCAATAAAACTCTCCATCTTTCTGAATATTTTAAAATGTTCCCATGCAGACCTAACATAACCCAAAGGCCCTAAAAATATTGTTCGTTTAGTTAGCTTGTGTTATTGCAGTTGGTTGGCTCAGACTGCATGTTATTAAGTGTTTAAGAGGACTTAAGAGTTACTAGTTCTGGACATGCTGATTTAAAAAAAAAAAAAAAAAAGAAAAAAAAGCGCGATTTTTAATGATGCAAAGACAGATCAATGCATTTTCAGTTTTTCATTCCCCAAAGTGAGTTACTCACTATGTGTTCTGCATACCCATGCACAAGCATTGTCCCTGGGGGTACCCACTCATTGAGCAGCAATGATGGGGTCTGAGTCCTCCAATTAAGTGCCATTATACGGAAATTACCGATGGGAGCCAAGACTTGGAGGTTACATCTCTATTAACCTGTTCTCTAGCACTGAGACCAAGTGACAAAGTCTGCACACATGCATATTGTTAGCCTCCTTTATCCTCTAGAACAGGGTAATGCATCCAAACTACCTTTGGGGAGTTCTTATGATTATAGGAAAACTAGGAATTGACAAAAAAATGTAAATCACCTATGAAAAACTGTTCTACCCTGAGAGCAATTAAATACCTTACAGAGGAGGAAAGAGAAGCTGTGAAAAGCCCATCCTTGGAGATGTTCAGATTTTGACTGAGCACAACCTCTGAGCACCTTGCTCTAACTGGACCTGTTTCAAACAGGGTTAGATCAGGCGATTTCCAGAACTTTCTTCCAACCTAATTTATTGTAGAAATAAATGGAATTTATTCTAGGAATGCTCCTTGGTCTTTGCTAACTTCCAGAAGGTCTTTGGGAAGCGTTTGAGAGACTGTTCTGACATAACCATGCCAAGCACTTCACAGTAGATAGGATCGAGTTCCAGTGCTCAGTGATATTCCCTGTCACTGGTTAATTTTCTAGAAGAGATGTAGACAGAGATGCTGGTATTCAAATCACACAGAAAATCTGTAACAGAGAAGGAGCTTTAGTGCCTTCTCTCCTCTCTGAGGCTTACTCTGTATCACCTGGTATTCCTCCTCTTATTTGTTAGAGCATCCAGCTTAGAGTGTGGTGAAATCTTGACATGGCTTTTAGTTATGATGTTAAGGTTCTTGTTGGAATAGTATTTTCATGTTCAGCTGTTCCTTTCTGATACTAACCTCCAACTGAGTACAGATCACCTCTTTTGTAAGCAAGATTAAGAGACTTTAGAGACTACGTGAGACAGGAGGTATTACTGACAGAGTGGCTGTCATGTTCTTTTCAGAATCTGAAACGTGGTGAATGGCTTGCAGTCACAAAAGACTAAGAACATCAGAGACCTTTAAATAAAGACCTTAGAACTAAATCTGGCTCCTCACTATGTGATTTTAAATATGACACACTCTCACCCTGAAATCTGCATCCAGATTTATTTCTCTGTGTTACTGAACACTGTCTATGTCTACTTTTTTTTTTTCCAGGTAGGTGACTTTTTTTTTTGGCCTCCCTTCTAGGATGACTGGATGCAAGTAAACTCTGATTTTAAAGTGTTGGGATTAACAAAATCAGTAGGACTAACCACATCAAGAAAGAAGTTCTACCTAATTCTGCCAGCTACTGGATGAGCATGTGTTAACATCAGAAAAACCCTGCAGACAAACTATGCTTCACCTCTCATGATTGCTTTAGAGGTCATAATCTGGAGCAAAATTGTGGCATTTTTGGGGAAGTAACAGTAGTTATGACTTTGATATCTGTGCATGAGAAGTGCTTTGCCATGATTTCACCATAGCAGGGTAGAATGATCAGCATGAAACCATGCAATTTGCCAGTGGCAGATCCAGAAGAGCTGGCTCTGTGGAGTGCCAGCAACAGCATAACTTCAATTTTTTTTCTTCTTTGAATGAACTATATCCCTATTTACTAACAAAGCCATTTACTCCTGTGGCTAATCTTTCCAAGTATGTGAGAAATATTGATTGGTTAATGATCTTTACAAGGGCATGTAGTGATAGGACAAGGGGGAATGGATCTAAACTGAAAGAGAGTAGGTAAAGATTGGATATTAGGAAGAAATTATTTACTGTGAGGGTGGTGAGGCATTGGCACAGGTTGCCAAGAGATGCTGTGGATGCCCCATCCCAGGAAGTGTTGAGACCAGGTTGGATGGGACTTTGAGCAACCTGGTGTGGAAGGTGTCCCTGTCTTCAGCAAGGAGGTTTGAACTACATGATCTCTAAAGGTCCCTTCCAACCTAAATCTGACTTCATGATTTAGCATTCAGGCTTTGTCCATAAGATCACTGACAGATGGCCACAGTGATCTCTCTGTAAGTGGAAATGTAATATTGCTGTTCCCTCAGCCCACTGAAGAAAAGCATATTTATTACCTACCTTGCATTTGTTTCCTTTGCTGGTTACTTTGCACCTTTCAAGAAGAGTCCCTGGATGCCACTGATAAAGGAGCAGCTCCCTCTCAATGTCAGCTTAGAGGCATCCAATAGATCAGCAGGATATGAAAGAGCAAGGACAACTAATAAGGTGGATAATTTTTCTGCACTAAAAATAAACAGTGAATAAACATTTACATTTAAATAAGCACATTCAGCATGTTCACACATTATATTCTAATTACTTAATAGCTTGAACTTTGTTAAACAGTGCATTTTATAGCATGCATTCAATCTCTCTTACATTGCACTGATGATGCTGACAACAGCAAGTAATTGATCTGGGCTGTGCTTCAGGTACTCAAGTAAATCTTGATGTCTCTCTCTTCCTCACACATTCATTCAATTAATTTCTCCCTAACTTTAATTGACATTCCTCTTTTTTTCAAGGGTTCCCAAACTTTTTTTCCCCAAAGGTGCTTTGTCATTCAACTTGTTTCCTAAAGCCCTTCCAACTTGCACACTTTGGTCTTCCTCTTCTGGCTGTGGATGTATCTTCTCTAAATTGTCCTTCCCCTCAAGTCCCAAATATCTTTCTTTTTTTTTTCTTTTTTTTTTTTTTCCCCCCAGCCATCTCAATGATCTTGCATTTTTAGGGAGGCAGAAGTAGCTATTCAGGGTGATACAAAGCTTTAATTGCTATTGCTCCTGGGGTAAGAGATCCCTTTAGAACCCATAAGTTGGAGGATGGCTGCTGCTAAGTAGAATAAGCAGCAGTAATAAGCTCCCATCTGTATCAGAATGACAAAGAATACAATTCTTAGTGAGAAAAAAAATAAGACCTTGAGAAAACATGTGTTAAGAAAATGGTGCTGCATTAAAAAATTACACTGATGCCTCTCCCTACCTGGTTGCCTACCTTGCTTCAGGCTCTGTGAAGTTAAGGCGCCATCCAGACCAGGTGGGTTACACTTGCTCTCTCATACTAGAAGCTGCATATCTTTCACAGCTCAAAAATAATAGTAGAAGAGTTGCTTAACTGAGAAAATCTCCCCTCTTTTTAAAAATATCTGCTAACAGTAAGGAGCAAAAACATTACAGTAAATTTATGCCTCAGGGAAGTGGCAAAGTCACCCTGGGGATTGTTTTAGTCTACTTGTTCCCAAAAGTCAAGTGTCAGAGACAGTTGTACAAAATAATATGCTATCCTTGATTTTTGTATGCATAAAACCCTAAAGCTTAAGAAATAATTTCTCCAAATTCGAGCTCTTACTCTGATATTTCTTTAGATTGCAACAAGTATTTTAATGTTAAGAACATCTTATCTGTATCCTACTTACGTCTTTAAAAAGGCAGTGATTCATTGCTTCAAGCTGCACTTCCAAAAGCAGCTCATTGCTGAATTTTATAGGAACTATTTTTATCAATGGATAAAAAATAATTTGCAGAATTATGTTTCCTGCTGTTGGAAAAGCTTCCAAATAATTTTTCTACCCCAAGAAAAAGGAAGTTGAAAACCAAAGCGGAATAATTTTAAATAAGTTCAGATTCATAAAGTTTCTCTCATGTTAAATCCTGCTCTTAATTGGGCTGCTGGCATAGCTGTGTGGGGAAAGAGCCCTCCAGATCCATGGGAACCAGGCTAAGTACACAAGTGTGTGCCATAAAGCCACCATGGGCGAAGATGGATTGCAGCTTTATCTTTGCTGGAGTGTATCTGGGAGGACTTGTGTTTATGTAATTGGCTTCTGTCATTTCACAGGGTTTGATCTTGCTAATGCTGCAAAATGATCAGGAATCTCTCAAAGTGTGATCGGTGCAATACAAGGTACAGCTCAGCGTCAGCCAACGAGCAGCTGCAATGTCAGTACAACATGCCAGCTGTTAATGGGGTGTGTGCACTTTGGACCTGGAATTTTATTCATTTTATAGTGAATTCTTCATCTATTCTATGCTATTTTTGCATGTTTCTGATAAGACTGAAATAATTTAAATCCTCTCCAAACACTGAGCTTTCAGTAGTGCCTTGATTACATATACATAACTAAGGGAAATCAAAGTGTTTTGTCAGAAGTCACCATTAAAACCAGTTCTGTAACAATTTAAGATGATAACATAAATACTCACTGAAAAATACTATGAATGTGCTCACTTTAATAGCACCTCAAACCTTGAACAGAGATGAACTTAAACTGCCGGGCTAGATGTCGCACAAATCATGAAAGCAGAAAGGCCTTTTAAACATAAAAGCCTATTTATTAGAACCTATTTATTTTAATAGGAATGTATTAAAATGGAAAGCATGCTTCAAAGAACAAACATAACTGATGCTACAGAGGGCAGAACAGAAGTAAAAGAAAAGGAGGGGACTGGCTTTTGCAGTTTTAGCAGGTCATGTTCCAGTCATGCTTAGATCTTTACCTTTATCTGAATCAAAAATTATATGTATTTGTGGAAGGTTGACCCCCATACATATTCTTACAACTTCATAAAACTTAATTTAATTCCTCTTTTCATTTTGGACATTAAGAGATATGGTACTGGGTTTTACAGTATATTTAGAATAGAAATATAGTAAGAATAGTTCTGCTGGAAGTGACCTACAACTATCATCTAGTCCAACTGCCTGACCACACTAGGCCTGACCAAAACTTAAAGCATTTTGTTAAGGGCATTATCCAAATATCTTAAACACTGGGGCATTGATCACCTCTCTAGAAAGCCTGTTTGAGTGTTGGAGCACCATCTCGGTAAAAAAAAGATTCCTAATGTCCAATCTAAATCTTCTCTGGTTCACCGTTGAGTCCTTCAAACTAATCCTGCCTCAGGATCCCAGGGGTAAGAGCACAACACCTCCTTCTCCAGTTCCCCTCCTCACAAACCTGTAGAGAGAAATGAGATTGTCCTTCAGCCTCCTTGTTTCCAAATTAAAAAAACTCAGAGTCCTGAGCCACTCCTCACACAATATACCTCCCTGCCTTTCTACCAGCAAAAAAAATATGAATCTCAAGCTTTACTTTGAGAGAAGTTTCACACAAAGAGAGTGGGTGGCGTGAAACTGCTTTGGCCCAAGGCTATGAAGAGCTTCCAGGTACCTGTAGCACCAGGACAGTGGGCTTCCTTAACTTTGGGTCATTGTCCTTGTAGAAAACCTCAGTGCTCTCCAGTGGAGGGGTGGGAAAGGAGAGAACAGGTGCACACCAAGATTTGGTCATATCCCTGTCTGGGAATGCTCCTCTCAAAGACAGGATCACCGTCTCCCATGCCCATGGGGCAGCCCTGACTCCCTGCCTGAGGCTCTCCCAGCCTCATGTCAAGGTTGTCCAATCCATGCCTCCCTGATGCACAGGAGACACCCATTCTGGCCCAGCCTTGTCACCCTCCCTCTTCATGGTAATCCCTGCCCAGTCCTCCCCTGCCCTGCCCTCTCATTCTGCCTGCTACTTTGCTGCCCTACTCTGGACCAGCCCTGTTTAGACCCATCATGGGACACTCAAGGCACCAAAAACTCTCCCTGGACATGGCCACCACAGATGTTCTGACTGCTGTGACTCAGCCATGACATCACCAGAGCTGTTAATGCTACATCACTGTGACATGCCTGTTACCTTCCACTATTCATCCAAGAAAGAAAAAATTTTAAAAATATAAATAAATAAATAATATGAAATTAATAAATGTATGTCTCCAGTCTCAGTCACAGCTCCTCATAATGAAATTGCAGGAGACACCTCCCTGTGTTGGAATAGCTTTGCTCAGCATTGTTTACACTGTTTGAACAGACATGTCATGAATTTCGTTTTACTGTAATGTGCTGGACAATTTGGGAACAACAAGTACTTCCCCCAATTATCTTCAATGAATTATTCTAACATGCATTTTGCATTCGTTTAATAGAATAATTAAAAATGCAGAACTACCAAGAACCTCTTCCAGAAGTAAACGTTCAAATGTATACTTTGACTGGTTTAATACTGAACTGTGACTCTGTCTATGGCTCTCATTCAGTTAGACATCTCAGAACTCAAGAAGCAGAACATAAACAACATATTAGGAAATGTTTTTAAAGCCTGTTCCACCTTCCAAGTTTATTTTCAAATAATGCCCAAGATTTAAAGACTCATTTCAGCTGCTCTTCTCGAATGTTATGCTCCAAACATATATTCTCTACAGCAAAAATACACTCCAGGAACAAAAACAGGGCACAAAACATTTTTTTCTTGCTTTGGGAAATGTTCAGCTATATAGACTAAAACTCGTAATACTTTAAAGAGAGAAAAAAAAAAATTATTAGATATTTCCAAATTTTCCAAGGTCTGAGCTTCATTTCCTGTGATAGCTGTGCCATAACAGCCACAAAACTAAGCAGAGATTGTAAAAATGTGTAGAACTTTGCACAATAATGAGTATTTTGACTCTTGCATGGTCAAAATCAATGGAGGAGTTTAGTGTTTATTTCTTTTGAGAAAAATAAAAATAAAAAACAGTTGGGAAGAAGGCAAAATATGCAGTAACTGAAAGGGTGCAGTAAATTCAGCATCCACAGGTCTACTTGCAGTGTCCTACTCTGAAACAGGACACCCTTCTTTACATGCACTTCCCATGTGTAACCACCTGTAGTTCTTGCTTTTCCCCTTTGAGGTAGACTCTGCTGCCTGTTTGGATGCCTGTTCTGACGTCAGTGTCATCAGATCCGTGTATGTACATAACAAGCTGGATATTTGCTGAAAACACCACATTTACAATGTAAATAGGCAATGCGTGTGAACACTTTAAAAACTGCTCGTCACTTTGTCCAGCTGAGCATGAATTCAGCAGTGTGGTGACAAAAACCTTATTCTACAATTTCCAGAAACATCAGTCAAATTGGGGCAATTTTTGTCTCATCTGCTGTCTGAAATTATGGGACAAGCAGAAATCACTTCCCTAATGGGTCAAATGGGCTCTGCTACAGGGCTTGGATAAGAAGCCACATAGCAGAAGTCTGGTCTGGCAGACAGCAAAGTTGCATTGCATTTGCACAGCAGTGCCAGCTTCTGCCTCTAGCTTTGCTTCCTCCCCTCTTCCAATCTGTCTGCTAAGTGAAGGAACCTCATTAACAATTAATCAGCTTCTCTTGGATTCCTGTGTGTGTTATGGAAGGTTTCTAATTATGGGTGGCTTCATTTAAGAATGCATTAAATACTCTGCAGATTTGAAACGAATTCATCTTAGCATAATTAGGTTGTTGGCTCTTTGGTCATCAAATGTCCTTCCATTTCCCTCATGATGGTGGGTTAGATAATGACATTGAAAAATGTAGTAGCTGTCTCTAATGACTGACCCCAGACATTTAGGCATTGCTTAAAATAAATTGCTTGCAGGACACAATTTTTTGCTCATCCCTAACAGTTTCTGGCCTCTATTTTGTCCCCATCATTAGGCTAAAAACTGAAACCTGATCTACTCCTAGGCACAGCAATAATAATAATAATAATAATAATAATAATAATAATAAAGTTATAGAGCTCAAGAAAAAAAATAAATAAAAGACACAATTTATTTCATTTCCAGAGTAGAGACAGCCTTGTGATTCTTTTGGAAAACTGTGTGAGTAACATTTAATTTCAATGGTCAATCTACAAAAGTGACAGGAAGAGAGAAAGAAAGGAACTATTCGTTCAATCCAAAGATAATTATTATTTGCAATCAAAGAAAATAGCAAAAAAACCCCTCCAAATGATCCATTTTGCATCAGACTAAAACATGTTAACTTCATTTTACATTATTAATGTCCTTCGATTTCTTCAACCTAAAGAATTTTGACATGAGCTGCTGTTTCTAAAAAAAATAAAATTTAAAAAATCCATATTTTCATTTAAGTCAAAACCAGTTTTTCAACATTTAAGCCATTCCTCTCATTTCTTGGTAAAGCTACTTGTTTCACAGCAAGCTTCATTTCCCCTGCAACCCATTTTCAAGCAAATTCAATAAACATACACAGAACTTGCCTGCTTGACTTCCCCAGAAAGAGAATTTCAAGTCAGGATTCTGTCCTGCTGCTAAAAACGGGTTGTTTCCATAGCTGTCACCTCCCCTGCAGTGAGGGAGCCTGAAACATCCCTAATGCTTCCCCATGTCTATTAAACCTCTCCTCGCTGGCTGGCAGGAGGCAGGACCAGCCTTGTCTGCTGCAGTTCTGACTCACTTTCTTGGCCCAGCTGCAATCAGTTGGGGAATTCCCTGGAGGATGGATGTGTCGGCACCACAGGTCCTTTGCCATGTCTAAAGGTTAAAGGAGCAGAGCAACACCAGGTCTTCCTGCAACCACCTCCATGGAAGCCATGGAAGCTTTTCTAGATGCCAGGAGCAAGGGCACCAGAGAAGGACTCTGTGCAGGAAGATGCAAGCATCCTTCTGCCAGCACATTTGCATGAGAGTCTGTTCAGCCTTTTTCAACCCATTTTTGTCTGTATCTTTATCCCCAGAAATAAAAAAAAAAAAAAAAAAAATTTTGAAATCCTAACTAGTCAGCAACAAGCATTTTGCCTATCAGAGACTGGTTCAAGGCTGCTAGAAGTGCCCTGAAGGCAACCTGAGGTGGTGAGGAGCAACAAAGCACCCACTGGGGTCCTGCCAAAATGGATCTGTGTCCCACTGGTACCCTTTGTACATCCTGTGTATGGCAAGGGCACAGGGCTGGACTGAGAGAGATCCCCAACCCAGCAATTGCTTCCTTCTCACCACCCATCAGTGTCCAAGGCCACAAAACCTTTTGGGAATGAGAAACCCCTTTCTATCATCAACAATGAAGCTTTGTCCAGATTGGAGTTGGGCAGCAAGTCCATTTCTCATCCAGACATGGAAATGAGGGCTGTCAAGTTTGTTTTGACTTTATTCTGTTGCTTTTCTGACTAAAAAACAGATTAACTATTTAATTCACCCGTTTTCCTAGTGAAACATTTCAGTGTCAAAATCAGAATAAAAAATCTGTAGTTATGAAGTTTAAATTCAACACCTAAATATGTCTATAAGTACAGTTATTTTGATTTGAACATAGAGCCTTCTCTGGCAAAAACCCCACTGTTTAGAACTATTTTGGTTAGGGTTTTGATGTTAACCTTTTGTACTACTGACACATTGAAAAATTTGCTCTGTTGATATGGTAACCAGACTTTTCTCTGAAACGAAGAATTATGTGATCTTTTAGGAAAAATCATAGACCACACAAATTTGAGAGGGAACACCAGAGGGTTTTGTGCAGTTCTGCCTTAGTGGACAGCTCCAAGGATTTGATCCTGAGCCTGCAGCCACTGGTAGTACAGTATAAACTTGCACCTCCATTGATTGCAAAGTCCAGTGAAATGGTGATCCAGGTGTGTTCAGTAGGACACTCAAAGGCTTCTTCAAGCCACAGCTGTTCACATTCTTGAGCCAAACTGTAGCAGCTCAGTGTGATCCATGTCATGTTACTCATGCAGTAGAATAATGGCTTTTATTTTTTGCAAATTGTGCAAAGGATACAATCTATTCCTAAAGTATCTTCTTATTCCTCAAGGATATTCCTATTCCTTTAGGTACTCCTAAGTATGCAATACCTAAAGGGGCTTACAAGAAGGTTGGAGGGGGACTTTTTGCAAGGGCATGGTGTGATAGGACAAGGAGGAATGACTTCAAACTGAAAGAGAGTTGGTTTAGATTAGATATTAGGAAGAAATTCTTTGCTGTTAGGGTGGTGAGGCCCTGCCAGAGGTTTCCCAGAGAAGTTTTGACTGCCCCATCCCTGGAAGTGTTCAAGGCCAGGTTGGCTGGGGCTCTGAGCAAACTGGTCTAGTACAAGGTGTCCCTGCCCATGGCAGGTGGTTGGAACAAGATGATCTTTAGGGTCCCTTCCAACCAAAATCATTCTATGATTATATTCATCATGACCACCAGGAAAACCTCTCTCTGTTGACTCCCCCTCTTTCTGGGCTATATTGTGGAGACAAAATATCATGGCAGGCCCTGAGGTTGCAAAATGAAAAGACAAAGAGGGAGGAACACCTAAGAAAGGCAACAGAGAAACATAGATTTGCTTAGTGGGAGCTCAGACTTCTTCCCTCCTACATTGGGAGTTATAATTTTGAACAGTTATGTTTCAGGTCCAGGGATTGTTGTTTTATGCTCTATGAGAAAGAGTGCAAAAGATCCAGCAACTCTATAAAAAGCCCACAGATTAATTCATAACCATGGGTCAGTTGGGGATGAATTAAACCAGTGGATGGAAAACAAGGGCCAGGCTAAGAATCACATCACATCCAACCTATCCAAAATCTTGACTTGAAGCAGTTGAAAGCTCTTCGGTAAGCAGTTCTTCTTCTGACATTTTCCTCAGCACCATCTATTTCTGATGATTACACTGAAGACAATGTCTGGTATATGGAGAATTTGTTGATTCCAAGGAGCAAACCATTGGATGTCTCAGACATCAATAATCCATTATGTGAGCAGCCAAAACCCAAAATTATACTGATTCCTGTAACTTAAGTGAAAAGCAAATTGCCCTGTTTTGGTTTTATCACTTTGATAGATTTACCTATTCAGTTACCGATTACAAAGAGAGGAAGTGGAAAAAAAGCAGGGACAGTTCTGCAATTTCTGAGGTATCTTCACAGTAGGGTCCAGAACACACTTCAGGAAATGCAGATGTTGGTTTAGCACTTGTTGGAGCAATGAGGAGGAGAGTATTGTCACTAAATCCCTGCAGAGATGGTGGTTAGACTGTATCCCACAGAACAAAGAAAATGTGTAGGATGTTGTTGGGATAACAGAAGGACAGTAAGCTTATAGGACTGCAACAGGGAAAAGAGGATGCAAGAAAAGAGTTGGGGAAGTTGTGAAATGAGTGAGAAAATTTTGCAGTGAGAATTTTAGATAATTTCTGAATTGATTGTATGTTTTAATAAAACTATTGCCAAAATAGGACGTATTGCTAATCTATTTTTCATTCTTCTTTTTATTGTTGATATCAAAGCAGTGTTCTCTTATTGGCACCATCTGCATTCCTGCCTTCAGGGATAGGGGCTCTCAGGTGGGTTTTTTTCCTCTAGTTTGGCAATATTCCATTATAGTGACAGATATTTTTTTTCTGGAGCGACATTTAAGTGAATTGATTTTGAATCTTTGACGTTGTAATCGATACATGTAAAAAAAAATATTAGCTCAAAACAGCCAGTTTCTGCTGTGATCATGCTTTTCTTCCTTAGTACCAGATAAGATCAGTCACTATCTAAATAAAAAGTGCTGCGTAAATACTTTTACCTAAAAGCAAAACTCAACCAAAACAAACAAGCATAAAAAGATCAGAGATCCTGGGTCTTCCCAGTGCTAGGTGATCCAGATGATGAAGCCCTTCCATTTCCTCCACACTTTGAGCTCTCCTCTGAGTGCCTGCCCAATCCATAGGATTAAAATAGGACTGGTCATGTGTCCCATGAAGCAAGAGACTAAAATTCCTCCTGGTTGCAAAGAGAACTATGCAAGACATATATGCCTGTCCATTCAGAGAAATTTTAGTCCCCCTCTTCCTCAAAGTGCATCATTACACAGATGCATTTCTTCCCAGCATTGATGTCTACACATAACTCTGCAGTCACAAATGGAATGTGAGCTTGGGATGTTTTCATGGAGACTGGCCAGAATTAAAGCAGCTTTTGTATTGCCAAGGCACTTACGGGTTATTATGTGTCACTAATTAGTCAAATAACAGATGTAACTCCTGCAGCATGAAGAGCTGTAGTTGTTTTCTCTTGCTTTTCAATTACTGCCCTGTGAGCTGGGACAAAGTGTGTGAAACATGAGGTTATTGTTTTGTATATTTAATGTCCCTGTGAAAAAAGGTGTGTTGGCTCTGTTCTCAAAATTCAAAGGGAATACGGGAGAAGAGACACCGAGGCTGTGCCTCTGTTAACAAATGAAGTATTGCCAGGCTGAAGTGCTGGAAATAATCTCCTCTGCTGGCTTGCTAAAACAGTTCTTCACCACTCTTTCCACTCAGCCATCAGTCTCTTCTGAAAGGCAGATCAAGGACCACTGCATATCCCCACCCCGTTGTGGCAGTCAGACACTCCTGGCAGTGTTATGTCCCTTCCATGCCAGCTGACCTCAAAGCTGATGGGTGGACACTGGTGTAGTGTCTCCCATTGGACACATCCGTGTTTTGTCCCCACTTCTGCTTCTTCTTACCAAACTGTGCTGCACATTGCACCTTTACAGAAGTTTTCAGCTTTTTCCCTCTTTCCAGGCTAAATGGATGGTTCACAGCTATTTGTAATGTTTATGATGTTTGTTAGCTTTTGCCCTTAATTTCCTTAGTGGTCACATGCCACTGCTTACTTCTTCCCACCTGGTTTTCCAGTGATCTATGTCCTCATGGATGTTGTTTTGTCAGGCTGAGACCGACAGCCTCAGCTAATCTGTCTGCTATGATAAGATTCATCCCCCCTTGTCACCAAAGAGCCTGGAAGCAAAGCAGTGGTAAGGATCAAGATCAGCCCTAATGCCTCCTGTGGAATTGAGGAATGTCATGGACCTTTTATGTCCACAGAGTGAATAATGTTAACAAATAAGTGCAATTCCCTAGCATCAGATATGAATACCTCTCAGTACAGAAAATCTTACTCTGTGCACTGACGGGACTTTACAGTTTTCTCTTTCTTGACATAAATTAGGAGAGATCTTAAATTATTTTCCAGATATTGCAAGTAAAGAATTGGTAGGAATTCAACATAACCCTTGAGTTGGACTTCCCAGTCAAGGAAGAAACTTCTGACTACCTTGGTAGCACAAATTCTTCCAGGTTTGCTTTTTAAGCAGCTACTCTATTTGTCCTATTTTGTCTGAACTTTTAAAATGTCATTATGACTGAAAACTGGAATTGTAAATAAACTAGTGATTTCCCTTCAGTGTAGTCCTCAGTTTCTTCATATTCCATGGCTTATGGGAAATCGTATCCATCTTTCCAAAGTACAGTTTTGTTTCTAACATAAAAAATTTTGAATAATTCCCCAGTTCTCCTCAGCTGAGCGTTTGCAGGCACATCCAGAACTACATGCAATCACCCTCACACATTTACACCAGATAGTGAATATTTGAGTAGTTTTCATTATTGAGAGACAGAAGTCAAGAGTCACAAATGGAGCAGCTGTTGATTAAGACTGCTCTGCTAAGAGCCCTGAACCTCTCCAAGTTCTCTAAGAGACAAACTAGGGAACAGCATTAGAGTTTCATGTTGTATCGTGTTGTAGTGCTGAAGAGGCCTTCAAATAGCTGGGAGCAAGCATTTATGGGAGGGTCAGAAACCAGGCTGCTGTCATTATTTCAATGGGTTGCACAGGTAAAAGACAGAATTTAGAGCGTGCATGCTCTAAATCTCTATTTGCCAATGGAAAGGGATATTTTGCATTTGAAAAATCAACAAGTGTTTTAAGAAAGTTAATAGGATCCTAAATGCTAATCTCACACCAGAAAATTTAGCATTTGGGTGCTAAACCTCAGTTGTCTATATGTTAGAATGTTCCTTGGCCAAATGTAGTTCCCTCAGACACACTCCTGGACATGGTTCAAAAATTCACATAAACAAGAAACTATTCCTAATTGCCACTTTGGATGCAGTCACCCTGATTTGAAGGTTAAGATAGTTTAATAACATATATGCAGGTCATTCTGTGCCAGTTGGCTTCAACTACTCAAATCTCTTCTCTCACCATTTAATTAGTTAGTGAAGATACAGCCAAGCCCACCAAAGTAATCTCTTTTACTCCTTTGCCTTTGGTTATTAGATAAATACTAAATATGAATACTTCAAACATCTTGCTAGGTATGTAAATCAATTTACAGGGATTAAGGAGGAGTCTGAGTCATGTGAGATATAAAGAAAATAGTTTAAAATCACAGACAGCCTGCAGCAGAGGGACTTGGCTCTGGACCTCTCACAGCCCCAGTTAGGTAAATATACACTAGTGGACCTAACACAGCCCATTTTTTCCCTTCAATGGGGATTAAACTAACCTTTCTCTGATTACCATGACTACAGGTTTCTTGCTTATTTTGCAATATTTTAGGCTTTATACTGGTTTCGAGTTATGTATTTAGGAATTTTGTGTGTAAAACCAACTTTATTCACATTCGTTTGCTCAGAGTATTTTCACATACATGCAGTGAAGCAAGTCAGATGAAAGTGAGGCTCTTTTCACAATTTTCTGCTCTTTACCTCCTTGAATACACTAGAGACAATACCAAATTTGTGTATATTAGTCTATCCCTAATATTTAACATTAATGTGTGGAAGGGGCACTCAGGGATTCTAACTGCCTTATAATGTTTTTGTTGATTGTGGTAAAATAACTCAAGGCACTTCACACCCAGGAGTAACCAGACCATGATAAGGAGAAAGTACAGCTGTTGGCATCAAGAGAGATATGCACAGTCTGAGGTGTTTTCTTCAGCCTCTAAAACTGTGTTCAGCTATTCAGCACGTGTAAAATGCCTATTTAAAATAAAATAATTTAAAATTGTGGTGTTTTGCCAACTCTTCTTCACTTCGATTGCTCCAAATTACACAATTTTCTCTGAATCATTATTGTATGAGCATAATCTATTAATTACAAGACAGCTGCCCACTGGTTACCACCAAGGATCATTTGGTGATGAAGGATATGTGCCTCTGTTCATTTGCAGACATATAAATGCATGACGTTCTGCTCCGTTCCCAAAGGGGAAAAGCAGCGCAGCATCTTCCATCAGAATTGCCACTCTCTCACCTCATGTTACTGTTAATTTGGCCAGAAGATCTGTGGCTGTTGAGGTTTAAAGGCTTGAGGAAATGCAGCCGTTCTGTTGTTAGCGGAGTTAATAAGGCAAACAAATCCACCTCCTAACTCAGATGGCTGAATCCTGCAGACCATCCCCGGCTGAAGTCAGTGGGAAAGAAGCCAAAGGAGCCTGTGGAAGTCTGATAATGCATGGCTAGCAGTCGGCCTGCCTGCATGTAGGCAGCCACCAAGAAATAAACGTTGATTAAGCTCTGGTCTTATTTAGGGAGTTTAGTGCTGGCCAGAACAGTAAAGATGGGATGAGGCTGAGCAGGTTGAAAAGTAAACTCTGTACACATTTGCATTGCTGTTTATGCTCCTCAGACAGAAAACGATGTTCAGAAATTTATCTAAACAGAAAATCCTATTCAATAGGTAAGCAAGAACTTCATAAATTGCATCAAAGGGAGGTTCAAGTGGAGTAAACGGTCAAGTTGGACAGCTTTTATGATATTTGAGTGTTCAGTTTCATCATTTTTAGAATAAAAACTTATAATTTTCCCTTGTAGGAATATTTTTTCATTTTTTAGTTTTGAAATGCGTTATACATTAATCAAAAATAAAGTGATCTATTTTGTTTGAAATGAAACTACTCTTTTATACCTCAGATCTTCACTGAAATATTTAAAGGGAAGAAAAATTTCAGAAAACATCTCAAACCCCATGGTTTCCCTTTGTTCCATTCATCCTATGAATGCACCCTATATAGAGAGAAAGGGTAACATCATCATCTGTAAGCCAGGGGGAAAAGGCAGATGTTCCCTGAAGAAATAATTGAGAGCAGTTAGATGCAGTTAGACTGGGAAATGGTTCATTCATCTGTACTGGGTGCTGGTGAGGCCTCACCTTAAATCCTGTAGTCACTTTTGGGCCCCTCACAGTAAGAAAGACATTGAGGTGCTGGAGACAGTCCAGAGAAGGGCACCAGAGCTGGGGAAGGGTCTGGAGCACAAGTCTGATAAGGAGCAGCTGAGGGAGCTGGGAGGATTTAGTCTGGAGAAAATAGGGCTCAGGGGGAACCTTTTTACTCTTTACAACTCACGAAAGGAGGTTGTAACCACGTGGGGGTCAGTCTTTTTTCCCAGGTTACAAGTGACAGGTCAAGAGGAAATGGCCACAGATGGCACCAGGGGAGGTTTAGGCTGGATATTAGGAAAAATTTCCTCGCTACAGGGATTTTCAAGCATTGGAACAGGCTGCCCATGGAAGTGATGGGGTGACTATCCTGGAGGTATTTAGAAGATGATGAGATGTGGTGCTTGGGGACATGGTTTATTGATGGGCTTGGCTTGGTTAATGGTTGAACTTAAAGATCTTAAAGGTCTTTTCCAGCCTAAATGATTCTCTGATCCTGAGGTTCTATCAAATACAGAAGAAGAAATGTAGGGTGATCATCAGTAAAATTTGTGTCCATGGAGCAGTAAATGAGAGGAGATCTATTTGACTCACAAAGGAATTTATGTAATTCCTTTGAACATATACATGAGGCCATCAGAAATGCTGAAAATCGAGAAGTCTGGTAGTTCTTCTGGCTACCCTGTGCAAACAGTAGCCAGCTAGTCCAAACCACAAACAACTGGTGTGCAGAAGCCAACAGTATGCAATGTAGAAGGGATCAGACACAAATTTTCCTTCTCACATCCTTCCTCTCACAGTGCACTGTGGGATGTTCTGCCTGGAAGTGGGTTTTTTCCAGGACTGTTTTAAACTTTATTTTTGGACAGGAAGTGGAAATTTCCTGAGAAATTAAATTTTCAGATGCCTTTTCGCCATCTGCAGCGATGATAAGCACCAGGACATTGTGTAACTTGAGATCTTCTCATCAGTGCTCTGTATGACGTAACACAGACCAGTACAGCCACATTGTGGCACAGACCTGCTTTTCTCCAAAATGCAACCTACAGACATTTTCCCCACCTCAACACTTTGTATGACAACCTGATACTACCAGAGTCAAACACAACTTTCTCCCATTCAGTTGAATTAAGCTGAGATTTTATTCCCAGATGACAATGGAAGATGCTTCACCTTTCCTGACCTTGGCAATCCATAGCATTACCTTCTTCCAAAGAGGCAATCAAATACCATTTCACTTGCTGCTCTGAAACAGACCTTTTCAATTCTGGCCTTTCCTTCCTGGCATTTGTGAGCAGATGCTGCAGGGAGCTCTCTAATGCTCTTCCCAAAGCAGTGCTTGCTAGAACAGAAGCCTTTGGCCTTGGCATAAGTGCAGGAGAACGATAGTTTGCTCCTACACCTGCCCAATGTATTTTGCAAACCCCCAGCCATCTGGGCAGAGAAGGCACTTCATTGGGAAGGAAGGCATCCCCCATTGTGAGCACGTTCTGTAAAGGAGTTGCATCTGAATGCTAAATAATAAAAATATGCATCAGCACTTTTTCCACCTGAAAAGAAGACAGCTGTACTCTGCATCAACACTTTGCCCCTCCATCCTTCTGGCATTTTTCAGTTGCTTCTCTAGCTCTGCCCAGCACACACAGTAAATCCTCCTTCACCACACTGCAGTGCACTGTTCTCTGAGGGGTGGAACTAGAGCCATGGTCCATCACTACAGCAAGAACAGAGCTGAGCAACCTGCTGGCAAGGTGTGTTCCTTCCCCATCTATTCCACAGCATTATAAATTATAGTAACTTCTTGTGGTAACTGCAGGCAGAGTCAAGGCAGATCTAAATAACAGCAAGAACTATTAAGATTTTGATTTAAAAGTCTTCTGCTGAAAATGTTTCATCTCCTTAAGACCACGATTTGAGCTAAACTCCCTCTGCTTGTGACAACTCTAAATCAACATTTTAGGTGGGATAGTGATAACTCACATTTTTCCAGTGATTCATATCAACAGTGTTTTGAAATCCCTCAAGAGAACCACATGGATGAGACTTTTAAGGTAATAGAAGCAGTTAGGAACTTTCTTGTGACTTTTTTTTTTCAGTAAGAAGACACTGATGTATTTATAAAAGAAATATTCTCATGAAAGAGTCCCTGAAAAACAGTATTGGTTTTGCTGGGTTGTTTGTTTTGGTTTTTTTTTTTAGTAGCAATAGATTTTTTTCTGGCAGTAGCAGGAGAAGCACAAACAGTCTGGTGTTTAAGGCATTCAAATTTAATATTACAGACAGGGTTACAGCAACCTGCTACTAATCAGAGCTGAAAACTGGAGCCACTTCAGCCCCATCCCAACACAGCCAACAACCAGTAACTCAGAATTCATATTCAGATACTCAAATATTCCTCCAAAACTGCTGACAATTCCTAGAAGAGATTAGGAAGTATTCTAACATATTTCCACTGCAGAAACACTTTTCTCCTGCTCCTCTGTGTAAGAAAACCCATTAAACTATCTCTGTGAATGCTCCCCCAGAACTGAGTTGGGCATGAAAGCACTATTTCCACGCCCTCTCATACAATTTGCAGAGCAGGCACAAGACCAAGCGCTTCATTTCAGTGAGACCCACTAATGTCTCAACTAAGCCTGGATAGATTTTCATGCACTGAACTATATCCCAGCTCCTGCATTCTCCCTGCAGATGACACAGAGCGACAATCCTGAGAGAAGAACTGTAGAAAAGTCTGGGTTGGAAAGGACCTTAAAAACCATCCTCCTGCCGTGGGTAGGGACACCTTCCACTAGACCAGGTTTCTCAGAGCCCCATCCAACCTGGACTTGAACACTTCCAGGGAAGAAACATGACTCCAAGTTAGAAGCCCAAAGCTGATGCCTCCAGCACATCTGATCATGTGGCTAAACCACAGATCCTTCTTTTTCCCCTTCTCCTGACTTCCTTCACCTTGAACACTTCACACATGAGTTTCCCCCCTAAATAGTTGTTAACACAAAATTGTTTTCATTAATAAAAAAGGCCTCCTGAGTGAAAAATTTCTCAGTTAGACAGAACAGGGTAGGTGCAATAATAACTACTATATGACTGCAGGGCAAGAAAAATATTAGAGAAATAAATTATTAGCATTACAAACTTTATTTGGAATAAGTCTTAGAAAGTGCTTTTAGAAGCAATAATAACAGTTATAATTAATGAATGTGCTGCCAAGTATTGACCAAAAGACTCTTACAAGTTCACCTTTCATTTCCTCAGTGCCTGACTACTCAATTTGTTTTCTTATTAAAATCCAAGGGCTTTGTGAAAATGTCTTTGAAAACAATCCTCAGGATACAACTACTCCTTGTAAAAAAGATCATCAAGAGTCAACTTCTGTGCACCATTTTCCTGTCAATACTTATTGTTTTAGAATGTTTGCATGGTATTTTAAAAGTCAGAATAAAAGTACTGTCATATTTGCCTGTCAGATAAATTACATCTTTGAAGACAATTGTATAGGCAACAAAGTGACTCTGGGATCTGAAAAAGATCTGAGTTGGGAAACTCTAAATTTACCAGAGTAAGGTTATTTGGGGAATAAGTAGAAGAAAGGTTATTCAAGAGAAGAGAAGGAATAATATGATAGTCTAATTGCAATTGCTGAATAACAAAGGACCAAATTTTGTTGTCCAAAGGATAACCCAAGCAGCAATGAAATACAGAGAAAAAAAAATACTTTAAATCAGAATTTGCAGATTAAATTTAAATACTAATTTTCCTGGCATATTTTTCCTTCCAATGTTTGCAGTGATAGCATTTTATGCTGCTGTATGCAAGCAAGCAAGAACATTGAAATCACTCAGATTTTGCACAGAAGGATGCTGGGTGGGTTCATCCTTCCCAATCCCTCCACAAATATTCCCAGAAGGGACATCTTGTGTCCTTCACCTGTGCTCACCATGCACTGTATGCCTGGGTGAGCCATCAGTGACAAGGAGTGAAACTCTTAGCTTAACACACATAAATCACTATTGCTTGAACCAAAACCATGCTTGGAAAGTGAAGACTGTAGCGATCCAGGTGGTAAAGGGAGACATATACGTGCCTTCAGGACATCTGTAGGACAGACAGCTGTGAGAAATGAGACATGTGGAAGTCTTGCTTCCATGTAGAGCAAGGCCAGATAATATTTGTAAGTTATGGAAATGTGGTGATGGATGCAATTAAATATACTAGGAAGGCTGTCTTACCTGCTGGCAGGTCAATACATAGAATTATTTACATTCAGTTTGTCCCTGTGGGTGAGGTTCATTGAGCAAAGGGAAATTTCACAAAATTGAAAGTGTTTTCCCTTCATTTGTGGCAGAGGACATACCTCATACAGGCATTTTAAACACGTAAATTGTAAGTACCTTATACATTATCAGCAAGGCCCTTTGCTATGGGACTCTGATGCTTCCAAAGCCTTCACACGGGATTGTGCCCTTTTTCTCTCAGACTGGGTACACAAAAATTGCATTGAAGCAACTGCTAGTCTTTTTGCCTATGGTTTGCTAACAATCTCCTGAAAGTTTGCTTCTCATGTTCTGTGTACTGGGTCCTTAACCCAGCTGTCCACAACCCAGTTTGCCTGCAATTAAGAAACAAACAGATTTCAATCTTTCGCTTTTCATTCTTATGTCCTCTTACGCCATGGGAAGTTACTTTATCAATAATTATATACCAGATTGCCAAACAATGGCTGTTTCCCATTTTTACCTCTGTGTTAGATATGTTGGAGCAAAAGGCTTCCCTTGCTAATTAGGATACAAACAGCAGGGCTTGACAAGTGGGCTTTGCTTCCATGTGCAGCTGCCAGATGGACGGAATGTCTAAGCATGTGACTGCAAGCAAGACAAATACACAGTGTCCTTAAAAATAGAAACACTCTCTGAAGGGAGTTATTATCCTTTCTGTACAAGTCATAGAATCATAGAAACTTTTAGGTTGAAATAGAACTCTAACAGCATCAAGTCCAACCATTAACCCAGCACTGCCAAGTCCACCACTAAAACATGTCCTCAAAAGGTATCTGGGCAAACTGTGGCAGAGGCCTCATCTGTGATGGACAGAATGGCAGGAGGATCTGAATCCATGAACTTCACAACTCCTAGGTCCAAGCTTTTGCTTTATATTGCTGCCAATGCTATATGCCCTACTGGTAACTGCGTGTGAGCAAAGATGATACAAGTTCTTGGGAAAATACTGGGTTTCTCCAGCCCAAGTTGGTTATGAGGGTGGATGTTGTACAGAAAGCTCTCCCAAAGTATGAGCCTTTCCTAAAGAAGTCACTGTCCCAAAATATGATGACCCCAGTTCTGTTTCACCTGCAATAGCCTCTGAATTGATACTCTCAGGCACATGGTGTGACTCTTGAGGATGGTCCTGTGCAGGGCTAAGTGCTGCACTCAGTGATCCTTGTGGGTGCCATCCAGCTCAGCATATTCTGTGAACCCAGAACAAAACAATTACTTTTTTTTTTTTCTGTGAATTAGGGTTTGAGAGGCTGTTAGCCTCATCCCTTCCTCAAACTGACCTGTTCACCTTCATCAAGTGTGGGTAGGTGTTCAGATTTTTCCTTCTGAGAAAGATTTGAAATAGGACTTTCATATCCTAACTGGATTACCTAAGTCTTTAATATCATGCACTGATTTACAGATGAAACAGAGGGAAGACTTCCTACTTCTTTGAACTAAGTGGTCCTCTTGTCCCGCTGAAATACATACCCATTTTTTTGTTTAACCTTCCAAAAAGTATCAAATAAACAGACTGGGAACTGAAAAGCCAATGGAGACTCAGATCTGACTTTTTTATTCTCCTATAACTATTTTCTTTGTCCTTTAACACCCAACTACAAAGTGAGTGATGATAGATGATTTTTCAGTTTGAATCATGATCACTGTTAGATGTTAAAGGACAAAGGAAATAAATCATTCTGAAAAGACATAAGGAGGTGGTGGTGTTTTCATCATTCAAAGCCCTTTCCAAGTTGTTGGCAAATAAAAGTCTTCCTTGAAGATGGTAATTTCATGGTCTTTATCTCTCCTTGAGGAGGAAGTGCACTTGATGACTTCGAATTTTTTGTTATCAGCCTGGTGATTTTTCAGGGCAAAAAGGTCAAAAACATTGCATAAGATTGTGAGTAGGAAATAAACAGTGCAGGTGAAGGGAAGAGGAGTTTTATGTCCTTTGGAATTTCTGTAAGAGAAAAAAGTTTCTCATCAAACTATGTCTTCCTTGCACTCTCAAGGGAAAAACCCAATTCTGTTCCAGTCAAGCTAGGCTTTGAAGTTTCTGCCCCAATGTGCCTGCCAGCAAACCATGCAGGTCCCTGCCACCTCCATTTGAGACTATCTGTTGGAAAGCTGAAGGTTCTGGATGAAGTGGAGTTTTGGAGTACTATGGCAGGTTCTTCTCCACAAATTCTCCAATTTTACAGCTGTATGATCCTAAAGTTTGAGTAACTCTAAAGGTCTAATGTTTATATTTTCAACATCTGTAGGATTATAAAAATGCAAAGTTAGTTGTGGTGTCACTGATGGAAAAAAAATCATTTCTGTGTCATGCAGTGATCCACACCCGTTGGAGCATTCATATAATACTCCTTGTCATCCTCTTTAGCACAGATGGTGGATCCCTAACACCAATACTGGTCCCACTGAAGTCCTTTTAGTCTTGATAGCCAGGAAATGCATCTCCCTGTAAACTGGGTATTCTGGCTAAATGGCAACGCTTCCAACATGGCACAGAAAGTTGGAGATATTTAGGACTTTGCAGGGATATTTTTACCCTTTGAAGACTGCAGAGCAGCCTGTATATTACATTTAAGTTCTAGAAAAAACTAAAAAACCACAGGTGTAATAATTGTTTCTAATAAATTTTTAAAAAATAAATATATAATAAATATGTTTATGTAATAAATACAAATATAAAGGAAAGCCTTACACCAGCATATTTCCAGAAACTGTGGAGTCAACTTGCTGCTTTTTTGCTTGCAAATATTTATTGATACCTTACAGAAAAAAAGCTCTGGTTTTACAGTCAAAGGCATCACAGCATAAATCCCATATTGGAGAGGAAGTGAAATCTGCAGAGACAGTTTTGGTCATTAACTTTTACTGACAAACCCATTTGATGAAATCATCACATGTTGCAGGTAATGTGCAGAGACACTGTTTACCATTGCAGGTTTTTTTCACCCATCACCACACATAAATTCTTGAGCTCAAATACAAACCAAACCCACTCTGTGCCACAAGGGTGTCCTGGGCTGGAAGAAAACAAGGCAGGCTGCTGTAGCTAGAGAACCATGCTGATGGTAGCTGACCATAATGGATTCTGCTACATATGTATGATACTTCAAAGTCTTCCTCTAGACACCTAAAACATAGTCAGGGAAGAGAGATTTCCTTCTGATTTTGTGCACTGGTTTGTGCACAACTTTGTGCACAACCTATATCAGCACAGCCCCTTATTTAACAGTTCTGGGGATCTGGAGTTAGAGGGTTTTTGCAAGAAGATGCAATTGAACTGTAGCTCTACTATTCAAATTTATTTATTTCTTTGCAGCCTCAGACACCACTGAAACACTAGAGATTTCTATCATCTGTGTATCATAAGCATCACAAAGCAACCAATTTAAGCAATATTATTGATGGTGAGTACAATGCAATACTCACTCTTTCATCTGTTACCGAATAGGCAGTTTTTATAATAAGATGTTCCTTTTCTGTATCTCTTTTTTCTTCCAGCATACTGCACGTGTCTCATCAGTGCATCACCTCTCCATCTCATTAACCATCTGTGCTCAGAAGACCTCTTTTTTCCCCTGCCTCTGTTCATTAATTTCCTTCTTCCTCTTTCTCACTGTTTCTCTCTTACCATGTTATTTTTTATGTCTCTGGTGTACAAGGGGATGTCTGGGGGGGAGAATCTTGTTTGTGGTACAGATGCTATAGTGCACAAAATCCTATTTTTCTCATATGAATAGAAGCCTGCAACAGATCTGACCTAATTTGTCAGCAGTCTATATGTACAGTCATGTTTTAAAGGGACATAGAAAAGATTTGGAACCAACCTGTTTAAAATCCAATTAGAGGGACATGGAACCAGGTACAGGTTAATGGCTCAAGGGAAGGATGAAAAATACACTAGTCTATGGTGCTTAAGCTAAAACATTAATAAAGGCAGAAGAAAGGTAGGCATGTGATAGCAGTCAGGAGAGAATGCATTTTCTGATCTTCAACTTTATAGCTCAATACCTTCCATGTAAATTTTCCAGGGAAGGTAGGTCTTTAGAAAGACTTCTACCTTCCTGGATGCTCTAATAGCAAAAAAGCTAAACAGACCTTTAGGTAGAGAAAGTTGAAAACAGTTGTTGAACAAAAAAAAAGACCAGGATTTTATATAATATAAATTTGCAACTTTCCACAGACATCTAAGAAGCAGCCGCAACTTCCACAAGCCAGAATTAGATGTACCATAAAGAAATTAAAGTATTGTCGGTCCAGTTTTGGACAGACTGTGCTGTCCATCTCTGAAATTAAAAGGGTTACAGTTAAATAAAGATTCCCTAGCAATAAAATAACCAGGGCTTGCATCTTGGTTCTTAGTCTGCACAAACTGCAGGACAGTTGCCGAAGTGAAGAAATCAGGATTTCACTGCACAGTGACTGTTATATCTGAGGACAGTGCCACCTGTGGAGGGATGACTTGAGGCTGTTGAGGGGTTTTTTGGAAGGCATAATGAAATTATAATGGCAATATGCCATTAACCACATTAAAAATTTAGTAGATTAATAAGGTCCCAGGTATGACCATCTGGATAACATTAGCAAGATCATTCTATCCAGTTACTCCCTGTATATAACTTTTTTTTCTTTTTTTTTTTTTTTAATTAGACATGTTTTCTATGTGGCCAGTCCGAAGGTACCACAGTGGCCTGACCCCAAAAGAAAACATTCCCTTTCTTTAGCCTGTTTCGGTCACCTTTCTCTGAACAATTTCTACTTGTATTATATCTTTTTTATGATATGGTATAAAAAGGTAGGAATCAAGGTTGAGATGCAACACTGACTTATATGGAGCAATGAAAATGACCCTAAGTACTCCTGTACCTTTATTACTAAATAGTCACTTCATCATGTCCCTGGACATTACTGACCTTCAGCAGCAGTGCCATGCAATCTCCTGATCCCATAGTGATAGTCAAGCAATGAAGGTAACCCATTTTTTCTATTATTTTTATCTCCTTCCCAAAGCAGTGTGAGCTGATATTAATCTACCAGATCAGTGAAGTCTCTACCTGCAGTGTTTCATAGTCAACATTACTGCAGTCAAGGTGCCACTCCCTGATTCATAGCTATAAGATACTGAAGTGCACAACAGACGTGAGTAGAACATGTTTTATAGATTGATTTGCACACATTAGTAGAAATTGCTGAAAGTGGCACCCCTCATACCACAGGATTGTCACCTCTGCCATAAGCAGTGACTGTTGTTCTGTGCTCTGTTACAAGTCAGGCCCAGGAAGTAAGTGTGCAGACGTGCTGCCTCTCTGAGTGCATTTTCAAATAGATGGCATGTGAGATCAGGTAAGGGGACAGGCTGTGCTTAGGAGTGATGTGGTGGATTTCAGCAGCCTTGGATATTATTGGAAATTACAAGTGTCAGCTCCCACACTCCTGGCAGGATCATTCATGTTGTCAAAGCAAAGGAAATGTTCCCATCGAGCCCATCACCAGAGACATTGAGGTGTTTCTCCTCTGGGAGGAGCAAGGGTAGAATGATTTACTGTTCTCTGCCTATCTCTTACTGCCTGAGGCAGGGCACACAGACATGGCATGAGAGATGGGAAGGGTTGTTTGTGTGTTTACACTCTCCTTCTGAAGAGTCATCTGTTACCTCTCAGAACCTCTCAAAGTACAGGTGTGACTCCAAAAATATCACAAAAAGTACTATTACTTAGTGCCATGTGCAAATAAAAAGCTGAATTGGAGGGATTTTAGAAAATACTAAACTCACTGCTTGTATTATCTCAGTGTGGTCAGCTCTCCAACCAGTGGGATGTCATGCACTGCTCTTCAGAGGCTTAGGGAGGTACAGTGAGGATGTCCTCCTTTTAGTCTTGCTGTTTTGAAAAAATCTTCACATCTCTTTGTTTTCTTTTGTTCTCCACACTGAAAGACACAAACAGACCCTTTCCCAGCCTTCCTTTCATTTTTTTTCCCAGAGCATTCTTAGTTATAATAGCAGAAACGCAAAAGTTTAAAAAAAGCCTCCACCTAAATAACCCCATTGAAAACCTGTCTGAAACGAAGACACTTAAAAATGAGGTAAGTGGTACATTCAGACTGTCATAGGACTATTTTGAGCTCCCCTTCTTAGATTTTGGGGGTTTTTTTGTGCTCAAGTTCAAGAATGACAGCACAGTAGCTCTTCTGAGAAGAAGTGAAAGAAGTGGATGACTTTGATAAATGAAACTATTCTTTCCTGTGATTAACCTAGAAGTAAAAATAAAGCTAAATAGGATTAAACTCTTTCACAGCAAAAAAAAAAAAACAAAAAAACAAAAAAACAGGAAGGGACAAACTCTGAGTTTGTCTGCTGTTTAATAGTGATGAAAAGAAAAATAGAAATAACCTGCAAAGAGGACTTACATGTGGGTGTGTTTAGTTGATAGAAGTGATAAATCCCTGCCACATCCCTGGAATTGTTCAAGGTCAGGTTAGATGGGGCTTTGAGCAACCTGGTCTAGTGAAAGATGTCCCTGTCTATGGCAGGGGAGTTGGAATCAGGTCATCTTTAAAGTTCCTTCCAACCCAAACCCAAACCATTCTGTGAGTCCATGATCCCAATTGCCAGGGAATGCAATGACCTAAGAAACTGTGATGTTACTTATAACCTCACAAAATGAAAATAAGAACTCACCTCAGAAAACATGGCATTCCTTAGAGGACATTGCTTCTTTGGAATTATCACCTAAGAGAATTACAGGACTGTTGCCTTTGTGTGTCTTGTTATTCAAGCTGTGCTATCTACCCTGACAACCTTCTTAAAACTCTCGTTGTATTTGCCATTTGTTATAAACCTCCAGCTCCAGGAATGGTGACGGTATGGAAATATCAAACACCTTCTGTTTTTCATGTGTTTCCCTCATGCCTGTCAGAAGCTATTTCATAGGAAACAATTGTTGTGTATTCCTTGGACCCAAAACATTCAAAAGTTTTAAAACACTTAGGAGACCTTTTCTTCTGTAAAAAAAAATCATAATATACTGTTTCGTGACTTTGAAATGGTCTCCTTTGTGATTTTGATCATCAATACTAGGAACAGCTGCAGGGTTTAATTCTCAGTCTCAAGATAGGCCAAAATAAACCTTGTGAGGAGAGAAAACAAGTTGTTTGACTTGTTCAGCTCAATAAAGACAAAGTCATCAGCTTCACTGTTAATTTCTAGCAGAGACATCCATCTGTGAACAATATGAGAAACAGTCAGGGGAAAAAAAATGCACATGGATCTTTTTCATCTGCATCCCCAGACACAGCTGTAGTTGCTGTGCTGGGTTGCTCAGACTTACACAATAAATAATAGTTCAAATTTATCCCAGGTGTAATTCAGTGGAGTTACTACAGGAATGAATTGCTCTGTTAGGATGCGATTGCCCCCATTTATTATAAACACTTTTGATAACTTGTTATTAATCTGGAGTATTTCTATCTTCCATGCAAGTAGTACTGATGATTCGCTCCACACAACCACAGCAGAGGTGGCAGCTTGGCTGACAGAGAAAGAGACATTTAGGCACAGATGCACTTTGCAGATGCCTGAGGCAAGATAAAGGCTGCATTTGGAAAAAGAGGTCTTTTTTTTGAGTAAGGAACTTCACACTTCAAAGTATTTGTATAGCATGCAACTGTTGGGTGGTCTCCAGAGGTCTCTAGATATGCAAACCTTTTCTGTTTTTGCAAATAAATAAACAGACAGAAGGTATGGAGTGAAAAACTGGTCTTGATGTATGGATGTGCTGTATGTATTCCTTCTCCTCTCACCCTACAAAGCTGGAAAACTTTCACGCAGCATCTGTCACTATAAAACCTTCAGTCCTGTCACATACTGTCATCCCCTCCACTACTGCCTATCCAGGAGAGGACACACTCCTGTGCCTAGTGCAGGACAAGGGATCCTTCAGTCTCCAAAAGGTGTCTGTTTTCCCACTTACTTATCTTCACATATGGTCCCCAGAGAGCAAAGAGACTCTGACAAAACAGCTGGAGTCAGCTTGAAAAGAAGTGAAGAAGAAGCATGGAAATGTGGAATGGGGAAGAGAGACCTTGCAGTGAGAAGAGTAGCAGTCTTAATCTGGGTTGGTACTGCAGAAGCCATCCTGTATCATCACCACCTCGCCCAGGTTGGGACAAATGTTCCCCCTGGAAGACCACAAGGAGACAGCACCTGTCCTGCAAGGGACAGCCAGAGGTGGTGAACAGAGAGACCCACGGGTGCTGTGTGTGACCTTGCAGGGCATTTCACCCCAGCAGGTGTGGTACAAGCCCATGTATATCTGGAGCACCCATGTCACACCCCTAGTATTATCCCAACAGTATTATTGAACAGTATTATTCTGTTGAACTAAATGATATTGAACCTGAATGTTCTGTTCAGCAATTATCAGCTCATGACATGTCATTACCAATATATTGCTTGAACATGATTTGGGTTTAAAGCATATTAATCATTGTAAAAACCAGTAGCGTTACTTTTTCATTATACTGGTAAAATATGTCATCATATTTATTGGTGACTGAGACCCTTAGTTCCACTGATCTCAAAGGGAACATAAAATACTGTATAATAGCACTGCAGTGTAATAGCATCATCCTTACCCCTCCACTACTAGCAAAACAGTACTGCAACAATTCAGTTTGAAAACTTGTAGTTCATTTATCCATTTACTAATGTGTCTCAAACCCAATTTACAGTTAACCACTCTGGGGGTACTGAAGAAAATGCAGACCTAATATGGTAAGCCATTGTATTGCACTTCTTCAGCAGTAACATCTTGGATCAAATTAAATCCAAGGCTAAACCCAGCTACTGCAAGCAGAACCTTGCCAGCTTCCTCTTCACACCCCTTAAGCACAGCAATCTTGTAAATGGATATGGTGAAAACAAATCCCTTGAGCCTTGTTTATTTTGCCTAGTAATTGATGAGTGATCTTGGGGTACATGTATGCATCACCCTGATGGAAGCTGAGTTCAAACATTTATTGTGGTTTTTGCAGGTAATGGGTTTCCTTTCTGAGAGGCTCAAAAGCTCTTTCCTCTTGAGGGATGTTAACATGAGACACAGGGTGACAACCATTTTATCTTTACTGCAGAAAAGGGTAACAACCTGCTTAGTGATCTGACTTCCCATCTAACCCCTCCTGTAGGGAGACCTCCTTGTGTCTTGATAATTTACTTAATTCAACTATATGGTGAAAGAAAAGATTGAAAATTAGGACATGTTTTTCTGGTTATTGATTTTTATGGCTTTTATGTTGTCTTTTGTGGCAGCCAGTTTTGTTAAAAGCTGTACTTCACCAAAAATACACAAAGTGAAGAAAACTTCCCCTTTTTCAATGTTTTTTCTTCATTCACTTTCTAAACCGGACATAAAATTATTTTGTATAGTTGCCTATGGAGTTTTTTCTCCTAGAAGTATGTAACTGCTTTTGGAGATTTGTTGTTATAGTGTCATATGTGCTTGGAAGTCTGTATCCTAGGACTGAAATGCCATCAAGCAATGATACTTGCCATGGAGGGAATGATTATCATACAGCCCAATTGAAATGTATGCAAGGATCTGCTCATGTCTGAAATATATCTGGATATAGTGTCTAACAAAGATTTAATTTTTAAGAGCTCCTACACTGGCCTTTTTTCTTAATGGATAGAGCAAAGGGTTTTATACTTGGATGATGAGGTCAGTCCCTACTCCAGCCATGAGTAACCACATCTGCAGCTTTTTGGGCACTTGGCACCTGAATTTAAGTAAAGAACTGCAAAGGTCACCTTCCCACAAGCACATGCTTTAGCAGATGTTGCATCAGCAGAATACAGAAAATAGGACGTTTCAGGAACAAAGCAGATTCAAGAACACCATGAAGACACTGAGACACCTGATGGGAGCGTGGTTATCATTCATCCTCCCTCCACTAGAGCAGAGGATAGCAGAGGTGTATCCTGTGGAGGCACGAGGTGAGGGGAAGGAATGCTTATGATGGAAAGATATGCCATGCAAAGAAATATCACAGGCATCTTTCTTCCCTTGGCAAGTGGAGACACACCATTAACTATGCAAGGACACAAAGGAAGAAGAGACTGCAGTGGCCTGAGCAGTGAAAATTTGCATCCCAAGTCACCTGCCTGGGTGTATTTAGGTTTATCTGTGATAAATAGATCAAGATCCATTATGAACAGACTGCTTGGTACCCCACCCATGAGTAAAGGAAGGGAGAAAGGGAAGTGTTCACAATGTCAGGACAGAAAGGCTTGTCTTCTTCTGCCATCAACAGGAAGAATGAGGTGGCCCCTTTCACAAGTAATTCAGAGCAGCAGACTCCTGAGTGGATGAGATCCTCCCATCCTAGGTATGTGGAATGGATCTCCTATAGAGATGAGACAGTTCCTTTTGACCACACAGGGACCTCGGACTAACAGCAGTTTTGATTCCTTTGCCCACATACTGGCATCTACAAAGTAAATATCCATATTTGATTTAAACAGGCTCTAAACTTAACAGAGGATAATTTTGAACTCAATGGATTGTATAACCATCTTGGGTCCTTTCCTTCCACTCTGACAAAGACAGCTAAAAGATAAAATTTCCCATCACTTTCTATCTTGCATAAACAATGTCCAAACTGACTGTTTCAGAAGCAGACATCTACTATGCATGCACACAAAACCAGAAGGATGGAATCCCATTCCTGCATAAGGTGAGATGAATCTCATCAATATGAGTCTGCACTCAGTTAATTCAATATTCTGCCTTTGGCAGTGGTAAATTGCTAAAATGCAAAGAAAGACCCAATTCAGCTGAGCTAACTGTGATCATTACTGACTTTAGATGCCTTTCCAATTAATGAACCATTCACAAGAAGTTCTGACTTTTCATCTTACATACTTATGAATTTTGAATATCCACCAAAACCAAATAGTTTCCAGTAAAGATGATGTGATTTGCAAAATATCCATTTCAATCAATCCTCATATGCACAGGATTATAAAGTAATCTATATCCCATCATTCAGTGCTTTAAACAGCGGTCTGGTTTAAATCCTTATGAAGATGGTGAAGAAAATCCATTGAAATTAATAGGCTTTGCCTCTTAATCAAGGAGATATCAAAGTATGATGATAGAAATTTCCAGGGTAGAAACTTCCTAGTATTGATCATATGAAAAATTCTATTCCAGGAATCACCAATACCTTCCCAAATATCTGATTATTTTCTTTGGAGATGTGAGGCAACTGCGAAGGACAATAAACCAACCATAGCATTTTTCATCATGAAAATAATGTCAACCTTCAAAATCAGAGGTTCTATTGCTAAAAATATGGAATACCTGCAAGTGTTGGATCCAAGAAATAGTGCTAAAGATCTCCTACAATCCTGGAGATTCCTATTGCATACTGGGAAAAATGACATTTGCTCTCTTATCCTAATCTGAATAGTCATATTTTTAACTCCAAATCTGGTGGTTTTAAGATGTCTTTTGTTTCACAGTTTAATGGGACACGGATGGGGACTGGTCTCAAACCATCAGTTGCCAAATTATAAAAGTAATGTTTCCTCTTTGTATCTCTCTGTCAGATCTCCTGCCAACACCTTTATCTAACTGGTCAAATTCCCTTAATACAGCAAAACACTCTGCACATATCAGTCACCCCAACAGTGTGATGGTGTCCATGAACTTGTTCACAGGTGCACTGCCCCATCATCCAGATTATTACTAAAGACATTAATCAGAAGGTAATCAGTTACTAAGCTATATTCCCTACTAAAATTTCAAAAGTTTTGGTTTGTTGTTGGGTTTTGTTTGTTTATTTTTCGTGGAGGGAAAACAGTGGGAATAGATATCATAGAAATCTAAGCACTTAAATATCCATTTGACATCAGTCAGAAAAAACACAGCAATGACAACAAAAGCACAAGCAGTATTTTCTCTTGCCTGTTGATAACACTAAATATATCAAATGTATACAACCCTGGTGAGAAGAGACTTCTAGCCTATATCTTAGAGCTCAAAGGGGCATCATGATGTCCAGTATGACCTACTCATAATTCAAATTCAGTGTTTCCAGCTTGAAATGCTGGGTAGGTGACCTGAAAAAATAAGAAGCCTAGTGCTTAGCTAGTTCAGTGAACAGTGGATGGCTCATGAGGTTTGCTTTGGATTCTCTTTCCAGTATTGCTACTAAAGAAAGAGATCTTTATTGGGGTGCTGTGCACTTAGTATTAAATACTGTCTCTCTCTGACTTGAGAGCAAACAAAGATGTTTGTCATCCTGCACCCCTGCAGCATTGTCAGATTAGGATCCCTGTGAAACCTGAATTTCTTTCTTCATCTACCACTGTTTCAGTACCAAAAAAATATTAACAGCTCCAGGGCACATGTGCAGGAATCCAGGATCCATGCTGTTGAAAAGAAAAAAAAAAAAGCCTTTAGCTGGTTTTGGCCCAGACCTGTCAGCAGGCTCCCAAATGTTTGGTTCCTCAGCATGGTTTGGGGACCAGCTCCGACCAGGCACCTTTCCCATGAAGTGTTGGATATTGAAGGGAAGTGAATGGCCTGGCACCTCCTGGCTCTACTTCAGCTCCTGGCACTAGCTAGTTTGCTGGTGGAGATACAAATGTTTTCTCAGTCATAGCAGAAGCAAATCCAGCTTCTCCCCCATGTTGTACTTCAAATGTCTTCCCTATTCCCTCTCCAAGGACATATAGGACTCCTCCACTGTCATTGAGAAGTTGACATACTTTTCCCAGCATCTGGGTTTCTCGGTACCTGACCTCAATGTTTCCTCTGTGTCAGACAGAGGCTGCTGCTGTCTTCGAAGGATTTCAGTACTAATAACACTGTCTGGCAGGGAATGACAAGCTCAGAGGATCAAAGACAAGAACATAAATCTAACAATCTCCAGCTCAGGAATCATCTCCCCACTCCCCACTCATAAGGATGCAAAACTGAAGAGAGGTGGGAGGATTTACTGAGTGAAGAAAAGTGTATGAGGAATGAAGCACTGAGAGTTAACCACTGACTAATGAACATGTGAAAGCAGGAGGTTTCCCTAGATATTAGTATGTAGAGGTCACTTTTAAGTCCCTCTGAACCCTCTTAAGGTGATTGAGTTTGCTGCATTTTTCTCACACTGGGCCAGAGAAATCCCATTGCTGTGACAGTTGACAGGCTAAACAAGGTCACCTCCCTTTCCCACAGGGACATTCCAGCCAGGTTCTGACAGTTTGCCTGTTCCTTGTTTCTCTTAGGGATAAATATCTCTCTCGGGTGTGATAAATGCTATGTGGGAGCACTCTGGGTTCCTAAAACAAAGGATTTGCAAAACTTGCAGACACCTCCAGGAGCTGCAGGGCCAAAGTATATTTCTCGCTCTCTCTGCTTTGTATCAACACAGAGTGCCCTTGACACCATTTTTCTTACTGGGAGTTGGACAGCCCTTCTACAGGGGACCATATGCATCATCAGACCCCCCTATACCAAAGCTTGTCTCTTACTCTCCAGTGTCACAGAACCATAAGGTCATTTAGGTTGGAAAAGATCTTTAGGTTCATCCTGTCCAACTGTTAAACCAGCACTTCTAAGTCCACCATTAAACCATGTCCTTCAGAGCCACATCTACACATCTAAATATCCCCAGGGATGGTTACTCTACCACTTCCCTCAGCAACCTGTCCCAATACTTCACCATCCTTTCAGTGAAGAAATTCTTCCAAACTTCCCATGGTGCAACCCAAGAATGTTTCTTTTTGACCTGAAAATGTCCTTCAGTCTCATCTGCCTGTTCTCTGCTCTCCAGGTCTGCTAGGATACTCTTTGGGGAGTATGACATCCATCTCAGTGTTAATTAGTGTATTGGGTTTGTCAGATCAGTTTTTCAAGAGCTGGAGAATTTTGAAAAGAGACTTTCACATAGCAAGGTGTAAGATGTAACTGAAAAAAATTACTGGAGTCTTCCACTGTTTTCATTTCTTTATCCCAGGTGGCTCTGCATAAACTAATTATTTTTAGTTATAATGTTAATTGTATTGGGAATCCTTGGTCAAACAGACAAGGTGATCCCAAGTGAACTCTTTACCAGGACTAGTCTAAATTAAACCATGAAAATCTTCTTCCTACATTCACAGCATTCTTTGTCCCAAAGGAGCTCAACTATTTCAGCCCACAGAGGATGATCCCTGTTCATAACCATAACATCAGTGACATTGGCTGTTTCAAAAATTGGGCCCGTGCTATTTCACAGGCAGTGAAACTGGCTGATGGAGAGTTTGGGTTTGTAGAAGGTGATTTTAACCAAAGATAAAGTAAATTTTGATCTCAGCTTCCACCTAATCACTGACTCCCTGTGTCGGGAAAAAGAGGAAGACCAGACTACATATCAATTCACACTTTATTGAGCGAACCAAGTGAGGAACTTGGTGTCAGGAAATGCCTGGCTTGAAAGTGTAGAAATCTGCATATCACTAAAATACTTTGAGTTAATTTTCTTCATATTGTTGAAAGATTTGTGATTTAAAGCCTCTAACAGGTGAATGTGAGCAATCATGATGGTCATCAGAGCCAGCATGTAGATCCACACAAAGACTGGTTCAGAACTGGTAAAATAGGATTTTTAATCTTGCCCTAGAGATGCAATTTACTGACTTTCTTTCTAAGTGAAAAAGCAATTACCATTTTCTCCTTGTCACCAAAGCTGCTTCTGCATTTCTGCCTGCCATCTCCCATAATTAGAGCAGACACCCATAAAGTTTGGTATTGACATTGAACACTGCTGAGGGGATGGAAATCTCCTGGGAAAAGAGCAAATATGAATGGGTGTCCTGGAATTTTACAATACCTTGTGTTGCAGCCTCTTAAAGCTGTCAAAAAAATATACATCACTTGTTTTACAGGTAAATGACTACAAGATAAATATGTGGTCCTATTTCGGTAATGTCTTTGAAAGTCACAACTGTATTGAAAAAATTGAGGGCTATTAAATGGAATGAAGTATGTAAAAAATATCAATAGTAGTTACTGCTCATGGTCATTTGTTGCACTTTCTTAAATAGGAAGAAAAATTTTTGTTTAATGATGCACACAAATAACAAACACACCTTGATCAAAGCTTTTTCCCATACTAAGTTATAAATTTTCTTATTGTAAGTGTTCTGTACAGATATAGCAAAAAGTCTTTCCTGTGCATCAGAAACTTGCATGAAGAAATGCAGATACTAAAATAAGGCCACCCTTAAAAAACCCCAGCCAGTTGTATGAATGTAAATTGCTTTTTAAATGCAAATGAATCAGATTAAATGAAGATGAAATCCACATATATGTGCTGAGTCACTAGTCTGTATTTTCTGTCACCTTTGGTCTGAATTTCAAATTTTAGGAGAGGTTCCTTAATACTCATAGCCCATCACATTCCAGTCAGAGTGGGTTTTTATGGGTGTCTTCTGCTCTTCCTCAGGCACTGCTTCCATGTGTCTGAATTGCAAATTGAGGATATTTAGCATGCTTGTTTTGTGCATATCTGTTTAATTGCGCCAGACCGGGCAGCTGGTCACTTTGCAGAAAGACCAAAACCAACAGATTTTCTTTTATTCTTTTTTGGGCCAATACCAAATCTTTGATGTTTATGCATTTTTTTATTATTTTAATTAAGAGGCAGGGGAGAATCAAATTTTTGTGCTTGGCATTGAAAGACTTGAGATTAATTTTATGGTTTATATGATTTTTCTAGGATCATGACTATTAAAAAATAGATTTTTAGAATTCTAGTGAAAAACAACCAATTGTAGGGTCTCTGTGGCCTCCCAAAAACAACAATTTGAGTGTCAGAATGCCATGTTCCTTGCTGCTCTCCAGCCAAGATGGAAATCTCACTATAGTTGTTATTTTCAGGCTGTCTCCATAATTACTAAATGACAGTAGTAACAGAAAAGGACCTTAACTCTAAAATCCTGCAGACAGGAGTAATAATAAAAAATTCCTTCTTATAAATTTTTGTGCATCATATGAGATAGGCAATTTCTCTGTTATTGGTTAAAAACAGAAAAAAATAAACATACAAACAAACCAAAACCAACAAAACCTAATATGAAGAATATGCAGATCATGTGTCAGAACAAGAAACTGGGAAACAGCACACAAACACGGGCTGCTGTAGTCAAGGATGGAAAAGGTGAAAAATTGGTCCAAAGAGGTTAGAGCTTTACAGGAGAATAGAGCAACTTGATTAGTGAATGGCATCTTGCCCATGGCAGGGAGTTGGCACTGGGTGATCTTTAAGGTCCCTTCCAACCCAAACCATTCCATGATACTAAATCCCTGATATTTGCAGAAAGAGCTCTTCTGAAATGAGAGGCATTCCCCGAAGATCTCAAATTACCACAAGTGATGTCCCAGTTCAGCCAAGATGGCTGAAGAGGATAAATTAGTAATATCATTTTCCTCCCTCCAATACGTTTCTTGAATATTAATGTTCCAGTATTACACCTGCCTGTGTCCCTCACTTTTTCCAACACAAGAGTTACAAACATTTAGAAGCATTTCCTGCATCTTGCAATTTATTTTCTAGACATTTCTTTCAATTTTAATAATAATTTGCCTACAGTTCACTGGCTGGGTCACCTTCCATCCAAAATGCTGTTTGTCCTACGTCTTTCTATTTCCACGCCTGCACAATTCAGTGACATTTTGTTCCATCTGTCCATCTGGTTAACACACCTGCCTTCTCTTCCTCCAGGTACAGAAGCTGATGACTATGACAAATAAAAGTTTGAACAGAAAAACAGTGCTACCTTGTTCCTTCATCACACATCCTATTTTTGAATGTAAATGTCAATGAAGTTCTGAAACTCACCATTTTATTTCAGCAGAAATGGTCCCCTGAAGATTTACAGGGAACGAAAGTCGAAAGATAGATATAGAGGAGCAAGTCCACCGTTCAAGCAGTCCAAAACATCACAGCCTGCAAAAGAATTGAATCAGTTCTTTAATTTTTAGATCACATTGCTCAATATATTACAGGCTGTTCCAAAATATTTTCGTACAGTACAAATTTTACCGATTGTTCAGAAGGGCCAAGATGTTTTCAACATAAAATAAGCATTCAGTTTTGACTGGAAGAGAAGACAAAAGTGTAACAAAACTATGTTATATGTTGTTGGTTCTGTCATTTAACATAAGGAGTAAAGATATAGTTTCCAAACTGCACTGAAAGAGGATTCACAATATATATTCCTTTTAGACAATGTGCAAATGAATTTTTCTGCATCTGAGAGAAAGAGAGAGAGAACAAGGAGAGCAAAAGTGATTTAATTTGTGTTTTTCCTTAGCAGAATTTATCAGTAGATTATTTTATTAATCCATGGCCTCGTGATTGATGGTACTTTACTTTCCCAAATTTTACTAAGTAGAGATGACAAATGTGATTCTCCCAGTGTCAATATTTTGTTTCAGCACCCATGAAGTTAGTGAAAACATTCACATACACAGAGGAGAATGTAACAGGTGTCTTACACACAAAGGGATCTCTGAAGTGACCATCCCCTTTTAACTCAAGGGTTTTTTTTATTACAGTTATTTTTACAAGTTGAAACAGTTCAGGAAAAAAAATGCCTGTTGGAGACTTCTGCAATTCTAGTTGAGTTCACTAAACTGGTCAATGACTGGCCACTCTCTCTGCTGTGAATCAGGCATCTGATACAGACTGTGAAGGAACAGCATCAAGTAATCCAAGTAATTCTCAGTTGCACAGGAACAGTTGGGATGGCTGTGCAGTTCTTTGGAAGGAACAGACATTTTGCATAAGCCTTACAAAACCTGGATAGAAAAAGAAGGAAAACATTAACCCTGCTTCTTACTACAGGATGATTTTGAACTTGTCTGTCATTTAAAGTTTGCCTCAAGTTTCCTTCAGTAGATGAGCCTGAGGTTCAGGAGATGTGGATTTCTCTGACCTTGTCTGGGTATCAAAAGTCTGTCTGTCTAGGTGGAAGATTTAGATCCTGCTGCTCTTAATGAAAATAAAGGAGCAGAAGGTAATTTCTCCTACCCAGAAATACATGCTTACAAGATTAATTGCTCTCTGACACCCAGCAAGCCAATCTTTCTGAAGGATCTCCAGCACCTGCCTAAGCAGCTGGTGCCAAAGGATGTCAGACAGGATTTCCCTCTAGAAGCCTTCAAAGACAGCTCATGCAAAACCCTGGCTACTCAGTAGATGGAGATATTTATGTCCAGTAGAACTCTTTCACCGTTAGTCTAAAATTTAGGTTCAGCCTAGCAGCTTTAATTCCCTGAAGGATTTTTGGCTGATTTTCTGTCCTGCTCTTCAGGAATCAAGGAACCAACGAGGAACCCAACATAAGCAAATTGAAAAGAGCTGTGCTCATTCCATAGTGAGAAGGGGAGGAATCTTCCACAGCAACACACAGAAGGGAATGCCAAACAAGTGGAAACATTCTAGATCCTCTGTGGCAAAGTTATTTTGAAATTAAATTATCTTTGAAACGCTTATCACAAGACTGTATCTCCCAGGTATTTACTCTAGGATAGGGTACATCCAGATCCACAGGTAACGTGTCAAAAATGTTTCTGACAACACCTCACATCTAGAGTGGAAACACAGAAAAACCTAAACCTGATCATGGCAGATACAGGGCTGATAAATTAGAGGAACCCACTCGGCACTTTTTCTGCAGTTAGTTGACAGGAGGGGCTGTGATTCCACAGGGAGGGTCTGCATCTCACAGAACCTCCTGTAACTGGTGAGCTGTTTGAGGGAGAAAGATAGAAATGGATAGGTAAGAAAATACCACTGCAATATTATCAGATCAACACTGATATGTTGGTGCTCCCTCTGCTCAGTGCCCTACAGTGTGGGTGGCTGCCCACACTCTGCCTTGTGTTCAGACAGATAACACTCTACAAGTCTGAGCAATGAAACAAGTATTTGCTGGTCTCTGCTGTCTGAGACAGCTTGTCCCTGGAGCCAAGTTCTGCTCACATATAACTCAGACTTAAAGTTTACCCACACCACTCTGGGAACACGATCAGGCCTTTTCTGTTACATTCTTAATGCTCCCTCGATTGTTGCTTGCAAAAGATGATAGCATGCACCACCAAGAGAGCACTTCATCCAGAGTAAACAAACAGCACCAAGGGAAAGAAAAAAGTTGTTGAATTGAGCAGCCCATTTTCCCAAAGCTGTAAAACTCGTCTATAAGATCATATTCAGCAACTGCTTGCAATTACTGCAAACTCTGAGGAGACAAATCTTTGTCCTTAGCTTTTGTCATCCCAATAGAGTCATATAACCTTAGAAATAAAAGCTGCAAAAGACCTCAATAGGTGATCTAATGCATCACTCATAGTCTTTATTATTCAAACAAATAGAGGGTAATTTCTCTACAATTACTCTACTGCAATTGCAGTTTTTAAAAAGAGCTCTTTACCAGCATGGCAGCTGCTAACAAATCAAAGGCTGTGGTATTCTCTGAGCTTCTCTAAGATTTACAGCAAAATATATCCCCATCTTCATTCTGCACTGTGGAGTATGGTGAAATTGTTATAACACATGGCAGTAAATCTCAGAGACTCTTTCCATAAATCAGGTAAGAACTTTCTCTGCCCTATCAGGGCTGTGGTTTGGTGTTGAGCTCATGAGGCTCCAGTGCAGATAATATCATTGTGTGTCACCATTGCACTGTTCATACTCAGAAAAAGGCAGAATCATAGAATGGAGTCAGAATCATAAAGATTGGAAAAGATTTCCAACATCATCAAGTCCAACCTTTGACTGAATACCACCATGCCCACTAAACCATGAAGAGCCACATCTACTTTTTTTTTAATACTTCCAGGGATGGCAACTCCACCACTTCCCTCAGAAGCTTGTTCCAATGCTTGAACAGTCTTTCAGTGAAGATATTTTTCGTAATACCCAACCTGAACCTTCCCTGGCACAACTTGAGGCTATAACCATCATAACCTAGACTTCAGTCTGAGGAGGTGACACAGCACTTCTCTTAAAGCAACCAAGGGGTGGATATATGATCACATTAGTTCTTATGTGAAAGCCAAAAATAGTCATAAATATTATTCTTCGTGCCGTGTCCCTCATCATGCTGCCAGAGCTGACCTGTAGTGAGGCAGATAGCAGCTATAATCAAAAGGGAATTTAAGGTGTTATCAGTGAAGACACATATCTATGTGCTCCTCTACTGCTAGAGAGACAATGAAGAGCAAACGATTTTGACAGCAAGTACCCCAGGGCAACCCATAAACTCCAGAAAAATTCACTGGTTCAGGGTGCTTTTTTAGATAAGGGATGGGGTTTTTTGGGGGGTTGTTTTTGGGAGTTTTTTAACAACTTAAATCATCACTTTTATAGCTCAACGATGTCTTACTCCTTTTACCAGGTCACCTCTGAGGGAGACATTGCAATCATGTTTTATCTGATACCATCAGAGCAGATAAGCCAGCTTACTGTACATACAGTAAAGCTGCTAATAGAGATGCTTGACCTTGGGGACAAAGTGGTTGAGAACCACAGCAGAGAGCAAAGTGGCATTGACAGTGAAGGTCCATCGCATGATGAGCCAGATGTGACAGCAGACTAACAGAAAAATTAATTAGTAGCAGCTGAATTCTTATATGTGACCCAATTTCAGAGAAAAGAGTGAGAGTGCTTTCTTTAAGCAGCTTTCAACATCATCATCATCTTCTTCCTTGACGCTTTTGGATCTTTTGAGAAAAATGAGACACCAGATGCAGGGGATGGTAACGTGCCCCCTGTTCTCTGCCAGTTCTGATTCAAACCACTGCAGGATATACCCCAAAGCCCGGTATTTTATAAGCACTAGAAAATATGCATTTGCTGGTGGAAAGGTCATTTTTAATAGCACTGTGATAAATATGAACAGGAGCTATGCTGGAAAATTATCCACAGAGGGCTTTAATAGTGCAGAGCTTCATTTACTTGGGGTCTCCTGCTTCACTGTGCAGCCCAGCCCATCAAAGTGCACGTCCAGATCACCAAATCAAGACAAATAAATATCAGACATGGTTTACCTAGGAATTTTTAAAACTCATTAATTTTTTCACACTAGAAAGGAAAACAGATTTCAGAAGCGCAAGACCTGTAAATGAAACCCAGTTCTTTACACAGTTCACATTTAATTATGTTCAAAGATCAAATCTTACATTTTTTTTTTGCCAAAGTAAGAGAAATCAGAAAACCCAAAAAGCAACAGGCAGAATCAAGAAACATGAGCTCAGTGTAATTCAGTGCTTCATGTCATTCTTGGAACTGGAATTTTGTAGAATGCTGCAACTAGACCTAAAGTATAACAACATGTCTTGCCTCTTTACTATTCCTTTGCATAAAAAGTGAATGTCAGTGATAAGGGAAGATTCCAGATCTTTAGCCCTGGAAACTGAAATATTCTACAGATCTATAGGTTGACGTAAACTTGTGGAAAATAAATATGATTCTGAAACTTTCATTCATTGCTGATAAAGCCTTTATTTTCTGCAGCTTCTATGACAAGCAAATAATTTTCTAAGCTCTTATTTATTTGCTAACAGACCTGTAGCAGTTCTATCATTCTTATTTGAGCAGCTGGTCTCAATTTTGAGGTAATAAAACACTTATAAAAAATGCTTTCTAAAATAAATGTATAGAACAGCTGAAATCAAATGGAAAATAACAAAAGGATGTTGTTGATTTGTTACTGGAAATTATTTACTTGTATCTGGAAATTATTTACTTTTATACTAGGCTGCATAATATCAGAGCCAACCAGGGAAGAATAATTCTGTTTTACATAAACTATTGATCCTTCACTATCTGGAATAATTTTCAGCAGTCAAAAGAGAGGCTTTGCACTGTTTCATGGAGTAAAGGAGAGATTTGCACTTGCAGATATACCAGATCAGTGATCCTGGCACAAAACATTCACAGACCTCAGGCTCCTTGCAACACTAACTGGTCACAAGTCAGTACTTCAGGTGAGTTTTCCCTTAACACTGAAAGCTTTGCTTTCTTTATTCTGAGCTAAAGTTATACGTCACTTAAGAGAAACCCTTCCAGGTGAACTTTTTGCCAATCTGAGTCCATTACTACACATATTTACTAAACTTTGATATTGTTGTCAGTTTATCGACACTTTTCAATAACAAAGCTCTTGATAAAAAATAAATGAATCCTATCTCTGTATGCTGTAATCAACAGCCTAATTTCCCAGAGGATTGCTATACAGTGGTGCTTCCATCTCTAAAGTGTTTAGCAGTACCAAGACAGACTCAAAATTCATCTCAGCAATGAGAGGGTGCTGTCCCACTCACCCAATCTGTAAAAACCACCCAGAGCAGCCGCCACTGCTCATCTGCCTTCATCCCTTCCAGCTTTCACAGCTGAATTGTTTCACCAGATCCAGACACAAGCACCCGAATCATGGCATTCCCATCTGCCTCTGCAGTTGATAGCTCAGTATGTTTGTCCAGTGCTGTTCCTTACTCCTTTCAGGCACAGTGATCATGTTCAAAGTTGCCTGTGAGCAGGATCGGGCTGGTGCACCCCATGTAGGGGTAGTTTGTCTTTTAATGAGATTTCCACCAAAAACCACTTCTGGAAGAGGCTGGAGTGAACTAGTTGAGGGTTTTATCCTAAAGACCCACCTGATCTAATGGGTGGCACCCCTGCCCATGGTGGGGACATTGGAACTACGTGAACTTTGAGGTCCCTTCCAACCCAAACCATCCTGTGATTCTATAATTCTATGAAATAGGGCTCTCGGTGCTTTCTTTTACCATAAGAAAGGGTGCCCATCTCTTCTCATAAGCAGATGGTATAAAGGAAAAATGTGGCAGACACAAGCTGCAGCAAGAGAATTTCTGGTTTAAAAGGAAAATAAATTCTAAGTGAAGAAGCACTAGGACAAGTGCCCAGAGAGATTGTCAAATCTTGGTCCTTGGAGATGTCCAAAACTTGAAAGCAAGCAAATCCTTGAGCAAATTAACTTTAAAGTTAGACCTGCTCTGAGCAGAGAGTTGAACTGGAGACCTACAGAGCTCCCTTCCAGACTGAGTTATTCTGTGAATCTATGCATTATTCTCTTCAGTATCCCAGAATTTAATGACAACCCTTGAATAGTGTCCCTGATCAGAGAGAAGAGCATTTAGCTTTCAGCCAAGGTCATAAAGAAACAAACACATAGGATGCTGCTGCTTGCATCCTGCAACTTCAACCAGAGAAGATTTTTATGCTCACTCAATCTAAGTCCTGTCACTCCTGTGCCATGAAGAACAGTACAGGCAAGGTCCAGATATAATCTCAACCCCCTTGTGGCACTTTTTAAGGAGATGAAATATAAGCATATTACTCTTAACTCACACCAATATGGTAATCCAGATGAGTGTGTCCAAGGAAAGTGTAACATATTTAATATATTTTAATATTTCCTCGGTACACCCTCTCAGAATCTAACCGTTTCCTACTCAGGCTGATTCTTAAGCCAAAGACAACTTATTTTTATTTCGTTCTTTCAATAGAATAATTTTCAATTACATGCCTGGACATATTTTTTGCTAATGGACATTTTACTATCTATAGCATCTCGTGTTAAATCATCCGGTGAAAGGTGCTAAATAAATAAAACATAGAATAACACATCACATCACAGAAATAGGTCTTAGTTATCTTGAGCTCTGTGAGGAAAGAATTCCCATCCACAGCAAGCACAACAGCTCCATCAATACTTAAAAGCATTTAGACTTTTGATCAACTCACACGATTTTTTAAAGTTCAGTTAAAAAAAAAAGATCAATTAATTTAATTTCATCCAGAAGAAAACGAAATATAACCCACAGAAATTAACACTGTAATATAACTGCTCCAGTTTTCTAACCACTCTGGCACAGCTGTGTCTGTCTGGAAAATGTCAGATTGGTCCGAAAACCCCAGGCAGGAGGAATGTTCAGCTTGTCTCGATCCACATGACTGCACAGTAGGTTTCATAACGCAGGCTGAAAATGTTGAACACAACCCAGAAAGAAAAATAGACCTGGAAGCCCCAGAACAAGTAACATTAACCATTTTTTAATCCCGGCCCACATTTTCTGCTACTTTCTGCTAATTATTCTATTCTTTTTTTTTTTAGTAACCATCTTTTTCTTTATTCACAGCTCAGGTTTTCAGGTCAGTTGGAAGGGAAATTGATAGCACATAGCTCTCCTAAGGCCCTGAGCTGTGCACATACATCACTTCTGCAGGATGTTGGAGGGACAGTAAGGGTTAAGGATGAAGATCCAAGCAGGAGCAAGATGGTTAACATTATTTTGTCATTAGTGTGTGAGTGCCTCAGAAAATCTGGCTCTGGGAAGCATCCAGGCAGTAAGTGGGAAGCTACTGAGGTCAAAAAGGGGTTTTAATCCAGTCTTTCTATCAACCCTGTATTGGATAATGCAAGATAGCCTCTTGCTCCTCTCAGGGCACCAGCCAGGAGCTTTTCCCTGGAGGTCCACATTTGAGTCCTGACTTAAAACAGGAAGCAATGATTGTCCTAAAATGCCTTTTACACTGTCTCATGCCTCCAACACTTCACTTTCACTATCGCCTCCTCAATGAATTTATGCAACTACTGCAAGCATCTGCTACATCTCAAATCCTGTGTTTAGTTCTGGGCCTCTCATGACAAGAAAGACATTGAGGTGCGGGAGTTTGTCCAGAGAAGGACAACAGAGCTGGGAAAGGGTCCGGAGCACAAGTCTGATGAGGAGCAGCTGAGGGAGCTGGGGGGCTCCGCCTGGAGAAAAGGAGGCTCAGGGGGGACATTATTGCTCTCTACAACTCCCTGAAAGGAGGTTGTAGCTGAGTGGGGTTGGTCTCTTCTCCCAGGTAACAAGTGACAGGACAAGAGGACTCAAGCTGTGCCCGAGGAGGTTTAGATTGGATAATAGGGAAAAATGTCTTTCCTGAGAGGGTTATCAAGCACTGGAACAAACTGCCCAGGGAAGTGGTGGAATCACCATTCCTGGAAGTGTTGAAAAAAAAGAGACTGTGGCACCTGGGAACATTGTTTAGTGGTGAACATGGTGGTGCTGAGTTAACAATTTGACTTGACGACCTTAGAGGTCTTTTCCAACCTAAACAATTCTGTGATTCTGTGATCTCTTCTTCACTCTGCTTTGCCAGCAGATTTGTCCTAGTCCATAGTGTGGATGCTCTTTCCAGCTCAGGATCATCACCTGGCACAGGCTCTCTGGTCTGACCAGCTCTGCTGGCTTGCAGATGTGGCTGTCAAGTACACTTTGACAATTGCCAAAGCCCCCATCACCTCGATACACACATTACTGCTATTACAGGGAAGTAATGTTGGGTAACACACTGACCAGAAGCTTCTATGGATTAAACAAGACATGCAAATTCATGAGTCAGTCGTTGTTGGTCAAGCACATCTTTTCTTCCACTTCAGAAATAGTTATTACTTATTTTGGCTCAGATTAAACTCTGAATATTTTGAAATATTTGTGAGATATGCTTTTTATTAGAACTCAGATGCTGTTATAATATCTTTTGAAATATTCTTGCCTTTCTAAGTTTTCTATTTTCTATTGTTATTTTTTGAGGATTTCATCTCATTTCCGATGGATTTTCTGTCTTGTCAGTGTGTAGTTCTGGTTGATTTGCCAAGTCAGACATTGAAAACCATAAAAACTGAGGACTCTTTAAAATAAAATAATGAGACCATATTGATCAGAAATATTCAAGGGCAGAAAAAAATGGACTGTTAAAAAATTGAGTGCAACAAAACTGTCAAGTAAAAATATGTTTCTACCAAAATGAAATTAATTACAAAGCTGCAGCTTCTCTTTGGAAGCTGCCAGTCATTTTCACAATGTGAAGCAGCACACAGACGCTTACTCGAAAAAAAAAAAAAAAGGCACTTTTTCCTTCACAGTTTTGCTACTCAGAAATGGATTTTATGCACTGCTTAGGTGCAATTTGATAAATCTGCTATTGCAGCAGTGAGCTGCTAAAGCAGTAGGAGCAGTGAGGCATAATGGGCAATATTCTACATTTACTTACATCATCTAAGATTTTTCAAATGGATTTTGTGCTAACCACAGATTTTTGGAAATCATTAACATATACTTAGTCCTGCTAAAGTCACCTGAACAAACAACATATTTTTCTGCAAATAAAGCAAGGATTGTGAAATAACAAAGCCCTGCAGAAAGAGGAAATTACTATTTCAGTTTAGTGGGTGTTTCTTAAAAAAACATACAGACATATGAACAGACATATGAAAACTGTCACTCTGAAGCTGAGCACATGGTTCCATTTTGCCAAGTATATGAGTCATTTAGACCACCCTACACTATTATTGCAGGATTAGTAAAAAGTCTCAGCCTTCACTAACATACCAAGACTATCATAACTTCACAGGCATAGCTGTCACTAAAGTCTGTCACCTGAGTCAGATAAAAGGTTTATGAAAGTGTATTGCATCCATCAGTAACTGGCACAGGTGGCCTGGAGAAGCTGTGGCTGCCCCATCCCTGGAAGTGCTCACGGCCAGGTTAGATGGGGCTTGGAGCAACCTGGTCTAGTGGAAGGTGTCCCTGCTTATGGTAAAGGTGTTGGAACTATTGTTGGAATCTTTAAGGTCCCTTCCAACCCAAACCTTTCTATGGTTCTATGAGCTGAGCACATGGAATAGTTTAATTTGTTTCAGGTGGCCCAACTCTGTGGAACCTGTGTTGTCCCCTAATTGCACTATTAGAAGATGCAAGTGATACTACCAGAGCTCAGGCTTTTTCAGTGTAAGTAAAAAGCACCTTAAAGTTATACATTTTGTCCACTAATAGTGTCTTCATGGCCTTCAGAAAGATCAGATCTGTCATAGCACAGATATTGTATTAGTGAGACATCAACAGAGGATTTATACTCTGAATATATCCCGTTACACGTGGGAATGAGTGAGGCTTGAGATAGTATGGTCAGTACACAGTGAAGTGTCCAACCTGAATGTGGATTGCAGGAGAAGTGAGTAAAGTAATAATGAAGAGGAATTATCTCCTGCAATTGGAAGTTACAAAGCATGAATAAGCCTGGATTGAATAAATATGAATGGTGCTTTCTTATTTTACTAGAATCACCCTCTTTTTTAACCATGAGTGAACGTGACTATACTGAGCGAACATGCACACAGAAAAAAGGGTATTTCAAGCACAGCTCATATCTATGCACAAGAATGGCTGATAACTGATGAATTTTCATTTTTAATTAGAATTTAAAAATGCTGATGCTTCTGAAGATGCTAGCAGCAGGGCAGAGCCACAGGCATCCCTCTGCATTAAATGGAGGATTTCCTCCTGGAAGCAGGAATCAGTGAAGGCAAAAACATCATGAAAGAGCTGAAGCAGGAAGCATAGACCACTTCAGCCATAAAGCTCCAACTTCAAGGACCGCTGAGTCTCCCAGCACCTTGCAGGATCAAACCCTCTGTGTTTGCCTGGAGGCTGCAATGCATGCAGGGTTTTGAAAGACAGAAATTTGTACACTTGATTAGGCTTCTGGAAAAAAGTAAAATTGTCCAGGGAGTACTTCAAGCAGGAGGCAAATATACCATAGTGGTCTCGATCTCAGTTGGTGGTGGGTGTCTCAGTTGACCTTGGGTGCCTGTGAAGGGCAGACACAACTGTCCCTTAGGATAAATGTTGCTCTGAAAGCCACAGGCATTGATCCACTCTTGCAAGGCTGTCATGTGTGTGGATAAACCTCATCCCCATGCCTGCTTTTATTCTCAAATCATTTCAAACAGATGTGATGTCTGTGGTACTGACAGTCACCTATATACTCTTTCCCATCAGCACAGGTCTCTCTCTGCCACTGAGGTTTCTACTCACCAGCTCTGGGGCAGGTCAGCTGTGGCTTTATCTAAGTTCTTATAAACCTCCAAGGATGGGGATATCAACCAATACCTGTCTGAGTGAGCTGCCCCAGCGTTATTCCATCCTGTTGGGGAAATTCCTCTGGAATTCCTCCATCATCAGGGGAGAGAGACACAGTGAGTCCCACTTTGAAGGTCTGTGACATGGAGAAAGTCTTTGGACACAGAGGGTCTTTGATGACTGTAGCATCATCATGTCCCCCTGAAATGCTCTTAACTTAGGCATTTCTTCTTTAGTACTTAGGAGAAATCTGTTCCTTTCTCTCTTCTGTTCCTTGTTGCCATGCTCCTCTGAAATGTCAGTAATATCTCACTGACAGTCATATCACTAGAGAGAATGCAGGTTATGTACAAGGGATGAGGTCCTGACTTACATCACTGCATCGCAACTCAGAGGTTTCTAATCTGAGTTGAGAGACTACAGCCCAACACAGCCCCAAGAATCCAAGAAAATTACTCCTGAATAATTAATTTTTCATAAGGAAAGTTTCTGAGGTGTTTTTAATGCTCTGACATTTCTTCTGACTTATGTTTTGCTCTTTCATAAGGAAATTAAGACTGTGAACATCAGAGCCGTTCATAATTTAATTCCCCAGACTCAGATTAATTTTTGAATGGAATCCAGTGGAAAGTTATTGCATGTACACATTCACAGTTTCTATTTCTAATTGATTCACAACTTACAAAAATACCCCAGTAAAGCTTTCCTTGAGGCACATGTGGAGTTTGAGAGAGAATAGAAACTATTTTAATTCAATACCATCTATATTTGATATGGTCTACAGTAATACCAAACCAGAGTGTAAAATTAAACATTGATCCCTGATCATTCAGCCCTCACACACTCCTGCTTTTGAGGAAAATCGTGTTTCTGAGGAAACCTGTGCTGAAAACTTAACAATATTCATCATCCCTTTCAATAGCCTTGGGGTAGGTGAAAGATCAATGTCCAGAAAGGAAGAATGTTTTTTTATAATTTGAAGAAAATTTTTAATGGGAAGTTTCAGGAAAAACAAAACCCCAAAAATGTTGTGGGGTTTTCCCCCAGACTGAAAAAATGAGGGCAGAGGGATGGGGGACATCAGTTGGCTGTTTTATTTATACATGAAAAGATATATGTGGCTATATATATCTATTCTATGTCTTACAACTTATTGTTGGGAAAATTCATTCATCGCTCTGCTTTGACAGGAAAATCAATTTTGTATCAAGTATGCAAATTTCACCATTTCTTTAAAAAGAACCCACTTTTTTACTAAACATTTAAAACTGCAAAATATTTGCATTGTATATACTTTAAAAAGACTCATTGGAGTTCAACCCATAAATTATGAGTCTATTTCCCTTGCACAGAGCATGGCCAGCCTGAGCAGCTTTGAGCTTGCTTTGAGCTCTTCACCTCTTCCAGCCATCAACTTCTTATGGGGGGACCAGGATGAAACTTGTGACTGTGCTGAGAGAAATAATTTTTGAAGGGAGAGAAGGGGCTGGATCTACAAGTAGCTTTTGAGGTGAAGAAAAATTGATCTTTGAGAAGTCCTTTTAAGATTATTTAGAAAGCATGTGTTTCCTGTAGGCCATATCCTGGGAGGAAAAGGTAAAACCACATTCAGCTGCTCAAAGGAATTATGCTGGGTTGCATTTAAATGAATAATGAAGCAGAATATTGATCTGTCTTCATCCCTACTCATTTTTCAAGTTCTGCAATAAATAAGGAAAGGACCATATAAACCTGCCCTCACAGTCCAAATCCTTGCAAACAATGCTTGGGCTGTAAACCAAGCAAATCAAGCTCCCATGCAACAAAATAAAATGTGCTCATGAAATCGTAGACCATTTCCACACGTGGCACAAGACAGGCAAATTAAAATTTCATTGGAAGTCTTAACTTTGACATTTTTGAAGTCTTGGTTTCTTACTGAGTGTTCCTTGACCACAGTTGCATATGCATGGAGTTGCTCACATTTTATTTGCAGGCCTCAGTGTCTGAGATTGCAGTATGCATGTGCAGTGTCTGGAAATTAGATTTTTACTGTCATTAGCTGATTTTGTCCATGACAAAAGAGTAGTGAGTGTCAGTTGTTTTCATTTTCCGGATGCTCCATTAATTCTGTGCTGCACCAAATAGCGTGGCATCAACCCTCACTCATTAGAACCAAAGTGAAGCTCTACTCACCAGAACTCAGTGTGATAGCTGGGATGGCTTAGCTCAAGTTTGTTTTACTTGTATACTCTTTTCTTTCCCTCCAGCCTATCTCAGGAATAATAGAAGTCAATTATTCTGGCTTTGAGGATACCGGAGCAGAAGAACTCTATTTTGTATAAACCTGGTTCCTTGCCATCAAGTGCAAGAAAGGGAAGTTCAGTCTTCAGGTTCATTTGGTATTTACCTTTTCTGAGAATTAAAAGAACAAAAAATGCACCTAGACAATGTGAGATGTGATGCAGACTTGTTAATGTGTACTTGTCTACTGGGAAAAGGGACAACACCTGTAGCCTGGATTGAGAACACATTTCATGACAAATGGCAGAGTTGTTCAATTAATTACCTTTTTTCTTCTCAGAAATTATTAAGGAAAACAAAAAAGAAAAATAAATCCCCTAGACACATTTTTTATTTGGCTTTGTCCAAAAATTATTGTGTTTGAACAGTGTCTGACAATAAAATTCACATGGCATTGCTAAGACAAGACAGTTAAGGTGAGTTGTTGCATTGGAAAGGACCTTGATCTGCCCTTGGGTGACTTCAGTGAAGTCACCTTATTGCTCTGCACCTCAGTTTTCTCTGTTACTGAAGGGGATGACTCAAGGCTGACCTCTGTATTGCACTTTTTGAAGTAATGTTGAAGTTCATTCTCTTCTCCCCTCATCACACAACACACCAAGATTTCTCATATTACAAGAGAGAAGACCTAAGATCTCCAAAGAAATTTGTCTACTAGCAAGAAATCTAAGTTTTCCCGTAAGAAAATATAAAGCTCATAAGGAAATAGTACTCTACCCTTGAATGCTTTAAACCCTTTCTTTAGAATGATCTGAGAAACCTGCAAGGCTTTGGGAGTGCACAACAGTCCTTGACACTTTTATTTATGGACACTGAAGTTCAGATCATGAAGGGTGATGGTGGGAAGACTGTTATTATTTCCTTTTTATTCTTCAGAACAAACCGATCTATGCCAAGAGGCACAGAGTGACACTAAAAAGATGTCATGTAATGGAAATTTGTCATCAGAAGATGATGAATACATGTAATTAACGGCAGGAGTACACACCCGAGATTATGTAAATCTACACATAAAGGCATCAGAGTGCTCAGGTTTAAATCTGCCCTTCAGTTTAGCCTCACCCTGTGCTATTTCCAACGTCATAAGGATGATGAATGAAAAAATTCCAAACGTGCTCAGAATACAAATATAAAAAAGATCTGTCTTTAGAGTATAATGTTATTTCTCACAGTTAAGAGCCTGCATCTGCAATTCCCATCTTTTTAGAAAATTGGTTTGGTGCTTAATTTTACCAGCATGCTTAAGACCTCCTGAATAGCTCATACCTAAATATTTTGACAGATGGTACCCCAGGCAAGGCTGGTCTTTCTGGAGGGCAACCAGAACTCCTCAGTACATCCCTGCTCTGAGAGAGAAATCTCTATTTTCTTCCCATCACAATGAATTTTTAAACCTAAAATCATGCCTTCCACATATGTGGCACATCCTTCCAGCTGAAAAATGCTGAAGGTATAAGCAGATGAACCCCACTGCCATGCTCAGCAATGAGAGAGACCTTCAGTATTTATTTAGCCAACCTGTGTTCCCCAGCCTGAGAAAAACTGTGTTTTGCAAGATCCTTGCCACCGTTTTCCCCAGTTTGGATTTCTTCAGACCAGGCTAACTTTAGCCTTTCTAAGATGATATTTGCTAATCTGAAATCAATAGAACATCCTACTGAAGACTGATGGCATTTCTGCACAAGTGTCACCCTTGTAGATTTTTTTAAAGCATTAGAAAAATGAGCTGTCCACAAACCAAATATGGAGAAATGGAGACGTGTTTCAAGCTATGAACACAAGTCAGGACAAAGCTACTGGGGCTTTTAAGTGTAAACAACAGTTTTGGTGCTGAGTTAGACAAGAGGCGGAAAAAGCTGCATTTCCTCATTTGAGGAAATTATTCTTTCCCAAAAGGAGGAAGGAAAAATATCAGAAAGACATAATTTGTGCACTAGAAGGCAGAATGCAGAGAGGCTTTGCACAGAAACACTCCTGCAGTGACTCTTTGTCAAATGTAACAGCAAAGGCTCAGTGTGCTCCCCAGTGATATTAAAAATTATCTTTTCTTTTTTTCTCTTTTTAACATAGAAGAGGTCTCTGTATCTAAACCAACATATCCAGACCAATTGATCAGTCACAGTGCAAGGTGTTCTTTCACAGCAGATTTGTCGAATCAGATCCTAGGCCTGAGCAAAGCCTTTCACGCTGTTTAACATCCACATGACACAAGAGCAGAGCAAGTCTTTTTGCAACCATTTTGGAGATACTGCTGGTGGCCAAAGATGACCATGGGACACTCTGCTTGTCTTCCACCACAAGGGCCTTTCAAGGGCCATTTCTACCAGGCTACTTCAATATTGTCCTTTTGATCCAGGACTTCCTGAACAGGACAACCTCCTCTCCCAAGAATTACTTGATTCAATTTTCCTTGGTTTTATTTGTCCAGGAAGCAAAAATGACACCAAGTTTTACTATAGAATGGTGTAGGGAAAAGGAATGTACACCCATCACTAAGGGACACATCAGATTATGCAGGCGAATACATTTTTTGTAGCACCCCTATCACATCTGTGGCAATAAGCAGTGATGTCCAAATCAGGATTATGATTTCATTTTGTGATCAAGCAAACAGACAGGGATATAAAAAAAAAAAAATTCCTCTGTAATACAAAAATCCCTGCAGTAACAACAAGAAACACAGAAAAGGAGAGCCAAAGAACACTTCTGGTAATATAAATGTTCACTTTTACAAAAGCTACTTTGCAAACATAGAGAGAATAATTGTTTCCATTTTTTACCAGCAGCCCTTAAAGTCGGTCTTGGTGTTTGTGTGGTATTTTTGTCAGTAATAAGTTGCTAACCACAAAAACACATTTATTCAGTATTTTCTGAGCAGAAAAGCACACACTTTGTTTTCTTCTGTCTCCTCTCCATGTGCTAGGGATTGACCTAAGAGAATTTTACAACTGTAAGGTAAATGACACTTTATTTAGGGAAGTATTAGGAGTATTTTGAAACCACGGAGGGTCTTATGGCAGCCTTCCAGTACCTAAAGGGGACCTAAAAGAAAGATGGAGAGGGACTTTTGACAAGGGGTGATGGCTTTACACTGAAAGAGAGTAGGTTTATATTGGATATTAGGAATAAATTTTTTTCACTGAGGCAATGAGACACTGGAACAGGTTGCCCAGAGACTTTGTAGATGCCCCACCCCTGGAAGTGGTCTGGTTGGACCAGGCCAGGGCAGATAGGGCTTTGAGCAACCAGGTCCAGTGGAGGATGTCTCTGCCTGTGGCAGGGGGCTGGAACTAGATGATCTTTAAGGTCTCTTCCAACTCAAACCATTCTGTGATTGATTCTATGAGTGCAACAAGAACTATCTTCTTCCTATCTTCAAACTTTTCCTTCTGCAGCCCGTTCTCCTCCCTTCAAGTTTCACACAGTTTTGTAGCAAACTGAAAGCCTAAGTTAGTAAAATATTCAAGCAAAGTGGAGGTAAGGAAGAAGATATCTCCTCTGGTATCAGTTAGTGCTCTGCCAGTCCTCTACATATTTTCCTCTTCTATGGACAGTCCTAAATGTAACGTTTAGCACTGTCTCAACAGACCTGACACAAACCTTCATGTGCCCCCACCACTGATGCTGTGCAAGCCTCTGCAGGGATACTTTCTGTAAATTCAGTTGGAATTAGCTTAGGAGGTGTCCACTACAGTTAGTTGTGCTGTAATATCACAGTTAACTAGGGAAAAAAAGGCAGTCCAAACAACTACCTCGGTTTTAATGAACAGTGAGTTACTATGATATTTTGCATGATCTAGAAAGAAAAGCACAGGGTTGGTGAAACAGGAGCAACTGCATCAGCCATGAAGCAACTCAGGTGAGAGTTGAGGGTCTGATTTTTACCTCTAAATGACTTTTTTAATTCATTATTTCAGTGGTAACAGGTTTCCATCCCTGTTACTTCACTATGGCAGTGCTTTGGAAAGACAAAGTTAATTCTTGCTCACGATAATTAAATTTTCTGATTATAATTAAGTTTTCTGATTATAATTAGGCTCTATGCATATATTTGTATATCGAAGTAAATATTTGCATAAACAAAGAAAGTTGGGTGTTTTTTTGCCTGTGCTGGTTTCAGTTACATGACTAAGTAATTCTTTAATAAATTTTTGATCAGCAGCCACTATTACCTTGTACTAAACTTTCTGCTCAGTAATGCAGATTTATGTGTCCAAGGTAAATAAGAATGCCTGAAAATGAAGGTGTTCCCTCAAAAAAGATATATTGTACTTTTACCATTCAATTCAGGGATTGATATATTATTAACTAGTTTAATGCTGAAGATTTGTAGTATTCATTTATTTTTTATCAAATATGTCACCCTCAGAGCTAGACAAATTTACTGTATCCCCATGGTACTAATTTTGCCCTACTCCTAAAGTGAAAAAAAATTCCAACAAATCAAGTTTTGCATCAGAATCTCTTTTTATTTCCCTTGACACCATGAAAATTTTGTTATAATCTTTAAATATTGTCTTGGTGGAGCTCATACAGATCATGGGGATGTGATTCTTCACCAAATTTCCACTATTGTGCCTAATCCACTGATGTGCTGGATCACATTGGGGCTGGCACTTGATAAGGGAGCACCATTTTCTGATGTTCTTCCAGCAAAAAAGAGGGAATTTGGAATTCAGAAAACATGCTCAAAAAGCTCCACTGTACGTTTTTCCTGCTGTAATCTTACGGTGAAGGCTCAGCACAGGGTAGGAATGGCTTTTAGTCAGATTCCAGGGAGATTCACCTTCCTCTTGGCAGGGCTAAGGAAAAAGGGAACAACCCTGTCCCTGCTGTGAAACTTTTCAACTTAACATATTCGTTATATGAAAAAGGGCAAGACAAAACTCTCACTGCTTGGGACTGGGATGCTCACACAGCAACAAGCTGGAAAGATCAGGAAGGGCAGGTTGCTTTGCTATTTTCTGCTTCACTGAGATCCCTGGGAGCCAGAAAAGTTGGAGTATGATTTACAGCTATCCTGGAGAAATGAGTGTTGGGTCCAGGGAGCCAGTATTTCCAAAGATCCTGTGAGCCTGGCTGTCTGCCTACTGTTCATCACTGCTGTCAGAAGGATGTAGCTTTTGGGGAAAGGTGAAACTTGCTACTGTGACAGGGACACATTGCAGGCAACAGATGAGACAGCTGCACTGTGAGATTAAAAGAGAAGCAGATCCTTTCATCTCTGGTGCTCTGCTCTAGTTTGAAAACACAGAGAGAGTGGGTGTATTTTTAGATTTTATTCTTCCTTTGAGGTGTCTCCTTTCTTTTTTCTTTTTTTTTTCTGATTCACTTTTACTGCAAATGCAATGCAAATAGGTCTGCAAATGTGACAGAATTGTTTCATAATCATCGCGAAATCCAGGTGCTCATGCTGTCAGAAACTGCTGCAGCAAGATATGTCTATGTGTTTTTGATTACATTTACCAAACCTCAGAGACTGTCCATCTGATGGATAAAGCCAAGGCACATGGCTTGAATGCACATTCTCCAAAAACTGAGCCCAGAACTTTTTGCTCGGCTGCCAGTGCAAATTAAAATTCTTTTATTTAACTGACAGTCACATCAGGTAACACAGCAAAATTGGCTGCATTCTATCAGTTTCATGGAATACAACACCCAGCAATGCATCAATGTATTATTTTCCTTTCCTATTCAATCCAAATAACTTGAGCAGCATCTTCTTTGGTTTTGGAGGATTTTTTAAATTGTCCTTAAACAAGCTGCTGACACACCTGGTACAATTAAATTATTGCTAAAATTCAGGAACTCGAAGAAAAGTCTTTTGCATACAGCAAGTCTAAGTGAAGTTTTCAATCCATGGGACTATTTTTTGAGTTGTCTTCTTCTGTAGGACCAGTGGAGAAGATAAACCTGTGCATAAATGCAATAAGAATAAATCTTTAAAATCTGTGCACACAAATCTTCAGAACCTTAATTTATAAAGGTGACCAGAGACCAGAATTAGTCACAGTGACTCAGCTAATGTGTGCCTATAAATTCAAATTCCATAGTTCTTCTTTTCACCCTTTTTCTGCCATTCAGGTATTCATAAACCCTAACAAAATGGAGTCTAGCACCATCATCTTTTGGAAGTCTGCAGTATACTGGGCCATAATCAAGGCCCTCTGAAAAACCCTTGCCCCTCTGAATGGATAAACAGGAATGCAGTGTGCATTATAAAAGGACAAGGATTTGGGAGTGGTCTTGCTTGGGATGCCATAACCAGAGGAAGGATAGCACCACCCAGGATGGCAGACTGTAAGCAGGGTGGTTGCAGAGTGTGGCCAGAGGAACCAGCCTCTGGAACCCAAGCTGTGGGGACAAGGCAGCCTGTGTTAGCATCCTGGAGACCTGCTTCTGACCTGCATCCAGCTGCTGAAGTGTTCTTATGAGGGGACTTCTCTATCTGGATTATCATCTGGTAATTCATCTGCACTCCTTGTGTCTCAGGTTGCATCTTCCCCTTGCCAGAGTACAGTGGGAATGGGCACCTTCAGCATCTGTAAATTCTCTGCTGGTTTTCTCCTGTGCAATACAACTTCATCCCTACCTTTATCTGCTGCTCCTTATCTCAGTCTCGAAATATAGGGGCAAACAACATTCCAGAGCCCTCTGTGCTTAGGTTTCTGCAACAAAGTGGCTGGGAAACTCTGGGAAACATGTTATGTATCCATGCCCTGCACTTTTGTTTGTAGTCTTGGCTCTGTGTCTGTTGTAGGTGGGCATGGAGCTCACACAATGACAGGGAAAAGACAGAAGCAGGGCAGCTGCTGGTGGCCAAAGTTGTAGCTCATCCATCCTTCCTTAAGTACAGTATGTGCACAAGCTCCTGCCCTTCAAAAAGTTCTCTGGTTTGGCCTAAATCCACACTTGGTGTCAAGGTTGGGAGTCCTATGAATGACAGGAGAGAGTGGACTTGAAAAGATGCACCTCACTGTCAGTGCCAGATGGTGTTCAAAATAAAGTACCTGTCCCAGTCACCACCACTCTTCACTTTTCCTTCTCCTCATGGTCTCCACCTGAGGGAATATTGCTGATGAGGACACGTTTGTTTGCATTGCTGTCTGCTGATCTGTAACAGCAAGTGTTTGCTCACTTCCAGGCCTGCCGAGCACAGCCTGGAGCTGGGAGCAGCCTTCAGTGGATAAACAAACCTGCAAGTGCAAACGGAGGGCAGGCAGAAGCCACTGTATTTACATAATTAAGTACACCACTTAATGAATTCCCACCAGGCCATGGTGTGGAAGGGTGATTATAAACGGGGCTGGGGAATGATGTGACTCGGACTCCAATGGGGATTCAGCAAAGGGGCAGCAATTAATGTTTGGCAGCTGACTTACTGCCAGCTTGCTTGAAAGTGAGTAATGATATCTGTTTATGTGGAGTTTGATCTTCAGTGTGAAAGTTTATCCAATCCAACCTCAGGTTCTAAAATTATAATAATTAAAAAAAACAAAAGGGGGGGAGGGGTCTGTTTTCAAAGCACAAGCATGAGAATTAGAAGGAATCTGCACTGTTCCTTTATGGGGAGCCAAAAGCCTGACAGTTATGAGATGTGGAAGTGTGAAGTGGAGACTAAAAAAGAATTCTGTGAAACTTCCAAGACTTACACATTCAGTACCTTCAAGTGATTACCCAAGCTGTGTGGACTTATGTTGAACTATAAGCTTCGTATTGTTGTATTCTGTACCCTTGAAACGTACTCCCCTTTTCTTTTGTCAATTTTATGAGGGGTTCCCTCTGTTCAGAACCCTATGTTAACCCCCTTTTTACCTGTTGCCACATTTCAGTGTACCTTATTTATTAATATTTATATTTATTATATTTATTATATGTTATATTTATTACATATTTATTAATACAGTTATGTCCCTTATATGATTATTTCCCTATATTGTTAGCACCACCCCCATTTTCCTTATATGTCCCTGGTTGGTATGCTCCTCCCTTGCTCCTCCCACTTTGCTCCACCCACCTGTCCTCAAAACCCTATAAAAGCTGATGCTACCCAGTAATAAACAACCATTTTGCTTCACCCTAACTCTGTGATTGGACCCATTCTTCCCCCTGGCTGCGACATCCCTTTTCTTCAAAAAGTGTGTCAGTTGCTGAAGGGTGTAGAGACTTTTGAAAATGTCACCACAGTGTCCACTAATCCCTCGAAAGTCATCAGGCAAAAAGAATTGAACATTTGTTTCCAAAAACAGGAAATCACAAGGTACTTGGTTCTTTGGCATCAATGGGCACTTTAAGGGGTGATTCTTCACATACAGCCCATGAAGAGCACCACGCCACGAGTACTGGCAACTACAGTTAAAGATTTAGCAATTTTTAAATAAGAAGCAGTGATTTCTTTTTGGAGGGAAATTGAAAACCCATTTCAAATCCATATTCAAACCCATATCTTTATTTCTAAACAGGCATTGAAATACAGCTAGAAGCAAAACTCACTTTGCTTGAAGTGAGCAGCAAAGGCTCCTACAGCAGATCTTATGACAGGCATGACACATGATTTGATGCCATCTAAAATACCCAGCACAGTTCTCAGGGAACACTGTGAATGATTCTTACATTAATAAGGCCAGCCTGATTCAAAGTTTGACATATTAAATAACAAACTCACAAGGAATAAACCTCAAGTAATAATTTTTTTTCCTGCTCTACTAAACAAAACAACAAGGCAGAAACAGATTATTTCAGCTCACAGCAGGACAGGATAAGCAGGTTTTTTGCTATTTAACACCAGACTTTCAAACAAAAAGAAGTGATTTATTACCTCAAGCAACCAATTTATCCATTTTCTCTATCAAAATGTATTATCTGCCTGTCACTAAAGGGTGTCTCCCATCCACAGTGAGTGGAGACTGTCAATATACATACACTCTTCTCAGCATATATATATTTTTGAACCACTTAGCCAGGAAGTGAAAGGAAATCCTGAGCTCCCAGGGGCAATGTAGAAGCCAAAACCTCACTGAATTCTTTAAATTCAACGTGTATCCCTGAGAATTTTGGAGAATACCCATGTTTTGAAGCTTATGGTGCCAACACTGTAAGTCTTCCCATATCTGTGTATCCAGATTAAACTTTAAAGGATCCTCCATATATCACCTTAGAAAGTCATGAAAGTACATCTGCCAGTCATAGACTTTGGATTTCCGTTTAGGGAACAGTTTAGCCAGCAACTGATGTTCCTCAGGAAATTGTTTTCTTCAACCAGTAAGGGACATTTTAATTCATTAGATAGTGTGAGGTAATGGCAAGGGAGAATTTTGCAGTGACTTGGCAGTGAAAAATTAACTCTGATTAAATTGGTGCTTTAGTGACAATCCCAGAGTTGTCAAAAACACTTTTGATTCTTCTGACACCAAGTGACACCAGCTACTCATTATGTAAGACTTACATCCAAACCCCGAGCCTGAAATTGAATGAGGACTTATAAATAATGTATCAATAAGGTAAATTATGCAAGAAATCATTCCAGAAAGTGTCTGAACTCATCAACAAATTAGATAACAAGGAGGTCTTTTTTCTACAAACTTAAATAAGCAAATTGAAATGGGATTTCTTCAAGAGCTTCCTCAGTGCTTTCTCCAGAGCAGGTTCTTGAGTAATTTCTTTAAAGCCAGGACTTAAAAAGACTATCACCACTGACCTACCTAGCAAACCCTCATTTCATTTTCTCTCCTGCAATGCACTTTAATGCTCTTTTTCATTCCACTGGACAGTGGGCGGAGCTGGCGTTGCAGGGGCATCAGTGTTTGTTCCCTTCTCCCATTCTGCTTTGAGGGCATTGCACAGGAGAGGTGGGAGCATCTCTGGGCACCACAAGCTGAACAAGCACAAGATTGGAAGCTCATGCATCAGCCTGTGTGCAGCTCTATGTGCTCTCTGAGGTGGTGACAGTGTGAAGACTGCAGTGCTGAGGGGGACCTTTCAATGACCTTGCTTCCAGCATCGAGTGTCATTACTTTGCCATCACACAGAATCTCATGTCTAAAAACCTTTTTAGAGAGATTTAAGTATCTTGTAGGTTCATAACCTTAACTCCCTTTTGCATTTAGAGAGAATGATCATTCCTGCTGATCTTTATTAGAGGAGAAATTCAGTGCCCACCTCTGCAAACCGTTCTGCACAGTTAGCTTGTACTCCTTTTCAAGGTAGACAGTTTAAAATCCTCAGTAAAGATTATTTTCAGGTCTCAATTAATATACTTAATTTAAACATTCAAATTACTTCTGTAAAACAAATAGAGCTACTGTTGTTACAATCCCAAAGAGAGGTTGGAAGTTCAGGTGTTTTTCCTTAGTCTACTGAAAGAAATACTCCAGCTGATTATTGACACTGAAAGACATCTGTCCTAAATTAGCAGTAGGTACTCAAATCCCTCAGTGTATTAGTGGAGTAACACCCCACATATTGTTGTGGATCCCTGAGATCTGAGTGAGGAATGCTATGCAATGCCATCTTCTGATTGCACTTCCTGAGGGAATTGAATTTCCATGGCTTCCCAGACACCCTGAGGTCACTCTGGATGCCAGGCAGGCTTTAAGAAAAAAGAGTGAATTTATCTGACCAGAATATAAACTACTACTACTTACTACTTATTGTTGCTATTATTATTAATATTATTATTTATTTATTTATTCATTCATTCATTTATGGTTAGATCAGCAGATTCACCTAATTACTTGTAAGAAAATGGTCCTTTGCGCCATCCCAGACATCTATTTAAGGAGCAGGAAAATCTGTATCTGGAGATACATATTTCTCTGTACTGACTCTACATATAGTCCAAGGTGATTAGCTCAGATTTGGACAGTGACATTTTAGATGCAGAAAGCAGGTGATCCAAGAGGACAGAGCAATTGAATCTATGTGATAAGCAACTGATGATGATGATAGAAAAAATCTGAATTTTGGCCCAACATCTGATTTCAGTAGCCTGCAGCTGGGATGTAAGGTAGCCTTTTCCTAAATATTCAAGCAGAAAGGTGCTGCCATAGGTTCTACATTATAAATGTATGGCTGAGCTGTGCTGGTAACATATAATCATATTTCTTTCATGACGTGCACTGCTCTCAGCTGTACCCACTGACATTATTAAAGTTCCTGGCATAATGGATAGCAACAGGGGAAACATTTGTGCTAAATGGCCTGTAGTAATTGTGTCACTGAATTGAGCTAATAGTCATCACACTGTGCCACAATGTCTTGGAAGAACATCTAATACTATAAAAATGCAATCCTTGGGCTTACTGAAGGCAGACTTCTCCTCATCTGTGAATTTTATTTGGGTGGGATTGATGTCCTAATTCACTGTTTCCATCTCATCTTTGGCAGGTTGCTGCAGGATAGTGAGCAGTGGAGCCCAACCCAAGTCCATCCACAGCCGTTCAAGACAAGTATCTGCACTGTTGCAGGGGCAGTGTCAAACAAAGTCTAGAGTCCAAATCTCTTTTCAGACTTAGGGCAGTATGACTCTGATGACCTAAGCAGAGTCACACCTGATCCACAGTGGCAGACACAAGTAGAGAAACAGATGTCATACATAACAATTTTTTTTTTAAAATCCGTGTTATAAATTTCATTTATCTGAAAAGCTGCAGTGATTCACAAGACTGAGCATAGTCTTAGTTTCTCAGTTCCCCTTAGACCTCAGCAAAGGGGGCTTGACAGCTTAGTCCAGAATTATTCTTCGTAAAATTCCTCTGCTGGGATTTTCCAGGTTTTCTCTGTAGCAGCCACCTGAAAATACTGTGTTCAGTGACTGAAATGCAAAGTATTTGCTCAGGAAAACATTGCACTCATTTGTAAAAAGACACTTTATTTTAGTGAGAGCAGGTTGCCCTTTCAATCAAATTTACATTCTGATGGGTATTTCTATTGAGTGAGAAGATTTGGGACCAAGATATTGCTACTGCTTCCAGTGTAAGAACTACACAGTTCTGAATATCAGTTTGTTTTGCAATAGAAAAGCTGCCAGACTGATAATAGAACACATTTTAATAACTATACTTTCTCCAGAAAATTTAAATGGGAATGGTAATTATTTTCCTATTTTAAAAGCCTCATTTAGCCTTGGTCGGAGAAGAAGAACACAGAAGCAAAGACCCAGCCTCTAGCTCAGTTTCCTTTCTTCAGTGTGTGCAGAGACCAGATGCAGAGATCTGAAACAATTCTAATGGCTTAAGAGCAGAGCAAATCCACAGGGAGATGATTCCTCATATTTTCACGTCAGTATATGGTTATGAGAGTATTTAGTTTTCTCATTAGCCTCCTTTTCTCATTATTTCTTCTTTTCTCTGCTACAAAAACCAAATATCTTTGCTGCTGGAGGCAAACAAATGAAATTATTGCAGCTGTGTTTTCAAACTGCAAGTCTAGCACAATCAGGTCTCATGGGAGTTAGCTGTCCACTGTAAATAATAATTGATTAATCCAGGTGTGAATAGCTGAAATAAAAAATTATATAATTGCTTCTCTGATTCTGTTATTGATGTCAGTAAGCCAAACTCTTCATACATAGTTGTATTTTAAATAAAGCTCATATGAATGTGAGAAATTAACAGATGAAAGGTATTTGTCAGTAAAAAAACATAGGTTAACTGACAAAAAAGTGCCCCACAATATTTCTTTATATATTGCAAGTAAAAAATTTCCCTTCCAGATTTTCAGCTATTTCTTGAGCTTGATGTCTGGGCAGGGGGAATGGAAGCATTTGTTCCAGCTGAACAGCAGGAAACAAGCTGAATTTATCAGCAAAGGAAGAACATGAGTTTAGATCCACATTAAATTTGCTTTCCTTGATGTCAGAGAGCTACAAGGTTTATTGCCAGACTGTGCAAGTTGGCCTTCAGGCCAGAGAGTGGGTTCTCACTTATTAATAGCAGAAATATATTGCTCTATTTTTGGATAACTGCTTTCTTTTTTTCACCCCCATGTCAGGCAGCTCTGTGTGATTTCTCCTCATCTTTCCACATCCACCATGGACAAGGATCACACCAGGTGTCAGCTGTCTCCTCACAGCACCACTAACTGGCACTGTTACTCTTCTTGTGCCCCGGGACAAGGCTTCAGCTTGCTTTACTCTGGTTTTTTTTTGATGATGAAACAGCACAGAGGTAGGTATAAGGGGCAAAGGATCTGTCTCCAAACCTCTACTCTCTATCAGAGAGCCTCTCCCACCCACACTGCGAGTGGGGCTGAAGCAGAACCTCAGGGGAAGGGCACTGATGTGAAATGGGAGAGGGCACACCACAACAGGGAAGGAACACCATGGCTTGTTCATGTCGATTTGCACCACTCAGCAAGGAATCAGCTGTGGGTCTGGCACCACCAGGGGCAAGCCCCAATGCCTTACCTCTTCCATAGTTTCCTAAACCTTGCTGAAAAATAGCTCTTTATTCATTAAAACAGCTATAGATGAGAATTATTGTTTAATCACACACTCAACTAGGAAAACATTATTGTCTGATGATTTCAAGCAACTGGTAGAATAACAATCTTTCCTCTCACCTGAGTCTGCTTAGAGCAGAAATCACAGACACAGAAGCTCTAAGGCATTGGGACACTGGGGTTCACCTGACATCAGCTCTCTGAGGAACCATGAAACTGGGCTAATTAATCCCATTCAAGTAAAAGAAATAAAAAAGAAATTAAAAAAAAAAAAGATACAACAAAGAAGAAGAAAGAGAGATAATGGAGGGTCACTACAATCACAAAAACAGCAATGGTCCCCGCTGCAGGCAGAACAAGGCTAACAGACACAGACTGTGGTTCTGCTGCTAAATAAACCAGGAGACAAAAACAGCTGCCCTCAACCACAAGCACACTCCATAGTTCTGTGCCCCCTGAGATGGCTTGAAGATACATTTATTATTATTTACTGTGTATTCTGGCTCAAGATGTGTGAGGGCTGTTGTGTCCCAGGACATTATTTTTTTGGTAGCAGAAAACTCAGGATAGGTGTTGCAAGTTGTGGCATTGGCTTGAGGATATGTGGGGGATATTCAAGGGGACAAAGCATGCAGGATAGCTTTGGAGATGGTGTAGAAAGGCAGGGTCCAAACCCAGTTTGATCTTGAACCTATAGCCTAGCATACATTCCCTAATGTGTGATTTCTCCTCAACCTTGTTTAGGCTTTGTCTGGTCAGTGATACCTTCAGATGGGATAAAAATGTCCTAGGCATATTCTAGCAGTTATGTAGCACGAAAAATCACTGATACAAGGCCCTAGCTCATACCTTAGTCTGAATTTCTAGCCAGTGTAGTTGTACTACATAGAAAAAGCAAAAAGATCTGACCATGTGAAGAGCCCACTACACAAAGGAAAACAATCTGGACATGGATGGAACAAGGGGCAGGTGAGGCAGTGATCTCCCTCTGCATGGCAAGATCAACATGTGGTCCTCCTAATCTCCTGAAGATAAGGTAGAAACAAAGCAAGCAAGAGTATAAAAGGAGTTGTGTGATAAACAAAAGAGAACCATTGGTTGAGATGAAGACAATGGGGTAATGAAAGCCGAGGAAAGCAAAACATTTGGGCCACACAAGTGAGTAAATTTTGGAAGAAAAGAAAAAAAAAAAAAAAGACAGACTGAGAAAAGAAGTCAGAACTTCTATCCCCAATCACCCATTTTCCTAATTTTGCTTCAAAATAGCACTGTGCTTACTTTCTCTTCCCTCTACCCTGCTCACCAAATTCATCAGTCACACTATCTTCCCTTCCACTGCCTTCGGCCAGGAAATCGAAGAAGTCGTCGATGTGCAGACCTCTCTTTTTCCATGAGTAGAAGAGTGTACAACACCTCTTTTTCAGCAATATGTTTTCTCTACAGATCCTGTGTTCAAAGATTTTGCTAATGTCTGACGCAGTTAGTAAAGGGTGAAGTAACTACACAGGAACGTTCTGTAGTTACAGAGTTACAGATTCATCTGGTGAATTCCCCATCTGGTCCAACAATGTTGTTCAATACCTTTTCTACTTTTTTTTATCTTCTAGTAACTGAAAAATCGAATTGTCAAGGAGCTGCATTTCCTGTATTTTAGATGCCATACATCAATCCACTGAAAATTACAAGCTGAGGATATACAGAGGATGCAGACACCACAGTGAGGCATTTGTCAAATGATGCACCTGCTTCCTGGCAGATTGTCAAACCCAGAAGGGTGTAAGAGTAAACAAATCTGAACAATAATTTCCTTCCTCCACATTAGATGTGTGCTAGTGCTGAAAAAGATCCTAAGTGCTGCACTAGCTGGAAAAAAACTCTTCTAGGAAAAGGTAGACATGGAACAATTGAGGTAGCCAAGGGTTTGGACAAGGGGTTTGTAACTGATGTGAGTGGTCACATCATCCTTTTCCAAAGGCTGCCCCTAGCCTGAGGGTGTGGAAAATATTATCAGTCCATCTCAAATATCTCAAAGATGGGTGCCAAGAGGATGGTGCCAGACTCTTTTTAGTGATGTCCAATGACAGAATGAGGAGCAGTGGCCATAAACTGAAACACAAGAAGTTCCACCCCAGTGTGAGGAAGAACTTCTTTACTCTGAGGGTGGCAGGAACAACAGACTGCTCAGGGAGGTCACAGAGTCTCTCTCTGGAGACATTCAAAACTGAACTTGATGTGTTTCTGTGTCACCTCCTCCAGGTGACCCTACCTTGGCAGGGGTTTGGACTGGATGATCTTCCAACTTTAAAAATTCAGTGTTTCTATAATTCTGGGATCATGGTGCATGCCTGCTTCCAGGTCTAGTTTTACATCTAAAGAAGTTGCAACCCATAGACCTTTCAGCCTCTTCTCAGCATCCAGCTTTAAAGTTACTTCCAGCCAGCAAGCATCACTAAACTCTGCCCTAAAACTTATCCAGAGCCAAGTCAGAGCCAAGAGAATCTTGAAGAGGTGTCCCATCTCAAGCAGAACAGTGTCATCAGACTGCAGGATGTGAAACCATTTTCAGAAATGTAACCTAAAAAAGGAACATGGCAAAATTTAGCATATCTGCTAAATTCCCTGCACAGCTTTGAACCACTCCAAAACATGCTACCACATCCTGCATTCCAGGGAGAAACAATGAAGGAACAGTGGAGTCACTGGGATACAAGTGCTACTGGTGTTGATGGAAAGTTTTTCACAGAACATGTCCAGAGAAAGTGAATGTCTTCTGATGCTCAAGCAACAGATTTGCAGAATGCACAGACTTGCAAACAGCCATTTCACTAAAATGTAGTTCTGGTTCAAGGCCTAAAAACAGTGAAGGAATTTTCACAGTATTCTCTACAGGATTTTCAGCACATGCTGTGTTTGGGATAATTACATCATTTTGAAAGACTGTACATAGAAGAGAAGTGTATTTCTATTGAAACTCCTCAAACTCAGCAGAAACTGCATGGATAGATGGAACTGAAACAAAGAGTTATCTTTCATTCATGAAACCATCGATGCAGCTGACACATCAGAACAGTCTGTGTGAGTCTGTAAAAACAGCTATTCATGTGCTAAAGTGACTAAGTACTCACCATTCAGCTGTCACCTACACACCAGTATAGCAACTTGTGAGCTCTCAGGTGAGCTATCTTTCAACAGCTCCAAGAAGTGGACAAACATCTATTTTATACCCAGTGATGGGAAATAAAGGGCAGGAACATAACAGACACACCTTTCAGTACCTAGCAATCACATTAACCACAATGTCACTTTTATTTTTTTGCATATATTATCATAACATATTATATTATAGTTGTACTTTAGTTGTATTATAGTTGTATTATGTTTATTATTATATTTATTTTCTGGTTTTTGCATGTGCACAAGGATGTTTTTACTTGGTTGAGAAAAAAGGCTGACCAGAATTATGACAACTCAATTTCATTTAAAGAAAAATAAAACCCTACTTTTGATCTTCACAAAATCAAAGCATATGCTGAGCTGGAAGGGACCAACAGAATCATTAGGTCTAACCCTTAGCCCTGCACTGAACCATCTGCAAGAGTCACACCATGTGCCTGAGAGTCACCTAGGCCCTCCAAAAAAAAACCCAAAAAACCCCAGAACATGTAGAAAGTAAGAGTCTTGAAGCTAGGATATTCAGCTGGGAAGTAAACAATACAGATATAAATCCTACCTGTGGGATTTTGGAGGATGGATTTGAACTGGCTTGTGTGTGACCAGTGCTCAGTCACTGACAAAGTACAGTTATCAGTCAGTAAGCAAATAAATATCTCACTGTCTCAAAGCAGAGCAGCTACAACCATGGAAATTTTCTCCATAAGCAAAAATCTGCCCTGGATCAATTCTTTGCTGCAAATTAGGTAGAGTCCATTCCTTCAGCACTTCCTAACCAGGGAACTGTTTCCTCATCTGCTGAAGCATCGATGATCCCATCTCCCAAACCAGACAGAGTCGAAGCGTCTCACTGTGCACTACCATGTGTGTGGGCTCCACCCACAGCTGTGCCCACAGCTGCCCAGAGAGCACTCCAGAATGGCAGGCACTTAATTTGTGACAATTAGGACTTGTGAATGTGTCCGGTCTATTCTGCATCAGCTGCTCCTGAGGATGGTGCACATGGAGCAGGTGGAAGTGGGGGCAGCTCGGGGCAAAGCTGGGGCAAAGCTGGAGCAAAGCAGCCAATTCAATCAATCTCTCTCTGGTCAGGCAGGTTCTCACTCTTCTATATGTTGGTTGCACCAGCAGATGATCTGTCATTCAGCCCTGCCTGTTGGCACAGGCATTAGCTGTATTTGTTTGATGAGATACCACTTTTATTGTCATTCAACCAATCAAAAAAACACTAAATAACAAATAAATAGCTTGGCTCTCCACTGCACTGCACCCTCAGCTTGTTTTTGACAGCTTCACAAAGCAGATATGAAGTGACACTGTTTGGGAGACAGAGAATGGGGAGGATCCTAGCCATATCCTGAGCAATGGAAGTTGGCATATTTCCACTAAAATCAATATGTAGCTCCAGTGGCCGAGTCAGTGCCAGCTTCTGTAAGCTGATGGTCTGTTGGCAGCTTTCAATGCAAATTTTTTATCATGTGCAGTCCATTCTTCTAGACCTGTCTGGAAATGCCTTGGAGAGCTTCCGAGGTCTTTGGTGGTCTTGATTGCTCCTACAGTCCATGCACACTTCTCTACCTCATTCCTACTCTTGCCCTTTACTGTGTTGTGCTTATCTCCAGGAGCCAGAGAAAGTATTCCCAGAAAAAAATGCTGCCTTGCTTCTGTACGGCCCCTTCTCCAATCACATCCTGTTGTCTCTCACAGTGTGTTACTACCAACAATCCTTGGTTTTTATTGCACCAATACTTGCTTAGCTCCACAGCTATCCAGCTGTCAGCATTTGAGACATACACATTAGCTCTCTTTTTTTTTAGGCTTCTACAGGATTACCTGACACACTGAATCTACACAAGCATCAACCACCACAAAGTGATTCAGCAGGATTTATTCTTCTGAGCTGATGGTGGTAATTTTAGCACATACAGAAAGTTAAAGCTCTCACCAGAGGCTGAAATAGCAAGGTCTCTCCAGAAGTGTGAGCCTCAAGTTCCATCTCAACATCATGGCCTTCCCAAGCTTGAAGTTGAAGGAGTCATTGAGAGAGTAAAGCAACAATAGCTGAAAAATTACTAAAAATCTACTAACTGTCTGCACCAAGAAGGTAAATTCCCCAGCAGTTAACTGGTGTGTTCTTAAAATATTTCACTGCTGAAGCACCATTTCTAGCTATTTGTAACTTTGAGCTACAGACCACACTAGGTGTGGTTGGCCAGGGCACCAGGGATGCAGTGAAGGGACACAGGCAGCAGAAACATCAGCCACATTCCAGCATAACAGTCTGGCATAAAATCATAGGATCATTGAATGGTTTGGGTAGGAAGAGACATTAAAGGTCATCTAGTTCCAACCCCCCTGCCATGGGCAAGGATGCCACCTATCAAATTGAGCTGTTCAAAGTCCCATCCAACCTGGCCTTGAACATTTCCAGGGATGGGAATGCAGTCACAATGCCTACATGCACAGCAGCCAGGCCAGGACCCTTCTGTGTTGCTAAATACTTCTTGAAAGTCAAGGGAAAAGAAAAACTCTTTCATAGCACCCTCTCCTCTACCAGTTGTTACCCCAAAGGGTTTCAAGCACAGCAATATCAGCACTAGGGGTTGGGGGCTGCCCACAGTCAAGTACAGAGTTTCTAAACAGCTCCTGAAGTTCATCTTGTCCACTTGGAACTGAGCTGATTCTTGATGATTCAAGCAGGGAGCAGTTCTCTATGACTTTATGAGCTCACTGGATCCTAATAATGAAGGGAAAAGAAAGGGTATATCTTTATCAGGAACTAAAATACCCTGTGAAGTAAAAGCTATCTGATAAAAGAGAGCTTTCCAATATCACTGATGAAGGGCTAATCAAATCCAACAGATGGATCTCAGCCCTGGGGAATTTCTAACTGCAAACATAAGCTTATTTTTATAGTTGAGGTAATTCAGGGTGATTAACAGGGAAATGCAATGCCTTGTTAGAATCCTTAAGCTGGGTTCAGTTCTGGAACCTCAGCTCACAGCAACCATCCATAGCTTGGATTTAAAGACATTTATTCCAGTCAATCTTCCAACCTTACATGCCTTACTAAAAGCTGTGGTCTGTTTCACCCATAACCTATTGGATTCAGCACAGGAATTCCTGGATGAAATTCTATGGCCTGTGTTGTCAGGCTGGATGAACATATTAAACTTTTCTGGCCTTAAATTATTTGAGGGGCAATTAGTGTAAATCTGAGTAGGTTTATGGAAGTCACTGGAACAGTATGGATTTACACCTGCTGAGAATATGTTCCATTTTTAATTTCTTCAGTGGTTTGAATGAGCATGATAAAACTGGTATAAAGCAGAGAATCAGCCAGCCCATTTGTATTCTGGGAGACAACTAAGGAGCAACCCTTTCTGATCCAGATGGTAATTCCGCCCATTTTAGAAGCAGAGGGGTTTTTTTTCCTTTCCCACTTTGATTCAGAATTTGTCAGTCATTGTGGGGAGGACAAGGCTGGGAGGCAGGTGCATAGAGAACTGTATTAAATTATGCACAGCAGAAAATCTGCAAAATGTACTTCAGAAGCTGAAAACTTATCATGTGTGACTGACAATTGCAGAGAAACAGAATCCTAATTTCCAGATTAACTATTTCATCAATTAAAGCTGCATTTGCAATCCTTTCTTATTTGTCTGCCAATCTGTGACTGCTGCTAATACAAAGCTGTCACCATAATAGAAACCAAAGTGGATATTTGATTCCATATGCATATGGCAACCTACATTTTTTTCTAAGCACAGTAGTTTCACCTAATTAGTTTTTTAATATATTTGTATTAGTTTGTGGATTCCATAGTTCCTATCAAGTAGAGACAGGTAATCGAATGAGAAAATTAAGCAAGTCCTGCTACATGCTGAGTGTTTACAAAATTGAGAAGGCAAGATTTATGCTTAAGATAATGTGGTAGCTGCTTACACAAGAACAAAACACCTCCTGCTGATCCACTCGATTCTCAATTTTGCAAATGTACCTAAGTCCCCAAACCCATCATGAGTCCAGCTCCTGATGGAACCATGCTTCACCCTGCTGTGGATACATCCACAGTAATCCTTCCCAATGCACGCTTTCCTCAGGAAGGTGAGCAATGAAAGCAGAACATGTAGTCAGGGTTACGGAAGACTTCCAATATTCATTTGCAATTGGTTTATGGCCCATTTGTACCTTCCAGCAGGCACAGAGGTGTAAATCTCAGCTTGTGAAGTCTCCCAGATGCCCACCAAGCCAGACACCATCCAGCAAAATGCACAGCTCTGACAGTAAATCCTGTGAGGCTTCAGTGACAGTCTGGGCAAGGCTTTAAGCCAGGCTTTGGAGCTAAACCCATCACCTTGCAGCCTCCCAGCCAGAGGAGGTGAGAGGCATCTCCCAGGAAATAGAGTACCACCATCAATCCACAGATCAAATTCAAGGTGGTGGAAGGACCGAGGACTACCTACAATGAATTTCTACTGGGAATTGAATGTAGTTTGCCCTTCACATTGAGCCTTTGCTCACTCATTTCTTGATGCCCGAGGCTAAATCAGTTCCTTTTGAAGTTCTCTTTCTGGCACTTCATTAAGGCACAGAATTTTAGTCCCATTTTAAGGAATTATTACTTCATTCTAAAGTCATCTTTTCTATATGCATTTGTATGACTCCCTTTAAATTTATTAACTTTGTGTTTAACTTTTTGATTTTGAATAACTTCTTTTGAACCTTTTTCATATCCTGAACTCCCAACGCAGAGACACCATATCTTTTAAATTAACGTTACAAATTCTACCTCTTTAAAAGAAATGTGCTTTTTGGCTGTAAGCTAGCAGTATCGAAACTCTGACTTTATACCTTTTTTTTTTTAAGTTAATAAAAAGCATACTGCCTGGAATACTTATTTCAGGGCTGTATATCTAAGAAATTGTTTGCAGCTCCAACACAGTGAGGTTTGTTAAGGTTTGGCAGGGGTAGGGGAAGAGTGGAGTTGAATTATTGTCAAGACATGTGTGAGAACTGAGTCCAGAAAAGAACCAGACACTGTCATAAATCTAACCATTTTATATGGTACATTTGGGAATTGTTGTTGTCATTATTGCAGTGGGCAAAGTATCGGGTACATGGTCTTTTTAAATTCTAGAACAGAATCAGATGAGTTGCTTCCTTATAAGTACGTAAATCACACAACACATTATGTGAGTTACTGGAAAACCCACAGGCTCCTGCCGAGATTAAGCTCTTACTGTACAGACAAGTAACAAGAGATAATACCTATTCTTGAGAATTTATGATCTGCATGCACAAAATGTTAAAGGCTATCAACAGCAAAACTATTTCCATTTTTCATATAGAAAGCTATGGCAGAGGGAGCTGAAGGGCTCTGATTTTAATTCCCTCTCTCTGAAGTTCATCTGTATCTTTAACAGCATCCAATTCTATGTGACCTCATCAGAAGTCATCCAAGCTGTTTTTAGGGGGACTGGGGGATAATCCTGTCTCCCTGGTGTTATAAAAATGCAGTTGCTGCACCTCTCCATGCCCCAGCTGAGCTGGGAGCCCTGGCAAACACCAGCTGCAGATGGGACTTGTCAGGATTCACTCGCTACAGTCCATAAAGCATATTGAGAGCATCTACAGATAGGAACTGTAGAAGCAAACGCCGTCCTTTGGTAGGCACAATTCTTCTATTATTAATCCAGGCTGGTTTATTTGCCCATTCTCTTTCCCAGTAACTCCTCACTTGCTTTAGAGAAAGTCCAAGAGCAACCTCAGCTCACTAAGAGCCTGATTTTTGAAGTAATTTCACTACGTAATGTGGGATCTGCAACTTTAGAAACCTACATTAGAAGTCTCTAAATATCATCTAGTCATAAAAACTCTCTTCATAGTCATTAGAGAGACGTGGGCATCATTACTGAAAGATACATATGAGCTGTTTCTCACCTCATCTACTTGGCAATCAGGGTAAATCTTTAAAAGCACCAGTTTCTCTCCTATTGCCATTGACAGGCATTTGGTCAGACAGATATCTATGACTGTGCAAAAAATTCCACCTGCAAAACATGTCAAGAATGTGCACAGGGGGGCGGTCACTACCCTGGTCCTGCTGCCACACTACTGCTGCCACAGGTCAGGTGACATTGGCCTTCTTTGCCACCTAGGCACACACTGGCTCACTTTCAGCCACCACCAACCAGCACCCCCAGGTCCTTTTCTTCTGAGCAGCTTTCAGGACACCTTTCCCTCAGCCTGTAGTGCTGCAAGGGGTTGTTGTGGCTGAAGTGCAGGACATGACAGTTTACCTTATCGAACCTCACACCCTTGGCCCTGGCTCATCCATCCAGCCTGTCCAGATCTGAAATGCTTTCAGCTTAGGGGAGAACACAGAAGAGCAGGGGAGACCCTTCAGGCATTGAAACCTGGATTTTAAAATGTATTTTGGTACATTTAGATGTCAGTTAGAGGTCTTGAAAGCCTTAGAGCACATTCTTGACATGTTTTGGAGGTGGAATTTTTTGCATAATCATGGATATCTGTCTGACCAAATGCCTGTCAATAGCAATAGGAGCTGGAGCTGTTTAGCCTGGAGAAAAGGAGGTTCAAGGGGGGACCTTCTCACTCTCTACAACTACCTGACAGGAGTTTGTAACCAGGTGGGGGTCAGTCTCTTAGCCTAGGTAATGAGTGACAGGACAAGAGGAAACAGCCTCAAGCTGCACCAGAAGAGATTTAGGTTGGACATCAGGTCAGGAAAAATTTCTACACTGAAAACGTGATTAAACACCAGAACAGGCTGTCCAGGGAAGTGGTAGAGTCACCATCCCTTGAAGTGTTCAAGAAACAACTGGACATATCCCTCAGCACTCTGGTCTAATTGACAAGGTAGTGTTGATCAAACATTTGAGTCAGTGATCTTGAAGGTTTTTTCCAACCTTAGTGACTCTATGATCCTATGACTCTATGATTTGGAGATCAAGACATCATAACAAAAGCAGCTCCCCTTCCAGCTTTTCTGCCAGTCATGAGAGGGGCCTTCTGGGTCAGCTCAGCAAGTTGCACAGCTCTAGAACTGACTTTGAGCCCAATGATCCCTCAGGCTCTCCTCGAGCCTGAGCTGAAAGCAGATCTGGAGAGCAGCATGGGCCTCCCATTTCTCTGCTGGAGCTGACACATCTGACACATCCAACCTGTGTGTGATCACACTCTTCAATCAGTGAAAAAGATCCAGAATGCCTCTTTCTTTCTGTATTGCTTCATTCATTCCTGTTTCTCCCATACACTGGAGACAAGTACAGGGAGTCTGTCCAGGAGCTGGGTGGCTGAAGGTTTCATGGAACTGACCTTCCCAGCCAGTAAAAGCTTCTATGAGGAGTTTGCTGACAAGGAAAGATGAAGTCAGCTGCTCTGCATTTTTTAACCAGGCAGGAAAAATCCTCTTTGCATTTTTTATGCCTAATTTATGGAGTAACCTTCTACACTGCTCCTCTGGAAGTCAATGATACATCCATGATATCAATACCTGTTATGAAAGTGAACTGCCATTTTTTTAAAAGCTGATTCATCTGCTTTTCTTTATTCTTTTTCTGGCATTCCAAATGTCAGGAGCAAGTTATCCTGGAGCAGTAACCTCAAGAGCACCAGTCACCACACGTATCATATGGGAACCAGAGGCTCAAAACAATCTGGAAAGGACAGTCAGGGTCCTCAGATAAAAAAAGTAAAAGCCCATCAACATTAGTAAGGGGTAGAATATTATTCCTAAGATTAAAATCCCAGAGGGATAAACTAATAAGTTTATAGAAGTGCAGAACTTAGTAACAGTAGTATGACATTATACTACCTTCTAGATTTCATAATTGAACTCATGTTCATAATTTGCCTGGTATCATAGACTCAGAGATTGGCTTGGCTTGGAAGGGACCTGAAAGATCATCTAGTTCCAGCCACCCTGCCATGGGCAGGGACACCTTCCACTCCACCAGGCAGCACAAAGCCCCATCCAACCTGGCCTTGAACACTTGAGAGAATCCACAGCTTCTCTGGGCAACCTGTGCGAGTGCCCGTTTCTTCCAAATATCTAATCTAAATCTTCTCTCTCTCAGTTTAACACCATTCCCTCTAGGCATATAACTACATGTCCTTGTAAACAGTGTCTCTCGCTATCTTTTTATAAGCCCCCTTCTCTGGAAGTCTGCTAGAAGGTCTCCCCAGAGCCTTCCTTTCTCCAAGTTGAACAACCTCAATGCTCTGACTTTCCTTGTAGGAGAGGTACTCCAGCACTCTAATCCTGGCTGTCCTCTGGACTTTCTGGTAGATATTCAGTCACCATTTGTGACAACAGAAATGTCTCTCACACCTCCAAGACCAGGTTTACAGAGCAAGAATGAGCAAAAGAGATACCACATTCAGTCTCACTCCATCTTCCACAGGTTTCAGTAGGTATGGATATCTCCAAAGCAGCTTGTAGACCAGTGTGCTTCCCTGAACATGCCTGAGAAAGCCTTTTTCAAGAGAGCTTCTTGTAGTCTTGGAAGTTCCAGAGGATGCTCTCCAGCTGTGCCTCCAAATGTATTGTCTACACAGTCAGCAGAACTGCCCAGCCTGCAACTTAATTCTTAACCCCACTAAACAGGTAATTATCTTCTTGCAGGTTTGTGAAACTATTAAGGACCCAAGGAAATGGAGTCTTCCTCACTACTTTGGAGGTCAGCAATAAAACCCTTCATTTCCAAAATCACCACACGCTTCAATCTCCCTTCTGTTTCTCGCAGTACGAGTTAAGTACTCATAGCAAGGGGAAAGGCAGCATGTGTGCAAGGTGATTGATTATCTCCCCTCCCTCCTGCTCTGCAAATCTTACATATGTGCATCCAAAGGGATTAAAAAGGAAACCCAGATACTACCAAAGCTGTAAACTCCATACAGAAATGTCCATCTCTCCCATTTGAAATGCCACATGAGTTCAGATGCCCAGCACATAGCACAAGCAAATTAAATCATGCAACCTGAGGCATGTCTGCAGGAAATGCTGCAAAATAAATTAGAAATACTCAAAATGCAAAACAAGGTTTAGCCATAGAGAGCTTGAATGGTTTTTTTTTTTTTAGTCTGCTGGGAACTAGAGTAAATTATTCTCACTGAGGCTGAGGATGCCACAGCAGGATTGCTGCCCTTCCCTGAGATAGTTCATCCAAAACTGTGCTAGGAATTTCTCCACTGCAAACACAGGTAACTGTGTATTGCCTGAGCTGTATGCAGGGTGAGTAAAATAAGAGCTGCTGCCACCTATCCCTGCCTCCAGAGGGTTAACAGCTTTCTCAACCATAGGAGCTTCACTCCTCAGCATCTTATCTGACCTAATCAAGCAGGTGCCCTTTCCTCACACTGGGAGAAGCTGGCACAGTTATAGTGCTGGCAGCTGCATCTGACCCCATCTCAGAGACTGGCAGTGTGAATGCCAATGGATTGTACTTGGTAGAGGAAGAATCAGTATTCAGAGAAGAGCCCTTCCAGAAAAACACTACTCTTGTTCTTAACTTCCCAGCAGCTCTTTAGAGTACAGTACCTTGCAGCAGTCACCTGGCTTTCCTCTGGAAATATATTTTGACAGAGGGAAGGGTCAGTCTATGAAAATCTTTTTTTTTTTTTTTGAATGATCAAAAGGTCTAGAGAAGAGAGACAGAAAAATAATGATGTTTTCTGAGATCATTGTATAACCCTAATGTGTTAAAAATACCTTGTAGCTTGTGAATGTAATAATTCAAAGTAGTAGTAAATCTGTTTCATTATACTCTAATACAAGGAAAATACATAATATACGTGATTATGCCATAGACAATTCTCATTGCCATTAGTAATGGAAAATTGTAAAGTCTTTTAAAAATAGTTAGATACACCCAAAGCAGTGGCTGTCCTGTAATAAAATTAAAAACTCTGCATCTCATTCTACAGCAAGAAAGAAATAAAGAATGCAAGTATTTACAATGATAATGGATTTTTGAAATAAAATTATGAATTAACTCTACTAAAAGATATTTAAGAAATTTTAAAATTTTTTGCAGATAGTCACGAAGACCAATTTTAACTTAAACACTCTTAACTTTTGTCAATTCATTTTGAAGTTGGAGTCACAGTAAGATTTTCAACACAAAAAAATTAAATACATTCATTTCAAATAGTTTTTCCAGAGTCAATGAAATACTCCAGAAATATCAGCACAAAGAAAACAAAAGTGGCAATAAAAATGAATCAACTGACTCAAAGACATTATTAGCAACAACTTCTATTGTCCAAAGGGGTAAAACATAACTCTTTTGATGGAATATGTTGGTCAGCATTGGAGATAGGAGTCACAGTCATCAGGCCAGGCAGCGATAACAACAATATTAACAGATAACTCACATTTATGTCAATTCACTCTGTGCCCCAAGAAAGGTCTAATATGATTCTCCTCTCTGCAGTTCCGTGTTGACATCAGAACTTCAATAGACAACTTCAAAGGGCACAGAAACCACGTCACTTCTAGAAGAAGAGTGCTCTCAAATTTCATATCACAGGAGTATCGGAGCAGATTCTAAGGAGATGTCGGATCAAAGGATTCAGCCTGAAATAAATAAAAATTACTCACTCAAGTCTTTTCTCCTCAGTAGAACAGCAATTCAAAGCTTGTCTCAATGAGAACGACTTTTGATCTTTGTTATTCAACTGGATTTGAGCTGGTAGGTTTTACGCAGAGTTTGCATTTAAGATCCGCAGTCCTAGTTTTGGAAGCTGGGAATGTTTCTGGGCTAATGGGGGCACACACAATACTTAGTGTAGAAAATATCTATATTTAACAATTATGGGAAGTACTACAGGTCCACTATTTCCTGATGGAGATGTTCATATGAGCCATTAAGCAACACATCGATTTTGTGTTAGCAGAGTTTTCTCATTTCCAGTATTGCTGTAGGATTTTGGAACAAAAAATTGCTAAGAGATATCACAGCACAGAAAGATTATTATAAGGTGCTTTTGACACAGACTTCTGCCAGAAATGGTGTTTAACATGAGACATATCACATATATTTCTTTACATTGATTTCACCTGTCTGCTTGTGCTATATTAATTCTAAGATATTGTGCATATAAACCATATGGGTTTTTATTAACTCCCTTGTTGGGATTGCTGTGTACCATTTCATTAAGGACATTAAAAATGTCTATTAACTGATGCCTGTGTGATTCTCTTAGTGGACAATTTGTAAAGTGTTACTGAGCTATAAATTCTCCCATAACTGAAATTGTAGTTTCTGAAAGATTTCCTATGGGACACTTTTAGCTTTTGCCTGATGGAGTTAATAAATAAGGTAAGTCTTATAAGGTAAGTAGTAGTCAAGAGGAAAATGCATTTAAGTGGAAGTATTTCACTAACTCATTGAAGTGCAAGGACCCATTAGATATTACAGGTTTCATTCTTGATTGCAGGTACAAGTGTAACCTTCTCCCAGATGAACAGCCTCCAGCTGCAGTCTGTTCCCCATCTCCTGCTTCATTATCTGACCAAAGGCACCAGGCAATGTCTGTAGAGCAATTAAATAAGTGCTTTGGAAAGAAATATCTGGATTTCTTTTGGGAGCAAGATCCATATTTACCTGGCCACCACCCTGAGTGGTCCTGAAAGTGCTTCAGAAGGATATGGTTTCTCAGAATCCCTTGGGGTGAAAGGGTGGTCTTTGAGAAAGTCAAGCACTTAAATTTTTTTCTAATATGAAGCAGTTCTATTTTATATTTATTTGAAATTTCTTTCAGATGTCTTCAAACCAATAAAGTCCAAAGTCATGCTAAGTGCAAATGAAGTTTTTGGCATAAAATGTTGTCATCAGACCTCACATAATTTCACTTTTTTGCAACTTATTGATTTTTTCACAGAAAAGCTTCCATTCACTCCTTACATTTTTATTAGGGTTTTTTATTGCTAACAAACTCAAATCGCAAATCTGATTCAGCTTTTCACAGAAAAAAAAAAATTATCATTATACCAAATGAAAAATCAAACCTATGTTTTTATCAGAATACATATTTTAAACTTTCAAACCATTCAGTCAATTCCTTTATTTTGGTTTCAAAAGGATCAATTCCACTCAAGAACAAATGCTTGGAAAATGTGGCTGTGGTGTTGCTTCTAAGGCTGTTCAGTGTGCACTGACCTGGACATTCACCTTGTGAAGTACAATCAGAACAGATGCCAGGAGTCAGATTATGAGCCCAATCACCCTGAAGCAAAGCTATAACCAAAATAAAGGATGTCCTGAGTGACTGGGGTTGGAATTCCCCACTGTCGTGTCGCACTCCTAAGCAGAAGGGAGCACCCAAGATTTGTAGATGACTGCGTCAAAAAACAACAGCAAAAGCCAGAAGGGTCCAAAAGACCTTGCAAAGTTTTATTAGCAAATTACATGCTCAGCATGGAAACTGGGATACGTTTTGCCCCTTCTAATAGTAAGATAAATAAAAGAATGGAAGAAAAGAGGGAAGGTGGGGGAGGTGGGGACGGACAACAGATCAAATAGGAGAGGAAAGAAGAACACCATTCATGGGTCCAGGATTGATCCAGCCCATGAGATGTCCAGAGCCCTGGGGGCAGCACCTGAACTCTGTGAGTAATCCTTTCTATAAACAAGTTTTCCCTGCCCTGGGGCTAGTTTTCTTCTTATGCCAACGAGTTATCATGCACAGTTCATTCTTCTAGACCTTTCTTGAAATGGGCCAGTGGGCTTTCAGCATCTTTGCTGGTCTTGATATCCCTCTACTCATCCTGCCTGCTCCTTGACCCCATTCCTGCACTTGTGCTGTTCTGTGCTGGGAGGTCTCCACGGACCAAAACAGGGAAGCTGACCCCCAAGTGCTGCCCTAACTCTGCACAGCCTCCTTCTCCAGCCAGACCCTGTTAACTTGCCAGTTTGCACAAGGGTCATTGGGTTTTTACACATTGCATTGCCCAGGCTTTTACATCCTACTTCACTGTAGGTTTTTTCATAGTGCACTGTTTCCATTTAGCAGTTGATTGGCATTTGCTGACAGCTTTGCTAGAACAGATCAGCAAAAACAGGTGAGATTTTTGAGAGAAGGTGCGAGACAAGCTGAATCAAAAATAACACCTGTATGAGCAATGAAAACCTTTCATCTCCCCTCACTGAATGCATTTTTTAACATGCTAATGGATCTTCTCCACAAAGCGTGAGTTTCAAGAAAATTAGGTATTGTAGGACCAAGATTTTAAATAGTATCTGTGTTAAAATTATCATTGTTCAAATTGGAATTTCTGTAATAGTCTGATTTGATAAATAAATCAAACAAGTGTGTTTAAATATGAGCAAGAATACTCAAGATATTCTAATTTTCACTTCCACTTTCCAAGTCTGTTACACATGTGCCAAGTTATTTGATGCAGTGGAATCTGTTAAGAAATCTCTTCACTGGAAGCATGGGCAGGTATTGAAATAGGTTGCTCAGGGAAGCAAAGGAATGAATCACTGTCTCTGAAGTGTTCCAAAAAAAAAAAAAGTAGATGTGGTGCTTAGGAGTATGGTTTAGTGGTGGACCTGGTAACACTGGATTAATGGACTCGATGATCTTAGAAGTCTTTTCCAACCTAAATGATTCTATGACTCTAAGTACGCATTTTGTTCTTATACTCAGCATTAAAAAGGTGCCAGAAGCCATGAGCAGAGACAGGCCATGCATGGCTCAGTGCAGAAGAGAGAGAATGAAACTCCCTGAGCTTCAAAGAGTCACAACTCACTGAGAAATGACACAGCAAATGAGACAATATAAACTCCATAGCAGTCATCTCTCTGACTAAGTTAAACCCTCAAAATGAGGCAGATGAAATTCCCCTCTGGATGCTTCAAAGGCATCTTCCTGTGTTTATAAAAATGTACACACGTGCACAGGTCTGAGTAAGTGTTTTCTCTGCAAATTCTGCATTTCCCCTTCTCTAGTTAAGCCCTTAGTGAAACTTCAGTACACACAGATTAATCTTGGGTAAGCATTATTTCAGATAACAACTGGACATACGATCCCTTTCTGTGGCATCACAAAAGATTAGTTATTTAGAAGAAAACAATTGCTATCTTTGTCAGCAGACAGGTTTAAGGAGCTGCTTCTGCAACAGAAGTGTTTCAATGCAGGTTTAAGGGTCATGGGTGAAGGAAACTTTACTATCACAGCATTTACTGCATAGGACCTTGAGATCAACAGAAGATTACTATCTTTGTGTTTTCAATTCAACCCTGCTCAACAATATTTAACTCATTTCTAAATCAGAACCCAAAATCTAACTTATATGAAAATAAACATTGTTATCACCTTACATCATGTTGGAGCCTGCCATTGACATAACATTGTGCTGAATTGTTATTATTAGATATAATTGAAAGAAATGAGATCAAAATAACTTTATTTGGGAGCTGTCTGGTCAGCAATGTCTCTACTTTCTATCCTAATATCTTAATGTAAGCCTTAGCAGCCCACATTTCATACTACTGGTCTGAACTTGGCACATGTTCATTCTACTGCAGAAATACAAGGAAAGACATTTGGCTTCCTAGATCAGTGGATAAGGACCTGGAAGGTCAGTCTGTTGGGATATGTATTTACTGGATTAGCAATTCTGCAAAGTCATCTTAAGAAATGCAGAGAAATGCTTCTATCTTGCTTGGCTTGATGCCTTGCTATTCATAAAAACAGAATCCACGACCTTTTCATTTAAAGGCTTTTGCCTCCTGCCTGAATCTTAAATCAATCCTGTTGCCTCTGAGCATTGCACATTTAATTCTTAAAATCTCCTCTTGAATTTGCCTCAAATTCCTCAAAGTCAACACTGCCTACAGAAGAAACCTCTTTCTCTCTCAGTGCCTGAAAATAATAGAAACACATTGTCTAAGAGAGGTTTCTCTTGTATAGCTATGGAAATTACTTCAGAGTTTGCCAGCCTGTCCTATGCTGCTCAGTGCCTCAGCTCCCATAAATTCCAAGGCTTTAGGATTTCCATACAGGAGTAAGATGCTTTTAATCATTAATGAATCCAATCAGGTTGGGAATTGTAGCATATGGCTTTGAACAGTAGCAGCACAAACACACATAGGTCAAGATCGAACTTCTACAGAGCAAGAAGTGTAAATTGTGGCTAAATTTAGGGAGGTAACATATGAGACATGTTTGGACAGAGGTTCTGGCTGTCTAACTCACACCTGAAAGCTTATATGCATTGTATAGATTAGATGACTGCTTTTAGACAGCTAAACTTATCTGGTAAGATCCTGACCCTTAATGAAGGGTAATATTTTATTTAACATGGAAACTGGAGGGGTCATTCGTGGGTTCATCCTCATTTAGTAACAGACTAAACATATCAGCTTAGCTGCAATAACAGTTGCAGATGTGCAGATGAAGAAAATGAGTCATAGAATCATAGAAAGGATTGGTTGGAAGGAACCTTTAAAGGTTGGTTCCAAACCCCCTGCCATGGTCAGGGACACCTTCCACTACACCGGGTTGTTCAGAGTCCCATCCAACCTGGCCTTGAACACTTCCAGAAACGGAACATCCACAACTTCCCTGGGTAACCTGTGTCAGTGAGTCACCACCATCAGAGTAAAATCTCTTCTTAGTACCTAATCTAAATCTGCTCTCTGTCAATTTGAAGCCATTCCTCCTTGTCCTATCACCCTGTACCCTAGAAAACAGCCCTTCTGCAGCTCTCTTGTAGCCCCTCTAGGTACTGGAAGGGATTTTTCAGGTCTCCTAGAGCCTTCTCTTCTACAAGCTGAACAATTCTTCACTTTCAAGTAAAGGTTTACTGTTTCAATTCACCAAGCTACCTTTAGGGGAAAAAAAAAAGGGTTTTTTTGAAAGCTGTGTGCATTTATAGGTTAAGAAATGCATTTTTAAGTAAATTATATTTTAGTGTAAGTTTATTATAATTCATTGTTTTCTAGTTTGTAAGGCATGTGTTTAATACTTTAATCCCTTCGTGTCTTAACATGCTTAAAATATTGACAAGCTCCATGGCCTAGTTCCATTTACAAAATGCAATGTCATAATTCTAAAGGAGAGATAGGCAGAGAAAATTTTATTTTGCTTCAGTTGAACAACTGAAAGCAGGTATTATAAGGAGGAGGACCAGATAAGCATGGTAACAGAGTGGGCATTCTTTACTACAAGGGTAGTAGAAAATCTTTTACTATAACGATGCTGAGGCACTGGATCGAGTAACCCAAACTGATTGTGGACTCACCATCCCTGCAGGTATTCAAGACCAGGCTGGATGAGGCTCTGAGTAACCTGGTCTAGTGGATGGCATTCCTGCCCATGGCAGGGGAGTTGGGAGTAGATGGTATCTAAAGATCTCTTTCAAGCCAAACCATTCTATGAGCCTATGACATCAAGAACGACCCTTCCATGGAGGTGTCTATACCTGTGTGTCTACTGGCACTGGAAGTGCCTAAGCAACTTTTGTCATCTGCACAGATCTCAGCTCTGTTCCTTAAACATGGCTGTTTAGCCCCCTGTGTTCTTGAGCCCAGTTGTGATCTACATCAGTCCCACATGCTCGTAGTTTTGTCCCCTGCTCAAAATCACACACTTACCTTGGAGTCTCTGGGAAGTAACGGAGTTGAATAAATATATCTCTTCTCTTTATATATGCCATGCTGTACAAGAAAATAAAGTTGAAGAGCTATGATAGATTGCTGAAGAAGCATGCCAATAGCTGACTTGTTTTCAGCAAAACTCACTTCCTGTTATTTAGTTAAAAAAAGAAAATTACTGCATTTCAAATACACTCTATTTTAGAATTTCATAAGCAGCCTCAAATTCTGTGGCAATCATGAAATTTTCTTTCCTTATTCAGATATTCCAGTATATTCTGTTCCACAATAAACTAATTAGGCATTTTATTCATATCCTGTCCAAGTGACTTCCACTGTGCAACCAAGCTTTAATTAATCTGCAATTGCTCTTTCATCCAAAACAATTAAACATACATAATTTTAAATACTGAGGAATATTGACTGATTTCAGTAGGATTCTTTATATGTTTCAAATTATGTGTGTGCTGAAAATAGGGCAAAATCTAGTTCTTGGCCTTCAACTAGACTTTGTTCCACTTATTACCATCTTCTGGGCATGGCCATTCAAAGGGTTGACAGATTAAATTATGAGATTGAAGAAAGTAGGAAAGAAATGTTTTGTGTATTAAGATCTCGTCCCATATCTCATCTGGTAAAAATGCAGTAACATCTCATTCCACTGACATCAGTAGCATTAGTTCTGAATTTCACGGAGAAGAATTCCATCTTCAAAACTGACTTGGTACTTTGGATATTTGAGTGTGCTGGAGGTCCTAATGTAAAACATTAGGGAGCACTTTGCTAGTGCATCTTGTTTCTTTTATTCATTGCATTTTATAATGTGGAATCTCAGATTTATGATCATTATTTAATTGCATTTAATTAAATACTAACCCATCCTATCTGAGAGCCCCCTAATCAGGAAGGACTCATACTAAGTTATCAAAAGTCCACCCTATAAGTTTGGTCCTGTTGATCCAAAATTGTGAACATTCCAGTATTGTTCTGCACATTTATGAATGTTGTCACAAGAAGTTATCACTGAAATGTCATTTCTACAAACCATTCCTATTAATATTTAATAAATAAAATGATACCTTATTTCTTTATCAGTCAAGCAAAATATTGAGCTAAATGATGAGCTTAATTTTTTTACTTAACTTGTATGAATTACTTACTTGGAATAATATAAGTGCCTCTACTCTCCTGCTTGTTTGATATTTCTCTAATTATTTTTCCTAAAGCTTTTGTAGCATAATTTCACTTCCCCAGCATTTCTTTCTCAGGGGCTTAAAAGATCCAGAAGCAGTTTGAATTAAATCTTTATTTGTTATTTTAAACATTAAACAATTTTACTCATCTCTGACACGTCATTGCCATTCAGGAATCTCAAAGCCTTTAGAAATTGTATCAGCTCAATTCAATTTACAGGCAAATGAAGGCATAAAGCACTAAAGCTACTGGACCAAAATTAACCAGCAAGTCTGGGCAAAACTGTCAATGGCACTGAGATCTCCTATATTTCATCACAAAGATGCTTTCACTAAGCCTTTCACTTTTTTTTTTTAGTTCCCAGGGAATAGTGGTAGGTGCCTAAGACTTCAGTTGTGCTGTTATAACACACTGCTTGGCTGTGTGTGCCTCAGGAGGGAAACCTTTACATTCCATGCACTTTCCTGCAGCTTGTACTAGGAGTGTGTGGATAATCCAGAGGGAGCATTTTTCAGGAGCAATTTTCAGTTTTCAGAGAAAAACAATGGTACTTGTGAGTGATGTCACCTGAAAAAAGCGCCAGGTATGTGGAAATGTTTGTAATTCAATATCAAGACACCTTAGATGGCCTTCCAAGACACCCAGCACCATGGAAGGACATGAAGAACCCAGAGAGTGCATAGTTGGCATATGTGGCACAAGGCAAGACCTACAGGAAAGACTTCTCCTTCTGGAATAATAGATGGGGACAAATAGGATTTCTTAGGGCACCCTAAGTGACACGAGACATGTGTTTAGACATCGATACCACAGCCCCAGCCACTGGGTACACAAATCTCTCTTAACTCTGTTGAGTACAGCACAGCTAAGACACCCAAAGAGCCTATATACATCTCTACATAAGTAGCTAAATTTAGGCACTTAACTTCAAACTGCTTAAATCTAGTTTAAATTTCAAACAAAATCATAAAGCCCTGAAATAGTTTCACTTGACATGCCAAGTGCATTAGACAAAGGTCTGAATGTGACTTCTCTAGAGAAAGCTGTTTCTTTGGTAAATTATTATGGAACTAGTTCAACTTTGTGCATGTTTCTGGTGGGCTGATATATAGCTTTTCTTTATTAAGCATCACAGTTTTTCTTCTACTTTTAATTGTGCTCCAGATGTTCCTGACAGCTGCTAGAAGACTATGCCATCTGAGCACTCATCAAACACACACAAACACCAGGCTAGAGGAGAAAGAGTAGCTCTGCCTGCATGAGGACATATGCAATATGAGCACCCACATCTGAGCTAATCACTCCCTTTTCTAGGCGAGCTAAAACCAGTAAGTACATAGAGAGCCCTTGGCAACCAGATCTAACATTGCAGTTCCTCTTGCTTTGAGCAGAGGGGTGCTCTAAATGACATGCAGGAATCAGTTCCAGCCTAATTTTTAGCTCAGTTAATATTTCTGGGTTTTCTCATAAATATGCACTTGCTAGCCTGTGAGTCATCAGAGCTTTTTTGGACATTTAAGCTAGAAGGAAGGAGATTAAAAGTACTTGCTTTTCTCTGTTTTCTATAAAAGAAGCCTAGATGATCAACTCAGATGTAGATGTTTATATAGAAAACATCTTCATTAGATTAGCATTGTTCAGAGCAGTGGGTGGAAAAGCAATACTCTAATTGTCTGAGTCTCTGTTTAAAACTGATATAATTTTAAAAACTCTGGTCTGTGTTTTTCAATAATATTGTGTAAGATAAAAAAACCACAATAGTTAATTATTTTTAATACCATTCCCAGCTATGCCCTAACTCAGAAATACTGAAACTAAAAATCGTGGCAGAGATGATTCAATGGCTCTTCATTTTCTAGCACAGCTTTTCATTTCAACCTATCAAACTTTATGGCATCAGCTGACTGTGTAATGAAGCTCACTGTTGTGAGAGGCAGCTGACATCTGTACTGCTCAACTAATTAGTGACATTGCCTTAACTGGCCCAGTATGACCACAGCCATGCCATTAAATTCTGATTTAATCAGAAAAAATGGGTAAATGCACTCAAATTGCTTATTAGGGATGGTGTACAGTCTATAACAACTCCTCAGCATGCACAGGAATCACATGGGAAAATATCAGGGGTCCCCATTAAGAGTATTTGACAATCAAGTTCCAGTGCCCAGCCCATGGCACTTTTTACCCCTCTAGATATAGCTGTAAAAATACCCCAAGGTTTCCTGCATGAGTTATAATTTCAGACAATATCCTTGATTTGTAAAAAATAAAGTAACAAGTTTGGTTCATACTTTGAGCCAAATCTTTTAGTAATTTCAAAGAAACATTTAGTTGTTCAGAGAAGAAGTAAAGGACAGAATACGAATAGGAAGTACATTTCCACATGATCTTCCAAAGAAATGTGTTTATCTATAAAGTCATAAAATGCATTTTCTGCAAGGAGTATCATTTCTTTACAATATCAGTTACTGAAATAGCCTAAAACTGTGAGCTTTTGGATATGCATTCTAGTTGTCATCGTGTTTGAACATTCTGTTTCTAATCTGATTGTCTTAAAAGGTTTAATTGCAAAGGATAGAACTAAATTAAAGATAAACTTTCAACTGCGTTTAAGCTATGTGAAGTAATTAGACTCCCTGAAAGCAAACTCCAAAATGGCACAGTGTCTATACTGTTAATTACACTTTGCTCACAAATATGAGCTTAATTGTCTGTATCAAATGGCATAGTCACGTTTAATTATGTAAAATATTGTAAAATGTACAATAACATCACTAATTCTTGATATGAAGTGAGTCCTCCTGAAAATAAGAAATGTCATCTCTGGACGAACTACAAAACATGCACATCTGCTAAAGTCAGCAATGTCACTTTGTAGGCATTCATAATGTTCCTTCTCACTGAAGAGCAGAGTAGTTGAGCATTTGATGCTCACCTAAAAATAAACAGGGCAAACCAAGAGCTGCACATTTGTCACAAGAAGGTATTAAAAGAGAGGTTAAAATTCAAACAGCTGCAGTGCAGAGAGAGGTATATCTCTATAATTATTTGTGTTTATGGTTCTGTAAGAGTCAGGAGCTGATTATAAGAAAGGACAAGATAATTAGGTTTCCTTGCATGACTATGGCTTGCACAGTTTCATGGCTCCCAACCTGGTGCTTTGTATGGGAAGGAAAAGCGATTCTATGTGTGGATCTGAATGCACATAATGTAATACATCCTAGTGAAAACAGCAGCTCAAAGGCTGCTTGAGCCTCCCTGTTCAGCAACAGCCGAGCCAAAGCCTCCAGTCACTTTGGGATGGGGCAGCTGACTACTCTCACTGATGCCACAAGGAGCCCCCAAAGCAGAAATCAGAGGCTGCTGCACATCATTCTGCATCTGCTGGCTGTTGCCTCTGTTAACTGGGCTCATAAAACTCAAGGAGCATCATGCATTTTATTTAGGTCTCTTTAATAAAACATCCTGGGAGCAGGGAGCAGACCTGTCATTCCCCAGTCATGCCTCATGACCGAATTTTCACTTCTTCTTCTCCCTGTGTCCCCATAAATTTTACAGGCTTGTCTTCACAGTCTCAGCTAGTAGGAAGTAGGGAGTTCCTGCAGATGGTTTTAGTTAATAGCTAGCTGCTTCAGACCCTTCTGCTTGAAAAAGGAATAGCTGAGACTGAAGAACTTCAGTCTGAGGAGCTCAGATTTTCCGTATCCTTGTTGAAAGCAATAACCATCACAGTTCTTACCAAAAAAAAAAAAAAAACACAACAAAACAAACAAACAAAAAAAAAGCAAACACAAAACCACCACCACCAAAAAAAAAAACAAACAAAAAAAAAAAAACCTTCCTTTCTCTATTTCCTCTCTGTTCAAATGGAAAATGAGCCAGCTGTGTGTATCCAAAAGTAGAATTCAAGTACATGGATCTAATTTTTGTATAGGTGCCTGCATCTAAGAGAGAAGGAGGGCTTCAAAAGCACTACTCTAATATGTTACTCCAGTTTAATATTTTTTACATCATCACACTGGTGTGAAGGGTCTGTGTGTTGCCTTCCACTGTACTGGGCTTTATTTATTTATAAGGTGGCAGTGGACCTCTAGAGTCATTGATTCCACTCCCCTTTCTGTATTTGGCTTTTACCTGTTTGCAAACAAGTCCCACATGTTCCCACTTCCACATGCAACAGCAACAATAGTTTGGGAAGAAATGTGTTTGCAGGAGTTCAGTGAATAGAATTGAATGGTGTAGTTGAACTGGGAACCCTGAAAAAGTATAGCCTGGTAATCTTGACAGCTTATGATGACAGTCTGGACAGCAGTTCTGTCAAGGAAAACACATGGATCACACCAAACACAGATGTGGCTAGAGGTTCTAGAAGGAAGAGTGGCAAAAGTGACACCCAGACAATGGGTTTCAGTAAACAGGACAATAACCTTTTAATTGTGACAAAAAAGTTTGTGGTTAAAGACTCAGCATTTAATTATACTATAATCAGTGGCTGCAGGTCTGTTTAGGGCTCATAAACACGAAGCAGATACCAAATCCATCTTGTTCCTTAAATCACTAAACCACAGTCTGCCAGATCCTGGGTGAAATACCTTCAGAATTTCCTGTCTTTTATTTTATCTTCCTAAGCATTTACTGTACCAGAGATGTGTTTCCACTATGCACAGATTAGCACAGATCGGGGACCACTCTTGATGTTGGAAAATTTCCACTGCTTTTGAAAAGCAGGGAGTTAGAAGGGTTAGCCATGAGAGTACAAATGAATGGTCCTCACAATTTACTAGCTATAACTATGGCTCATAGGTATTTGCCTTGATCCAGAATGGTTTTTCTTACCTTTTTGAACTTGTAAAAAATCCATAAAATTATGAAAAATAGGGATGAAATGGACTTCTATGTGTTACCTACTTTATATTTGTTCCAAGGCCATATCAGCATTATTTAGACTTCTCCACGGATCCTCTTATTATTACACAGTAGTATAATATGATGACATTTCTGCAATCCATTCATCATGGGCTTTTCATGCAGGAGGAACTGTACTTGAAAGAAGGTCTGCAGTGGTGTTGAACTTCTTTTTAATTGCTTCTTTCAGTGTATTTACCAGAAGGCAATTTCCTCCTAGTCATCATCCCTGGAGAGTCAGCAAATACACGGATTTTTACAGTTTTTTTCCGTCTGATGGTGCTTTGAAAGAATACAAGGAGGAAGGTGATGATGTCTGGCTGGACTTGGACTCAAGATCATAGCTAATAGAAAATTAAAGTAGAAAAGAAGCAGATGCTTCCTAACAAAGCTAAGAACAACTCTGGTTAAACATCCGCTGTGGTGACATAGTTGGCAAAAAGAGGTCCTTCCAACTTTCCAGATCAGCTGAAGCTGATGTGTTTGCAGTAAGAAGTAGTGAATGGTCAAAGTCCTGGAACCTGCTGTATTTCATTCTGCTGTTTTTGAGTTCAGCACAGCAGAGTGATTTACTCCCTCACACCCTGTAATACACATCCAATCTTCATCAAACACTTTTCATTACAGTTTCAATTTCAGAATGAAAACTGCCTTTAAAATCACAGATTTTCCCCTTGCAAAAGGAAAAAAAATCCTTTCCCTTCTTTTTCACTTGGGAAACAAACCCTTGAAAATCACTTTTTTCATTCCAGCCTACCTAGAAAGGCAAATAGAGGCTATTGTTAAAATTTATAACTTAACTATTAAATGAAAGTGATTTAGAAACCAATCATTTGGGAATAGAAAAAATCACAGTGTTCCATTCCAAGAACATTGTTAAGAATAGCTGTACTTGAGAACATTGGCTTTGGTATGTCTTTTCTAACTTAATTGAATCGACATGTTCCTATGGAAAGTTTTTATACTGATGAAACTGCACTTTCCCACTTTAAAAATTCCAGATATCATCCTGAGCACATGGAGTTAAGTATTTTGCAGCATCACTTTCATCTGCAACAGCCAAGATTATGGGGGACTGAAACCAAAACAAATGAATGTAGGATTGCAGTGAATGTATTCATATTTCTTCTAGTGTTGAACATTTAATTGATGAGCAGGTACTGGAAAGAGCTGACTGTTTATGTACAGCAGAACGTTTAAGCTCAGCAATACTGCTGTGGTCTTCAGTATTTTCTTCCAGAAAGTGGAGCCTCTGTAAACTTCTGAAGTCCTGTTTAAACTGTTCGGTTTGGAATCGCAGCTCCCTATGTCTTTGCAAAGTTCATCCTTGCTTTTCAAGAGACAAACGAGTGCTCTGGGCTGCTGGACTGGCAGATCCGGTGCCTGTGCTGCAACACACAGTCACTGACATCTGCCGAAGGGAGCGTGTGCCACCGTGTGGTGATGCAGCCTCACCACATCAGTCTCTTTTTTCACCGCCGTAGAGATGTAATCAAAGGTAAATTTACAGTGAGGGAGAATCCTCCAGATCCCACCGATTTCCCTGCTTTCTTTAACACCTTGGAAGATGTCTGATACGGCAAGGGGTAATGGCCCCAAGTTGTGCCAGCGGATGTTCAGGAATTATTTCTTCACTGAAAGAGTGATAAAGCAGTGGAACAGGCTCACCAGGGAAGTCATGGAGTCACCTGCCCTGGAAGAGTTCAAGAAACCAGTAGATGTGGCACTTTGTGATGTGGTTTACTGGGCACAGTGGTATTCGGTCAGTTGGACTTGAACTTGGAGGACTTTTCCAACCTTTGTGATTCTGTGTCTCAAGGTTCTATTGTGTGTCTGTAGTATTACTCCACTCAGTCAGAGCTTTTGAAGGCCACCAGCAGCAAAAAGCCACACTGAGGCTGAGAGCTGGGGTGCCACCATGAAGATGTGACTTGGACTTCTGTGATGCAGGGAAGACCCTGGAACTGCCACCATCCTCTCTGAGCATTCCCAGCCTCCTCACTCTCCCTTGATGAGTCTGGTTTCTCCATGCCATGAGCCTGGGCAGCAGTAGGGACCTAGGTTTATTCACAGGCAGAGCTTGTTGGCTTTGTCAGCTCCCCTGCACCTGCCTGAAGATTGACTGATGCACAAAGATGGATCCAGGCAGGAACACAGTGCTCTGCCCTCTGCACCAACCCTTTGTGATGTCTCCTGGGCAATGGGAGATTCCAGCTTCACCAGTACTGCAGAGAAGCTCCTGGCAAAGGCGGAGTCTTGTCAGGTGAGGTTTACTTTGGTTTTGTTTGAGGCTGAAATGTCCTGAGCTTACCCATGCACATTTCCACCTTCCCTGACCTGTGCTCCTCCTGGGTAACTGCTGCCTATACTGGCTCCTTCTCAAAAGGTCACAGCAGAGCAGGGGTGTTGCCATGGGGAAAGGGCTGCAGACAGAACCTACACAGGGATGCACAGCACCCCACAGCAGCCTTAAGTGCATTGGCCAAATAAAGTAGAGGTAAGAGGATAACCAATGTCCCGCTCAGTAACTCAGTAATGACCTTTGTCCTGAGATGCACAAGCTCTGGGAAGCAGCCAAATGCAAATGACATCACTCGTTTGGAAACTAGACACAAACAGAAGATACCATCTGAACTTGATAATGCTACTGATTTTCTTACTATAGAATTCCCAACATTTAATTTTGGGTTCTCTCCAGGGTATTTGATTATAACAGAGATTCTTAGAAAGGTTAAAATATGTTTTTTACCCTGGAGAACATACAAGGCAGGGAAAAGGCCACAACAGGATATGAGTAACACCAAAGGGGAGGTGGGAAGGACTGCTGGAGGAAACCATCATTCTTTCAGTAAGTTTTTGTAGGTGAAAGAGCTGGAAAAAAACAGAGTGACTGCCCAGATTTTTCAGGAAGTTGACACACCTTTAGAGGATGACTTTCATGAATACTTTCTTGCCTGTGACATTTCCATCATCTCCAGACAGATTGTTTTAAATCTAATCCTTGAGCCACTTCACTATTGATCACAGGCAGCCAAACAGAAAGTAATTGGATCTATTTTGTTCTTCTCACGGTTTCCTCTCCCCCTCTTACACCTCAAAAAGCCTCTCCTCTGATTTTCCTCCAGCTTATCTCTATGTCCATCTCATCCTTCAGGTGACAGTACTCTTCACAGGAGGAGAGGAAGCACCACAAACCAGAAACTTCAGTATTTCCTTCTTCCCTCTAGATGGTGCCATGGGCTTTCCCTGGATTAATACAACTTTCTAAAGTCGAGGTTTTGGTGGAGAGGGATTTTCACGTAGACCTCAGTGGCTGCTCTGCCAGAGGCTGTGCTGCCTTATAGTCGAGAGACAATATGGAGAGAGAAAACATAACATTTTTCCTTTTTTTTATTTAATGAGTGCAATCTGGCATAGAAGAATGCCCTTCTTTGTTGTACTGTCTTTGATATCTTTCCTTCTGTTTTTCGTTGCATTTCCCTTTCTCACCATCCTTTCTTTATTGCCCTCAATGGCCCCTCTCAGTGGAATAGAAAACAAATCATACAAGAGCATTAAACGGACCTTTGAGGCACAAGGAGCAGGAGTTGTCTGTAGGAAACGCTGTCTGAACTAATCAAAGATTTACAGTGAAAGGAATGAAAGAAGAATGAAAGAGGGTGGTTCCTCCTAAAGTACATATCTGAAATAGAGCAGTGTTGGCACCACCAGCAAAGCCCCATTTCTCTGCAGGGACTGGAGCAGGTGAGGTGAATAACATTTAAAATTTCCAAAGCAACTAAACAACTTTTTTTTTTTTTTTTTGCTTTAAGTACAAGGCACAACACAGGCAAAAAACAGACAGAAAAGGATAGCATCATTTTGTTGTGGTAAACCTGTAAGGACATTGTATTCCCAACCCACAGCAGTGGTAGGTTCATTTTAGTAATGAAAAGATTCATTTCCAGCCAAACTAATCCTGACCTGGAGATGGCTCAGGTGTGGCCCAGACATCCCGTTTCAGTGGTTGAGGCTTTCTTTGCTGGCCTAAAGTGTAACTCCACCAAGACCCACAGGCTTCACATTTGAATCCCCACATTTATCCCTGTGTAGACTGGTTCTGCTTTGACACGTGATTACATCCAGAGGAGAAGATGACAGAGAATCAGGTTTGAGGTCTGCAGGGTTTTGGGTCTGGGTGTCACAATGAACAGGAAGGAGGGAGCAGAGCTGTGGGCAGAGCACAAGAAATCTGTCCAGAGCTCCCAGGCAGACCTGAGGTGGCAACTGCAACAGTTCCCACTAAGAGGTGCACTTTACCACCACATTTATTGCTCTCCCTTCCTCCTATAGGTGCCATGAGGCAATAAAAACAAATGTATCTTTCCAAGAAAGGTTCTGTAAGTGTAGCTTTGCACGACAAATTGCAGCTGCAGTTTTAATAGGGAGGCACAGTTTTCCCTGGTCCTTTTTTTTTTTTTTTTTAACCCTTGGGAAATGCATGAATTGTTGTTTTCTATGTCATTCTGCAGCAATGTCATCTGCAACTTTTCTCCTTTATTATAAGTGGGGGAGTAGGAGGAAATTGCTTGTCACCCAGTGGCGATATGTAGCCTTTATTTACATGGGAAAGCAATAAAATTGATCATTTCTGAGTTGAACATAAGTCACTTGGCTGGAGTTCAAGGCAAAAGGGCATGTGGGCAACCCTGCTTTCTAATCCATAGAGGAGGGGACCACTAGGTATGGGTCTGGTCTCTGCCTTGGGCAGGTCACTTACTCACCTACATTTTATTATAACCACATGAAAACAAGGCTTTAACATGAATTTGGTTTCATAGAAGTCTTGTGATTTTTAATTAGATGGTCCTGTAAAATTCAAGAGAGTTCTGAACAGGAGAGTGAAGACATTTTCATTTGATGGGCAAGTATTAAATAGATATCCAGAGACAGGTAATAGAGCTCTGCAAGTGGTCCTGACAAACACTGGTTTTGAACCAATGTTGGAAAAGCAATGGTAGTAAGCACAGAAAGGGGTCATGGATTCAAGGACTTGGAGAAACACCTTACACTGGGAATCCTTTAAGAACTGACTGGAACTATATGATCTTTAGGGTCCTTTCCAACTCAAACCATTGTACGACTCCATTAATTCATTTTGTGTAAAGTGTTGTAGAGTGTCTGAGAGCACCAACACATTTATGAGTAAATGTCAGAAAATACTGATGAGCTTTCAGAGCTCTTAAGAAGGCCATATTAAGAAAGAGAACTAAACAACCTGTTCTCCTCAGCCTAGGCTGCTTTAAGAAAGGGTAGTTTCAAAGTAAACAAACTGACAGTCAGTTCTCCATCTCTAGGAGATACATTCTGCTGTGGGACAAAGTGGAACAAAGAGAAATTCAATTATCCAGTAACCATCCTCAGTGGCAAGTCAATTCTCAGTTACATGGTACTGTGTAAGAGATGGCTGGTAGAAATCACTAAACCTGCACAAGCAGTCACTTCAGTAATCAACTGGAAACTTGGAAAATCAAGTTGAGCCATAGCAAGATGAAAGGATTTTTCTTCCCACATAGTGACCCAGTAATGAGAGATCAGGGCTGCTTTGCTGACAGGAATGTTAAATGCTGCAGTTTTTGAGAGAGACAAATCTTGTGGGGACAGTTCCACAAACTCTGTCCTAGTCATGTACTTAGGTCAGGACCGCTAAAACAATTCTGTCCTTGGAGAATTCAAAGGCCATTTTCACTTCATTCAGTCTCTTTTTCCTCCAAGTTAGGTATTTATTTACACAAACCCCTCAGAAAGAACAGGTTGGGTGGGTTTTCTCCATGGTGATGTGAACCCCTCAATATACTCACATGGGTTAACTTTGCTCTGGCAAATGCCATCCCATTCCCTCTGGCCGTATCCACCATCTGCGGTGGGAGGCCAGGCCGGATCAAGAGCACCCCAAATCAGCTGCTGCACCCAAGGAAGATGCCTGAACAACTGCTTTGCAGGCAGTTTACCTTTTTCTGAAGGCATTAAACTCCTTGTGCTGGTCATCCTCCCCTCTCCATCTTACCCAAACTCAGTTTGAAAATGTGACTTACTGCAGTCAAGCTACTCGTAAGGAGAAAGATGCATCAATCATGCCCTGTCAAAACCTGAGCATTCACATTTGTCAGTGGATGTCAGAAGAATAGACAGGCTACCAAAATACGCACCTGAATGTAGCTACTGTATTTTCTGAGGGACTATTTCTTTCTGCATAAGCCATAAAATGTGGACTGCAGCTGTAACAGAGCTCCTGAGAGACGAATGGCATCTCAGAGCATAACTCCATGCAGCAGCACTGCTGGGAAAGCAAGTTCAAAGGCATCCAGCTCTCTCCAGAGGATACAACTATGTGAGACCCTGCTGCATAGATGACTGGGTACCTGTTTTAGCACCAAAGTATTACAAAGAGCTTGTTCTGCCTCCAGGCAGTAATTTGCTGAAGCACACAAGACACATTTCCCACTGGCAGGATGAAAAGAAAACTTTCACCCCATTTTTTTTGCAGAACACTGCATTATGTCATCTCTGAAAAGAGCTCTATTGTACATGTGGACCACGGTAAATATGGATGGAAGAGAACTAAAATGACAGCTTGTGGTGCTTGTATAAACACACATTAACCCTGCAGGTCCAGGGTTTCAGTTAACACCAAAGCCTGGCTTATACCAGATTCCTTGAACTACAATCCATCGGTATTGTGCAGCTTTCTTGTGGTGTTTTCTTAGCATAAAACTGGTGAAGTGTCTTGTCCATTTTCTCTTGCTTTATAGCAAGGCTGGGAGTTGGGAAAAATCCTGATTTTTCCATTCATAGACAGACAGTGTGCTGTTCTGGTTTCCCATTTGTTTAGATAGGTGAATATTTTTAATCTCGATAGTAACCTGGAAAGACAGAGAGTAAAAAGCAAATTAGATTTTTCCCAGGCTAATTCTTCTCTCATTTCCTCCAATTTTACACCAGTGACATTAACACTGTTAGCTTTTGATTTACACTGGTACCAGGGAGAGAGAAATGGGCCCTTGAAGAGATGCCTTTAATTCAAAGCAGCTGGGCAGAAAAAAGGTGGAGTGGGACAATCCTCCAGGAAAATGAGAGCTGACATAGCCATTAACTGTCCCTAAAGATACTTGTTTTAATGCATTGCTTTAGAAACATAGCTAGTCATTCTTGCTGTATCTAAACTCTACCATGAATGAGTGGTTTTCCTAAATCACTAAGTTAGTGGAAAGCCCAAGGCGGGCTGGAAGAAGCTCACATCTAACTGGAATTGACTCATTTTTAATCTTACCCACTTCTCACTGCCAAGCTTGGATCACCAAACAGGGGAGTATGTTTATTATTAAAATAAAGAACTACACAAACTAATGCAGCAGGTAAAACTTAACAATTAAAATCGTGGTTGTTACTTTAGATAAGCTAGGGAACAGTTTCTCATGTATTCTGTCAGAGCCACAGCCTTCCCAGTCCGGTAACTTGCTGAAAATTGCTTTTAGCTCTTAATAAGACCTGGGGGAATGGAGTAATTTGCTGTGTTGATTAACATGCATTAAGTAGAGGGACAATAATTCTTTTGCAATAGAAGTTCTGATTTAGCTGATAAGAGCACAATCAAGTAGGTATTCAGCTCTGAATCTGCAAATCAGGTTTATATCTTCTTCTTTCGTGGCCTCTTTGGGTGTTCAATACCTTTGACTGTGAAATCACAGTCATTTAAATGCCTGCATATGGGACTCAGTGACCACCTCTAAGCACTGTGTTTTGATATTTTCTAATATTTTCCTAATCTGCTTGGCATCATTTCACTGTGGTGGTGATTTCCATGCTTAGTATCTCTGAGTGGCCAGGATGGCTTCTGGAGGGTGTTGTCATAACACATAGCACAGAACAACAGCTTTTTATTCCCTCTGGACAGCAGATAATCCACACTTACACATCTGGGAGCAGGGTTTTCTCTCAGTTGGCTGCTATTACGCAGGTTGGTCAGATCCATCTATCACACAGGGCATTCCCATGAGCAGCAGAGCAGAGGATTTTCTATTTGGATGTCTCTGCCAGGGAACCACTGCAGAAGGATGGCAACAATGTCAACAGAAAAAGAAAGTGCAGATATAACAGGCAGGAAAACACAAAATGTGAAAAACCTCTCATGTGGGAGACCAGAAGGGACCACCTGAGGCTGGCAGTGAATCATGTTGGTGCATGGTCAAAGCCATGCTAACAGCTGTGCTTACTCCTGCAACCAAAAAATTGGGTGAAATTCCTCTTTTTTCTTTATTTTATTTTAAATAAAGGAGGTATACCTCATTTGTTCATTATTAAAGGCTGAGAGTGTTGGAGTTGTTCAGCCTGGAAAAGAAAAGAGTCTGGGGGTCCCTTATAGCAGCCTTCTGACACCTAAAGGGGGTCTGGTGGTGATAGTTATTTAGCAGGACTGCTGTGACAGAACAACAGGTAATGATTTTGAAAGAGAGTCAGTTTAGATTAGATGTAAGGAAGTTGTTTTTTACACTGAGGGTGGTGAAACACTGGCACAGGTGGCCCAGAGAGGTGGTAGATGGCCCATCACTGGAAATATTCAACACCAGGTTGGAAAGGGCTCTAAGCAACCTGATCTAGCTGAAGATGCCCCTGCTCATTGCAGGGTGGTTGAACTAGTTGTCCTTTTAAGGTCCCTCCCAACCCAAACTATTCCATTATTCCATGACTACCCTGACATGGCAGACTGGAAAGCAGAGATATGGCCCTTTCCCATCTTATCTAGCCCTGATACTCAAACATGGATTTCCCAGGTGGTGCCTTGTTTCTTTGGCCGTGAGCTAGCCACGTACCATGGGTTGTCTCTTGTGATGGGAATAAGCAAGAAGAGCTCCAGCCATGAATTACATTATCCAAACAATTCAGTGAACTTGGACAGGGTCACACAGCCCATAACTTCTCCAGGGCTTGTACAGCCCACTGGCCCTGTTCAGTAGCCTGTCACACACTGGCAGAGCACATTACAGCCCCCAAAGCCACCAACAGGCTGCCAGAGGAAGCCAGTTAGATGTGGCTATTGCATGTGGTATACATCAGCAAACAGGGTGTTTTGGACCCAGCTGGAACCTCTGTGAGTCCTTAATATTGAATTTGCTGTGGCAAGAGCAGAAAACAGATGGTTCTAATCATCGTACAGTCTGTCTTCTGCAGTAGACCCTTTAACAGCTCAGGCAGAAACACTGGATCTTTCAAGGGCCTGAGGGAATTGTCAGACCCCAGATCCAGGCCTTATCACTCACCCTGCTCGCTTCCTATGTGCTACAGCCCATTAACACCACTCCTCTCCAGCACGTTCAGCTCCGCAGGGGGATGAGCTGCACAGGCAGCTCCCTTAATGAACCGTCATCTGCTAAACACCTCACCTGAAAGATTATGCAATTCAAAAGCCCAAAATAACTTATTTCCCTGCTCTTTAGGGTTTTACAGTTGGCTGATACAGAGCAAAGCCTGGGACTGAGGGACAGAGTGCAGAATAAACTGAATTTAGGCAACAATTTTTCTTCTCCTCTGCAGAAGAGCCGCACAGGGAGAGACCGTATTTTCTCACCTTTTTCTGGCTTGCACTCTCATTCCAAGGAGGAGAGAGGACATATCGGTGCCTCAGCAGACCTCAGGAAGCAAGATGTTATTTTTTTCATTTAAATCACAGTTCATACAACCCTGGAGTGAATGAACTGCTACCTGAGGGGTCACGGCCTCCATGCAGCCATGTGTTTGCATCTGCTTGGCCAAATCTTTCCTCGCTCCTAAAACATTTACAAGAGTTCTCAAAGTGAGAAAAGGGACTTTTAGAAAATGTTTGCAAGATGTGAACCTCCAGTTCAACAGTATCTACAGAACTGTCTTCTTAACAGCTCTCAAACACTAAAGGAAGAATGGAAAGTCTCCAAGGAAATCTTTGACTGAGGACATTCAATAGAAGATGCTTGCCCTTTCAGAACTGAATAGAATCCTCAGCAGAGAGTGGAGTAGCTGACAAGTCATTTTTCTCTAGCAAAGATTTCTAAAAATTTTGGGTTTTTTTCTTTTTTTTTCCCAGTCCCTTCTGGGCTGAAAATACAATTCTATAAATGTCATAATGGAATAGAAATTACCCAAGTTGTTTCCCTCTGAACAGCTTTGAGGCTAACTCTCTCTGATATACTTCACATCAGTAACACACCCCTCATTTCGCTGGCACCTAAAAGATGAAAAATAAAGGAAAAATAATAAAAATATTAGGAAGAAAATAAAAGTAAAACCCCAAATCAAACACATCATTAATAATTGAAAAAAAGATAAGAACAACAACAAAACCACACCAAACCAAACAAACAAAAAAACCTAACAGGATTACAGGATCTTTTTCCAAACTTGATTGTACCGTTACTTAATACTGGTAATCCTTCAGACTGTTCCAGGAGGATTTAATAGGATATAGGCTTCCCAAAAGTGCACGCTTACATATGGCATATAAGACTGTTGCTTGTAATTAATATCCATCTTAGAACTCCTGGCACATTTATCTTATTTAAAGGCATCTGAATTCATAGAATCATAGAATAATTCAGGTTGGAAGGAACCTTTAAAGGTCACCTAGTCCAACACCCTGCAATGAGCAGGGGCAAGAGAACACAGAATCACAGAATATGCGGAGTTGGAAGGCACCCATCAGAATCATCAGTCCAACTCCTGGCCCTGCACAGGACCATCCCCAAGAGTCACACCATGTGCTGAGAGCATTGTGCAAATACTTCATGAACTCTGTCAGGCTTGGTGCTGTGACCACTTCCCTGGGGAGCCTGTTCCGATACTAAACAACTCTTTGGTTGAAAAACCAGTGTGTGGTTCCAGTAGTGGTTTACTAATGATTAATTGTCAGTTTGCTCAGATTGCTTACTCTGAGGCCAAGGTAGAAAAGGACCTTTAAAATAGTGCTTTTGGAGTTTTTTGCATTCCCCAAACTGCCATAAATGACTCCAAGAGTGCTAGCTGTCAGCTAAGAACCTTTAGCTAGAAACTACAATAACAGCCACAAAATGCAGCATGAAAAAGCCTTTAAGGATTTTGCACATCACTACAACACATGAAGCACAAAAGCCACCAGCTATGCTTAGGAAACAAAGATTGCTCCTGCTCTGACCACTCCAGGCAGGTGTCCAGTATCCTGCTAGAATATGTATCTTAAAAGACTCTAAATGTAACATTTCAATTTGAATAACGCTTGGTAGCTTTGTACAACAATGTCAGATCTGCAGAGCCCTGAAGATCTGCAATGGCACAACTAGAGCATCAGAGGACCCCAGACCCTGTCCATCCACAGCTGCTACCAAGTTGATTTAAACTGCAGAGGATGTAGATTAACAGCCTTGGGCTTCTAAGTGACCTCAAAATGACTGGAAGCAAAATGTCACCAAGGTTAACAAGACAGCAGATATATTGATATTGGCCTTTGACATCTTGAGTTGCCTTTATATGAAGAAAGCTCCAGCCTCAGTTCATGACTTTTCCATTGGCCTCACTGCTTATGGGAAGGCTCATGTAGCTCTCTATAACTATCTGAAAGAAGGTTGTAGCTGGGGAAGGGTGGTCTCTTCTCCCAGATAACAAGCAATGAAACAAGAGGAAATGACCTCAAGTTACACCAGGAGAAATTTAGATCAGATATTAGGAAAAATTTCTTCACCAAAAGAGTTGTGAAGCGTCTGAACAGGCTACTCAGGGCGGAGGCTCAGTTACCATCCCTGGAGGTATTTAATAGGCACATGGATGTGGCACTCAGGGACATAGTTTAGTGGTGGACTTGGCAGTGCTGGTTTAATGGTTGGACTCAATGGCCTTGGAGGCCTTTTCCAGCTCTAATGATTATATGATTCTGTGTTCAAGTATGCAGTAAGCTGACTCTCTCTGACTGCAGAGAACCATGGATGCTGGAGGAGACTACTCAGAACCCTGAACAAAATTCCGAGCAGAGCCGTGACTCATGAAGTCAGCACTGGTCTTGCCTAAGAGACCATCTGGAGCCTCCACACTGCACTTAACCTCTCATTCTCTGTCCTGCTTCCAGCCTTAGGTCCAAGCATTGCCACCACCATGTTCTTCTCCAAAAAGAAAAGAACAGCAATATCTAACATGGGAAGTGGTGCACTCTCCCAATAACCCCCAATGACTCCACAGCTTGAAGTCAGAAAAAAAATCTTGGACAAAATTCTTTCTTCCTCTTCATGCACACACCACTTTTAAAAGTCTAGGAAGGTCATGCTACCAGTTGGACACTATAGAAAGAAAATTAAATAAACTAAATCACTTCAGTAATGGATGATATCCAATGTGCAATGGGCCCAGCTTGCCTGTTGCTTGAAACCATTAAAATCCTTCAGTTTGTTTTTATTCTGAACACTTATCTTCAAAGACAGCAGAGAGACCAGCCTTTTCCCAGGAGTTCCATCCATGCCAGAGCCTGGCAGAATTCCTCCTCTAGACCAGCAGCCCTCTTATATGATGTCTTGAGAAACAGCTGCTGTTCCACAGGCCAGCTCATGTCATGACCCTTCCCATATACTTTTGTACTCTTTGCTAAAAATACCACAGACTCCTTTGACTCACGTGCCCTGCCAGAGGGAGGAGCGCTGTGGCCATGCTCCACGCTGCAGCAGAGGCTGCTGGCTGAGCCAAGGTGACAGCACAGTATGTTCTTTGATGGCCAGCAGCTCAGGGATGGATGAAGGAGAAAAGCAGTTCTCCCTCTTGGTTCTTTTTATACCCTTCCTTCTTGCTACTGCATTAGTTTAATCCACTCCTCTTGGGCCTATTTGTAACCACGGTGCCAAGCCTTGGGTTTGGGTTTTTTTCTGCATATGGCATGACCTCCCCTCAAGACTTGTTCCCAGAGACAGAAAAACAATTACTGGAGAAAAAAACATCCCCTGGACTGGAAAACTTGATCATCATAATCTAATCTGGTTCCTTTTTTGGGCACAGAGGTAAGGGAAAGTGCTGTGGGAATAAGATGTTTAATAAAGCAAGGACCAAAGGCCTTGGATTTACAGGCTTTGGGAGAACAGCCAGGGTGGGTCCTGGTGTTTGGAAAGCAGCTGATTACAGGAGTGCTGGCACCCAGACTGGACATGATGCCCACACATCTGCGGAAGTTTAGAACACCAAAGACAGTGCATATAGGGGGTGGATGCTTTCCACCCCTTGGAGAAGGAAGGGCAGCTGAGTTATCCCAGCTCCAGGTTGATTAAAGAACAGATCAGCTCCTTCCAGGAGCAGAGGGAATTGGGAAAACTTCTGGGAAAGAAAAGCAATAAACCTCAGTGAAGCAGGCTGGGTCAGAGGCCTTGTAAAAAGTGACTCAGTCAGTGCCTTGCAATTCTGGGTAAGACTCCATGCCATAAAGAGCTCCTAAGCAGAGGTGCTGAGTGATTGCTTTATTGTTTCTTACAAACCTTGCTGTGAAATCCCTGTAAATATGTTTATGAGCTTGTTGGGGCGGCTTCCCCGCTGCTGACTGTACTGTAAATAAACACGTGTGCCTTTGATTCACGGAAGTTCATCTTCTGGACTCCATTAGGGTCCCTGGCACTGCTTCCAGCTCAAATGTGGGGCCCCTCCTGCTCTGGCTCACAAGGAGCACAACATTTCTGCTCTCCAGTGAATAGCTAGAAGAATCAGTGCACATGTTTAGGATTACACATATGGTAGCCTCACTTGCACCCCCTCCCTTCTCTTACCCCCAGAAGAGCTCTGTGAACCTCACCAGCTCAAAGAAAAGCAGCCTATGGAATAGCCACCATGTCTGGGGACAGATTGCATCACTGTCGTCCTTCCTCTCACACAACAAGGACATTTGGATATGACCCTCTGAGTGTGGGTGGGAGAAGCAAGATTTGGGGGTTGCATGTTGTCTGCATCCAAGATAAGATGTTTGCAACCATGGGGTGAATCTACATTTGAGGGCAGCCTCAAGAAACTCCATGTATTTTGGCTTCCACCCTGCAGTGTGCAGGAACAACCCATGCCAAAGCAGTATTGACCAAGGTCAGATGACAAGACCAGCTGACAAGTCTGCTGCTCCATGCTATCTACCCTGTCCTCCTGCACAGCCAAAGTGCCTCTGTACCATCACAGCTTTATGTTCAAAACAACCTGAATTTGCTACTTACTGTACCCTAAAAGCCATGATTCTGTGATGCTGGGAATGTTCAGGTACTGCCAGATGAGTGCTCAAGGTGTCTGTGTAAAGGGGGTTCAGTACAGGGAGAGACAAATCATAGAATCATAGAATGCTTTGGGTTGGAAGAGACCTCAAGGGCCATCTCATTCAAACCCCTCTGCCATGGGCAGGGACACCTTTCACTCAACCAGGTTACTCAATGCCCCATCCAACCCAACCTTAAACACTTCCAGGGATGGGATATCCACAACTTCCCTGAGCAATCTGTACCAGTGCCTCACTACCCTCATAGTGAAAAATTTCTTCCTAATATCCAAGAAATCCTCTGTAGCCATCCCAGGGCAAGCTGTCCAACTCTTGGAGAAGGAGTCTCCAAATTTTGACACAAACCTGAAGACAGATAACTTTACACATACTTGTCAGTTCCCTGCCATTCTGATGTGTCCATATGAATGAATAATCCCTGCATGCTGAAGATACCCATGAACTTCAGTGGAATCTCCACTTTGCCTTCCAGGCATCCTAATGTCTCTAACCAAACCAGCTCCCAGTCAGGGCTTCTTCAATATCAGGTAGCATGGCACTAAATGTGGATTACTAACCAGAATATAAAAAAACTCAAACTCAAGCTGAAGAAAACATCTCAGAAATGCACCAGCAGCAAAGGGAGATTTTATCAGTTTCTTTGCTTCCACCCACTCTCCTATTATTGAGTTAAAATATGGGGTTAGTCCAGGAAGCAATCTACATCAAAATAAAAGAACTAGGATATTTGCCCATCAGTATAAACCAAACAAGAGACACACCAAACATTACAAAGAATCCTGGAAGCAAAGAAACATCTTGTGCACTCAGCAAGCAAAAAGCACTTATTTTGTGCAATGTCTTGCAGCCCAACTGTGATCTGAAATGCTTGAAGCATAACTTAATAAATTTTCATAGGCATAAAGAGAAGACTAGGGAGATATTTCTTAGCTGGTTTTTGAAATGAAACAGGACCAATGCTTTAGGACAGCAGCTCCAGAGGACAAAACACTGAACAGAAGTTTCTCACAGGGAGAAACAAAAAGGACCTGCTTGTAAGCAGAGGGACCATGAGAAGGTTTAGTGTTATAAGAGGTTGAAGCCAAATAGGGGTGAAAGGTTTAAACTGATACCCTCCTGCACACGCCTGTGTGTGAGCACCTGTGGCATCGGGTTTGTGTACACAGAAAAGTGGGTCTCAGTTAAACAGCAGACAGTGACCCTGTAATTAGGGCACTGAGCCAGGACCTTGTAGGTTAGCTCAGGTCAGGGCGTATTTCAGCACATTACATAACACCCAGGAACTGAACTTCCACACATACCAGTGGGGAATCAGGTGTTGGTTTTCAAGTGGGAATATGGGTCTCCAGTTTTCTGAGTCCTCCCAGTCATTTGGATCCTTTATATTCATAGAATCACAGAATGGCTTGGATTGGAAGGTACCTTAACGATCATCTAATTCTAACTCCCCTGACATGGGCAAGGACACCTTCCACTAGACCAGGTTGCTCAGAGCCCCATCCAACCGGGCCTTGAACACTTCCAGGGATGGGACATCCACAACTTCTCTGAGGGCAGCCTCTTCCAGTGCCCCACCACTCTCACAGTAAAGAATTTTTCCTAATACCTAATCTAAACCTACTGTCTTTCAGTTTGAAACCTTTTCCCCTTGTCCAGTCACTACATGGTCCTGTAAAAAGTCTCTCCATCTTCCTTTAGGCTCCTTCAGGTACTGGAAGGCTGCAAGTAGGTCACCCTGAAGCCGTCTCTTTTTCACGCTGAACAAACCCAATTCTCTCAGCCTTTCTATGTAGGACCGGTGCTGCATCCCTCTAATTACCTTGGTGGCCTCATCTGGACTCTACAAGAGGTCCACGTCCTTCCTGTGCTGGGAACCCTGGAGCTGCCTGGAGCTGGAGGCAGCACTACAGGTGGGATCTCACTAGAATGGAGTAGAGGGACAGGATAACCTCCCTTGACCCTCTGGCCACATTGCTTTTGATGCAGCCTGGGATACAGTTGACTTTCATCTTGTGGGTCTCCCTTCCTTATCAACAGGATAAGAATCATAGTCCCCCAGTTCTCCTGCCTGTCTTGCATATTTAGGTTGCTGTTGTTACTGGGAAGACATTGTCTCCTTGCAGTGTTCTATTCAGACCATGCAGTAGGTAGGATAAACTGAGGACCCAGGAGCATTGTGCCAGACACTCCCATAGCTGCCAGACACTCTCTTTGCCCAGGCATGGAAAAAACTAATCAGGATCCCAGTCTAGGCACCAATAGCAGCTGAATCTCATTTGGACCATCTAGGCGTTACAAGGATAAGGAAACTGTCTCCAATTATATTCTGAAAAAGAGTTGGAAGAAACCTATGAACAGATCTCCCTAGTATCTGCCTATGCAAAATTGTCTATTTTCTGCCTAATTTTTTTGTTGTTGTTATTAATCTCCATTTTTTATTTGTGGCTTTCAACAAAACCTCTAACCTAATCAAGTAAGATGAGTGATGAAGAAGTCTGGTACTTGAAGACTTTGTTTTAACCATGGTGTCTCAGACTGGTATTTACAATCTTAAGGTTCCCATCCATTTCCAGCTGTCTGTGAAGATCTCCAGGAAGGAACAGAACAGGAGAGAAGCTTCCAAAGAAAAGGAAAAGCTAATGGGGCATTTCTGAGATACATCTGCAGGGACGTCCTGGGGAACCAGCAGGATTTGTCCAGTCTGGAAATTTGCAGTGGCAATGAACATTTTTCCAAAGCAGGTGTCCAGGATATTTTTCCTGGTATCTTCATATCTTGCACGTCTGGCTCAGCCTGCCTCTAAACACTTCTATTTTTCAGAGAAACTCCAACCCTACTCCCAACTCCCTGCTGTAGTCTCATCCTTAATTTCAACTTCTAGTTATCTGGACTATGTGACTTCAGTGAAAGGGAAATTAAGAGGATTTCCCTCTCCCAGCGTGTGGTTGTCAATTGATCCCAGAAGCAATTCAGATTTATTGCTCCCATTTGATGGCTCATGGGAAAGGAATTGGCTCCACAGCAGTAAGTCAAAGATGGGAAGACACAGTTACTGGAGCAATGTGACTGATGGCCACAGACAGAAATACTTTCCTTGCTGTTTTGTAGGTCAATTGCTGCACCTTAGACCTTAAACCAACATATGGTGACTGACCTTCAAATGCTGATCTGGAGCTTTACCTTTCATCTCCTTCCACTGTTCAAGTTTTCCCCTCTCTATTCTCATCCAAGCCCTTGCAAATATTCATCTTTTCTTTTTCACCTCCCTTTGCTGTGGCTCAGCCACAGCCTGGAGACTCAAGACAGGAATCAGTCATGGTAACTCTACACCCTGTGTTATGGAGATAGTCAAGTGAATGATCTAGTGGTCCCTTCTGGCTTGAAAGTCTCTTCAGACTAAATCCATATAATAATAAATATATAATAGTAATGCTAATGCAGACATTTTACAGATGCTTATTTCAGGACATGCATGTTTGTGATTCAATTTGTTGGGTGTCTCAGAATATTTCAATTCCCAAACCAGCACTGACAACCATGTTTGTTAATTTATTTGCAATCACTTAATGCAGTTCAAAACAAACTTAAAAATTCTTGTCCATTTTATTTTAGTATACATTACTTATTCATGTAGGCCCCAGAAACAGGAACTTTTAACAAGACCATTGCATTATTTAACATGTCTGGACATTCACTTTTGAATAAGTTGGTTAAAGCACATTAGGTAATGAGGAAATTTTTAGTCCTTCTCACCAAGTCAACAAGGTGTCCAGAGAAGCCAGATCAGTATTTCCAACCAACATGAAATTTTCTCAAAAAAACATAAATCCAATAGCTTCTCCAACTACACAAGAGGTTTTGTCATGATGTTAAGCTCTTGCAAATATTGTCTGTTCCAGAAGATGACCATCCAGAATCAGACCTAAAACAGCATGGGTTTGAGTGCCTGTTCTCAGATCAACAGGTTTATGTACCTTCCAGGATTTGTCCTGATTGCAAATGAAGCTTGAAGCAGGTTGTGAATTTATGAGATTCACAGCTCCTTTGGGTGGAGGTGATTCATCCACCTTATGCCAAAAACATCTCTGAAAGATCAGGTGCCAGGCTGTCCCCATAGCTAAACACAAAGTCAACCCCAAAAAAGAGAGAGCCTGGAAGACAAGAGAGATAAATGTCCAGTTAATCCAAACACTGCTTTGTCCCTTAATCCAGATGCTTAAGAGATTTAACAAGGGGAGAGCTGCCATGTAGCCTGCACATATGTGCTAGAGAACAGTTAATGTGCCCTAAAGGTTGATAATCTGAATAAAAATGGATTTGAGAAATTTATTTGGATTAACATGATCTGCTTTTTAGTGAAGAGATTTTGAATCCTCAACAAGGAGCTTAGCCACGATTAACTCATTTAAACATTTTCACAGCTAAATGTATTCCCAGCGCCCCAAGCAGTAGGAGCTTTACCCTTTAAGGATTAAGCTAAACCTCATATGGGGGTTCTCCTACACTTTTCTCTGTGTCTGCTTATCCTGCAGACAGCTCCTCTTCATATCACCTCTATCCTCCCCTTCATTGTAAGGGGCTGGAGAAATCAAGATGTGGGAATTTCTCCCCATTCATTTCCGTCTGGTTGTGATTTCCTTCCCTCATTGCCTGGTGGTAAAAAAGATGACCCGGGTCACACTCCATTTGCCAGGTCACTGCAGAATCCCAGCAATGGAGAGTCACCCCTACAGCTGCTGCCTTAGACTGACGTGAAAGCCCTTCAATGGGAAGAGGGTCTGTGCCCATCTCTCTGTGTAGAGACTACCTGGGAATAAGAATTCAGTTATATCTGAGCACCCAGAGCAGTTCTTCTGCCTTCTTCTTGCCTCTGTTCCTGTCAGGACTCATTCTCCATGCTAATAAATTAAATGAAATGAGGACATGGACCCCCAAAGTGCCACTCAGTCATCCACACTGTTGGGTTATTTGCATGCCCCTTGGCACAGGTCAGACCTGAGCCAGCTTGCAGGACACGGGCGCAATGCACAGGTTAGCACAGGGGCCAGTAGGTGATTTGGGTGCAGCCATCCTGGTTTGGGGATTAGAGAGATTAATATAACCATAAATGGCACAAATTGGCCTCAGAGCCAAAGGCAGCTCCTCACCCATTTGTTGGTATGAAGGAGCTGCTAATGGCAAACTTAGGATACAAAAGATTACTTTAAGAGTTTCTCGAGGAAACAGAGATGCTGTGGAGGGGACACTGGTGTTGCTGAGGGGCAGTCAACACTGCTGGGAAGTCAGGGCAGGGAGATTCCCCTCCCTGTTGGACACAAGAAAATGATCAGCCTGTAAAACTCTTTTTTTCCATCGGTTACAGTGCATGTCTGTTGTCTTGGGATGAGGAACAAGGCTACTTGCTCCCAGGTACCTCAGAAAAAGTTAGCACGGAGAGCTGAGGAGTCCTCCAAAGGTGAAATATTTTCTGTCTATTAGATAAAATGAACTATGAAATTCCAGTGCCAGAGCTCATCAGAAATAATAAGTTTTTCTCATATTTTTTTTCTTCTTTTTAATGAAGTACTATGACTTTTTTTTTTTTATTTTAATCTCCACAGGAATGTTCTGGGGTTTTGTTTTGTCTTGTTTTGTTTCTTTCCCAAAGGAGGGGGAAGATCTGTTTTCAGGACTAAAAGCACCTGGAAATAAAATGCATGATTTACTCAAGACCTTAAAAAATTTATGCTTAGGCTCTTTGCATTTCTTGAGGCTTACTGGTGAGCACTGGCATTTTGTGTCCAGACGCAACCTATTATAAGGCAGATGTCTAACCTTAAACTCTTCTCAGCACAGACATGTAAGCTGTGCTTTCTCATCCAGACACTTTTGTCTTAATTCTTTTTTTTTTAGGCTTTACTGCTTTTTTGCAGCTTTTCTTCATTGTTTTTAAATAAATAAATTATTTAAAAAATCTTTTTTTTTTTTAATCAGTATCATAAAAGATGAAGCAAAACAAAGTGTTGTGAAGAGAATACAGCCTGAGTCTCTCTGATAGAATTAAGCTACCCTTAGCACTAAATGGCAAACTCTTGCTCCAAAAGCCCAGGCAATACGAGATACAGAGAAACCCAAATCTAATTAGAAATGTAGCTTCATTTAGTCAAAATTAATCATGTCACTTATGTAGAAACTCCATGTTGTTACACCAGCCTGCTGATTCAGTGCAACATTTACAAAGTTTTTCATTTGCCAAAATGTTAATGCAAAAGAAACGTTGGGTTCACTGTCCTCCAAGGTAACATGCTACAAAATGTGACATAAAGAGGGCTAGAGCTGCAGAGAGAAGTAGGTTCTTATCCTGAACGTTTAATTCTGCTCAGTCCTCAGAATCCACGAAGGCTCTCTCTGAATCACCTCAACCCAAAGTTCTCCAGAGCCCCAGATTTCTCTCACTGGCCCTAAGCAAAAGTGCTGAGACCTTACTTCACCTTCCAGTACTTGGATCAAAGTCAGACTTTGAAGTCTCAAGGTCTTTATGGTGCCCAGAAAAGCCCTCCGTGAGCAAGTAATCCATTCTGCTTCAGATACCTATCTCAGGATGAGCTGAAGCACCTTTGAGAGCTTCTATATGTTGATGGAGCCAGCAAACACTAACCCACACTTAAATGGTTTAATCTTGGCCTATCTTAGGGCAGACTGGTCCCACCCTTGGGTGTGCTGTGTCTAATGGATAATTCCTTCACAGCACTCTCATGCTCGTCTGTTACACTCGGAGGAAATATCCAATGACTGGAGTGCCTATTGTTCTCCCAAAATACACACGGGTGACCACCTTTGTCCTGACCATGGTGCATGAACAGCAGGATGCCACAGGAAAAGGACCACAGCAGTAAACTTCTTCTGACTCTGAAGCTTTGCTGGATGGTGCCGAGGTCTGCCCCACACCAGACGTAAACCAGACAATCAGCCAGTCCTCAGAGTATGTAATTATTGGTTTGAACATGGACTCTGTAATTATTGGTTTGAACATGGACTCCTAGAGTAAGTGATGAGAAGGTGATGCTGCAGATGGATACTTCGTTAGAGTCCTACTCTTCTACTTGGGGCTGTGAATTTACCTAGATTTTATGTTTACCAAGAGTTAGGCATTGCAATGCCTAAAACACATGATGGCTGCATAGTTCTAGAGTGAGTGTGACTCTCTGATAAAGTATTTTCCCTGCACCAGCTCAGTTTCAAGGTTATTATTCAGAGCACTTCACTTCTTTTAAGGTAAAAGCACTGATGTCTTTAAGTAGTGCCCACCACTTCTTAGTTCTGTTTTTATGCTTCTCTCTTTAAAAGACTTTTTTTTCCTCAGAGCCCAGGATGAGCATTATAGATTGCTTGCTACACACATGGAAATGCCACTAAGTTGTGTACGTGGCTCTGCCACTGAAAAAGTTGAAGCACAGTTTATGAGAAAACCCAGGAAAACAGCCTACTTAACGATGTCCATGCCATGTTTTTCTGGTTATGATTAACACCAGAGGGCTGACATTGCTTAGCTCAAATGGTGTTTTCATCACAGATCTGGGAAAGATCCAAAGCTTCTTTTTTGTTAATTTGTCAGAGTGGATTAATTTTTCAGCAGCCCATTACTTGAATGCAGCCTGCCCAGCTTCAGGCTTCATTGTGAGAAGCCAGTGATACTGAGCTGACAGCAGTCGTGGGCAGGCAGACAGAGCCCACATGTGGTACAGAGCTGCAGGAACTTTCTAAGGACATCTGGAGATCAGTTTGCTGCTCATGAGTAAGGCTCGAAGGATGTATCTCAGACAGAGCTTATCTGCTTCCACAAACAAGCAATCAGTTCCCAAACAAATTAGTCCCAGAATCACAACTGCTGGCTCTTGGAAATTATCTGCCCCTGCCTTGCAGCTCTAACGGGACACCAAAAAAGACAATATACAACACAATTGTTGATAAAGCACTGGATACCAACTCTGAAATATTCCACTGAACAGGTTCCTGATTAGCACTAGCACTCTCAACATCAGTAAGAAATTCTGAGGAGGATCAAGTCCCAGGAACTACACAACCAAGGGGAAACATGGTCTGAATGCAAACTTTGCATCATTGAGACAGTGAAAGACAGAGATTATCAAAATAAACAGTTGTGATGAGCAGGTCTAAGACTTTACAGGCAGACACGTGCTCTCTCACCCCATACTCTGAATTACTTATCTCTGCCCCACAAAGCCAGACCGTAGCACAAAAGCATCAAATTGCTATCTCTGCATGACTTTTTAGTTCAAGGACACCACAGAAGAAATTATATAGGACAGATCTAGCACAATAAAGCATAGATCTCAGACAAAAGCTATGGGAGGGTTGTGTTTGTCTGTCAAACACTCTACGAAGGTTATCTCCAGCTACACAAATGTTGCTGTGGTCACAGACACTGTCCCCCAGTCTGTACACATCAGTGAGGTGTTAGTTGTGTCCCTACTTCCTGCCTCCTGTTTGCAAAGCCACAGGTGAGTCTAACAGACCCACCTCATTATTCTGTACATGAAGTATACCAGAAAACTACAACTGCTTCAGACACAGAAGTGGGTTTCTTAGCAAAACCAGAACATTATACTTTTCACTCCTGCAGATTCAGTGATCACAGTGGAGTTTTCACTGATTTCATTGGTGCCTTTATTGGCCACCTTCTCTTGTACAACCTAAATCAGAATAACTCTACTGAAACCAATGCCTAGATGTGACACTTAGGGATATGGTTTAGTGGTAGAATAACAGTGCTGGGTTAATGGCTGGACTCAATGATCTTAGAGGTCTTTCATTAATGATCCTATGATTCTATTGCATCTTGTAACAGAACAGTGTAGGAGTTTCTCTGTAGTTCATTTGCTTTTAATTAATGATCAGTTGCAAGGACCTTCTTAATCTTTTATGTATACATTCACAAAACAGATGAAACATCAATCACTAAAAGAAATGTGATGTAAAAAAGCAACATGAAGTGAAATTCAGGCCCTTTGCCATCTGCTCTCTTATTTGTTCTCTATTCAAAAGAAAGATCCACAGCGCACACATCTGCTGTACCTGAATGAGAAGACCTTGCATACATCAGCAGGGAGGTTGGGAGGGTTAAGCCTGAAATTCATGAGCAAATGTCGATGACAATTGAGTGAACAATGACAAAGGAATCACTGGGAAGATTGCAATGTTAAACATGATGGAACAGCTCACAGACACCAGCAGTCAAGCCCTGATTTGGATACACCTTTTTTTTTTTTACCTATAAATGCATGGTAACATTCTCAAAAGCTGCAGCCATATTGTGGCAAAAAACTGCTCCTCACAAACCTCAGCAGTCTTTGAAAGGAGAGCTGTTTGTTGCTGTCCCAAGGGAAGGTGAGGCACACAGTCCTGCTCCACCAGAACTCTCCTACCCAGAGTGACAAACTCTTTCTTGTCAAACTTTACAGCTTTCAAGTGCTGAACACAAAATCCTTAAGCAAAATTTATGTAGTAAGGCAAAAAGGTGGATCCTCATGAAGTAAAATTAAAATACTACTGTGGTTAAATACACAATGCCCATTTTCCAAAGGAGCAACTGATCATCAGTATGTAGGTCTGAGTGTGCTCTGTTTCCTGTGTTTGTTTGTGTATATGTATGCATATATCTGCATTTTATTGTGCTTTCAGTTTTCCAGCTGAAGTTTTCCTTTCTGCATGGGATAACAGAGTTCTCTCTGGGACAGAAACCAGGAGTGATCTTGAAAATGTTTCTAAATTCTATGAACTAAATGTGAGAATGAATAGTTGTAGCAAGAGCTGAGTTGGGTTCTTCAAACCCCTATGACTTCGATATTAATAAATCACCACAACTCTCACTCAGAAAAGCAGGACCAGCAGCCAGTCTGTTGGCACTAACAAAGGCTGGCCTGTGTTTGAGATGTCGAACTCTTCAGTGGTAGGAAGACTCATACGCCCAAAGGCAGGAGTAACTTCTATATCAGCCATCACAGTGAGGACTTTAGACATGAAAGATACCAAAAAATTTGTTAATTCTTAGGCAGATCTTTCTAAAATAAGTCACAAAATAATTTGTAGGCTGAAAAATCGTGGACACTCATTATTTTCAAGGCACATTGCATAGTTGTACCATGCAATGCATTACGTTTATAGGGTATGTCTGCTCAATGATTGCTCAAAATGTACACCACTATTAAGTTATTTTGCCTTTACAGTTATAAGGCAGCAAAGGACAATGTGCCTTTGAAACATAATGAATACACTGATAGAAGGTCAGTAAGGAAATTATGGTCACGTTATGAATAAAACCAAAGATAAAATATGACACTAGAACCACATGACATGGAATTGAGGTTGAAAGATTAAAAAATTGACAACCAAGACAACCTTGTATTCAGAAGTTTGCAATTCTGAATCACATTGCAAAGGGTTCTTTCTCTGAAGAGGTAGTTGGTTTTGAGACAAATGACTCTAAAGCAATATTCAGAGTCCTGCACTGAACTAATCAGTGCAAGTCACTTCCCTGGACCTTGAGTACATCAATATTTCATACATTCAAATGGAAGTTCTACCAGCTTTTTTAGCTGTTTTGCTCTAAGTAGTTTTATTTTACACAAGAGTGCACCTGTGCTTCTGGTTTTTTCCACAGGATCAGCAACAAATTCATATCCCTGCTTAGAAATCAAAAATATTGCCCTTTCACAGCATCAGTATATTCAGGAAACAGCTCACAATCATCACAATGGGAGTTTGGATATAGCCTTCTTGAAATATCCCAGGTGTCTTCCTATCTGAACAGTAGCTAATGCTTTTCCACCTAAGTTAGGAAAACATCTCCTTGGTAAAAAATAGGGCAATCTCCATGGCCTGTAAAGGCCATGTTTCAATGACCTAAAAGGGACCCATCTTAAGCCTTGTGGTTATTCTACTTCACAGACTAAGACCTAAGTATCTCACTACCCTCTTGTATTTAGACACTCTTATAGCTTGGACATCTAAAGGACTGGACCCTGCAAAGAGGGAGGAGGAGCCACTGCCAGATATGATGGAGTTTCATAGCCAGGCAAATGCCTAAAGAGGCAGTTCCAGAAAATGAAGCCCAAGGGAGCAGCATCTGCAAAGAAATACCTCATTGTTACTCACTGGAGTCATGAAACCAGAGCATACAACCATGTTATTAACAATATTGTTCACTAAGGGACTTAAAAGTAGATATCCACCTTCATTCTGATTTTGTTTCTGGGTGCCTGATCCAAACAACGTGTAGGGCTTTCACAGAGGCTGGAGGAGAGTGCTCCATCTCTGAGTCATGGCAGAGAAAGTGCTCCACACACACTAACTTACCCCCTCCCACTTTACTCTCTCTCAGTCCCAAAACATATTTTGAACATAAAATGTCATTTTTCTCCCCTGAGCTTTGTGAATGATGGCTACAAACTCCAGCAAGCACTGATGGGACCCAGTGAGTATGTCAACATGATGTCAAGAAAGTAAACTCAGGACTTCCAGCTCCTCAACCACTTAAATAAAAGGAAAATCTCCAGTGACTGCTTCTATTACAAACCAATTTCCCTTAATTGGGCCAGCTACTGGTCAGGGACAAAAGTTTGCCCCCATGGGCAGGACCATCACCTAGAAGAGAGCATTGACCAGCTCTGTTGCTGGGTGTCGTGGTTTAGCCCACCAGCAAGCTCCTGGGGCTGAGGATGGTTTTGTCCAGGTGGATTTCTGGACAGAAAGCCAATCAAAACTCTTAGTGACACCTTTGCTAATTACATATTTAAGAAAATGGAAGAGAAGGTTGGTTACGCAGTTGAAATTAGGTAGCCCCAAGAGGGGCCCAGGCCCCCTCCTCCCCCGGCCCTGGACTGGGGTTAGGTGTGGCACTGAAGCCCCCTTCTCTCATGTAGGAGAGTGAAAGAAAAAAAACTTTAGAGGACTGACTGCTTGGATGAAAAACCGCTGCAGAAGAAATTCCAGCAGAGAGATAACAAAGTGTCCAAGGTCGAAGCTGGCAGCTGGAAGAGAGAGAAGAGAAATTTCAAGGGGGTCTGCTTCTTCCCCCTTTCGCTCTCTCCCTTCGGCAGGTAAAAGAGTGAAAAATAAAATCCCTGCTATCTTTGGAAGATTGTTGGGGTGAGGAGAATCCCATGCGGCTCACAGAGGAGCTTGTGGATGTACAAGGAAGCCGAGACTTCATGAGAAGGACTCAAATGAGGCAGAGTCCTGTTGAAGATTTATGACCTTGAGAGGGATGAGGCTTACGCCGTAGTGAGAACGGCTCGGGTAAGCTTGGGATCTCAGTGAAAGATCCATGCTGCTGGTGCTGGAGATTTGTGACCCTGAGAGAACCTACGCTGAAGCAAGAACGGCTCAGGTGGGATGTTGGGATCCGTGTGAGGGATCCATGCTGCTGCTGAAGATTTATGACCCTGAGGCAGAGATTTACACCGGAGTGAGAACGGCTCGGGTAAGCTTGGGATCCAGGTAAGGGATCCATGTTAGACCCACGCTGGAGAGGTCTATCAAGGACTGTTCTCCTGTGGGGAGGGACCTCCACAGGAAAACAGGGGTGGACTCAAAAGCCATTATCCCCTGTGACCCTGTGGTGAAGATCCATGGTAGGCAAGTGTCCCCTTGCAAGTCCGTGGAAGATAAGACCTTCAGGGCCTCCAGTCTTAGCCCAGGAGGGGAGTAGGCCCAGCCCTGGAGGCCAACACAGAGAAAGAGAAAAAGAGAAAGAGTTCCAGCTGCGACGAGAGTGCTGCAGAGTTATTGAAGAGACCTGGAGCTCTGAGAATGGAGAAACAGACTGCTTCTCCTCCTTGGACGGATATAAAGGGGGGAGAAGTATTTCTGTAAATACACAGTACTTTTACTTAAACAGAATTGTTGTAGATGTAGTTCTTTAGTTTTAGTTTGCTAGTAATAAATGTTAATATTATTTTCCCAAATCCAGTCTCTTTTGTCTGCATAAACTTTCTCTCAACTTATAGTAATTGGGGGCTGGGGGGGTGTGAAAGCAAATTGACCCAAAGCAAAACCACAACACTGGGTTACTCTACAAGTATATGGGCCATAGCACAGCCCTGCATCTGGCTGAGGGCAGCATATTGCCCATGGAAGGAGGTCTCATCATATTTTATGGATGGCAAGAGCTTTTCAGACCATCTAATACCACTATTGTACCACATGTCAAGACCTACTCTGAATTTCCATATTTTCCAGAAGGAAGAATGTCCTTCAGAAACCTCCTACAATGATTAAAAATTTCCCATCACATTGAAACCATCCCATGTTAATTTCTTCCAATCCCTAATTTTTGCTATTATTTAAAAAGTCTGATTTATGTGCAGCCTGACTGTAGCTTCGGCTTCACTGGCTCCTGGTGAATAGGATTACTTAAGCAGTTTTCAGCAAAAGATTTTCTTGCTTAAAGAAAAAGAACAGCTTTGTGGAAAAGGGTTAGTTGTAATGGATTTTCTCAATTCATCTGTTAGGCAATTTTTAATTGAAATATTCCAGATTACAAGTCAAAATCTGTTTTTCTATGTCACTATAATAGCTGGATATGAACTAGAAGTAGTCCAAATTAAAATGATACACTCAGAAACTATTTACTCCTTCATCCTTTCCCTGGAAGAGATCTGTGTGGGTGTATTAGACATAAACACTGACTGCTGTCACTGCTGTTTTTGGTTTTCAATGGCAATTTACAATAAGGAAGTAAATATAATTAGTTTGCATTCAAATGGCATTTTTCCATCCTGGAAAACTGAGCATATTTCATAGCCAGTGCATAAATATGCCTGTGGTAAATCACATCCCACCAGTTGGCCATACAGCTTCAACCACACTAAGCTGCTTACAAGAAGAAATAGGACCTTTCTTTTGCAGAAGTTAGAGAGAACTTACCCTGCACCACAAAAAGTTTTCACTGCTGAAAGTGGGTCATGCTCTGGAAATAAAACTTTTAAGGCTAGACCTCTCATCCAAAAGGATCAAGTAACTTACTGGAGACTGTGTCATAACCTATGTCATCAGTCAAATGAACCTCTAGGACTTCAGCTGCGGGAGATTTTGGAATGCCTGGAGGTTGGGAGAGGGACCTGGATGCTGGGAAGCAAGGTGCTTAGATGCAAGGGGCCCTCTGTTTCCCAGACCTCTTGTTCTTGATACTGTCCTGTCCTGTCCTCTCCTCTCCTCTCTACCATGAACCCCAGTAAAAGAAATATCAGGGGAGTTTCAAAAGTACATGAAGATTGTGGGTGGCAGCTTTCAGGGTCTTGTCGGGCAGCATTTAATCTTCCCTTCCAGGAAAAGCATCCTCTGGAAGTGCTGTCTGGTGAGGTCTGTAGTCTTCAAGGCAGTATCATTAGGAATCACTTTTTCTGTTTTTTCAGTCAGTTCTCAGAAGCCAACTTGTCATTGCCAGACCACTTCCAGTTCCAGGAGAAAAATCCTGCATTGACTTTGGATCCACCAGTTCTGACTCACGTTGGTTTGCTTGATCCTTACTGAACTTTTTCTCTTGAACTGCCCTTTCAAAAGATGCCAGGAATGCACAGATGTTTTACTGGTACTGCAATCACATTGGGAACTTGGACACCCAGGACAGCCACAGGCTGAAACAGCAACACAGAGATAGGGCTGGGTCTGTTCCTTCAGAGCAGCACAGAGCTTTTTCCAGAAAGGAAAGAAATTCATGCAAAGAACAGTTCTGAAAAACCATAAGATGCCTCTGGACTCTGCTGTTCCTGGGTGGTCTAGAGGCTTCAAAAATGCAGGAGCTGGAGGAAGGAGAACTACTTCTGTCCCTTCTAAACAATTCATTCATTTAACAAGTCCCCTCACATGGGGAATGAGGAGAGGACCATTCCTCATAAAAAAGGGATTTTAGAGACTTTGGCAAGAAATGGAATGTATAAATTACTGCCTTTTCAAAAACCAAAGGATGTTTTTCCAGTGTGGCACTGCATCCCTAGAAAAGTGCTGCAGGGAGTTTTTTGTTTCACTCGTGATACAGAGAAACACCAGACTCCAAACATAACAAGAAAATAAACAAACCAAGTCAATAATCCACCAGAAACAGCAAAGGAATATACCTTTTCACTTAAATGTCCCATTTCAGGTTTTTTAAATGCCACTTTCCATCAAACCACTATAACTTATATTTCTTCGTGATGTCATAATGGAAAGGGAAAGGTGTTTTCTCATAGCTTAGAGAAAGAAACTTGATTTTTTTTTCTCCATCTGCTGTCACTTGTTTTCCTCAGAAAATTTTTGGCCTAAAAACATAAGCTTATTATGCAGGAGAAATGATTGAAGCTCTCAGGACGGTTTGTTTGCATTTAACAAAGAACACTAAGCCTTGGCAGAAATAGGTTCCACTTCAAGACTGCATTTGCCCTGTTCAAGCTCAGCCTCAACATGAGACTTTCCTTCTCAGTCACCCAGCTTTGCTCGAAATGATGTCCTTCAACAGAAAAAAAACAATCCAAATCCAAGTTTTGATTTTTTTTTCTTCCACCCCTGATCCCTGCCCCCCAGTCCACCACTTAACAATGGCAGATGAACTATTGAAAGCCAAGATCCATTCCAATGCCACAACCCCATGTTTCTTCAGCAGCAAGTGGAAAACAGGTAGCACAGGTCCCTAGCCATCCAGAAGTAAAGAAGGAGGAGAGGTCAGCCACAGGAATGTGGTCTGCCACAAATTACAGCCCTAGCCATAGCTGGGCAATCTAGAGGGCAAATGGGAGGAGAACTCTAAGGGATTACTCAGCAAAGGAGTAACAGGAGGGACTGGGACATATAAAAGAAAAAACACTTCCAAAGAACGAGAGATTGGGCATTAGCACAATAGCATGCCCACCACTACTGATTAGAAGCTCCTCTAGAAGGACAACTGATAAGAAAACATAACATATTCTTTGGAGAACCCTCTTTTAAAATTAATATCTTTAAATCAAAATTAAAAAAATCCCTACCTGACTATTTTTCCAAGTGCTTAATATGGGCTCTGTTACGGTAGAAAGAAAAAAAAACAAACCTTACTTTTATTTGCTCAGAGTTTGGGAGAGGATACTGAGGCTTTAGTTTTACCGATTCTTTTTGTCACTGGGATAGGAGGGAAGAGGAGAAAGCAGGTGTAACAAAACACCTGAGTGGTTTGGGAAGCAACCACATGTTTGCAAGTGCACAAATGCACTGCGAAGCCATCACTAACAAATACACATAGGTGGGAAATTTTGACCCCAAATTAGTGTCTTCTCCAGCACTGAAAAATCAGACTGTTCCTCAGGTCCCTCAGGAACTGGTTCTAGAAGAGCAGGCCAGTAAATCTTGCCATTTTTGGTAGGTTGTAATAGTAGTAGTGATGGGTATCACAGATGCCTGGCCAAGCCCGTGGTCCTGACCACAGCACCCCAGTACTACTTCAAGATCTACTTCAACTACTTCAACAATTTCAACTTTTGCCATCAGAGAGTGGCTCCATTTCTTTGGCTCTTGTTAAAGTTTCAGCACCAGAAAACCCTGTTTGGTGATTACAGGTCTGGCAGCAGGAATCCCCTGTCCCTTATTCCCAACCTGTCAAGGGGTCTGATCAGTTCAGTGTTGAGAGTGTTGGTGCAGCACCTCCTCCCCTGGGGACCTTCTGGAGCTATCCACCAGTAAACAGATAGAGGGAAAAGAGAATCAGTGTTGGCACCCATTAAACCTGACTCTGGAGTAGTTCTGTCCAAATTTCCAGGAACTCAAACAAGGAATGTATCTGTACCTCCCTTCAGCAAGCAGACACCTCCCAAGGGAAATCATGGGCCAGTTGCACTCTTCTAGCCTTGAGGACAAAGCCACCCATCCTTCCGGAGAGGTCCACGTGGGAACTGGTAGGCTTTGATGATATGAGCAAGTGTCCACCAAAACACACTTCCCAGAGCATCCATGGCACATACACCTCCAAACAGCTTTCATGGCCATGGGTCAGCCCACATGTAATTCCCAGTGACATCACACCAGTGCCCCTGGGGCTTCCAGAGGCAATATTCCAAATGGTGACGTTGCATCACTGTCACAGATCCATTCACTGGAAGGTAACTAAAAACCCCCAAAGCAACTGATTTGCTTAAATACTCCTAAACCACCACATCCACTCTGAGTGAATGAGCACCTTCAGACCAGGGGTGTAGCAATGCACACACAGTGCAACACAAAGGTGAGCTGCATGTGAGGAACCAAAATCATTACTGCCTTTTTCATTCACTCTGTTTAACTGAGAGTCGTTGAGGCAACCACAAAAAAAGACTAATGGACAAAAAGGGAGGAAATTACGTGAAGGGCCAAGCTGCACCAATTCTAATGAGCGCACAAGAAAAGGCAAACAACACCAAGAATTACTTTTGGGGGTATCTAAGGACACTAGAACCTCAGACTGCATTATTAAAACTTCACTGTGGTGAAGACCTCCATAATGATTCTGAGCAGAAGGATTTCTGGGCCAGTCTAAGATGATTAATTGCTTGTGACACCTCCAGAAACTTGAGACACTCCATGTAGCACAAAAGGAAATTCAGATTCCCTGCAGCATCACGGGCATATGCTGTACATCCTGGCAGTACAGTGGCTCAGGGAGCTCACTTTATTTGTGTAGTCCCCAGGGTGCTGGGAAAGATGGCAGGCAAGGGGTTAAGTAGTGGCACTGAGGTTTCTGGAAGGGAAAGACATGCCTCATTAACCAGCTGGAATTCATCGAGGATATGAACACCAGGGTGGACATGGGAAAGGCAGCAAACACCATATTACTGAGATTTTCAGGGTACATTGAACACAGGTCTGCAAAAGAGGTCAGTGCTGATGGGCCAAATGATAGTGGGAGGGGAAAACAGCCCTGAGAAGTCAGGGGTAATGGGGAGTGAGTAGGAGAGCAGAGTGGGTATCTGACTGGAATAACTTTCCTCTCTACCATCTCTCCACGCACAGCTGTGACTCCTGTCCCAGTCCCATCTGTCCCACCAGACAGTAAATGCTTTGAAATCCTGACCCATTACTCGCATGTGTTCAGCTTCTCCCAGGAGGATGACCCACAATTTCCAACCCACCACATTCTTTTCCAAAGCCAACATGGTACAAGCTATTAAACTGCATGATTCTGTGGCTGCTAATCCAAGTACCCTGTAACTTGTAGAGGTGAGAAAGTATCGAGCACAGGCATTTTACTTCTCAAGGCTCATTTGCCCCAAGACTGCAGCCCAGTAGATGATACATGGCAACTGCAATCCTGACTCTTTTAAATACAATGTCATGTGCTTCCCCTTATTATCAACTGTCCAAGCAACTCAGAGTCCATAACTACTCTGTTACCCTTGGTTATAGAATCTAAACTTAAACTGAGGCATAAAGAACAGATTCACATGGAAAATTACCTCAGCATCTTTTTATCCAAAAGGTCACTGATTAAGAAATTCATTCATGAAACAGGACAAATTTATTTCAACTCCTTTATCTGTCTCAGGGAATTTGAATAATGTTATTCTGGAAATAATATTTCACTTTAATGTAAAATATTAGGTAAGCATGGAAGTAAGACAGAAGAGCTATGCATAATCTCCTACAAGAGAGATTCACATTAGGCTAATAGGAAAGCATTTATTCTCTGCTCTCTGGCTCTATGAGTGTTTTAATACTTCATATGACATGGTGAGTACAACACAAAAGATGGAAACTGGACAGCTTCAAACCTCTGTAAGCTTAAAATACTTTTTTTGTGGGTAAGATATACAGATTTGACCCTGCCCTCAGTGAATCCAGCTCTTCTATACTCCAGGTGACTGATTTTGCTCCACTGATAGATCTAAAGGCAAACCACCAACTCCTGCCCCATAAATTTGTGTTTTGTCCACCAGACAAACTATTCAGTACTTTGGGAGAAATCCAGAAATAGTTACAGAATGACTTAAAGTCTTTTATTTTGCTCAAAGGATTGCACTTTTTCTGTTTTCTTCCAAGTATTCTTAGAAATGTTCATCCTTGAGAACAAAAACAGGAGCCAGAAGGTACATGAAGGTATTGCATGTGCCATGAAGGCAGTGAGACTACTTGTGTTACATCTTCTTACCTAGGGCAAGGTTGGGATGGGCTTGTCTGCTCAGCTCTGCTCCTTTGTATTGCAGACTTCATCTGGAAGATTTACAGCAGCACTAGCAATGCTAAGGGAGAACTGCTCATCCATTTGTAACTCAAGTTCTGTTGTGATTTACATTTGAAGCAGGTATTTTAATCCCTCATATGTGCATCAGGTATATATATATGTGTATCAGATTTACCACTGTTGCTCTTTCCTGTAGTCAAAAAAAAAGAAAAAATCCTTTGGGAAAATCATACCATAAATCCATTCATTTATAACATTTTTAAAATCAGTTTTGCAAGCTATCTCCCAGGACACAGCACTCTAAATCTGAAAATATGCTGTCCTGTAATCACCAAGGCTGAGGGACTGTATGGCTATAGGGGAAAACACATGGCCAAAACTGACCTCACCCCATCATTTTGCTCCTCAACACCTTCAGCAGAGTATGATCAACATTCCAGCTAAAGCACCTGGTGATGGGAATCACGGGCTTGGGACCTGACTCCTGCTTTATTTCTAAATATTAGCTGCAAAATTACATCCTAGTTCAGTACAGATTATTTCCATTTGAATCATCAGGGGACCAGGACCAGGAATTGCCCTGCAGTGCTAGAATTGCCTTCCCAAGTGAAGCCACTTCTCACCTGCCAGCCTGACCTCTGACATTACCAGTACCACTAGATGCAGTTACTCAACTTTGCTCTCACCCTGCAAGACCCAGAAGCAGTAGTTGTGGGCACTTCAGATGCAGCCCCATGGTGACCCCAAGGAGTGCCAAGAAGGCCCCTGGTGCCAGGGATCAGTTCCACCACACAGCTGTTTGTCACAGCACCTGAACCATTACAGCCCCACTCGAACATCCTCAGTCATTTTGTGGTCAGATCTCTCTTTAACACTCAGGAAAAGCTGTGGGTAGTCAGAGCTTTTGGTATTTATTTGCATTGTCAGCATTTGGTGAACCCTTAATATATATATGTTATATACATAACCCTTAAAATGCCTAAATGAGAGAGGAGCAAACCCAAAGCCATGAAGGTGACAGCAGTGTCATACAAGTGTGAAAACAGCAAGTTCTATGACTGAAGTGATGTGAACTGGCGCCTGGGAACAAGCAGGGTGGTAATATCACATGGAATGCTCCATGGGACAACTGAGGAAGCACTAAAACATTGGACCTTTTCTTGCATATGAGGGGTGCTTTTTGTTTGTTTAGCATTTGTTTCTGGCCCAGGTATGATTTGAGTCTTGGGGATAGGTAGGCTTTGGGGTGGCCCCTTGAGAACCACCACACTGCTCAGCTACTCCTGCCCCATGTGAACCACAAAAGCAGACTGATGGGCTGCAGCCAAAGAAAAAAAATGCCTTCAGGTTCCAGCTTGCAGAAAACATCAGGCTTTATTGCTTGTAGAGGTCTGCTACTATTCCAAAGCTTCTCCCTCAAGCAGCACTTGTGCTGAAACTGAGGATCCAAATTCAAACCCACTGAAGCAAACCAGAGTTTATTTAGCATTTATTACCCATTTTGTTGTCATATGTGGCTTCTTCCGTCTTGATTTTTCCTCTGGTAAAGACAGACATTTTATTTTTTTTATTTTTTTTAATAAAATATATAAAACATTGTGCATTGCTATCCATAGGAAAACTGTAGTTTAACAACAACAACAACAACAACAACAAAAGAATAAGGCACATTGCTGTGCAGCATCTTCATATATATATATATATATATTAAAACAAAACAAAAAGAAAAACTTTTTCAACCTCTTTGAGGTTGTTAACTTCTCACCAGTCACTGACACATCTCTTATATTACCATAATTTCACTGTTGGAGGTGGACTGGGTTGTGTTTGACAGGGGCCAGCAGGGAGAACAGACTCAAAAAAATAATAGGATTTTATCCCTGAGGTGTCAGTAAAAAAACTAAATGTTCCCATTGAAAAGGAAGATGAAAAGACAGCCATAAATAACTGAATACACTATGGCGAACATCCAAGCACCGAGATGATTTCATGATGGAAGAATTCCCCTCCCCCCCATCGCCCAGTTCTTAACAAGTCATATTTGCTGTTGGGTTTTAATCGGGTTAATCTCATGGCTTCTGAAGTCACAAGACAATCCATCAGGATGCACTTCCCCCTCCCTCCTCAAATCATCTTTCCAGATTTGGCATTTTGTTCACAATGCTCCCACAGTCCTCAGGAAAGGGAAACCAAAAAAATCCTTAATGAAGGCCAACTCCTGGGAGACTTCTCTCCTCAGCCAAGAGAGGAGCACTCGTATTGCAGCGTGCCAAACACCATATCCCATGTGGGAGGACTGTAATTGTCACCTTCCTGCCTGCTACTAAGAAATGAAGTTGGCAACCACCTCTGTTGAAACCAGAAAGTGTCCGTGAAGAGGGGTGATAGCAACATGTAAGGGAGAAGGAGAGGGGGAAAGCTTTATTACTGTCCATCCACACCGCTCTAGGTGGCACACCTGTTAGGAAAAAGGGAGACACCCACATAATATTCCTTCCTCCCCTCTCCTCTATCATGTGTGGAGCAGCCCCAGGGTGCAGGGCAGGACGGCTGGACTCCCAATCACTTCAGTAGTAGCGGTTGAGGCTCCTGGTCCCTGGGATGTCGGGCTGGCCGTTCATCCAGATCTCCCGGATGATGCGCTCCCGCTCCTCCAGCCGCTGCGCCCGCTCCAGCTCCTCTGCCGAAGTGAAGACGTTCATGTTCAAAGTCCTCTCGAACCTGCGGTGCCTGCGGGCGGACAGGTCCGAGGTGGTGTCCGAATCGTCGTCGCTGTCACTGCTGTCGCTGTCGCTCTCCCGCTCCCGAGGAGGCTTTTTGGAGGAGGAGCTTTTGCAGTCCGTCCGGCAGGACACCCTGAGCACCAGGGCCAGCAGGGTCAGGACAAGTCCAATGCACACTCCGGAGACAAAATACAGAGCAGCCCGCTCAGGGTTTTCTGGCAGGAGAAAGGAATTGGTGGTCAAGAACAACTCTCAAAAGAACAGAGCACACACAGCCTCTCCATGCACACACCATGCAGGGTCTCTGGAGGGGCAGAGTTTCCACTGGCTGTTTTTACGTCCATGCCTTCCTTTGCCTCCTCCCCCCGAGGGAATTAGGAAGGAGAATTTAAACTGTGGATTTGCTGCCAAGGCATTTGCCCACATGCAGAATGTGGGTTTTGCTGCAGCCATGTCTTGGAGTTGTCTGGAAGGCAAAAGAGCAGCCCACGGAATTAAAAGCTATTTCTCACGGGGTTTTTGCCAGCATGCTACACTCCCAGCAGCAGGTAAGTGCATCTTGCTGTCACATCCACTATCTTCATAACAGGCATAAAGATGATTACAAAACTTTATATGCTCTCTGTGCTGTGGCCCAGCTGAAGTGGGAGGCTTGGCAGCATGGAAAAAATGCATATTATTTATTCATAGGTTTCATTTGCTTATCTAAGGCAAGTGTGCTGGCTTCCTGCCCAGACCACCAAAATGTATACCTGTGCTCCACGGGCATAGCTGGAGTCAGTGCACTAACAGGATGAATGCTGCACAGCCACATTTCTGAGGTGATATAACAGGACTCCAAAGGATCCACAGTGCCTTTCAAACTAGGCCATCTTGTTTATTTACCACATTCTTTTCTTTTTTTTTCCATGGGACTACTTGGAAGTGTAATTATGATAAATGTTGTAACTGCAATTCCCCTGGGCTGAATCACCTTTTTTATAGGCACGCTAAATGGGTAAAGGTGAACCCAGCAGAAGTGCCAAGGCCAGCTCTATTCTGCAGTGTCTGTTGGGTGTCCTGCACTGAAGGATGGAATCAGTTCCCCAGATGAGTCTTATTCCCTTGAACTGAGTGATGGATCTGTAACAGCTCCCACCAGCTGAGAGCCTGACATTTGGCCTCAAAAGATCTCTGTGGCTAAAAGACTTTACTTTTACTTCCTCCCACTGTGTTTTTAAAAGCGGTCCTTTATCCAGCTGGTCTCCTTAAAGCAAAGTTTGCAGAAGGTGAACTGGAAACTATTTAAAGGTGTTCAAAAATCAACAGGACAAAACCCTGCTCTAATTTCAAAGCTGGCTCTAAATCTGAAGTTAGTCATGTTCTGAGCAGGAGGTTGGACCGGAAGACTCACAGAGGCCTCTTCCAACCTAAATTATTCTCTAATTTTGCGGTCAGAACCCAAACACTGTTTCATGCACTGTTCAAGGCAGCGTGTAGTTTGGTGCCTGGATATGCTCATAGAACAGTTACAGAGACAAAACACCTTTGTGCTCTTCACTTCTCTCTCAAATGAATCTCAAAGGTGACTGACAAGCCAAGGTGGAGGAAGATGTCAAGATAGTCTGAGAATTGGCTAATAAAACATTAAACTGATGGTTGACATGGATGACATGGGGAAAAAATCAAGCTGAGAGGGAGCAAAAAAAAGGAGGAAAGTGCAGCATACACCTTCAGTAAGCCTAAAAAGAGAAAGATGTGGACCAGCTTCCTGCAAACTCTGCTGTGACACAACAAACAGGGCACTAAACTGAATGTACCAGTGGGCTCATGAAGGGGAGGATGAAACTAGGCGATCTTTAAGGTTCATTCCAAGCATTCTATAAAATGCAGCAGTAGTTAGCTGGAAATCCAAGTGAGACCAAAACCAAAGGCTTTAAAGTGAGATATTTTGACAAAAGTGAGACAGCCAAAATCCAAAGGTAAAAGAGAAGATACCAGAGCAGGCATGAAGGATATGCCAATGACCCCTGTAGCAGCCTGGCAAATGAAATCCTTGCTCCAATGAAGCTAATGGCTACTGTGAACTCAGGGGACAGGACTCAAATTAGAACTTCAGCCTCATTTGTGCAGTAGCAAAGCTGCTGCTGTTGCTGCCCATCTGGTCTTGTGTGAACAGTGAAGAAGTGCCTTAAATTTCAGAGATTTGGAAACTCCAGGGAAAGCAGAATCATGCCTGAAGAGACTTTTACCTCCATGTGCAATGTAACTGAGGACACTAATCACTAAGGTCCTTTTGCAAGTAGCCCTAAGGAGGGCTCTGGGGACACCTGGAGCGTGGGAGTGTGAGAAGAGCCAACAGGCAGGATTGATGTGTTCATATTAGAAGGCACTGGGTCCAGCCTGTCTCAGCTCCGCCTGGCTGACAGGACACCAGGCACACTTTCCTGAGCACCACATTCAGCACACACATGGGCTTGATTTGGTTGCATTAGTTCCACTGCTTGTTCCTTTAAAGCAGCTCATAAAAAAGACATGGATGGGAGCCTGAGACACAGACACATGCGGTTTCTGTGCCCCCGTTTTTGCCCATGTCCTGCTTTTCCTTTCTCCTCCGCGCTCTCTTTTTCCATGCTACTGTATGCAGCTTATGAGCAAAATGCACTTTGATTGCTACTTAAGTAACCATCTTTCATCCCCTGCTCGTGCTTGTACGTACAGCCCTTCATGCAGTGCGATGGCTGTAATTGAATCTTTGGGCTCCAGTGGCATTTATGAGCTCCTACAGCTACTCTGTCAATATCTGAGACACTGTCTGGACTTCCTCACGGAGCTATAACCTTACGTTCAACCGCAGTCTTGGCATTCATCATACTTACACTCCACTTGCACAGCAGTAGCATCTTTTTTTTTTTTCACAGCAGAAAGAGCAACTTAAACTAAAAACCATGAGCTCACTCTGCTTTTTCTCAGTTGAAGTCACCAAGTCAGCAACAGCCTAGATTTAGAGGTTTGACGGTCCATAAGTGATTTTGAGAGCCTCCCCAATGGCATGTTCTACTTGCAAAGACCAAAGAGGGGCACCCTCTTCAGCAAATGGATGCTCAGCATCTTCCAAAAGCTCAAAAGTGGATCAGATGCATCATATCAACACTGAAGCTCCTCAAAACACTCATTATACTTGAAAAAAGTTCTTTAAAACTGTGTGGACATCAGTAGCAGGAATTAATATAATTCTGATATGCATTCATGTGAATGTGTGTGTGTGTACACTCACTAACACATAGATTTTAACCAGTGTAGCTTTTTCTTCCACTGCTGTCGATGACAACTGAGAGCTTTTAGCAGACCCCAGTTGCCATCAGTTTCTTTAGCTGGGGATATCTTTCCCCTTCCTTGTCTTTCCTTTTCTTGGTTGAATGCATTGATGAAAATGTCAGTGATTCAAGCCTGAATTTAATCCATGCAGACAAATATATATGGTCTATGTAACCCTCCATACAAAAACCACCGTTTTCTAGGGACTCAAACTGGCCAAAAATTAGAAACACATTTTATTTTATTTTTCCAACCAAACCAGCAGCAATTACGGAGCCTATTTCCTGAGGGCTAACAATCTGCTGGGAGCATCAGCCCAGACTCTCATTAATTCCCCAGGAAATGCCACAGGCCAAGGTTGTTATTGCTATTATAATAAATTGTTTCAATAAATAAAAAACAATCTAGGCATTAACGCTGCTGGCTTTCTGTGATGGCTTCATGCATTCTGAAACCTCAGTGGGGAGGAAAATTTCAGAGGGCCCCCAGTAAAAGGTGCAGCATCAAACATGGCCAGACAAACAGTAGGAGCAGTATCTTCTAGGGAATTTACTGTTAGCCCCACAGGCTACCAAAATACCCTTGTGGAACAGAAGAAACTCTCCAGGAGCCCCTTATTAATAAGACTCAGGTCAAGAAGTCTAAAAGTTGGAATGATATCCCCTGGGTTGTATTTTGGAAGCCCCTTGTTAATACCTTGGCAGCAAAGCTTTGCTTATGGAAGAAGAATAAAACAGGGATTTGTGGAGGTTTCCCTCCAACCACTTCATCCTGAGTGCAATAACAAAACTGGAATAAGTCCCTTGCCCGAAAAGGAGGCACTGGAAGAGCTCTGATACAATTTGAATGTTTAATATTTATATAAGCACGAGGGACGGTTCTGCTCCTGCTGATAGACTGTGACTGCAAAGACAGTTCCAGCTGTCACTGAGGCTGGTGAAGTCTTTCCAAACACTCAGGCAAGTTTTGGAACAGGTCCACAACAAATAACAGGTCTGAGGTTTGTAGGCAGAGATTGCATCTAGTTAAAAACCTAATTCTATAAAGAAAATCAGCTTTCCAATTAAGTGTATGTCTGAGTCTTGTGCAAGACTGAACTCTAAATAATGTCTATCTGTTTGATCAGCTACTAAATTCACTCCTTATTGATGTTGTTGACACTTTCTCCCTGTTTCTGAAGAAATAGATTCTGGAAGCTGCGATAAGACTAACACCTAACTGGCTTTGATACCTAACCATGATGAGAGCTACAAATCAAGATTCCTGCAAGGAAGTTTTGCTTCCTGCTGTGCTGTGATTTTTACTACTCAGTTGTCCATATGAACATTCCCAACATTTATATGGGAACATCAGTCAAAAAGATGGTGGAAATGAGCAGGGAGGCTTTCACCAGTACTGGCACTTCTCCCCTCTGTGCACCACAAGACTCTGCATGTGTAAGTGACCAAGCCTGCAGACTCCTCATCTGCAGCTGCCCACCCAGAACTGCCATTATGTGTTGAAAATGTGGACAGCACTGAGCACAGAAGTGATCCCACTACTTGTGGATGCTGTCCTCAGGCCAAGAGACACCCCAGTGCCAGGAGGCAGGAAAAGTAGCAGAGTGGATCATCCTTTCAAGCATTCACTTCACCTATGAAATAGCCCAAGCCCATAGCCTCTTTTTCCTGCAGTGGGTTTGAGGGTATATATCTGACCCTCTGCCACAAGAGAAAAAACATTTTTCTGTGTTGCCCCTGCCCATTTACAATTTTCTTCTGCAAGTTCCTGTTTTGAGCCAACTCACCAGCACAGGGAAGCCCTGAATGCAGCACTTTCAGTGTGCAGAGAGTACCAGAGGGATGTTTTCAGTGTCATGAAACAGAGCAGTTCTTGCACTACTGTTTCTCTTTGGCACCAAGGCCATGGTCAGGAGGAGTGAGAGGATGTGTGACCCAGAACCAGCCCCCCCTGGCTGCTGAAATTCTGCCTCTCCTGAGCAGTCACTATAATGGATCCTCTAGGGACATCAACAGCCATTGTGGCTTGAGCTGCCTTCAGGGCCCCAAACTCAGGAAAGCAAAAGAAAATCCAACTGTTCTGCTGCTCAAAATCTGTAATATGAAGAGGGGTGGTTTTGCAGTGCTCTAGTTTTATGCAAATGATATTTATGCCCTGTGACACAGTTAGTCTTTGAAGTCATAAGTTAAACCTCTCCATATTCACATACAACAAAATAAATCATGACACATCCATCATTTCTACTAAAAGCAGAGGCTAATTTACATGTAGGAGATAGAGATGGTTTAGGACATCTGTTGTTTCAATCCATGAGGAGGTCCATCAATTATTTTTGTAATAAATAGCAAACTGAACATATATATCAAAACCCAAAAAAAGTCTAAAACCCATCTAACCCATTAAGAACACTGAAACTAGATGATCTTTAAGGTCCCTTCCAACCCAAAACATTCTATGATTCTATGATACACTGGAAAACACGAGCAACCAGGTCCTAAACTCAGCACTGGAAACCAAAATCATGAGGTCTGACTTTATCTATGTGACATCCAGTGAATGTGAACTCGGTACAAGGACACCACATCATGAGTACATGACACCACATCGCCCAGCAATAAGACAGTTAAAGTTGTTTGTGCTACAGTAAAACCGAGAGGCTCCTGCCAAGACTGACACCTCAGGAACGGGATGAATCGAGGTCTTGTGCCCTAAAAAAACCAACACAGAGTTAAAGAGTTCTGCTGTGGTCAATGGAAGCAAAGTCCATGGGGCATTGTCAGCAGCCCTGAATCATAGTCCCAACTGACCCTGCCCATAAATCCCACAACCTTCTGCTGCCCATTACTGGTCAGATAGGGAACATGATACTAACAGCATTTTGGTTTATAGTAAGGTTGGGAATGCAGGCATTTTCATGTCAAGAAATGGCAGCTGCAGGTAAGTGAGGGAGAAGTGCACAAGACAGAAGACTTCTTCAGAGGTTGGTTTTTATAATTTTTCCTTAGAGAAACCCATGTAAGAAAAAAAATACACCCTATTCAGCTATCTTCCATGAACACTACTAATTCCACTTAATCTGCCTGATACTTATAGGTGTCATGAAAAGATGGATCCTGATGCCACCACTAGATGTGTAGAAGAGCAGAACTTCATATAGCCATTCATGGTTCTTTTAGAATGACACTTCACTAAGTAATGTGCAGAAACACTCTTACTAATCTACTCAGTGATTAGAATCTACTCCAAAATGCAAAGCCCAAGTTAGCTATTTCAAATCCAAACACTTGTCTCTAGCAGCATGGTGGCATCTCAGCAAGAGCAAGAGCATGGCACCAAGAATGCACTAGTATTTAATGAATTATCAGGGCTGAATACACACAGGCACCCAAGAAAAAATTGACCACAGATAGTATTTTCTGCCTTGAGAGGCTATTTACACAGCCACCAGGGCCTTCCTTTTGGGAAAGCAGCAGAGATTGGCCTGAAATATGCTGAATTAGTACATCTGATGCTATTCAGCCAGTGCTCCTCCATCCTCCATTTTTTGGGTTAGTTCCTTCAACTCTGTAGGCAATCCCTGCTGCTGACAAGGCACCTCATGCTGTGGGAAATATTTGCACTCTATCACCTGCCTCTGCTGTCCTTTCACTACCAATGGTACTGACCCCAAGCACTCAGTAGGGCACACAACCTTTATTTCACAGAATCATAGAATGGTTTGGGTTGGAAGGAATCTTAAAGCTCATCTTGTTCCAAATCCCCTGCCATGGGCAAGGACATCTTCTACTAGACCAGATCACTCAGGGCCCCATCCAACCTGGCCTTAAACACTTCCAGGGATGGAGTGGCCATGACCTCTCTGGGCAACCTGTGGCAGTGCCTCACCATCCTCATAGTAAACAATTTCTTCCTAATATTTAATATAAACCCACTCTCTTTCAGTTTAAAGTCATTCCCCCTGGTTTTATCACTTTTCTTTCACCTTTTAAAGTGAATCTTTTTAGAAGACTGCTCCTCTGTTACTTGAAAGATATATGTGGGTGAAAGATAAGCTGTGATCCAAGGAAATCTTACTCTAAACTAAATTTAAATATTCAATTAAGTAGACTCTCAAGTTACTTCATCTTCACACTTCTACTGAAGATAAGCCAAATTCTCTTAAGCAATGTAATGTTCTGAGTGCTGCTTATTTTCCAAATTATGAGACAACAGGCTTACCTCCCTAATGAGCCAGGCTTTGATCTCCAGGAAAATGAAGCATTAGGAGTAATACCACATGTAAGATTACATTGTATTTAACTGTAGATGAGAGTAAATCCAGTGGAAAGCAGTGCACAACAAACTCTGGTATATGTACTGTCTGCTAGAGCTGCCCCGGTCAGGTCTTTCCAGGGAGAGTTTACTGAGAAACGAATGAAATACACAAACAGCTCAAAGAGGCAGATTTAGCCTCAGGTGACTGCAAAATGAGGGTCTACAAAAAGCTTGCAAGAGCCCAGAGAGATGGCAGCCACAAGACCTACCTGTGATGAAGGCATAGGCTGCCAGGATGTTGCTGAGCAGGGCCATCTCCGTGCTGACGCCCACAGGCTCCATGCTGCTGGTGAGCACCGGCAGTTGTGTCTCATCCACAGGAAGCAGGAGCGGGGTGTTGTCTAGAGGGTAGAAAGTGGCTGATCTTCCTTTCTTCTTCTCTGCTTTGAAACAGAAATGGAATGAGGAACGATGAACGTGGCCCAGCCCTATCCTGTCCTATCCCCACCAGGTCAGGATCTGTGTTCTGGAGCTGCTCAACAGCAAGCCACACAGATTTGCCCTAAACCTTCTCAAGCAGCTTCAGATGAACACATATCCTGCCTGCATCCAGGCATCATCTTCTCTCCCCCATCTCCTGCTTTTTCATGTCACCACTTAGACACTCCCATCTACTCTACGGCAAATACATAATCAGGATTCTTTTCTTTTATGTAAATCAAAGGAGCCTTTATCAACAGTGGGTTCAGCTAAGCTCCTAAGGAGGACTGGGAAACACAGGCAGAGCCAGCAACCCTCTACCAGTGCCACACTGTAGTGACCCATCCACACCTGGCAAACAGACGTGTTTTCCCTCCAGCCTTTGTGGGGAAGGGCAGACCTTGGTTTATGACTTCCCTCAGAAGCCTGCTCGTATTGTGTTTCACCCAGACACCATTTCCCCTTTGGAGAGGTGAGTGAACATGGGTTAATGATTTGATTTTATTTGTTGAAGACTGAAGCTAAGGAGGCAGCTCATTCCAGGAGGCTCAAAGAGACCCTTTCAGATCTTATCAGCTCACTGTTGAGGGCTCCCCTCACCTTGGTCTACAGGCAGACACCCCCTGCAGACAAAACACTAATTGTTTTCAACACAGGAAAAAGTCAGCGCAAAGGATGCAGCTCTGTCACCCATGTGAGTGTTTAACTACTGTTATTACAGATTTTCAGGCTCCCTTCCCTGGGTGTCTGAACAAAAGCAAGCATCACTCTGTAAAATCAGGCTCGCACCAGGCTCCCACTTATCTGCAGGTATTAAACTGAGGGAACTGCCAGTTCCATCTCCAGTTATGCCACCAGTATGATGCATGCAAAGACATTCTGTCAGCAGTCACGATGAGAGATGGTCTCTGTTCATTGGCTGCCTGATCTGTCTCCTCTCCCTGCAAACCCAGCAGCGTGAGACGTCACCTTCAGCTTCCTGCTGTGGGTGCCAGGATGCAGCAACAGAAAGTGAGGGGCGACAAAGAGAACAGGTAATACTGGATGGAGAGGGACTGAGTGCATGATCGTGCATGCTGTGATGCCAGCTCCTCATTTACCTCAGAGGAGAAGCAGTGGGGATGGTTGTACAGGCGTCACTGTAAGGGATCAGCCCCAAGGAATGAGGGTGCAGCTGCATTTCTGCCACTGAATAGCTGCATGGCCTCGGGAAAGCTACATGTTAAAGGCCACCAAGGTGTTAATGACTGGCCTTCAAGCAAAGTTTTTAAACGTGGGTGGCTCATATCCCAACGGGTAAAATATTCCAAGAACCTCTTGCTTTAGGAGAGGAGAGATGCCTGCGGATCACTTGTGCGAATGGAGGCAATGGGACACAGAAGATCAAGGGCAAAGTTTTAAAAAACTCTTTTAATTCAGATGTAGGCACTAACATGCATTCTAATCTTTCCTTTATTCTCCCTGTCTGGTAAATCTGTCTGTACTAGTGGTTGAACTTTTCCCTACCATTGTTCCAAAGAAATCCCCAGAAGCAGGGTAAATATTGCAATTCTGAAAACTGAAACTAAAACCTGGACACTTCAGAGCACTTCAAGTCACACCATGCATCTAAAAGTAGGCAATGAAATCCTGCTATTAGTTGAGGGATAACAGAAAGCCCTTCAGCTCTCCCTGTAGCAGACACTTAAAGCTTGATGGACTTGCTCATACATAGACATCTAAGACACCCCAGGGTCAGGAGGACATCCATGCAGAGATGACAGGCATGAGAAGGGGCATAGGTGAAACTCACCCTTCTAGAAGCCAAATAAACATCCCAGGTCATCACAAATGACACATTTATATGGGGATAACTGATCTTGCCTGAGATGTCTCCTTACTGAGGTCTGGCTCTGAACTGGTTAATCCCTTCACAATAAATGAAGGGCACCTCCAGGATATAATCTCTTATATATTTCATAGCCATATGTCAGATGGACACCCCTGCTGGGTATGAAGCATCCCTTGTAAACCACACTGTTCAACAATAGTGTTTTTAAGAGACAGAGGGATAACTCCTCTCAAGTGAGAAGAGCCCTTTTTTTTTTTTTAACTTCTAACTTGTCTAAAGAAGAGATGCAATCAAACCAGTTTTCAAATGAATACTCATCTGCACACACTAAACTCCAGCAAAGAACACCACAAAACCACAGAACTGGTTTTATTGTTGGCAGGATTGTGCAAGCACAGACATGGAAGACAGAAAATAACTGGACCTATGCAGGAGGAAAAAACAAACACACACAATTTCACAAGGGCCTTGTGTTGCTACACTATGTGGTTCCCTGGTCCTGCAATTCACTCCAGGACCATAATAGAAGACATCCCCTTTCCTCCTTGATAGCTTGGGTAACTTGTCTAATGCCTAATCAGCTCACTACTATTGGTTTTCTCTTCACCATTCTTAGCTGTTCCCAGTCACTTGAATGGTTTATCTGTGAATTTAAACCAAAGTTGAGTAAAATTATTTCAGCCAGCAGTAATTTGCCCAACACCACAGTATAAATATAGGAGACGTTATTCATGATACCAGGCTGACTTTAGCAAATAGTTTTAATAAGAGAAACAAAAAGGAAAATGTCCAAGTATTTTCTTTGTTATTTTTCAAACATTTTTTAGCTTCTAATTTCAAAATGACATCTTTGTTTGAGAAGTGGTGCATATTTTGAAAATGAATCAATAAACAATGTGAAAACTAAGTAAAAGGTGTCACTTCTGGAAGTGAAATGTTTAGATGAATGAAAATGAGTTCAGGATATCTTTTTTCTTGCTTAAAAGTATCTCCAGGATCACAATATTTGTTTAGGGCTAACTCAGAATTCTTTTCCTTGGCGATATTTCAGTGAAGGCTTCCAGAGGGACAAATCTGTTATTGCCAGTTCTTAATTGTTTGTGGATTGACTATTCAAGCTTTGGATTGACTTTGCCAGGAGTGTAGGCAGAGACAAGGTAGCTTTGCCCATACCCACCCTAGAGCTGAGTCTCTGGGAGCACAGGCTGGGAATTTCAGTAGTGTCCTAGACCATCCACTGCATGTTAGGAAACAATGCAAAACCACTGAGTAACCCAGTACATGCTCACCTGTGCTCTTCTCTTATTCATACACCACCTCTTCCTCCTACTCACCTACCCCTATAGATAGCTGAGACTTTGTTCATACCTCTTCACTTTGCATTTTATGAAAATAGCATCATATTTCAAAGCTCAGTTGAAAACTTCTCTGTCCCCTGTGAGGCAGATCTACTGTCTCTGCCCTCTGTTTGTTGTTTGTTTTTTTTTTACCACTGTATTAGACAGGTCTGCAAAGTATTTCTGTGATGAGTTTTGACATGCATGGCCACGACTGCTATTTCAGGAAACTCAGTGCTTCTTGAACAGTTCCACAGTTCACTTTAACCCGTCACTGATCACGCATCAAAGCTTCCCTTCCTGGCTATGACATGGATGGGGTTTGGGCACAGCAGAGAAATCCAGATAAGAGGGGATAGAAAGGAACAGTTATCACAACACAGTTAGGTTTGGGGTAATATCACAGTAGTCACAGCTACCTGGGAGAGCTCGTCCTATATTGGAAGGAGAGACATCAGAAAGGAACACACCGTCCCCTATAACATCAGGATCAAACACTCTTGGCTGCAATGGAAAATGTGGCTTCTGATATCCTTGGTAATTGATTGGTCTTGGCTGAGTTTCATGAAGAAGCTTCTTTGGAACTGAAAGAGAGGAGCAAGAAGAGCACAGTTGTTAGAGTGAGTTATTTCAGCAGGTCAGAACAAGAATTGTCACATTATACTACGGGCTCAGCTGATACTTAACTACACAGTGTGCAGCTCAAACAGAAATTCATCTTCCACTATGATGAATTCTCTCCAAGTGCCAGCCCAAAGACATTCAGTGAGAGAATGCTGGAAACTATAAAGTGATTAGGATACTGTTTATTTACAATTAAGCCTTGAGACTAGGCTAAGGATCAGATTCAGATGTTTTATTTAGACACACATCTTTGAAACTTAAATGCCTAGTAAGATAGACTTTGGCCTCAACCCTACGCTTCAGAGGACTTCAGATAGACACCTCTATTCCTACCATGACAGTGGGCTGGACAGGATGCCCTATAGCAGTGGGGGCTATAGGCTATGCCTGAAACACTGCCTTTCTCCAGCCATGAAGTTGCTAGCTCAAGACTGAACATCAAAGCTTTCTGTCCACTCCAGATTCACAAAATCAGACTCTAGAGGATGCTGTTCACATGAAAACATAAAGCTTAAATCACTATACTTTACCATGAAAGTAAAAAATCCCACCTGTAAGAAACGCTTCCCACCCTGTGAGATCCAAAATACACTGTTCCCCATTGGACTTTAGGGCTGTAAGTACACTGTGAAAGGCTCACTCCCACCATCCTGAGCAGGGTGAAGACTCAGCTAATCCCTACTGTTCTCTGTGTTTTGTCAGCCACAGCATTAGCAATATGCAGGCAAGATGATGAGTTAATATGTGACAGTTTTTTTGACATCTATGGTCTCTTCTTTGGACCAAAGCGTGCCTCAATAAGAAGAGTATTTTCTCCTCCTTGATGCTGCAAGGCCAGTTCTTCAGCTGTATATCCAAGTAAAGAAATCAAAGCTTGTGTAGCTATCTCCAGGTACAGCCACTGAAGGTGAACCCACACAGTAAGTTCACGAATTTCCCCCATAGGGACAAAGCACAGAGTCATTTACAGAGTTGAAACCAGTTCTCTGCCTCAGCCACAGCCAACACCCCAGGCTATTTCAGAGCAAAGTGCTTCTCCACACAAAGGGAAGAGACATGTATACAGGCCATTCTGTTCAGAAATCAGAGGAAGAGAGTGCATGAAAGACAAAAATAAATTAAAACTTCCAGAAGAGAAAGATTTATTTTCCCCGTCAGTGACCTATATACTAATATATACATAAAAGCAGACAACCAAGACTTAAGTGTGTTAAAGACACAGACTGTTAAGAACCAGGCACGATTTCAGTAGACCAACATGAACTACAAGAGAAGGTTTCTGGGATGTTCATCTCTCCTTTCCAAGTCTAACGGCACCAACCTCTCTCATTCCAAGCAGGCTGCCACCTCCCAGTGCCTCAGTTGCCCCATGGCTCCATTTGGGATCATACTATCTCTCATCTCCACTCCTCCCAGGGGCATTAAGAAGTATAATTAAAAATGCAAAGCATTCAGAGATACTTGGCAGAAGCATGAATGATTCTATGAAGGAGGGCTTGGAAAGTGTGCAACTCCAGAGCAGAAAGGAAATTCCTGCTTGCCCCCTGCAGCTAATCAGCTGCCAGACTGGAACAGGAGATTTAATCATGTCCATTAAATTTGCCTGCATCACCCACCACATTACTACTGGTGGGTGAAGTGATCCAACCACCTTGTTTACATTATGTTCGACTTACTGCCTTTGCTGAGGCAAAGAAAATTGTAACTAGATTTACAGACTGACCTCCTGTTTTAGGCTGCCAGGACATCAGTGCTGAAGTTCTTGTGTTATTAGTAGAGTCATGCTAGGTCAGGAAACAGCCAGAAAACCCCACAGCTTCTGAATATCAAAGAGCTGGCACAGTGGTTTCCAGTGAAACCTGAATTGGCAACTGTTGGAAGGCAGAAAAAGAAACACAAACCCTGGTAGGAACTAGACAGGAGCGAGGAGGATACCTGTGCCAGGGAAATATCAGAGAGTCTGGGGAGGAGGTGGGTAGAACAGAGGTTATCCTGCAATCCACAATCTGGGAGAACTGCAGTCTGGGTGCCTAATTTGAGGCACCCAAAGGGAGCCAGAGGGCACAGACCTCAGCACCCTCCAAAAGTAAAGTACCCTATTGCTGTATCTCAGACTGAGGACTTGAAAGGCATTTAAAAGACACAAGACAGTTTTGCTTTACACAGGTTTCATCCAAACTGCATCCCAGTATCCCACTGATAGACATCCAGTGAAGAAAATGAAGCAAAAGGGACATAGAATTTTTTTAGCAGGTTTTGATGAGTCTTTCATGTTTCAGACTTACTTTTTTTCATAAACATCTTTCACCTCCCAGCACTCATGACCATCTCCTGGGCACAACACAGGCTTGGTGGGCCTGAATCTTTCTTAGAAAATGTGACAGCACCAGACACTTAAACATTTGAGTCAAGCAGGGGAAAGAAACACCATCTTTTCTACATTTAATATCATCTAAGCGCACCCAGGGAATTGAGTTATGGCCTTTCCACCTTGGCATCTGTACCACCACCATTCAAATGCTACCCACAGGATGAGGGGATGAGTCAGGTAAAGCAAACATTGCTAAATCAGTTGGCAACTCATCAACAGCATCCCAAGGAAGAGTAGAAATGGACAAGTATTAAGGAGGAAGAATTCATAGAGACTATTTATTGTCACAGAGCCTTACTGGAGTAGGGCTGTGCTCTCATCTCTTTGGGTTAGCTGAGGAAGTAAGAAGACTATCAAGCCTTAAAACACAGGTGGTTGTGAGGACAGATTCCCAAAAGCAGGCGTGTGCTTAACATCCATGATTAGCACACCCTTTGGGACTTTCAAAAATCCTAAGAGGCGCTTGTCTTCACTTCAGCAACTACATCAGTTTAAAACCCTGGAAGCAACTTAGTGCAATACAGGATGTCTACAGCACATAACCTTGGACTTTTCCATTTCAAGGGATCATTTTTCTCTGTGGACTCCATATAAACATCTTGAGGACATTTTGCCAGGAAAGGCCCATCTTTGCAAAGAGTAAACAGAGAGATGGCATGCTGCAAGTCTGTTCTTTTTCTGGTTTATGTGATGCTCAGCCAATACACAGCTTTCTTTTGATTTAGAAAGACTGTGAAATGGAAAGCCTTTCTCAAGTGTAAAACACCTCACAATTTCCAGTTAGCTCCTGTGTAGCAGCCAACTCCACGAGAAAGGTTAAACATCTGGTTCCTTTGAAATGCCCTCCTTAAATTCTCCAGAGGGGAGCGCATCTGACACAAAGCATGGCATGATTTGAAGCAAGATGTCAAGAAAAGTTATTTATTATTAAAACCACAAGAAAAAAAAAAAGTACCTGGGATTTTAGTCTTATCTCAGTATTAAGTGCAGAAATCCTGGCAGGAAAGAGTTGGCACTTGGCCTGCTCCATTCAATCAAGCAGAGAAGTTAAAGCAACTCAGTCAGCAAAACGAGTGATGTATGTGGACAAGAGGGGAAGAAAGAGGGATTCAATCAAAGTGTTAACACACCTCATAGTCAGGAGCCCTGCACCTGAAAATGCACACGAGAAATGAGCAGGGATAATATGGAAGGGAAGAGTTGTTCTAGGGACCTCTGGGGACTTTCAGTCTCTCAGAGAGTAGCAGGCAGCCTTGAGATGTGGGTATTTATCCAAAAAATAAAATTCTACAGTAACTCATGCTGGGCAGCTGAACAGCACAGGCAGAAATGTAATTTTCCAATCCCAAGCCCTGCTCTGCCACCCACCCTGGGGTCCAGCTGAGGCATCACCACATGGACTTCACGTCAGCTGGGACTTGATCTGGAGAGCAAAGTGTCGCCATCACTGTGACACTCTGTGAAGGCACCTGCAGAAGTTGGTTCTAGGCTATAAATCTGCAAGGCAGCTTTTGGAACAGCAGGTTCCATTCCTCTGACATTACAGGTTTTCAGGTCCTTATATAATCCCTCAGTGTCTGCTTTAAAAGCAATCCTAGCTACCAGCTCCCACTGCTCATCTGTCTGAATCAACATCATGTTAGCAATAATTTATACCAGCTCCCAAACTAAGACCTGCAATACCCATTTGCAATGAATTAATGGTACCAATCTCACAACAAAACCTCTCCTCCACTGCCTTCTCCCCTCTTCTCCCCTCTCCCTCCCCCGGCAGGAATAAGGATAAAGGAAAATCAAGTGTGCTCTCATGGGCAGAGCAGATCCATCAGAGTCAGTACAAGCAACCAGCAGGGCAGTGTGAAAAGGCACATGCTGGTGCTGCTGACAGTATCCTTATTTGTACTTGGTGGAGACTCCTTCTCCTGGGATTTTCACACAAGCACTCTCTTGTGTGGCCAGAAAAACGAGGGCTGATGAAAAGAAAAAGTTACTGTGTCTGCAAACAGCAACATTCTGAATTACAGCGCTAAGAGAAGGAAAAGGCCAGCTGATACCTCCCCTCTGTTCATCAGGAGCACAGAATGATAGAATGGACTGGTTTGGAAGGAACCCTAAAAATGATCTAGTCCAACACCCCTGCCATGGGCAGCGACATCTTCCACTACATCAGATTGCTGCAGGCCCCATCCAACGTGTCCTTAAACACTTCCAGGGATGGGGCAGCTTCTCTGGGACAACCTGTTCCAGTGCCTCACCACCCTCACAGTAAAGAATTTCCTCCTAATATCAAATTTAAACATACTCTTTTTCAGTTTAAACCCATTCCCCCTTGTCCTATCACTACATGTCCTTGTAAACAGTTCCTCTCTAGATTTCTTGTAGGCCTCCTTCAGATATTAAAAGGCTGTAATAAGATAATTTGCTGTGTTTTCTACTATGTTAATCTATCTAGTTTTAAACACTCCAGTTCTGGGTGTTCAACCAATTGCCACAGAATATTATTTTCAGAGAAGTATTGCTCTTTCTGAGGAATTCTTTTCAAATATGTTGCTGAGTGTTTTAATTTAAGGACATATATTATTTCCATAATCAAAACATTGGATGCTATAACCCCCAAATTTTATGGGTGGGGAATTGGCTCAGGGACAGAGTTTTGAAAGTGTTTAAATACGAAAATTATTTATCTGATCTCAGAGAGAGAGTCTATGCCAAAGAAAGGAAACAAGCTGACGCTCACTGTATTTCAGCCTTTCAGTACTCAAACCATTCCTTCTCTTTGCTAATTTGATCATTTGGTGTTTCCTGATGCTTGCTCAGTCCTAAACATGCTTAAAGACTTCCACTCCCAGGAAGCAATTATCCTATGACCTCCACCTTCACTGTATATACACATCAGTCAACTGCAGGGGATCAATGAAAGCTCAGATTTAAAAACATACAGGCAAGGGGCTTGTCATTCTCCAGTACTCTACTATATATTTGCCTGTGCATTTCCAGCCCACAAAGTTTGCTCTCAAAGCTCAGAATGGTTAAAGCAGATCTGCAGGACCTTCAACAAATCCTCCTGAGCCCGCTTGAAGCAGAGCGCAATTTGAACAAAACATGACTCCCTCACCAAGGAAAATTAAACCCAAGCCTTTTATCTGGGCAGGTTGGGGCCAGAAACTGTTGGTGCTCCAAATATTTTTAAAATAATAAAAAAAAATAATCCTCCTGTGAGTAAACACCCAGTATAAACTACTGCAGGTTTTACAAGGAACAGCTCTGAAGGATTTTTGTTTGAGACTTGGAAATGCGTGGCATTCAGCCTGTAATGGGATCATTCATAATTCTGAGTTATCACAGGAAAGCAATTCCTTTGCACACATGTATGGTATGTGGCTCTCTCAGAGTGCAGAATTAAAAGTGTTTTATATGCTGTAAAACCTAGATTCACTAAACAGTCAGTCAACAATACTTATTAAAATTATAATAGATTTTGGCTGTGCCAGACCACAAAATAACACAATACAATCGCATATGAAGACTCTGCACCTGGTGACAACAGTAACATCAACATATGTAGCTAGAAATACGGGTGGGAGATGCTAATTTGACTATCAAAAGTAAATTGAGGCACAGCCTACCCCTTTGGCTTTTTCCCAAGGGTCTTAGACATGGCCAAGGAACAAGTTGAAACCCTTTCCAGTTCCCCATGCCCTATATAGCTCAGTGCTGGATGGGTCCCTTTCAAGTGAATAAAACCCCTTTTGCATCACACTGAAAGAGGTTTTTGCCTCTTTTTGTGTCATGTCAGACATCCAAAGTCTACCTTCAAGTCCTGGCCTGACACCAGACATTCAGGCAGGGGGTTTTTTGGTCAGATATAACTATAATCACTGAATAGGAGATCATCAGATCCTACAGCTCTTAAATGTCTCCATGAGCATCCCCATGGAAAAGGCTGAGTGCACACATCATCATTTCTCTTCTTTGGCTGCAAAGCCATATCATATTTAGAGTAAATAGATAGTACAGTTTACACAAGAAGTGTAAAGGGTCCCAGGAGACAACAGGAGACATGAAGGGACTATGTGCAACAGATGATAAGTCTGAAACTTGGGGTTTGATCAACAAACTGCCTTGAAAAACCTTCATTTCTCAAAAAAAAAAAAAAAAAAGGAGCAGAGGCTCAACAGTTGCAAGTGGTCCACACCTCAGCTTCCATCTCCTTCAGTTATTTTTTAAAAAGCATTTTTTTCACCCAGCATCAATATTCTGCAATCCTGAAACCGAATGCAAAACCCAAGAGAAAGAGGGAGTTCCTCAGCCTGCTGCAGGAGTGTTTTCCATGCACGGTGGTTCCAAACCACCAATAACAAGGAAGTGACTCATGCCAATTACAGTAAGTCCACTTCCAAGCACCATGCAGAAAGAAGTGAGACTGTCTGGGAAAATAGCCCTGTCATAACCAAAGCCACCTACACCTCCCTGAGCCCATAGCCTGTGCCAGGGCCTTCCTCCCTGCCCCTCCCTCCAGACAATGCCTGAAGCAGAAATCCATCTATTCTGCTGGTGATTTTGGCACTGGTGGAAAGCAGTAAAAGCTGGGATGCCTGACACAACCCATACAGACTCTGCCAAGACTCCTCCTCAAACAGCCCAGATGCTTCGTCCTTTACTGTATCTCCTGACAGCAACTACTACAGAAATGTTGTGCAATAAGAATATAAATATAATACAGACAACCCTTTCTCTTGTTTGGTCTCCTCAGAAAAGGACATGCTTATCTCTTTCTCATGCAGCTGCAACCAGAGAAGTGATTTCAGAAGTGGAAACGGTTCCAGCCGAAGAAACAAAGCCCATGCAACACGAATTAGCCCAGTCTCACCATTCCTCCCAGGGAAATCTCTCGCAGGTATCTGGCCCAGTGATGGGAGAGGCTTTAGGAGATGAAGGAGATTTAGGAAACCATGCACCTCCAACTGAGACTCCACAGCGCAGAGACAAGCATGAGCACTGCTCCCTCCCAGCCTCTCCCCCTCCTGCACAGGGCAGCAGGAGCACCTTCCCCAACTCCTCTGATTTCTGCCTGCCCAGATATGCAAAAACCTTATTAAAAGATCCAGTTTACCTAATCTGGGAACTCAACCCAAGCATGCCCTGTAGGTACCCAGGGAAGAAGTCCTCCTTAAATAAGCTATGTTCCTAAGCTCCCTGTATCATCAACAGTGAAAGGTGGGTGCCTTTGAAAGCCTCCAGGGGAGATTCTGTCTGCTTAAATTTAGGAGCCTAATTAGGGATAGTTAATGAATCATAATGTTACCTTTGGATTTATTCTTCTGAGTGTATCTGAGCTGAAATCTTACAAACTGCCTCACATCTTTTATTCAGATATTTTTCTTCTATCTTGAACTTTCCAAACCAGGATTTGAAGCTATAAACACACTAATTTCTACCCAGTGATGCATGTGCTCGATCTATCCACAGGCAGTTTTCCTACTGCTTTCATGGCCTTGAAAGTCATTGTTCTTCTTTCATCATCTTAAATGTAATAACAAAATATGAAGCATCTATTGCCAGCAACTCATAAATCTCCTGCTTGATGTGGCTTTTGGTCTCCAAAGGGCACAGGGGAAAGCATCTCATGCACCAGTCTGCTCTCTACATGTTCTACTTGGAAAGAAAGATGGATCAAAAGGAAGAAAGACTTGTAAGAGATACAAAGAGTTACTTTTATCTGGCAGATTTCCGACTGCTCCCAAAGTCAGGAGAGTCTCCGTTTTCACAGGATAGCTCATCTTGAGGAGGATGAGACTCAAGCTGAGTCTTGTCCAAATTCCAGCATGCTCAGCTACATCCCCCATGGGACCTTCTGCCAGCTGTAGTTGTAGGACCTCTCTGGCAGTACAGCTGCATCTCTTCTCCACAAGGCTCAGAAGAATAAGATCAGTAGGAGGTCAGGCTCATTCTGCCAGTCTTCCCTATTCCCTGTATTTGGCCTGCATCTGTCACACACTTCCATTGGTACAAACCAGCCCACTCATGTATGGATTTCTTAGGCATTTAGAGGATACTCTGTTGGTGTCTTCAAAGGAGACCTATTACAAACTGTAATTTTATGCAGTGCTCTAAGTATACCCACTCAACTTTGGATCAAAGTAGAGTAATGCTAAATTTCACACTTAGACACAATATCTATTTCTTCTCATCATGTTCACTCATTTTAATAAAGCATTTAACACTGCAGGACTTTATTATTTTATATTACTCCTAAAGTACAGGAACTGTTGTGACTTATTTAGGCTATAGAGTTTGGCAGAAAGTCCTTTGTGCAGCTTATCTGTTTTTCAGGAAAGTATGTGACATAATATGTGGTTCCCAGGAGGATGCCAACAGAGCAGTAAGTACTGTGTGTTCAAGTGTGGCTGATGCAGAACCAGGGCACTGCTCATATGAGGAATTGCTCACCAGCAAGGCAGAGTCTCTGTGCTCAGGATGCCAACACACACCCGAGTGGTTCCAGCCTTGCAAGTTATCAGGAATCTGCTAAGTCACAGCAACCAATTCCATAAAACTTGGGGAGGAAGATACTCTCTTAAATTTCAGTTAAAAGTATAGACAAGCACTGTCAGGGAAAGTGTCCCCTGGAGATCTTTATTACTACACACCCAGAAGCAGTGGTGGGTGAGCACTGGGTATCACTGTGAGACACTTTAATGACAGCCAGGGCAAGGATATCCAAGAAAAAGTAAGGAGAAAGGGGTGGAATAAAGGGCCAGAGGTTCTGAAACACTCTAGAACTGATGGGAAGCCATGCCAGCCTCCACAGAGGACGGGAAAGGGATGGCAGGGAAGCAGAAGCTCAGACAGGAAAGGAAGGTACCAGGGAAAACAACAGCTACACTGTATTGCCTAAATATTTGAATAAAGCATAAGAAGCCTCATGCTCCAGCATCTGAGCCAACAGCTAGCCTGATATGATCCAACCATTATATTCCAAGAATTAGGAATATCATTTCTCCTCTGAGACTACTGACCAAGACAGACACCTCAGGAATTTCCTGTGCCCATCTCTGAAGCAATATCACCCTTCCTGTAGTCCACAGATCACTGTGACCTGTGAGGCACCAGAAAAGTGATACAGCAAAAAACCCCTAATTCTAAGAAAAACCACAACCAGCATACCCTTGGATGTTCCCCCCTGTTTTGTCTTGGTGTCTGCTGGCAGGCACAGCCAGGAGGTTCTTTCCCGGTGCTCTCCCTGCCTAATTAAAAATGTTTGTAATTACAGTAGTAAAACTATGCTCTGTACAAAAATATTTTCTTTTTATCTAAGTGCTACTTAACCAACAGCATGTGCTAGTTCTTTATCAGTTCATCAGCTTTTCCTCTCTGCAATCAAACAGCAGAGAACTAGACAAGGGGCTAGAATTTTTTCCCAAAAAGATAGCAGTGCCTTGATAGCAGGGGCTGAGGAATGTCATCAGAAAGCAGCTGGTAACCTCTGCCATTAAGGCAGTAACTTTGTCTGGTCACATGACTGACTCAGTGTGGCAATTCCCAGGATCCCATGAGATATCCAAACTGGAAACCCTGCACAAGGAAAGGTTATCAGTTGCATTGGAATAAATTCTGGGAGTGAATAAAACTGTGTAAGGCAGCTACAGTGCTAAATGCCCTTCAGTTATATACAGATGAATGCAGATCAGTATTTACTGAACAAAAACACAATTTATTTTGAGATCCAGAACTCAGCGTGGTTCATCACTGGCTCCTCAGTGGTTCAGCACTTGGCTTATAGAAGCCAGGCTACACTAACAAACTTGAAATCCAAGGATCTGTGAACAAAGTGGCAAAACTGTTTTCAATATAAATCCTTCCATTCACATGGTCATAACCTGTGAGACATCCTCCTTTGGGGCTGAGACTTCCTGAGCACAGTGGAAAGTTTGAGGAAAAACCCCGTAGATGTTTTTTAATTATGAGAGTATTAAACCTCCCCTGTTTTTTCAAAGAAGTACATTTACAGGCAGAACCTCTCTAACACACAGCATAAGCTTTAAATCACTTGGCTTGGAGACTGTGAAAAGTTCTTTGCATGGTTTACGTATTTTATTTTATTTATTTTTCTGGTAGAAAAACACGTAGCGTGCATCATCTTGCTTCCATGCATATCCTGAGGGAACAGTAAGGACTGCAAGCCCAAATCTTACAACAATTGCTACTGTGAATAACTGCCAGTTTTGTGAAACAGCAAATTATAGTCACTTTCCTGACGCCACATAAAAGCAGATACACACCATGGAAAACAATGCCAGGGTTTTGTTATAGCCCATCAAGGATGTTACTGAGCACCTACCCTATGCTCTTATGCAATTTGCCCTGCAGCTACAGTCTGGGAGCACTGGAAAGAAACTGTGAGAATATGCAGTGCTGGATGCTTGTGGCAGCTTTCCAGTACTTAGTAGTGATTTTTTTTTTTTTTTTTTTTTTTTAAGAGAACACAAATTTTTTAAAGCTAAGAGTTTGTTTCTATTAGGCTTCATGAAATGTTCAGCCAGGACATTTCATGCACACCAATCTGTTCCTTTCCACTCTTCACATGTGTTATTAAGATTCACTTCTATGAATATCTCTATCACAAATGAGACCTAAATTCATCCCTCAGTTTAACCACTTCAGCTAAATACCTGCATTAGTGCAAGTCTTGCAAAAATTATTTGCAAGACTGAGCTTCAAGCATGCAAATTATATATGTGTATACATTCAGGTGTAGAACATTGATGGCCAAAAAGCTTATCTCATTTATTCCAAATTTAATAGAGCTAAACAATCCTGAATCAAATTCTACCCACCAATTACTACATAAATTTTTTCATGACTAATTGGAACTCCCATGAGACCTCCCTAACAGACTGGCAGGTCTCTGACAGATCCTGACTACCTGTAATACCTGATTCACCAGGTTGCCACCCCAGCCAAGCCCCAGGGGTTCATTCTGGGAAGGTCAGCAATTCCCTCTTTCTGGTGGCCTTTGCCAAGCACAGTCCAGTTTCTGCCTGTTTGGGTAGCAAGGCCCATCCACTGACATCTCTCACATTTCAAAATTACTGAATTCAGCCACCTAAAAAGTGTAAATGGAGACGTATCTTAACCTGCCATGTGTTTGAAAATGTTTGTTATCACATATTCCGTAGGAAATGCAGATTGCCAAGGAACTCACTTCATACTGTAGGACCTCTATTTTTAGGCTTCTTTTTTAAGACTCTTAGAAAAAAAGTGAAGACTTCAACACATACCTTTGCTGCTAGCAACTTGAACCCAGGGCAGGTCCTTTATCTGGCATGCACTCAGTTTAAGTTGCCACTTCTTTCAAGTGGAATATAATGCTCTGTATTTGAGTATTTGTTCCCTCCACTGGATATCTTGAACCCACCAACCCTGATATCTTATCAGATGAAAGGATTAATCCAACACAAAGAGGCTGTGAACACCTTTTGAACAAGTAAACCTTTAACAAACAAATTTCCTGAAGGGGATATAGGCAGGGATGGTTTATGAGACCCTGTAAACAGCAAAGAAACTCATAAACACAATCCTTCAAAGCACTTCTGTCCCATGCTGGGATAACCCCTGTTCATACCAGAAGAGCCACTGCCCATCTCTATAAAGACACATTCTCCAGAATTTGCTCAGCTCACAAATAAGAGTTGCCAGTCCTCCAAAGGAAAATTAATCCCTATCAGTGCAACTGCATAGGATAAAATCTACCTCACAACCTGCTCAGGTTATAGTGACAAGATGTTATTAACTGTGATTCCAATAACCATCCACGTTACTAAAAATCTGAAGTAATCCACCTTAATTACCCTAACTCTAATAACTGCACGGGATCATAACAGCTAGAGAAGAAAAATAGTTGTTAACTTGTTGACTACCAGATGCAGACTGCTGATAGGAGATATATCAGATATTGGAGTATTAAAACTGACCTCACCCTGGCTGGAGAAGTCTGTGATTCATGCCCATAACTCCTGGGCACAGGGGGAGTACAAACAAATAATTGAACAAAGATCAAAGCATTAACTGTTTCAGTGGAATAAGACAGGAGATTATTCTCATTTACTCTCAGGTAAACCTTGTTCCCCAATTTCTCCCAGTTCAGCAAGAACTTCAGCAAGTCCCATGTAGAAATCTGTTGTATTGACCCTTTGTTTACACCTCTACCGTTACATTAAAATCAATGTTACAGTGAAGGGTGAAAACTGGACCACTGTTCTGTCTAGTCAGAGCTTTCCATGTTTGTTGCTTCAGACTTTTCTCTGTGAAAAATAAAGAACCTATCTGAAAAAATATGTATTTTTAAAAAAGTCTTGCATGAAAGCTATTTTCTTCACCCTTGAGCAAATAACTCACTTCCAATTATGTTCCAGGTAATGGAAAGTCTAAGACTAATAGAGTTCAAAGTAAGGCCCATTGTGAAAGAGGCACACTAATTACAAACACAGTATGTAGAAGAAATGGCACTTTTGTGCTTGTACAGCAGTTTATGCAAAGAACTGCCTGCCCAGTTTCCCAACAGCAACACAAGCTTTGGAGGAACCTAAGTATTGATTTGCAGCCAAGTTTCACAGAGCTGGAAATCAAAACCTGTCATCAATCTGGTCTCCCTATAGGAGGCTGATAAAAGGAGTGAAATGGCTGGGACATCATTCAGACTCAGGCATCTAATGGTATGAGTGGTAACTCTGATATCTCACTTGTTTCTCAGGCTCTTTCAAGGGGAATCACAGCAGTTTGCAGAGCAGGGTCTTGGACCAGCCCTCATGCAGCTTGTACCACGCTGTAAATCTGCTATCACAGGAATGAAAGGACAGAGGTGACATGTGGCAATGGATTTACCCTATGTAGGATGGAAGAAGTCCTGTCAGAGATGGACTGGTGAAGGAAAAGGAGAAAACAGCTCAAATGTTATAGAAACAGAAGTTTTTAATGTTGTTTAAACATATCTTAAAATGGCTTTTCTGTATTTTTGCAAAGTCACTGCTTCTCCTTCCCGACACCCCCTGCAAAGAACTCTTATGCAGGAATGTCCTGGGAAGATATCCTGAGGTCTTCTCATTGGCCTTTGTTAACCATTTTCTATTGGCTATTAACTCTTTACCTGATTGGGTTTTTCTGTAGAACCCTGACACTGTAATTGGTTCTTTTTTAATCCCCCTGAAAACCTTATAAGCCCCCAGCCCCAAAATAAACCCCTCTTTTGTCTGTCCCTCTGCGTGGTCTGTGTGAGCTTCTTACGGGCTCACAGAGCCACAGCTAGGGGGGCAGTTGGGAGAGCATTACACCTTCAGAGAATGGCTCAACACCCAAGACCTGAAGGTGCCCCCTCCAAATCTGGCCGTCATAGTGACATGAACAGTCAGACTGACTCTTCATATCATCACAGAATAGCTTGGGTTAGAAGAGACCTTTAAAAGGTCACCCAATGCAAACCCCTGCAAAAAGCAGGGATATCTACCTGGCCACAAAGTCTGAGACCCAGCCTACCTCCTTCCCTGCAGGCCAAGCAGGCAGTGGAGTGGTTGGTGCTCACTGCTATGCATGCAGACAATGTCCACCCTCAGATTTTGTATTTCTGCTGATAGTCTTCAGGGACAGAAAGGATTCTTCTTCCTGAGTGGGGTCTTGATGTCACCTGAGGATGTTTTGTTCTGTTTTGTTTAGCCGGTTCTGAAAGGTCAGAGACTAAATATAAAGTATCTACAGCTATCTGCTGGCAACAAGCACCTGGTTGTAGAGGAAGAGGGATGCTGTGATCTGGAAAGGAATCCACACGTAGGAAGGATGACTACCCTCATCAGCAGACTCTGACCTTCAAGTAAAGTGTGCCTGAAGTGATCATACAGGCACAGAATCGTCAAGTTTGGAAGAGACTTTCAAGATCAACTAGTCCAACTATCAACCCAGCGCCACCGTAATCACCCCTAAACCATGTCCCCAAGTGCCACATCCAGATGCTTCTTGAATGTTTCCACAGACAGTGATTCCACCACCTCCTCTCTGGAAACTTATTCTAATGCCTGAGGACTCTTGCAGTAGAAAAAATGTTTCTAATATCTAATCTGAACCTCCCCCAGCGCAACTTAAGGTCATTTCCTCTCGTCCTTTCACCTGAGATATGGCAGGAAAGACTGGCCCTCAACTCTCTACAGCCTTCTTACAGGCAGTTGCAGAAAGCAATGAGGTCCACCCTGAGCCTCCTCTTTTTCTGACTGAACTCACTTTCAGCTCCTTCAGCTGCCTGAAGGAGTTGACCTTCACCAGTTTCATTGCCCTAAACAATGAGGAAACCTGGGAAGGGAAATGTGTGTGGTCCTTCTGGTGTCCTTGTTTAGACCTGTGAAGATTTTGTGACAGATAAAACAAAGATCATCTGATCCTTGAAACTGTTTACAGAAACACATTACAAAAGAGGCATTAACCTTCACTCTTACATATTCTGGAAGAAGTAAACTGTGGTTACTGTGATGCAAGAAAATTAAACACACCATTCACCTGGTACAGTGTGACCTTCATGTCATTAAACTCTCTTCATGTTCAAAACAAGATGACTTCATCCAAAATGCCTGCTGGGAATAGGATGTGGTCCATGCTAATTTCTAAGCCATATTCGGACCATGCAACATCAAATGTCATTTCTGCAACTTAGCAGGAGGATGCATTGAGTTCCATTGTCATAGGATCATAGAATTATGAAATCCTACAATAGCCTGGGCTGAAAGAAACCTTTAAAATCATCTAGTTCCAAGCCTCCTGCCATGGGCAGGGATGCCTCCCACTAGATCAGGTTGATCAGGGCACCCCCAACCTGGTCAAGGTGTAGAGAACTCCTGGGGTCGGCTCTATTTTATTCATCAGTACAGGCATGCTCAGTGAAGCCCAGAGGTCAAACACAGAAGACTAAGCAGTTGTCAAAGCTTGGGAGGTCACCACTGCTCCTCAGGGCTCAAAACATGTGGGACATCAAATCACAGGTCTGTGGCAGCAGAACAGACATGGGACCCGAGATGCATCAGGCCAAGCACAGAGCTGGATTTTCATGCTGTTCACAGAAAAGGAAGCTGGAATAGCCCTGTGGGACTGTACCCAGACACAGGGCCATGACACACATTCAGCTCAGGGATGTTATCAGCTGTGTGTTATCCGAATGGACAGCACTTTAGAAACAGTGAATGCTAAAATGCTCCACAGGCAAAGAAGATGGCTGAAAAAATTTGTGTGGATTCCCCTGCATTGTCCATGCACACAAGCTCCAGCCATGTCTGCAGCAAAGAACTGATTTATACAGAGGTACCTGCTCCAACTGCCCATCTGTGCTGCACCATGTGACCTCATGGAGCAGTACATATCCCTTTGACTTGTCAGAGCTACACAGGGAACAGCGTTCAGCCTCCTCAGAGGACGAAGAGACTGAACTGAGCCAGCCCAAGCTGAACACTCTTATCAAACTACCTTACAGTGTAGAGCTGCTACTGCCCAGAAACAGGAAGGAAATGCATTACCATATCTATCCCTAAATAAAGTCCTCCTTTCGTTTAAACACAAGAAACACAAAGGTCATGTCAGAGAGTCCAGCAGGCTTATGTGATTGCGAAAGGATATTACACTGGGCACCTCATCCATCAAGGATACCAGCAGGGTTTAAGGGAGAGATGATGGGATAAAATAGTCTCCTGGGTCAAATTCAAGCCATAAATGTTGTTCCTTTTTATGTCAAAGGGAAGGCTTTGACTTTTAATCTTTCCATATTTCAATTAAATGATGCAAATGACAGATAGTTGAATTAGATGACAGATGCACAGCTAAACCTCCCCCATGTTCTTGGGTTCCTAACATTTCTCTTTTAAATACTATTACAACCACTCTGTGAAACTACAGTGGAACTTATTCTTAAGCCATACTTGTATCAATCCTTTGATTTAATGAGCTACCCCATGATGCTTCCCATCAGTGCTTTTCTCCAGTCATGGCTGTGGTAGAACCAGCTGTAGAGATAAAAGACAACTTCCTATATTTCTACTCTCCTCCCCCAACCATTCCCATCTAGACCAGGCTTTAGAGTCACACTTGGACACAATTAATCATGATTGCATTTTCCTCTCAATTTGACTGAGTGAAAACAGAAGTCCATTTTCTCGTGGATCTCCCTCAGACCAACATCTCCAGCTGTTTAAAGAAGAGTGCCCTATCTAAAGAAGGTAGACTTAGATTGGGTATTAGGAAGAAATTATTTACTGTGAGGGTGGTGAGGCACTGGCACAGGTTGCCCACAAAAGTTGTTGACACCCCCTCCTTGGAATGGGTTTTGAGCAACCCCATCTAGTGGATGGTGTTCCTGCCTATAGCAAGAGAATGGAACTACATGATCTTTCAGGTCCCTTCCAAACCCATTCATTCTATGATTCTATAATGCTATGAACTCTTACAGGAATGTTTTGCATTTATTTATTTTCTTGTACTTCTATTAGTACTTATCACTGGTTTCCCAGCAGGGAAGACCCTAATTGCCCTATCAGTAAAAACAACAGAGGAAACAGTCCCAGAGAAGTAAAGCCACATCAGCACTAAACATGTGGAGCAGAGATACAGCTCTGGCAAGGTGACCACCCACAGACGTGACAAACTGCATCTTCCCACTTCTACAGCAAGTATAAGCACTCAAACTCTCTTGAGACAGAAATATTCCACCCAATCTAAATACAGGTACACCTTACCACATCTGTGCTCCCAGGTCTAACTCCAGCTCCTCCTAGAAATAATTATTAATGGAAGTTCTTGTCCCAGAACACCTTGATTCAGAGCTCAATGGGACATCTTACACTGGCTTCTGTAAGTGCTGGCACATGCACACAGACAGACACAAGCCACCATGAAAGATGGACTGTCAGGAGAGGGATTAAAAGTTGGCTGTACCAGTAGATGCAGCTGATTTCTCCTTTGTTCCGTGCTCCAGCTTTAATACTAATTGCAGAAAAGAATTGTAAAAACGGTGCCCATAAATGTGGCCCTTAATCAAACAGGGCACTCTTAATTATTTTAATAGGAATCATTTTCTTTTTACAAATATAGAGAAAATTTAAAACAGTTGTGTCCTTCTGCATTCATTGTGCAGAAGTAACCACTGTGGAATTTGAGCTGAGTTAGTTGAGGTTTCTGATTGCCAGGCCAGCATGAACCAGATCACGTCCTGGCCTCTTGGAAGGAATGTTTGGACACAGGAATTGCTCTTTTTCCTGTGTGGACAGAGCCAGTCAGCTGGCATGTAAAAGGCATCAAAAGATTTGGATTCAAGCACTACACAGATGTCAGACAAAAAATATGCAAAAAAGGCAAAAGATTATGTCTGAGTGACAAATTAAATTAAATGAATATGCTACCCTTGTTCCAGGAGTCAGTAGGAAAAGTCATAATTACAAACAACGTTAATGGAAAGACTTGTTGGCTGTCACAGTTTACATGCCAAAATTGTAATCAATGTCCCCTCTACCCTGGGATAGTATGACTCTTATATCCAGAGATGGGCCTTCCAAAGCAAGCTCATGACAGGCAGGTGATGTGTGAAGCTTATCATGTCTGAGACTGCATCATTTCTGCAGATAACCAGAGCACATCCACTCCAGGCTACAGGGCTGTCAGTGACCATAAAAAAACAAAGTAAATTTGATTTGCATTTTAGATTCAAATATTCCAGTGCCATACAAGCACTACCACCAAAACCAGGAGTTGTACTTCATGACCCTTGTGGGTTTCTTCCAACTTGGCATATTCTGTGATTCTGTGATAGAATGAAAGCATTTTTTTGTTGAGGAGAAAACATTTCCTTTTAAAGTCGTCAATCAGATTTGGTCCATAACTGACAATTACCAGCTGTTTCTCCTCAAAAATGAACCCAATCAAAATGTTTCCCCAAACAGAACCATGCATTAAGTCCATGGGCATGTTCAGCCCAGCCACCAGGTGTCAAAGTGCGCTAGCTCACACCACAAGCACTGTCAGCTCTCAGAGCAACCATAACCCAGCTCTCAGAGCAACCCAGCCTATCTGGGTTCTCCCAGCTGAGTGGCTGGATACCTAGTTAAAGCATGGGGAGAACAGCATGGAACTTTTGACATGAGTTTAGAGGGAAGTTTGAACCCCAGATTTCTAGTCTGAGTCATTAATTGTTGCATCAGTACGGGTTTCAGCTGCATTACAGACTGTTCCGCTAGGATGGAACTCCAGAGCATCCTGTGGAGTAATGTTGTATGGTCCTCCCAAGACTGAGCTCCCTGGTGGGCTGGCACTCCTGCTGTAGGTCCACGAGCTACACCCCCTTGCAAACTGAGGAGGCCCAAGGCATTGGTCCAAGCACTAGCAAATGATTATTTGTACTCTTTAAATGTTCACATAGTGCTTGACAGAAACTTGGCCCATGCCAGCTAGAGCTCTCCCCAGTCACAGCTGGCCAGAGACTGGATCATTGCCCTCGGTAGTTGGGGTACATGTGACTGCCCTCTTTTCAAGGAAAAACATCTGGCTAGGTGTAAGTCCTCCTGTGCCACTCATCCCCAGGATAACAGAGGCTTTGGCAGAGGCTTATTTCACAGGAGAGGTCCAGTCCCCGTGCTCTGAGCAATGCCCTTTCATCATCATTCATTAGCACCCTAACTCAAGGGGTTTTAGTAAGAAGTAAGACCCCCAGCACACAGGTTCATACCTTCCCATTTGAACAAGAGAGAGTAAGCTAGAGTCTGAGCTGATTTAAATTGTCCTGAGACATCTGGCTGGGAGTCCAGTGCTATAGAGTGAAGCCAGCTGGAAAGTAAGGCTCTCCACTGCACGCTCTGCGTACCCAGCCAAAAATCACATGTGGGTAGCGTCACCAAAAACCAAACACCTTCTCCTGTCCTGCCTCAAGTTCTGTGTGAAAACAAACGTCCGCCTTCACAGTTGGAAAACTCATATTTCAACACAGGGTTTTGGGCTTCAGGAAAAAACATCCAAAAGTGAAAGAGCACCATTAGCTTTGGCACTGCTGAAGAGAAGTCCAGGGAGAGTTCGACTGGCAAATAGTCAGAGGAGAAGCACAGCAGATTCTGGCCCTCTGAGCAACACATTACGTGGTTTAGGCAAGTCACTAGTTCAACCTCAGGTAACTGCAAAATAAAGTTGAGTGTCACAGAAAAACAGGGCTGGAAATTACCCCATGATAACCATTCAGACTGTTCCAGAACATTTCTCTTTTCACCACTATAACATTTTTTTCAATATAGAGCTCGAAATTCCTCTTCTACAATTTATGTTCTTATCCCCTCCATCTCTGCCAGAGCCTTTTATGTATCTGAAAACTACCAACCTACTCTCTTCCCAGACTTTTGGGCTAAATGGTTTCAAATTAGGATTCATATTACAATTGTACCCAAAGGCAAAAACAAGGCTGAGGTCCTCCCTGGAACCACATAAACACAGTTTAAGAGGTCCCTTCTCCAAAATGTTTATAGTCGACACAGAAAGTAAAGGGAAGATGAAAGTGAAAAGGTCAAAGAAATATTCTTATTTTAAAGGTAGGAACTTGGTACAGAGAGACACGTGTTTAGTCTTTTCAAGAACTCCCAGAGCTGCAAAGGAGTTTACAGAGGGCTTAGTACCTAACAAAATTATTGCATTTGAAAATATGGTTATTTCTGCTTTTACTGAGCTGCTAGATAAACTATTTTGAAATACAACCAGAAGATATATGGATGTTTGTGACAGATCTCAGAAACACAAACCAGATCCTCCAAGTGCCCCTCCAAAGCCCTAATCTCAAAACCATTCTTCCTTGTGGGAGAAGCAGTGATGATTAATTACATTTTTCAAAGCTCTCCAAAATTCATATTTTTTCTACAGGAGCTTGAGACAAAATGATCATAACTTACTTGAAACACTTACGTGCATTCTCCCTTGCAATGCAAACCATAACAATGAATACAAGTTGAAAGGATTTTGCACATCAAATTTACTGTACATGCAAATTTCTTTCAGACAGAACCATTAATAATTTACTTGAATGGTCAAATTTAGGATTTTCTAAAAATGCCTTCTGAGTTTTTATGTGCATTCCTTATCGTCCATCTGCTTCGCTGAGCAATCACTCACCAATTTAATTCATTCTTTATGACATTAGCACACACATAAATTCCCTGCTTGTTGCAATTTTATGCTTTAGCAACATTTTACATGCCACATATTGCCCTGGTTTCAAATTCAAATAACTCACACAGTAGAGGTGTATATATATATATATATATATATATATAGTAGTAGAGGTATATATATATATAATTCCAGCATACCCACAGAATATCAGACAGTTTATGCCAATCTGGAGGAATACAATATTAGAAATTATGAGACTCAGAAAATATTGTAATGAACGCAAAGTTAATGCTAATGAAAAAAAAATGCAGGGAACAGAACATTTCTAAATAAATGTAAACACTACATGGTTGATTTTGTGTAGGGGTAGAAAGCTGCATGTGAGGATGGAGTTAGACAAACAATTTGACGAAAAAAATTTGGCTCTAGAAGAACCTCAGGGGAAGCAATAAATCTTGGAATTGTTCAGATATAAAATATATCCTCCAGATACAAAATCTGTTGCTGGCCATTGGCCACAGAGTGTGCTTGGGTTGATGACCTCAGTCTGCTCATGCCCACGTAACTATGGCAGCAAATCATCACTCAGCACAGCAGCAGGGTAGGAGTCAAGTCAAATCCTATCTAAAGGATGGATCTTTTCTTCACTGAAGGGGTATTCAGGCATTGGAACAGGTTGCCCAGGGAGATGGTGAAATCCCCATCCCTGCCAGTGTTGAAAAAGGTGTGGATGTGGCACTGAGAGATACAGTTTAGTGGTGAACGCAATAGTTCTGGGTTAACAGTTGGACTCCATCTCAGAGGCCTTTTCCAACCTTAACCATTCATGATTCCATGATTCTGTGATTCTATACATTGGGAGCAGCAGCACTAGAAAGAAACAGAGAGGTCACAGGAGACAAAGATTACACAGTGCAATGCTCTGATAAAAGGAAGTGCATGTTACCTGTCCTACATGGAATGGATGAGACTGAAACTGGAACATCACATATAATTCTTGCCATCCATTTGTTTTTGCTCAAAAAAAAAAAAAAGATGAATGAAGACAGAGATGAGTCTGTGGTGTGATTCAAGACTTAAAAAAATGCTTTAGGCTGAAAAATGGAAAGAGTGTGGTGTTTAGTGATGAACATGGAATCTGTGAAAGATGACTGGCCTCGATGTATGATGAGAAGGAAACTGTCAGATTCCAGTAAACAGTTCAGTCTAGCAGGAGTCATAACACACACCTCAAATTATAGAAACAGCTCAGGTCTTAAACAGTCAGGATCACTAACATTTACTATCACTGCCACAGGTATCTTGTCCAAGTTGGTTCTAAACCCCTAGAGGTGCTTGTTGTACTTAGCTTAGTATAAAAGCAAATGGATAAGATGTAATAACATGTATTAGATCATGTTGGATGATTCCACGGTCTCTTCTGGCTTTTAAACTCCACAAATGAGCCTATGACCTTCGTAAAGCACTGGCTGTACTGGAGAAGATACTTAAATGTATGCATAATGAGTTTCCCATTACGGTAAAGCACGCATCTTCAACTCTGCTTCTAACATCACTTAACCTCATGTTTTTCCAAACATGGCCTACACTCCTGTACTATCAGCTTTTTCACTGCCATTACTGTTTATGTGCACATGAAGGTAACATTTCCTGTGATCTCAGCACCATCAGACTCCTTTCTTTTCTGCCAAAATTGTCTGGTCCCCTCCCAACTCTTCTCCACGTACTCATGCAGCCAACACTCTTCCCTCTCCTGTTCCCCCTCACTGGTGTCTCTCTCGCTGTTCCACCCTGCTGTCTCTAAGGAATTCCCCAAATGAGACATCACTTCTTAAACTCTCTGTCTTACTTCAGGCCAGTCCTCCAGGAGCCAGATTTCTCCCAGTATACTGACAGATGAGTCTTCCCTAGCTCTTAATCCTCTCCATCTTTCCAACCCAGACCCTGCACTGCCAACCCAGATAATTAAAGCACTTTGCACCAGTTGTGCTGTATCCATATCTATGTGCACAATAACGGCTGAAGATGACTATACAGTAAGGGGTCTTAGTTCAAAGCTCTTTAATTGTGGTTCAAACAGAAATGTCTAATTAAAAACCAGACTGGGCCAAAGCTAAAGGCTGAGATTTTTCAGTAAGCAGAGGGAAAGGCTACATATACCATCGCAGCATTTGTCCTGTTTCCCAATATCCTATATACTCCCTGCTGCAAAGCCACAAGCAACCCAATCTGCCCTCATAGCCAATCCAGCTTTGAGGAGGAGGCAGGACCAGAACCCTCAGCCCTCCAGAGCTCCCTCTCAACCTGACTTACTGTATGCCAAATGATCCTATGATCCTATTTCATTGCCTATTTGTGATGGAGGGCTGCCTGAACCCACTTGCAAGAATTAGGGTTTATTTTACCTGCTTTGGCTCTGGGTATGTTTCTGCTCTCAACACTGTAGATCACATGCTTGTAGGGAAAAAAGTAAATGAGGAAAAAGGCAGTTCCACCTGACCATACATAGTATATTAAGCAGACAACGGAGCCTTTTACACATAAACCTCTCTCTATGATGATGAGCTAAGGAGACCCTTCAACCTAAATAAATGCATTTTGCATGCGTTTTTTTCAAGTTGATGCTCTTTTCTCATATGCCTTGGCTTCGGAAGCCCACTTAAAACCTTCCTGTGCTTGCATTTGTCCCATGGACACAACGTGCCAGTTGAAAACCCAAACGCAGCCCCACTGACGCCAAAACCCTCTTTGTTTGCTGCCCTTTTGTTTTCCTTCACTCTCGTTTGCACTTGCAAAGCGAGTCGCTAATGGCAATCACATGTGCAGGAGGTGTCACACGCCAGCACAGCCCTGCCTGGGATTTATCACCCGCCACTTCCTGGCACACCAGGCAGCCCAACATCTGGTTGTGACTAGTGCCCCGCTTTGGCTCGAGGTTCCTTTCCTCCCACAGCGTCTGAAAGCACCGAAAACCAGCAATGACAGAGGGGGCAAATCAGCCCACGCTGTGCTGGAGCAGGGCTTGAGTCGTCCCAAAAGCAAGTGGGGAGTAACTTTCAGCATCGCGCATCTACAAAACACAGTGTTTAATTCCAGCTTTATATGACCACACACCCCTCTATGTCCTGCTGACACCCAAGATGTGGTTTGCAAATCACTCAGAAATGGCTTGTTAAAGAAAACGTTTGTATGCTCTTCACCTTTAACAATTTGAGGAGCTTCCCAGTCTGCTTTCACAGCATGCAGATGGCTTGAAAATAGCAACTTATGTGGTAGAGGGTTAGATCAGGGTTAGATCATTCTCACTGCCCAACTCAGACATCCTAATTATCATGAAATCTAAATTCAAGATGATGATGAGCAATTCAGAAAACTGCCAGAGGGTCAGAGCTTGGCTCATAACATCGTTTACAGAGAAAAATAATCACTGATTCTGTGCTGGGAACCTGTAACAGACAGACCTCATAACTGCCAATCAATCACAAGTGTGAAAAAAAATCAATCCTTAATCAACGTCAGGGAGCTGGTAAATCTTGAGTTGGACCACTTCCTGTTGGGAGTTGCTAAGGACATTTCAGAAGGTTTGTCTAATGACAGTGATCGAAGTGGGGGTTTCAGAGACCTGCAAATTTTTAGAAGTATCATCTTGAAAAAAAAATAAATACCCCAATACAGTTCTGCTGTGTCCCATTATGTAATTCCCCTGGGGTTTGTGTGCCTCATTAAAGGTGCTAGTGTGACACGGCAGGTGCTGGTACACAGGTCCTTTTCAGGACCATTACATACACAATGTCAGAAGAAAAGCAATTATCACTCCTAGTCTGAAGACCTGAAATGGCCTCTCAAGGCAAGAACAGACAGACAATGATGAGAGCTCTAGTACAACAAATAATAGCCTGGGAACAGGCCAGGGGCTGAGGTTACCATTAATGCACCTGAACACCGAAGAGAAACCACCCTTCTAATGAAACGTTTCCCACTGAGGAATCCTTTGTAGCTCAGGGTGAGTTATTCTTCCTTTCACATTTTGGCTTTGCAGGCTTTCCCAGACTGTCTTCCTGACCCAACAGAGGCACTTAAGAACAGCAAGACTTAAATCCAAGCAATAGGACAAGACGTAACAGGCAGAAGCTGATGCCCAGGAAGTTCCACCTGAGGAACAACTTCTTTACTGTGCAGATGATCATGCACTGGAACAGATTGTCCAGAGAGGGTGTAGAGTTTCCCTCACTGGAGATATTCCAGAAACATCTGGACATGACCCTGTGCAATGTGCTCCAGGATGACCCTGTTTGAGCAGGGAGGTTGGACCAGATGACCCACTGTGGTCCCTTCCAACCTGACCCATCCTGTGATTCAGTGAAACCTGCAAAAGAGAATTGCAAAGAGATCTGATGTACAGAGTAAACTGAAAACCTCTCGAGACTTGTTATCAGGAGTCCAAATATCACATAATGGTTTGGGTTGGAAAGGACCTTAAAGATCACCTATTCCCAACCCCTGGCATAGGGGCTGACCAGGTTGCTCACAGCCCCATCCAACCTGACCTTGAACACTTCCAGTGATGGAACACCCACAACTTCTCTGTGCAGCCAGTTCACCAACCTCATAATAGAATTTTTTTCCTTATATCTAATCTATATCCACCCTCTTTCAGTTTAAAACCAATGGCCCTTGTCCTGCCTACAGGTCTTTGCAAAAACTCTGTTTCTCTTATAAATCCCCTTTGAGTATTAAAAAGCTGAAATTAAGTCTCCCCAGACCCTTCTCTTCCCCAAGCTCAATAACCCCAACTTCCTCAGTCTGTCTTCATCAGAGAGGGATTCCAGCTCTCTGACCATTTTCATGGCCCTTCTCAGGATCATCTTTAGCAGGTCCATGTCCAGAGCTGGATGAAGCACTTCAGGTGGGGTCTAACAAGAGTGGAATAGAGGAAGACAATCACCCTCATCAACCTCCTGGTCTCATTTCTTTTGACGCAGTCCAGGAAACGGTTGGCTTTTTAGGCTGCAAGTGCACACAGCTGACTCACATCCAATTTTCATGCCCAAGTCCTTCTCAGCAGGGCTGCTCTCAATCCATTCACCCTCCAGTCTGTATTAGTATTGGAGATTTCCCAGGTGCTGGACCTTGCACTTGGCCTTGTTGAACTTCATGGGACCTGCCAAGGTCCCTCTGACTGTTATCCCTTCCCTCAAGCTAACCAACTGCATCAGTCATCTTGGTGTCGTCTACAAACCAGCTAATACAAACGAGGCAAAACATCAGAGAAGGGTGGTGTGGGAGTATGTGGCGACCAATGGATTTTAGCATCAGGAAATGCTTCTGCTAATCAGTTTTTGTATCATTCAAGGTAACAAAACTTAGCTCCACTAACAGAAGGAATAGAAGTTTGGGTTGAGACTAAGCATACAGAAATGTCTCGCTTCATCTTCGTCTTGACTTTTTAATGTTGAAGCACCAATCTGATAAACGCTACGTGCACTGGTCTACCATGATGCTTCACCCAATGTCAGGCCTAGTCTAAAATTTGAAAGGTTAGTTTAAACCAGATGATGAAATCCCCTATGTCACTAACTGGTGAAGACACTCACCTTCCCAAGGCAATTCAGCCCATCCTGCAATAGGTGTTATGGATTCTTGGATGGGCCTTTTCTTTCAAGTCAGCCACCTCTTTCCATCACCTAGAAAAGCAAGTTCTCACCAGAACAAATAAGCCAATAAAGAGTCTACCTTGACAAGAAGAAGAGGCTGTTATTTCCTTCACTTCTTCCCTGCTTTTCCCTCCTTCTGACCCTGATTCCCTTTCTCTACTTTCTTCTAGCTATCCCCATACCCACACTTGATCTCTCTCTCTTGCCCAGTCAAATGTATGCTGGTTTTACTTACAAACCCAAAGAGACGCTTTTTTGCTTGTTTAGTTTTCTGCCTTTTCAGTGAATTGAACAAGTCAATTTATCAAACAATTGGCAGGAGCAAGCAGCCAGGTTTGCCCTGCTTTGGTGTTCAAGAGCTTGTAATTAGCTCAAGTCATGTCATGAAGCACATGTGTACACAGAGTTACTCAGCTGCTCACACAATAAAGTTAATGAGTCAAAAATCTAAACAACAAACTTGCCTTTCTCTTCCTCCACCCCATAAATTAGGTATTAATAACACTCATGAAAAAAAAAAACCTATTTTGAAGACAAACCCATGGCTCAGGAAGCACTAAGCCTCCATCACAAAAGAACCTTTGTCCAAACACATTCATGTGAACGGTCATGAAACTCACCTATGTGCAAGTATTAACATCTGGACTTAAAAACAAGCCTGGCGGAAGCACAAAGGGAAGGAGACCCTGGGAATAATTGAAAATGTGTATTAAAGTATACTGTACCTTTCCATAACAATGCAAGGGTTCTGCAGCCTTTATGTCTCTGCTTATAAATAAGAGAGGTTAAGGCTCATTCTCTGGACCTCAGGGCAACTGGCACAGCACAGCTTGTGTCCATATGGCTACACTTTATCCCATGCATCTTCCCATGTGGCATGGCTTCATCCATACTGTTTACTGGGAAGAACCATGCATGGATAGCAGTGGGCAAAGACAGGGCAAAGAGCACAGAAACCATTTGGATGATGCTTGAGCCCACACCTTGGAGCTATGCAGTTTGATGGTATGCATGAGAGCACTCAGAGACACAGAAAAAAAGGCATGTGTCTTTATATTTAATATGAATAAATTTTGATCAGAGATGAGCTAAACTCAGAATCTGCAATGCAAACATCATAGAAAGAAGATTAATTTTTACCCATCACCCAGCTAATTCAGTTGCACTATAAAAAAACCCTGGCAGCATATTCTTACTGAGCACTTATTTATATGCAGTATTATAGAATCATAGAATAGTTTAGGTTGGAAGGGACCTTAAAGATCATGCAATTCCAACCCTCTGCCAGGGGCAGGGATGCTGTTCACTAGATCAGGTTGCTCAAGGCCCCTTGGGGGGGAGCCTTGAACAATTCCAGGGATGGGGCATCCACAGCCTTTCTGGGCAACCTTTTCCAGTGTCTCACCACCTTCTGAGTAAAGAATTTATTCCTGACATCTAATCTAAACCTGCCCTCTTTCAGTTCAAAACCATGGCTGCTTGTCCCGTCACTATCTGCCCATATAAAAAATATCTCTTCCTCATTTTCCAGGCAAGGCTGGCTGCTGGCTTCCAACTGTGCAGCTCTTCAGAAAGATGTGGGAACACCAACACTCATTCTACACAGTATTTCCCTGTGTTAGGAAAGGTGATTTGGAGAGGGAAGACTCCATGTGCCTCTAGTATGAAAGTCAATAAAGTATTCTGAAAGATGCACTGTTTGCCTTGTAGCATCAACTGCTGTGTGGTCTTGAGAAACAGGACTGTGCTGCTGCTCAGAAAATGAGGTTAAAAAAAATGAGCAGTAGCCTTCAGTGTGGGCACTGTGTGTTCTAGCATTTCATTTACTGTCTGCCTTCACCAGAGGATTAATTTGGTGCTAATCTGAACCTTCCCTATTCAGAAGCTCCACATCAGCAGTGTCCTGGAAAGAACAGTGTCTCTCAGGACCTTCCCATAGTCAAGCTACAGAAGCACAGTGTGCTACTAGGGCAGGAGCTAAACTAGCTGGAAAAGTGTTTAGTGTGTAGTTATCAAGGATTCATTCTTCACAGTGAAAGGATACATCAAGTGGGGTTTTGCAAAGGTCAGTCCTAGATCCTGTTCTAATGAAAATATTTTCATTTTCCTGAACACAGAGTACCTGGATGATGACCAGGATGCTGGAATATAGATAATGTTTATTACATTTGCAGATGACACCATAGTAGGAAGGACTGCAATAAAGTAAGAGGGAGAGAATTCACTGTGATCCTGAGAGGCTGGAGATGCAGGCAAGTCCAAGATACCAAAATACCAAAATCAGCTGGGAAAATTCCACTAGGCAAATACCCCTAGGCAAATACAGGGTGAAAATCAGCTTTCCACATAGCAATCCTGCAGATCACAAGGACATCAACCAGTGATGTTAAGTGGCTGATGGAACTCAGATCAGAACCCTATCCTTTTGCTCAAGAGTAGGAAGATCTCAGAGCACTGTGCCTACTCTGGAGCTCTTGGCTGCAAGTGAAATTTCCAGGAGACATTCCAGAGGACAGGAAAAGAACTATCACTGATTTTAGACAGAACTGATACTGTCAGCATGAACAGCAGAAGACTGAGAAGGAATTTGGGAGACATGAAAACAGTCTTCCAAAATATAGAGGTTGCTAGACAGCAGGAAGAAATAATCTGTTTTCTGTGCTTATTTGGACACATGACAAGTAATGGGCTAAAAGAAATTACATCAGGAAAACTTTGGTTAGTCACTAGGAAAATGCTTCTAATGGAAAGGAAAGCATGAAACTGCATTGCCAGAAGAGCCTCCCCTGACTGAATATCTGTCAGGAGTGGACAATGTCCATCCTGCTTGGTGACTAATCAGCTCCTAAAAGGAGCTCACAGCTGCATGACTCAGGAGTGAACTAGTTACCTCTCCAAGGGAACAAGAAGATGCTGACAAAGCCCAACTGTGTTAGCACCTTTAAACTGGCTGTTAGGCATAGACACAGTACTATTACAAATTATTCTTGGTTTCCCAGTTGCTTTCCACATCTCTCCAGAGCCTTTCAAGCCTTCCAGTCTAATTCAGTCACAGTTGTTTGCTCGGTCATCAAATCCTCTTACCTGGATGTGACAACTCAGTTTTGATCACCTTTGTTTTCCAAGCTGTCAGTGCTAAAGTCCATAGTAAGTCAAAGAGGCATCATGTTACCAGAGCACCAGGAATTTTAGTCAAAACACTTTTCAACCTTGTGTCTTATAAAGTGGAGCGTGATTTGGATAGAAGTTTCCACAATGAGACATTTCTAAAGCCATCTTCTAAATGTTGCAGAGTGCCAAAGCCTGAAATAGCCAAGGATTCAGCAAGTGACCAACAGTGACCTGATTCTGGCAGCCAGAAGTGTTGTTCTAGCAGAGGATGTTGCTTGACACTCAACCCAAATAAATGCATCATCCTGGCAAAGCAAGAAGAAAAAGAACAGAAGCAGACAAGGTGGCCTTTCTCTGCAGACACTGTAACAGACAGAGGAGAACTCCAGAGCTGTGACCAGTGGCATGAAGGATTTTGTTGGTGTTACCACATCAGCCATAGCAAAGACAAAGCCATAAGTTTGGTCCCCAGGAGTAGAAAAACCCTGGAGCAGCAGTTTGGGCTCTGCCTGTTTTTAATGTGCCCTCATTTTATTTCTCACTCTGGGAACACCACTGAAAGTAGGATTCACAATGCAGCAATCAGGAACATGAATTTCACTTCAGGGAGAAGGTAAGTGCTTAACACTAACAAAATGAGTCACAAAAAAAATACTGATTTCCTACCCAGGCACCTCACTAAATTTCTTCACACCTAGACTTACTTTGACATCTAAGGCTGGCACCCCCTGCGCATGCCCAGGAATGCCACCAGCTCAGCTTAGTGCCCCTGAAGGGCCCATCTCCTCCAGTGGGCTCCTGTCACACTGACAGCACTGGCTTCAGATAAGCCCAGCAGTCACAGCCACTCTCCATCAAACCAGATCACACAACAGCCACCTCCCGCAATTTTGTCAGTGGAGCTCGGGAGGCAAGAGCTGCGCTTCTAAACCTCAGCTCAGCCTCAGGAGGGCTTGATGATTTCTACACCCTGAAGGGACCCAAGAGCCCTGGTGGAGGAGTCGCTTTCTCCTCCTGGGAAAGCTCAGCTGCTGCACAGCCCTGTGCCTTTTGGTCTCAGAGCCCTGCTGTGAAGCTTCATCACCACATGGGTGGATTTGATTTCGGAAGCCCCAGTCAGGAAGGGCTGTGTCCCGACAGCAACCATGATGACCCATACTGCTGCTCTTCCACGAGCATCAGCAACAACAGCTTGGCCAGCATAGCTACCCTATCTGGGAAAAGAAGACCATGAACAGTTCCTTGCTTCAGCCATCAGCCACACAAGGCAGACATCCACTGGGTACCTCAAGTGGGCCCTGGCCAGGGAGGCAGAAAAATTGCTGGCAGCATGGCATTTGGCCCCTGCAGCCTTCCAGCTGGGACCGGGAGAACTGGTGTGTGGTTCTGATTCCTGGCTGATGCACACAAGCACCTAAGAGCTCACGTGGATCAGGATTTACACTCCTCCTGGCCTCAGTCCTGCATTCAGCAGCTCTGTGGAGAAACCAAAGCTGAGACAAAGCTTTTTAATGACAGTGAGTGGGACTCATAAGTCACTCTCATAGACAGGTACAGCCTTTCCCATTGCAGCACTACAGGAGGAAACAAGTGAAACCACATTCGTGTTCCTTTGGACTTCAAAATGAACCAAATTCTCCAATCTCTTTAGTGCAGTTACTGGCTGGAGGAGTCTTCATAGCAAGAGTCCAAAAGCATCATGAGAAAAGAGGAGCTACAGCTCCTACAGCCTTGTCATGCTCTCAGGACTGTGTCATGCTTTCACTGGCCCCCACTACACTATTTTTATGGTTTTCTTGCTTTCCTTTCTGCTCTCTTTCATGCTCCCCTGAGTTTCAATCAAAGTTGCATTTCCCTGCTTCTCATTCTCCCCAGCCCCTTGCATTCCTGGAAGGAAAACAAGGACAGACGGAGCTGGCTGGCTGTAAAAAGCTGTTCTTACAGTGAAAGCAGCGCTTTCCAATAAAACTTAAGCAGTCTGGCTGCACTGCCTGTGCTCTGCTTCCCTGCTTTAGGGCACATCTGCAGAGATATAGCAACCTCAGATGGGTGACATAAATAATACAGAATCATTCTTAATAATCAAGCAACATCAGCCTTGCCAAAAAAGTAGCCAATACGTCCAATCCAACTACTGCACACTTATAAATATGTTGATCTCTGGAACCCCCCCTTTCCCCAGATCTGGTGACTGAACCAATCCCAGGTTAGATTTTCCTCTTAGTTGAGTTGTTTGTTGCCAAATTCCAAAACAAAACTAAACAAAACATATGCACACAAAAAGGCACTTTTCAAATGTGATTTATGAAGTGCCTCTAAGTAAGCACATGCGTGCACACATGAAAACACCCAGGGCTGGGGTCCCAGCTGCACAGGAAAAGCGGCAGCAGGAACTCTCACTGCATAATAAACTACCTGAGCAAGCCCTTTGCTTTGTCTGAGGAGGCTTGAAGACAAATCTTCAGGGAGAGGTATAACTGCATCACCTTATTAGCTTCCTTCAGGTTGTGAAATTATGCCCTTTTTGTTTCATTTTGAAAAGCTTCTTTTGTACACAGTGACACACACGCGAAAGGCAACTATCAGCCTTCAGTCAGTTCACACTGCAGCATTCCTGCATGTCCAAATGATTCAACAGCCCTAACTTTAAGCCTTTACAACATCTCTTCTATCATTAAAAAGGAAGGCTGCTTAAATTTAATTTTAAAGGACAAAAGAAAAGCCCATTAATCTTCAATCTGATAACAAGAGTGCTGTATACTCTGTCCCAAAGCACTGTCCAAGACACTCTCACAGCTATTTGCAGAGCTCTTGTATCATTCTCGTACACTCATTATGTAAGTCACTGAGAAGCAAAACAGGGGTTTCAACAAAGACAGAGATCATTTGCTGTAACTTGTCTGCCCTGAATGGCTAAATTCAGCAAATCATTTTGAGCAGTATGACAAGCTCCGTGGTAATGCCTGGTCCAACAAAAGTGGTGTGGTAGTGTAGCAGGGACCTGCTCAGCCCTGTACAGAGCTCAAAATTGCATCTCAAGAGGTCCACGCTCTGTGCTTTACCTCAGTTCCTTTTCTCCTCCCCAGACCTGTGGAAGTTCAGATATTTTTAGCTATTTACCATGAGTGAAGGAATGTCTTTTCCAAAGTTACCTCATTCATAAGGGCAGCTCTGCCAAGACAAACAGGTCCTAAGTGTGATTACACCAACTGCAGCCAGGGGAGAGAGCTCACAACTACAGTAAGGTACAGGCTTGAATCCTAAGTACCTGGAATTATTAGTATTTATGGTGCATGAAATTACATTCCTGACTTCCTCACCTGGCCACACAGATAGGAGGGGGAGGGACTTTCAGATCCTTCCTGCCCTTACATGGCTAACTTCCGAAAGCAAGTGAGCAGCCCTGAAAGCCCCAAGATAGATGAAGGATAGGATTCATCAGGGAGTGCTCCCTGAGCTGGGGCCTTTTCAGAAATACATGCCAAAAAGAAAGCCAGCAGCCAACAGCAACTCAACTTCTCACCTGGAAAATTTGTTCTGCCTCAGGCTTGTTTTGTTAATCACATATTTACCTCCATATGCCTTCACCCTCATCTCATCAGGGCCATCCCATATGCATGCAGCAATTAACACCCTCTGGAGCAAAGGGACCAAGAACTCAGTGAATAACCCCTATGTAAAACTATTGTGCCTCAAACACCAAATAATTAACTCTCATAAACACCATCAATGTTGTAAAACCAGCATAGCATTTACCTTTCACAAGTGAGAAAGCCAAAACATGGAAGTTTGACGTGTACTTGCCCAAGGCCACCAAAGCAAATCAGTGTCAGAGTAAACTAAAGCTGACAAAGCTTCTTCCTTGCCCTACCCCACAGTGCCTATGTGATCCCAGACCTGAAGGATCCTTTCATTTCATTACCATAAATTGTAACATGATTGTAATATGTAATGTGGTGATTGACAAAGATACAATGGCATCCATCCCCTCAAAGGGCAGCAGTTCATCTTGGTGTGTCTCCTGCACAGCATTTACCATCCTCTCAGCAGCGACAAACTCAGGAACAACGACAACAACAACAAAAAGGCTTAATCCCTTCCGAGGGAGTTCTTGTCTACAAAATCCTCCTTATGAAAGACAGATGTGAACCTGCTAGTCCAGTCAGATGCAGAAAGCCCTGGTAAATGCAGGAATGAACATTCTCGCACACAGAATTGGCAAGGAATAACGGGGAGATTTGAACAATGAAAGAAGTAAATCATTTCAATATGACAGGCTGGATTTGAGAACCATTTCAGGCCGTGGACATGAAAATCAAAGACCATCATCTCTGGCAATCCCAAAGGAAAACAAACCTTTCCTTTCCCAGAAAGTAAAGTTAGAAGTGAAGGTGAAGCAAATTGAGAATGAGGAAGGGAATGATCCCTGTTCAGCGAGGCACATTGCAATAATCAAAGCACATACGTTACTAGAGACATAATTTAAAGCAGGGATCAAATTCTACAAAGCAAGACAAAAAAGAAAAGTAATAGTAAAAGAATTCCATGAGCGACAGGAAACCTCAGCACTGACAGGGCCTTGCTGAGCACTACACAAACCACACAGCATAAGCTGCACCTGAGAGGACCTTTCGTATTGCACAAATATTCAACCCCCCTGACCAGACTGCAAGTGTGATTTTGCTTTGCTTTTTATTAGCTAAGATCAAAATCCAGCATCTAATGAAAGCTCTAAGTCTCTCTAACCAGCAGGAATAAGAAAGATGCCAGCTGAATTTCCTGGATTAAGAAAAAACAATAGCAAAGCTTGGGAGGTCTAAGTCTTACCTTGGACTCCTGGCAGCAAAGTGTGACGGCACCACATCTGCTTCCCATATCTAAGAAAATACCTGAGCCCACTTTTAGGGTAATGTTAACAGCAGCTTCCCAAATTAAAAAATCACCATTGTTCAGAAATGTTCAGGTAGCAACCTGAAAAGCCTGAAAAATGTATCAGGATTGAGAACTCCAGGCCCTAAGCAATGCTCTCTTCATCCACCAAAGGTCTCATCCTGCCTACCGGTTCTCCAAGGATAGGAGATGCTGGTTGTATTAATTCTCAGCCTCCACATCTTGTCCTTTTTTTCAAACAATTTTTAAATCATATTTCAATTCCCCTCTCAAATAGATTATTAACTCAATTACTTTCTTGTAAGCTTCTTTCATTCATGTTAAATTGTTACCAAACTTTCTAATCAAAATCACAGCAATTAATTTAGAAAGCTTTAGAAAGGAGAATTAGGCGCATTCGCACCTCTCCAACCTGCAAACCAATCAGCTTTGACTCTTACAATACCCCTGAGAAATCAGGATCACATTTTAGGAGGGATTCTATGATTAAGAAAGTAAAAAATATATATAGCATTGTTTGCTATTCTTCCACCACCTCAAAGCCATTTTGGGCTAACAGGGCACTTCTACACTTGTTTCCTTTGCGTCAGTTTTCACATCTGGGTACATAGAAGTTCTTCAGTCTTCCAGCTGTTTTTCTCCCCAGAGAGATGCCAAACCCTCTTCTCAAGCTGCAGGGATGATCTCACAAGTTTCTAATCACAAGGGTTTCTGCTGCAAGTCCTGTTCCAATACAAGAGTGTAAAAATGCAGCCGCTGCTGCTTGGAACGCGGCCACTGCTCAGCAGAGCAGAAACACACGACACATTTCTGGGAAAAGCAAGAGGGAGTCCTTTGTGCAGCATGTGAAAGGTCAGGTAAAGGTGGGGGATTTGCAGGCATAGAAGAGATGGCAATTCCAGAACCATTGGCTTCGGCAGTACTGATTCCTGCAATGACCCCCACAGCTCTCCCTTAATGCCCTCTTCCTCCTTCAACCCCTCTGCATTCCACTGCTGAGGCAAAGAATTCAGGTGGTGACTTGCTGAAATATTAAAGACTTTTAGTATAGCGTAAAATTGCCCTTTTTTCATCCCTTTTCAGCCTTTCTTTTTTTTGCAATGAGGGTGATAAAACACTGGCACAGTGACGTGGTAGATGCCCCATCTCTGGAAACATTCAAGGTCAGATTAGATGGGGTTCTGAGCACCCAAATCTAGTTGAAGATACCCCTGCTCATTGCAAGGTAGTTAGACTAGATGATCTTTAAAGATCCCTTCCAACCCAAACCATTCTCTGATTCTGTGATAAAAACAATAGTTGTTCTCCCTCTTCCATCCAGGGGAGCCCCACACATGCCTGCAGGTTGCCTTAGCTAAGGAGAAAAACACAGACAGCTTCAGATCATTTGTCTCCTTCTGTGGTTCTTGTTCACCTGCTATGAGTCTCACATATTTATCACTGTGAAATCAATTTATATATTTGAAAATATATTTCAACTGTCTGACATTTGAAAATCTATTTACAGCGCTTTTCTTCTCATTACACTGTTTACTTTACAACCTTGATTTTATTGAAATGCCATTTTGGAATATTGATTTCACTCGAATTGCAAATAAAAATGGGCTTTCTTGAAGAAAATTAAATATATATTTCATAGGCAACAGACAAGAAAATCTCTCTGAGTCACTCTTGCATAGAGAAATAATTGGCCCATTTAAGAGGGTTGTGTAATGTTGTATAACTCAGGAGACTGAGGGCTAAATGTTGGTGTGCTGGGGAGATTGGGGATTTAAAACCTGCTCACAGTCCAGCATCATCAGACCCATTTACTCAGTCTCTGTGTTTCAACTTTTCGTGGTTCTGACGAGGAAAATCTCTGCAGCAAAACGTGGCATTTAACTCGTGTTCTCTCTCTGCCACCATGCCACCAGCTCTGCAGCTCTCTCTGTAAAGCTTTTAGTAAAAGGTGGGTGAGTGGGACTGGACCTTCTCCAGTGGATGGAGAAGGTACGTGACATTGGCTCGTTTTGTACATAAACATTTTACCAGTAACAGTTGGTCCAGGAGGTGTGTGAAAAATCACACAGCTGACAGGGCTAAGCAAACAGTAACTCATGCTGGGGCCAGGAACTCTATTTGCTGTTTAGTTTCTCCTGCTAAGCAATAGAGTTAAACTACATGGGGGAAAAAAAAAAAAAAAAAAGAAAAAGAAACTTCTTGGCAGAGACCAGCTATGTCTTTACTGGGAAAATGTATTAATAGAGTTTGGTTGATGGAGTTGTAAATCAAGTTAAGTAAAGCAACCCTGTATTTGAGGAGGAAGAAAAAATGTGTCATTACAAAGGATGTGTTCACTGCAGGGCTGTGAACAGACACTAGATGTGGGTTCACCTTACCACCAGAGGGAACCCCTAAAATCCTCTGTGTGATGTGGTCCAAGTGCCTTCCCACTTCAAATGGAGGCTTATTTTGGGTGCTAAACCCTGCATGTCACTCCTTACCCTACCACAGGTGGAAGTGTCCATGTGTTCAAAGGAATATCCATCAGAGCTGTTCCAGAAAGAAACAGATCTTGAAAACCTTAAGGCCAGAATTTCAGATTCAGGGGAGTCTTCTACATCTGAGAAAATGGGACAACTGGAAATATGGGAGCAACACCAAACTTGCCACAAAGTGGTCTCTGCAACTTGCTGCAAAGTTGTCAGACATCTGTATTCCCTCATACTACTCCTGTGCTTAACAATGAAAATAAATCAATAGCTGTAGTTGGCTGTGTCCTGAAAGAACAGCCACACCATGTAACAAGTTCCCCCCAGTGTCAGGATTGAAACTGGGCCCTGTGAGGACCCACCCACTGCTCACAGTCAGCTCAGCACAGCTAAACCCACAGCTGCAGGGTCAGCTCCCAGGGGATTGGAAGGCATGTGCTAAGATAGCATAGCCCTGCTAGACCTTATGGATTTACATCTGGCCCCTACAGCAGGTGGGCTGGAGCTAACAGCTCCAGCCAAATCTCCAGCTCAATGTCTTATTAATGTAAATCCTTCCATAACACTACTAACTCATTATGGCAGATGCCATTTGCTGTTTATGAGAGGCAAAAGAAGCTTCTGGATAAGTGGGTTTCCTGGATTCAGAACTTGGTGACAAGGAGCAATGTCCCTCTCTTTTGAGAGCTCATACATTACCAATGGGCCAAGCACCAAGAAGAGGAGAATTCTGAAATTTTTGAAACAGTTCTTAATCATAGGATGATTAAGGTTGGAAAAGACCTCTAAGATCATTGAGTCCAACAGTTAACCCAGCTCTGCCAAGTCCACCACTAAAATCAGTCCCTAAGTGACACATCTACAGATTTTTGTACGCTTCCAGGGACAGTGATTCCACCCCTTCCCTGGACAGTCTGTTCCAATGCCTGACCACCCTTTTATTGAAGAAACATTCCATAATATTCAATCTAAACTTCATCTGGTGTGACTTGAGGCCATTTCCTCATTCCGTGGGAGAAGAGACTGACTCCCACCTCCCTTCAGGTAGGTAATGTCTCCATTGAATTTACCCAAAGCTACCAGAAAGACATTTAAGATGATTTCACTCTTAACTTTATTATGATAAACAAAATCCCCATTAGCCAAAGCTGCCTTTGAAATGACAGACAGTATATATACACGAATCCCAGTGTGTACAGTAGGGGGATCAGAGAACAGGTAGCCTATACTGCAGATACTTGCCTTGAAAATGCTGTCATTGTAATGCTTGCATTTGCTCCTAATCCATCTGCAGGAAACCTTCAAATGCAAAAAGTTATTAAATCCAGAAACAATAAATTATCTACAAGGAAGAGGGAGAAGAAACAGCTTCTTTAATCTCCCAATAAAGAAACAAAGGAAATTGCATCATACCCAGTGTGGCTGGCCAGGCAGACAGAGGGATCACTGCACTGGCATCAGTGGTATTGCTTCCACAGATTCAGACAGACAGATACAGCTCTAAAGAAGAGGTCTAACCAGAATGCCTAGATCCAGTTCCCTCCTGGCCATCCAAGAGTCTTGACACAGTTTTTGTATCTGGTTACTCTTTCTCATACAAAGAGCATCAAAACCCTGGCCCTAATGCATAGCTGGAGTGAACTTTGCTACTCAGACGTGTTTCTAATGTGATTCTCAAATAATGTGGGAAAGAAAAGTAATAATTCTCTTAGGCCAAGTGTAAAGCCCACCAGCTACAAAGAGAAGCTAAGCTGAAAAACTACACTTGTCTTAATTTTCAGAGCAACATAAGAAAGAAATGAGAAACAGCTTTTTGACTGAGGTTTTTTTTAGCACTGCCATTTATTTTTTTTTCCTGATCCATTATCTCATCAGTAGCAACACAGTTTATTTTCTGGCCTCCTTCCACAAGCTCTCTGGGTCAGATAATGGTATTTGTTTTAATGTAATAAATATGGTTGTTAACCAAAAAGAGGCAGATGTTTATCCCCAGAACATTCCCTACACTTTCCCAACCCCCCTTTCACCAAGATTTTTTTTTCTGTCTAAATTAAGTGCATTTAAAAACCTGTCTGAAGTAACTACTCAGGAGACCAACAAATAACTGTTCCTTACTGGAGAATGACATCCTCTGGCCTCCATTCCCTCTGGCCATGCCCCTCACTGTTTACATCTCCTCAAAGCAGGGTAACTGTTGCCAAATCAGAGAAGCACCATTTCAGACTTGGTCTCAGAATCACAGAACGGGCCAGGATGGAGGGGACTATGATGAGTTATCTGGTCCAACCTCCCTGCTCAAGGAGGGTCATCCTGGAGCACATGCCACAGGATTATGTCCAGATGGTTCTGGAAGATCTCCAGTGAGGGAGACTCCACTTCCTCTCTGGGCCACCTGTTCCAGTGCTTGGTCACCTGCAAAGTGAAGAACTTGTTCCTCACGTTCAGGTGGAACTTCCTGTCCATCAGCTTCTGCTTCTTGTCCTATTGCTTGGCACCATCCTCGGACGCTCCCCTTCATGCATGTCCATTTATAAGTCTCCTCTTCTCATTGCCAGGTTCTTCTAGGCATCAGTTCAGGGGTTTTTCTATGCATCAGCCCCCTGAAGGCTTGATGTATGGAGGCCTTTCCACCATTAGCTTTGACCCAGTTATAGTGACTCTCCAAAAATGGAAAGGAGGAGCAGAAACCTACAGGAAGCCATGTTCACAGCTGAAGGCAGATAATCTGCCACTGCCTGAGACCAAGCTCACAGCCAGTTACTACAGAGTTACCAAGAAGCAGTAACTACTGCTCATCTAAGCCCTGCAAAACCCTGATGCTCCATCTGCTTCTACTCCATCAGAACTGCAGCTTCAGGCTCACCAGAAAGCACTGACAGATGAGGCATTGATGCTCTCTCTCTGATACAAGGCCAGTTTAAGGGATCAGTTCCTTACCTTGCCTAAACTGGCCATTCCTCAGAATCTGATGGAAAACAGGGTGCAAGATGAAAGCCAAATGTAGATCTAACACTGGAGGAGCAGAACAGACATTAACAGTAGTGCTAGGGAGCTCCAGGTTTCTTCAGGGAATTCAGCACCTACCTATTAGCCTGAATGACTCAGAACAGCAGAAGTTAACACAGGGAGCCACAGAAGGGGGGAAATTTCAGTGTAGAGGTAGGAATACTAATCAGCTAAAGAAAAACTTCCCCCTCCATTGGGATTTGCCTTGGTAAACACAGAAGGCACAAGCCAACCGAATCACCCAGCCAGCCCCTCACCCCACATCCAGCCAGCATGCAGAGCCGGTCCCCTCTGCTCACTCCGTCAGGATGCTCTGCAGTTTTGCTTCTCTGAAGTTTGCTTACATTACTGCCTCCCTTTGCTGACATTGGCAGCTTGCTCAAGCCTTTGCAAAACTATTTTTTCTTGGATATACTTAATCTATCTTACTTTTATCCCATCTGTGAGAAAAAGTGGCCGCAGAGCAAACCGATCCACTTGGCAATACCGGCAGCCCTGGAGGTCCCATGACCTCCTCACCAGGCTGCTGCAATGTTTTCTGTTTATCTGGTGCTGCTCTTGTGCATTCACCCATGTCCTATCCCAAATACATCAGGAATTTGCAAGTTCTCCTAACAGCCTCTTTCAAGGTGAATTAACCGAGCCTCATGCATACAATATTGCTGAGTGTGGACTCTCAGAGTTTTCTTTTTCCATATAAAGTTTTAAATAGGTTTAGACTGAAAACCTTCCTGAGGGATCTCACGTGTTCTTCACACATGGGTCCTGCAAATGAAGTTGGTTGTACTCCCTGAGAGAATCAATACTGCAGCTCAGGGGGTCTCTAGCAATGATACATGGACCACTAATGTCACATATGCTCCTTCAAAGTGATACAGGGCCAAAAGGAGAGACAGCAAAGGCTGCACCCACATCAGCTGCTGGCAGTGTTGAAAATAGCACTGCCAAGAATGGTACCACTTGAAAAGCAGAGGTGGGATGCCTGCTGTAATTGCATTGGGAGTTAATTCAGGGAAAGTCTATGGCTGTCTTTATCCAGGAATATGGACTGATTGGTCTCACCTTTTATTTATGTACCTGTGAAAACAGCTGGGTTTGCCTACTTTGTGAGACAGTGTCCAGAAGCAAGTGAGAGGGTGGCCAGTGATGGGTGCTACATGCAGGACCATGCTGGCTTGCCAAGCGCTGGAAAAGTCTCCAGGATACAAGGAATCATAGAATAATTTAACTTAGAAAAGACCTCCAAGATCATAGAGTCCAACCATTAAACCAGCACTGCCTAGTCCACCACTAAACCACATCACTAAATGCCACATCTTGACATCTGTTAAATCTCTCCAGGGATGGTGACTCTACTACTTCCCTGGGCAGCCTGTTCCAATGCTTGACCACCCTCTCTGTGAAGAAATTTTTCATAATATCCAATTTAAACCTCCCCTGGTGCAACTTGAGGTAATTTCCTCTTATCCTGTCACTTTTTACTTGGGAGAAGAGACCAATTCCCATCGTGCTACAACCTCCTTTCAGGTAGTGGTGGAGAGCAAGGAAAGTGAGACTGTTTCTCTCCTTCTGTCACCTGAGGTAACATTGCATCGGTATTATGCCTGTGGTTTGGAAGCAGGAACAATATGTCATTATCACAGGGAGATCTTCAAAACCTCTTCAAGCATCTATTTGTAAATCCATGTGTGTGTTTCTAAGTCCAAACATTTGTAAATTTACTCTCACCAGCTGGAAATACATGAGTCATTGACTATGACAGGTATATATCCACAGTTATGCACAGGATTGCAGAAAGACATCATACTTTTTTAAATCACTATTTCAAATCAAAATTTCCTGAAGTAAATGGGTAAAGCAAAGGTTTTTTACAAAAGAATGTACTTAAGTACTTAACTCCATCTTACAATGTCCCCACTTCCAAATGAAAAAGCAAGACACAATTTCTATTAGCAAGGACTGACAGGTCAAGCAATACTCTTACAACAAAAAATCCATATCCCAGTTTGTACAACATTAGAAAATTATTTTCATTTATACATACATAAAAAAATCATGTAAACTTTGAAAATTTACCTCTTTCTTTTTATTATCTTACTTTCCTTTGCTGGTTCATTGGCCAGCATGGAAATATACAGGTATGGATAACCTTCACTTGTTTGCAGAATGCTTCAGATTTACAGATTAATTAATTCAAAAGAACCAGAGTACATGGAGTTCTTGGGAAGAGGGATATAATTACTGTATTTTAGTTTCTCCCGGAAAAATGTTAAAAGTGTCATTTTTTCTAAGTTAATGTCTTTTCCTGCTGCTCATTCTGGCTGGAGGCATCCTCCTATCTTTCCTGACTAACATTCATCTGTTCTTTACTGAAATGCAGGAGATAAAGGAGATGCCTCCTGTGAGATTGGGTGGGGAAGGAGTTGTGGTCCACAGGTGAAGCAGAGAAACACAAAAGACCTGGAAATCTCGTTTTCCTAAGAATTTCACTTAATCAAATTATCACCAAACTGCAAGCCATTTCTAACCTCTAATTACTCACTGCCTGGAAACTATTTTGAACAAACATAAATGTACAAAATCTGGTTGATGATAGCCTTGAAATGTAGATCCTGGGAAGTCTGTGAACTTTAACAACTGTGGAGAAACACAAACAGAGTTTCTTTTCATAACTTTGATCGTGTTCTAGGGGCAATAGCACAGGCACATGTAATGAATCTTTTCTTTCTCTCCATTTTCTTGCCAAGGATGCTCTTTGGAAACACCACTATAGCTACTTTATGCTGTCTATCTCCCAGAATATATCAGATGTTATTTAAATAAATGCCTGCTAGAATTTTTCTACAGTGCCTCCTGGTAAACAGCAGCTCTGATGAGCCTGATGTTCAGACTGAAAGGGCCAAAAAAAACCTGAACTGAAGTCAAATGGAACAATTTGGTCTCATCCTACAGTACCAGACTCTACAGGGTGATATAAAAGATTGAATACTTAGAAGGAGGAACAAGGAATTACAGATGTTTGCCCACAAAAAAATTGCAGCCTGCCTTAGTACTGACTCCTTCTCCTTTGAACCTTACAGAAAGGACTTGTCACTGTATATTGCACCACAGCAGTGCCACAGCTGAATTCATGACCTGTTCATGGATGAGACAGGAAACAATCCCACAGATACCCTCAAGCAGCCCATGGGTCCTCCTGAGGATTTCTGAGCAGACTTACTTCATACTTCTCCAAGTCACACACTTCACTGGAAACATCAAGGTAGAACTCATTCCCTTAAAAGACATCGAGATTCTAATTTAAGTTTTCCCATACTATGAGTTGTTAATCTGAAGGTCCTTATGGCCCAAATTGATTTTTCAGATTGAAATAATCAGGTTGTTTTCTGTAGACAAATGTTCACACCCTGATGGAGGTTCACATTTTCCATGTAGTCATCTACTCTTTACAGTGTCCATCACAATATTCCTGCTCAAAAGAAAGACCCAAAGCTCAGAAATTCAGTGAAGGAGAGCATGGAAGAGATGATGCAGCTCCTCAGATGTCTACCTTGCGACCAGGTCTTGAAACTATAATTGCCCAGAAGTAAAATATATGTAGATTCAGAAAATAAACAGGACAAAACCACAACACAGGCAAGCTGCATCCATTCATCACTAAAGAAAAAGCAAATATGGATGAAACGGGAGATTTTTTTTTTCCTGAGCTCCTGTTTGGAATCTGCTTTTTCTTCCAGGGTCAACACAACCTCCAGTTTCAAACTTTTGCATATATGCTTTAAGAAACAGCGTGCTGTGAGGTCTTGCCAAGGACAGCACATGTTTTCTCAAAGTCACGGGGATTCTTTTCACCCTTCCCTCATTATTAACGCAAAGTAGTCACATAGAACCTTTTGGTTTTCCAGTATGTCACAAGCAAAAGGAATCAAACCCTCTGACAGACAGCTTTGAGGTAGGACCCCCATTTTACAATTTGATAAGATGACCTTCCTCGTGTCATGGATGTTAGACTGGTGGAGGACATAAACATCTTTGCTCTTCCAGCTGTACTTAGTCTCCTCCCCAGATCCGTAGTGGTCCTGTGGGGCACATTAGGTCCCAAGGAGCCACTGCAATAGGGAACTAATTTAGGGTGCCTGCTTCAAGCTGTGATTTTGTGAAATAATTCTAGGCTGTCCAGGAGACATGGAGAGGCAGTACAGGAAGTTTTATGTTCACTTCTCCAGGGTGCTTGTCTCAAGTAGGTGGTTTTCTTCATATCTTTGCCTACATTCCTTTATCTTACAGAAAATACCTTCATTCTTTCCTCTCCAGGTCATCTTTTGCTGGTTGCTGTATGTTTCACTTTATCTCCAAGCTGTTTCACACTGTATGATCTCTGCCATGAGGAGAAAGAATCAAAGGTCATGAAAGCTCTTATGGTATTTCTGTGGTAGTGAGTTCTGTTGTAATAAACATTTCAGGACACAAGCACAGGTTCTGGAACTTTACCATCTATCTCACATGATTTGTGGTCAAGCGTTAGAACAGGCTGCCTAGGGAACTGGTGGAATAACAATCCCTGGAAGTATTCCAAAGTGTGTAGATGTGGTGCTTAGGGACACGGGTAAGTGGTGAACACGGTGGTGCTGGGTTAATGGTTGGACTCCATGAACTTAGAGGTCTTTTCCAAATTTAACGATTCTATGATTCCATGATTTTAGTCCAAGCCTACTGGTACCCACTGAGACAAGGCTCAGCAACCTGCATGTGTCAAGTGCATGGGAAAGATGAACACCTGGAGCACTCAGTGTCTGCAGGCACAGGTGCCTCGACCTTCCTAAAATTTCCCTGCAAACATCCGTTGTGGTCACCAGACGTCAGCACTTTGTCCTAAGAACCTGTCTTGGAGGGACAGATGATCATTCACAGGATTCACAGTTTGACATCCATCTCCCCCCAGATGTTTGCAGAACATACTCACTTCAGAGTAGGAAACCTATTTGTCTGATTCTGGAATCCACTTGGACTCGTTTGACAGCACCACTTACACTTGTTTTAAGGATATTTTATATACTCAGGAGGGGGTAAAAGCAGCTTAGTGTACCTGAAAATTGGTCCCACAAAACCTCCACCTTTCCTTTAACTGCTTTTATCACACAAAATGGGAACAGTAAATGTTTCTGAGAACAAACCGTACTGGTTCAGGGCAAATGGGTGCAGAGGCTCTTACCATTGTTGCAATGCCAAGAAAATGAACAAATTTGCCCCCTGGGTTGAAGCTAAAGGAACAAAATTCTTGAGCCCTGCCTAAAATCACATGGTTCTGCTGGGCTCGTCTGATGTTGTTCCATGGTGATTCACAAACGCTGCTCTGCCTTGCTGTGTGATGCTTGGCAGCCAGCTGCACAGTCAAAGCTGTGCAGAGAGCAGACGAAGGCACTGATGCATACCTTCTCTCTTTTTTTTTTTCCTGCAATCAAGGTCCTGCCTCAGAAACAACTCTAGAACACTACGGAATAGACAAGGTCTGGGCAGAATCAGCAAGTATTTGGTGTTGTTGGAAAATAAAGCCAGATTGCCTGGCATGATAGCCATATGATCCCCTTCTAATATGCATCACTTCCCTTAGGAACAACAACAGGCACTGCCTTGCACAATGCTTTGTAAATACTGATTAAGGCCAGCAATCCTCCTTGGGATTGTAGCCTGTCCTTTGCACCTGCAAAACCTGAGCTGTGAAAAGTTGACTCGAGGCCACATTTAATGAAAGCCTTACCTGGGTGTCACAATAACAAACCTGGAGCTACCCCGCCCATCAGTGTGACCTGGAGCACCTATCTCAAGTGTTGAGGTGTTCAACACAAGTCAGAAGGAGAGCACCAAATTTCTGAGGAGTGACTCAGAACCTGTGAGAGTACATGTAGGGTCCAGGGAGACAGAGTGTCTGTGTAGGGCAATTAGGTGTTCCCTCGTGCCCAGTGAGGAACTGCTGAGAGCCAGCCAGCTGGAAACACTGACCCCAGGGATGTATCTGAAAAGGCAGCTACCTCCTGGCATGCTACGCTCAGAACCTGGCTGACATGGCACAGAAGCCTTTCCTAAATATCATCTGGAAGTTCTCCCTAGTGGTGCATGAGATATTCACCAACTGGCACAGCATCAACCTCAAGGACAGGTGATGCAGAACCACTTAGGGAAGCACAAGCTGAAGATGGAGGATGACTTAAATAAGGCCACAGTGCCCTCAGTGTACTTTTCTTTCACTGGGAAGGGTTTCTGCTGCCACTGTTGCTGTCGTTACATACAACCCCTGTTTTGAAGCAGTTTGTCAGGAAGCATTAGCATGCCTGGCAGGTTTGCCTAGACTAGGCATCTTCAAGTAAGCAAACAGAATGGAGGGAATTCCCAATTTTGCATGTTTAAACAATAAGACTGAAAGCTATTTAGACTCCTGCTGACCAGATCTCATACCCAGATCTTGCAGGCTCAGTGCTGTTCAAGCCTCCTTAGCAAGCTGAAGAGCACCCTTCTGACTTCTGAGTTGGAGCAGAGAAAAAAAACACTTATAGGCCTCTTCAAGAAAAAAAAAAAAAAAAAAGGAAGGAAGAATGGTTACCAAAGAAAACACAGACCTGTTCAAGAAAAAGAAAGGAAGGAAGAAGGAGCGGTCACCAGCAGGTGTTCACTCTGTGCTTCCCTCTCCTGCTTGTGGAAGAGGGATGAAGGATCTTCCCTATACTTTGGGCATATCTTTACTCTTTCACTCCTATGCACATCTGGCACCTGGCACCACACACTGCTGTGACATTCATGGCATCATTGCTTTCAGGAGAGCTTTTTGTACTTGCTCTGTAATCTAAGTCTACTAAATACATATTAATCTAATTGTAACCATTGTATCAAGCAGAGGAAAATACTTAAGAAATTTCACTTTACAATCTACCAACTATTCAAAAACATCAGAGCATTGTGAATAGAAAACAGTGAGAAACAACAAAACAGGAGTCACAGGAATTGGAGTCTTTTATGGACACTGATGTAGTAAATCATCACTGTAGTTTAATGCAGACAAATGTAGTGTAAAGTAATATATCTGATGGAAAGAACTGGATTTGAAAGCACATATTTAAATGTGACATTCATGCAGTACACTAGCCAGGAAAATGAGGCTGATTTCATTAAAGAAAAATAAATCTCTGAAGACTATACAGTCCATGGAAGCATTAAAAAAAGAACAAGAAAAAAAAAAGTAATCCAAGCATAATTTAAGCTATGTCAGAGGGGAATCATAGTGACTAGTAAAATAAAAGGAGCACAAGACAGATTTTATTAAGTTAGTGAATTAAGTCCAGCTGGGAAACTCCAGAAGACTGTCTTACAGGTAGTGTGTCAAGTACTAGTGAGGATGGGAAATCACCTTCAGCAGCAATCTCCATCCTTAGTATGGTGTCTGATGACCAAGAAGGAAACTCAGATTTAATTAGCAAGCTCCCTATATATATTTAAGGTACAGCCTGCATATTTAAACTACGACAATTCTCAATGTTCTCAGCTTTCCATGGCACCAGTCCCTATAGAAACAGCCCCCACTTCGAAGACAGTCAAGGAGGAGAGAGCAGGGAATGGTTGTCTTTCCATTGCCAATGGTCAGTGGAAGAGAAAAAGCTGAAATGTCGTGTTCACAGAGGAAATCAGAGTCCAGATCTGTATTTTTTTCAAAACCACAGGACACTTCTGAGAACTCTCCAAACTGCAGGTACAAAGTCGTGTTCGCTCCTGTGGAAACCAGCTGCTGCTGGTGTGAAAGGGGACAGACTGTTCTGTGCTCCTCAGCTTAAGAGCAAACTAACTCTGGCCAAGGACACTGGAAGAAAACTCCTTGTTTTTAGCAATGAAGTGGTTCTACAATGGCCTGGGATACACTTAGAGATTCATCCCCAGGAAATTTGCTGGGAATTTCCATCAGGAAGATGAGGTCCAAACAACTTGAGTTGTGATTCCCACTAGCAGCTCTGTAAAAATCAAGTATCTCAGGGTGAACACCACAACACTGATCCTCCTCAAAGGCCAAATTTATTCTCAGCAGGGAGAGAAAACCTCTCACAATCACCAGACTAAGCAGATCAAGAACTAACAAGAACTGGAGAAGCAACAGGAGTAGTCTCCTCAGCTCTGCCTCCAGAGAAAAATCTGGCTTTTATTACAAAATTCCAGCCTCAAGCTTCCTCCCACAGGATAGACCAAGGAGGCCCAGACTTGTATGAATTAACCAAAAATAACACTTTCAGGGAGGGAGAGCATGATTGAGGGAATTGCTGATGGGCTACAGAGGCCTCTCACCTCCTCACCAGTTCCATCCCAGAAGTTGGGAGGAAGGAGGCAAAGCCTCTGGCTTTGAGTAATTCTGTGCACTTAGCCAATTTACTGGGAAGCAAAGGACTGCCACAACAAGCTCCAAGCCTGTGAACAGAAGAACAAAAACTGTCCTTCCTATCCCCACAATAACCCATTTTAAACAGCTGTGTAACAGTGGCAACACTCAGACTGATAGCGAACTTCAGGCTCCAGCAGCAAACATGTTTAAAAATAGCCAAAGCAAACAGGGTTCTGTCTGGGGAGGGGAGGAGGCAGGCACCTTTTTGGCTATGTTTGGCCAGCAGCAGGGATACAATCTGGTTGATCCTGACCATCCCCACTACACATCCTCATTGCTATGGCAATGTCCCATAAACAGAGCAGGGATCAGCAGCTCCCTGGAGCAAGGAGACAGCACTGTCCTCAGGTAGTGGCACTGCATTAGAAGAAGGAAAACAAGAGATTTGTGCAGGCAAGCTGAAGACCCACTAGAGCGTGTAAATGTTACCTTAATTTGTGCATCAGCATTTATATACTGCAAGAACTGGAGCTGGAGCTACAGCTACAGCATGAGCAAAGCAGATGAACACAGCGTGTCTGACTCAGCCTGGGGAGACAGGGAAGCACAGGGAGCTGGGAAGAACCCACAAGCATTGGTGGGCCAAGGCTACCCCAAACACTGCTGCTGTTTCCTGGGAGAATCCCATTCAGAAACCGAAGCTGATGGCATGCAACATGCTGCTGGGCAGCAGCAGCGCATCCTTGGAGCACCCTCAGGCAGAACAAGGAGCACCACACCAAGCTCAAGCACTGAAGCATCTCAGAGAAGAGGACCACCAGAGCCATGAGAAGCCACTAGGGGTGAGAGATCTCTCCTGGAGGTCTCAGTGGCCATCATGAGCTTGCAGAGCTGAAGAAGGATCTGGCTCAGGGTCTAGAATAAGCACAGACCCACCTGTTAAAAAGCCAGACTTGTTCACCCTGCCCTTGTGCAAGACAGGGAAAGGGGGAAGGGGAGCACGTGCTCATCCCACCTTCTTGCAGAATCTTCACAACCTGTGGCCTCTCACAATACTGGTTCCCCCACTGTAGTGGAGTGGTTGTGGAGAGAGGCTTCACTGAAGGTAGTACTTTGGTGAGGTAATCTAAGACAACAGGATTAAACTGAAACAGACAATTTATATTGTGCAACAGGAAATATTTCCAGACAGTAAAGTCTGTTGGGCTCCAGAGCACTTTCCCAAGGTAAGCAGCAGAACTGGAATTGCCATTCCTTGACTCATCTGTCAAGGCTACACAAGCACCGTGTGGTGTGGAGAACACGCTCACACAAGGAGAGGAAAGGGAGGAGGACCTGTCTTTGCTTTTACAGCAGTTCTGTGTAAAAACAGGGACCCACCATTTGCTTTTACATAGAACAAGGTTCCATTGACAGAGGAAAAAGCTGACATTTAGGGCAAGTCAGAAATCAAAAAAAGTCTTGGTGGTATTCGAGACCCTTCAGTTCCTGTCATGATCTCACCCTGAGTGGGTTTTTCTCATCTTGCTTTCTCCTTTGCAAGTAGTAGAAAAAAAAGAAGATATTAAGGGACTGATTCTTACCTGCCCTCCACCACTAGAAATCAGGAATAACTTCACTGAAATCAGTGGAGTGATGCCTTCTTAAAATGAAGTGTGCTCACATTTAAATCCAAAAAAGTTAAGGATGAAATTTTGTTTGTCTCCAACTATAGCACCCATAGGTGCTATAAAACTGCATTTGAGACAGAGGCTCATCTCTCAACACCTGTATATTATAGAGTGGTAGATTTCTAAGAACTTCAGTTCCAATCCCTCTTCAAGCACCCAAAGCAGCTCCTGAAGCACAGTTAGTTATCCCCTCAGCCCTCTTGTGCAGGCAATGATTCCATTCACCTCAGAGCTGACTTGACTACTGGACCCCTTCAAAAATGACAGTCTGTCACCCCCTTTCCTTTCACATCAAGAAATACAGAGCACAACTCCAGATAGAAATACTGTTTCTTAGGCTCCTAAGAGGTGCTGGGAGCTACTCCTGCTACAGCTTCTCTCCTCCCTCTGTTACATGAGATCATTATTCTCTTGGCTGTGCCTCTGCTAGTAAACTAACCCATGCCAGAGCCCATTCTTCAGCCCTGAAGCCAACTGGCACAGCCCCACGCCTACGTTATTATTAAACTCTCTTACGCTCTCAAACAAGGTCGCCAAATCCAAACTGCCTTTTGGAGTGTCCTGGCCCTTCCTAAATCCCAGCAACACCCAAAAGTCATCTGAGACCAACTAATGTGTATCACCAGTGTGGTAGCACAGACCCTCAAGGCCAACTCAACAGTGCATATATAAGCCAGCTGTGAGAATACTGAAAGTGAATACTTTTTAATAAATCAATAAAGAATAGCAAAGCACTTGGAAAGAGTCTGGGAGATGGGAAGACCCAAGAAAGGATTTCCTGCTCAACTCCATTAAAAAAAAAAAAAAAAAATGAAGGCTTTCGAATAGGAACTGTGAAACAAACTGAGCTTTTACCTAGAAACCAGCTCCAGGCAAAGCTGTCAGCAAGGTCTCCTGGGTCCCCCATTCCTCATGGCAGCAAGACAAGGGATGCCAAGGGTGGTCAGGGAGCCTGAACTTTCCCCAGCCATGGGAAAATGTGCCTCAGTAGAGGCTGGGGAGAAGGACTGATGTGCTCAGGGTGAGCCTAAAGCCCCCTTCCTACATTCCCATCTTGTATCTTCTTCCACCACATTCCCTTTTGGGAGGTAGGAACAGAGAGGACTCTACTTCAAAATTAGCATAAAACGAGGGGGAGTTGAGGGAGCAACATGAATCGAGCAATGACTTGGAGGTAAACACACTGTACACAAAGCCTGAGGATTATTTTTCCCGGGGCTAACTCCAAGGCTTTCATTCCCTCACTTATAATTAGCTGGTAAATATTGTACATATAATTGACCTTTCTAAATGCTGCTGAGTAGCTGGAGGTGTTGGGAGCTAATCCTGCCTGTGAAGACCTGGGCTTGTGCAGCACAGACTCTATCTGCCGGTGTGTAATGCTCTGCAAGAGCTTTTTTTCCCCTCACTTACTGACACATTGAGATTTACTGCCCTGTGTCAGTGAGTTCAAGAAAGCCTTTTAACTCTGAAAGCTCCGGGAACACGCTCCAGCACATGCTTCAGGATTTATCCGTCAGTTTGTTACTCCTTGTTTGTCCAAGAAACAGTCAAGACTGAACGAGTCAGGAATGACAGAAATAGTACATGAAGTCAGAGTTGCTCCACTTTGAAGCACAAGCATTTGTGTCATTTTCCTACCAAATAAATATATGTGTTCAGCGAGCAAATAAGGCAATGGGAGAGGAAAGGCATCACAGGCAGGATTTTACAGATGCCAGCTGATTTGTGCCCACTCCTCTGAGCGAGTGTAGCACAGATTCTCCCAAGTATCAGCTCTTTCTGGTCAGAAAAGCAATCACCGGGACCGTACGCACTCACAAACCCCGTGAACGCTGCCGCAAGCCAGTCCTGGGAGAAACCTGTGAACGCTAAACTGAAGCTAAAAGGCAAGAGAAAACGCTGAGCAGCTCCCGCTCTTTCCCTCACCTTCACTCACTGCCTGCCCAGCTTCTGTACAGCCCCACGCTGCTTTCTTCCTCCCTTAAATAGCTCTTTTTACCATCAGTCACATCAAGCCACCAGCGACGGCAAAAACAGTATCAATGCCAGCCCTCGCAGATGCTGAGCTGTCCTGGGGAGCGAGGCGCACACCGGGCTCCCGTCTCTTCCCTTCCCTTCCCGTCCCTTCCCGTCCCTCCCGCACACCCCGCACCTCAGCCCGTCGCCCACCCACCTCCGAAACACCCGACGCCAGCATCCCCACCACCTGCATGGACAGGACCACGGCGTCGGTGGCGAAGTTTGCAAGAGAAGGATGTTTTTGCTCTCACCGCCTCAGGTTCCCCAGCCGCCCGGGAAGTACAGCGGGCTGCCTGGAGAGGAGAAAGTTGTTCCAGCGCTCTCTTTCCTGGCGTTCCCGGCAGCGGGGTCGGGAGACGAGCCCGGGGGACGGTGAGAACAGGAATGCGCCGTGACAGGCGGGAGCGTGAGGTTTGCCCCAGCCCTCTCACATCCTCCCCAAAAGCCGGCGGTGGGGAGGGAGGGCGCCCTGCGCGTCTGCGGGAGGATTGGAGAGCGGAGCGAGCGCGGGAGCGAGTGTCGAGCAGGGCAGCAACAGGAAATGACACAGAAACTTCACCAGGCTCCAATCCAAACTTGGCCCCTGACATGAAAGAAAGGGGAGGCAATTTGGGTAGGGGGGGCTAAGGCGGAGGTGAAGGGGGGGTAAGGGGGAAGGAAGAGAGAAATTTTTCCCCCTCATTAGCCAGCGTAAAAATCTGCTGACTGGAAAAGAAAACATCACTGTGACAAGTTTTATTAAAGCAAGGAATGAAGGGGGAGGCAGGGGGGGGATTCCCATCAGAGTTTATTTATTTGAGCAGGAGTGGTGTGATTATGTTAGACACTGAGAGCAAAATGCCATTTTCAGGGGTTTTCTGTCTTTTCTAAGCTCCTCGGATGCTCCGGCGTGTGCCCGAGGGAAGCACGCAGGAGCGAGGTCCCCCTCCCTGCGTTCTGTGGGGCAGCTGCTGCCGCCAAGAGCCCGGACATTCTACCTGGGGCTGCGGGAGGTCGCTCCGAAATGCAGCGCTGCCCGCAACTCCCAGTGCAAGGGGACAGCGGAGGAGAAGATGGGCCAGGGCTGCTTGTGGTCCTGTGCCCAGCCTGGTGAGGAGCACACAGCTCCACACGTCTCGGGGACAAGGTAAGTGGCAGCCCGGGCACTGGCAAGATGTGACGATGGCACGACCTAGGGAAGCAGAAAATCACACCGGGCATGTAGTCAAACCTTTGCTTTGATAGATGCAAGAAACTGCCTTAATTGAACGGAGTTGAATGGATAGTTCAGAATCACAGAATCATATAGTCATTAAGGTTGAAAAAGACCTCAAAGATCTTTGAGTCCAACGAGCAGCACCACGTTCACCACTAAAACATAGCCCCAACTACCATGTTTTTAACACTTCCCAGGATGATGTCCTTGGCCCCAGGCAACCTGTTCCAATGCTTTTCAGTAACCAAATTTTTCATTATATCCAATCTGGTGGTTTGTCTAATAGTATTATTCCCAAACTATTAGAATTATTTTCCTAATATCCACTCTAACCTTCCAGCAAGGCAAATCCTCTGAATACCTCTCTACAAACTGGGTACAAGGGGACAACAACTATTGAACTGAGTGGCATTTTTAAAGCATGCTTTAGACCTAACCCCAAAATATGTGTCCTCAAGGGCAGCCCAGACCTAGCTTGACTTTAGGCTCTCTGCAAATCCCACCTGCCATTGCAATAAGGCAGTGCCATAAACCCTTTGGTAGGACTTTCTGAGGGATCCTCTTATCTTCCTGATTTGATGCCCACAGCACTGCAGAAAGGTAGATGGAATGTCCACACAAAAGGTCACTGTAGACTGAGCAGCAGGTCAAATGGAAACCTTTCACTTGGAAGAAGGTGTCACTCCTTGTGCTGCTCAAAGATGTTCTACCAGATACAGTAAACTCTAGGGACAGTTGAAATCCAAGTCTAAGCTCAGATTCAACTCTTTCCTGGAAAGAGAATATGAACATAGTCATTCTGATCACAAATTAGAAAGTGGTGAGAGATTTTTTTTTTTTTTTTTTCTAAAAATAGAGCTTTCTCAGGCTAAAGAGGGCCTCACCTCTTTATTTCCCAATCAGTTTTATAGGAATATAATATCCCTATTAAAATCAGAATTTTTAAATATTCCTGTTTAATAGGTACATTTTAAAGCCAGGTACGATGTCTCACTTGATCATTTCAGTCACCTGATCTGATCACCTGTGTAGCTGAAGTCACTGACTCGTGTCCCAAAACAACACCTGAATCATTGCAAATTATGGCACATCATTCAAGGAGATATCCCGGCCTGAATCAATGGATTTCAGGGAAGGACAATCCATCTCAGATAAGTTATTTCAGTGGTATCACCCTCTCAAGAAAAAAAAGGCTGCTTTTTTAATCTGCATTTGTCTAGCCTCACTCTATCCTCAACCCTGGCCATCATTCATTAGTCACTCCAGGAAGTTGCAGATCAAGCATGAGCAGAGAAAGCTGCAGCCCACCAAGGTACAGCCCAGCCTCAGTTTACCCTAAGAAGAGCAGGAATATTTCAAGCCCAGGCATAGCTGTGGGCCCTCCAATATTTTGGTTGAAAGTACCCAGGCCATGCAGCTCTAAGTGGAAACTGGAGTCTGCTGCTCCCTCACCATGCAAGCTCAACCTCACAAAACCACAGACAAGTCGTCTTGTAACCTTGTCCTGAATAAATAAAAATAGCTGAGCTTTTTTAGTCTCTCACGGTAAGACAGATTTATGGATAAACCACAAAATCGTGCCTGTCACTCTTTCAAGATCCATTTCTATTGCATTAAAGTCCTTTCTGAAATGTGCCTACCAGAACTGGATGTGGTATTACCTCATTAATGCTGTAAATTTTTAACACACTTGGACTCCTATGAAGTTGTTCCATCTGAAGCATCTCTGTCTTTGCTGTGCCTTTGTGAATGCAGTAGCGAGCTAACAAACTGAATTAGGGATTTATTGTTATAGTATCATTTTACTCCAAACTTCAGCCTTAAATACAAAACACTTTAAGATTTGGCATTTATACAGTGTTCAACATATGCTTTGATCCAAACAAGGGCTTTGACCTGCTTAACCTTTGGTGTATTTTTTTCGCTCCTGTGAATGACTTGAGCACAATCGTAAGGTATCGGTTGTCACTCCCTTAACGAGAGGTTATTTTCAATTAATCAAAGAAATATAAACAGAGCCTTGTACTGAGTTCAAATAAGCTCAGAACAGTTGTGACCTCAAAACAGATGTCTGTGGCTGTGTCTCCTTTCAGATCAGAGCACATGTACTGTCAGGAAGAGATCTTGCAGATCTGTTTGCTCCACCAGCTCGAAAAACCCATCAGGTCCAAAACCTGACATACTCCAGGGTGGCAAATTGAAGTCAGTGAACAGCCCATGATGCAGATTAGGGTAACCAGGACAAAATCAGATTTGTGAGGTCTTTACAGATTAGAGAGAAGAGCAGAAGGGAATTAGATAGCACCATAGTATTTCAAAGTAAGGCTAACCCTGTATCAAGCCCAGCATACTACAGGTATTTCCCCACAGTTCTGATCATGGTAAGGTAAAATAAAAACAGAAAAAGAAGAGACTGCTGGTGCACCTTGGAATGAACTAAACAGGGTCAGGTCTGGCCTTTGGCCCTGAGGCCATCAGGCACAGCCCAGCCACGTGCACGTTGAAGGCTAAATGCCCTTAACCCCCAAAAGCTCTGGTCCATGCTAATATTCAAGCCATGCAAGAGACCTGGTGATGCACTGGGATAAAGAGGAACCAAGACAACACTTCACACCAGAAAAATTTTCCCGTTTCAGAGCCCTGGTGCTATTTAATTAACTTAATCAATAAACTAAATATAGCTCATTTCAGAATAAGTTGCCCAAAAGACCACAGGGCTGAAGCCTTGGAAAAAAGCAATCTTGCCGTGTCAAGTCTCAGACTTCTCTGCACAGCTTTAACATTCTCATTTCTTGCAGTTCAGATACTGGTTTTTGTCTGTAAACTGTCCAAGGCAAGGAGCCCATCTACCCCTAGAACTCTGCCCTTGTCATTCAAAGCACAAGTGTGGTCCTTAAATCCATGGGATGGATTTATCTCCACTCAGCTGAGCCTCCTCAAAGGTAGATCTGAACTAAATAACTGTGATGTCTCTGTAGTTAGTAAAGAGAGACTGGCACTTGTGGAGGATAATTTGTCCAATCCAAACATAGTTTAAGACAGGTGAGGTGAATCACTGGAGCTGCCCCTCCTGCTCCAGGGATTATGGAGAGAGCCTAGCTAACCCTTTCAATCTCTGCACCAAATTTTTCAGTGTCTAACATGGGGACCAAAAACAAGACGTGTTTAACTGGAATAGCAAAATAAATATTTCATATCTATAAAATAAATATAACAGTATTGTCATGCGTTTTGATGCCAGAAACAAGTTATTTTGTGTAACCTCTGAATGATGTAAACTCTGATTAGGCTCTTAGGTTTCATGCAGTTACTGCTGGAGCCTGAGAAGTTGTCTGGCACTGAAGTACATCTTCTTAGCAGGGTGTCCACTCTGGATTACTAAGTGTCAAGAGAGGAGTGAAGCCAACATGCCTTTCATTAACTCATTGTCTTGAGAGTAATAAATGATTTTTCAATGTGACTTAATCTGAGATAGATTTTTGTACTTGTTTTTGTTGTACTTATACGTGTATAACTAAGTATATCTGTACTAGGTACCATTTTCTCTCTATAAAAATACTTACTAAGTATAATCAGCCAGCTTTTTTGAAAGTTTGTTCTGATAATCTAAACTTATTCACAAATAGCACCTGCAGCAACACCCAGAAAAGGCATGGGCAACACATTTGAGAGTAGTTGCTTTGCAATTAGCTTCCTTGAAAATGAACATCACATTTCCATTTTTACCTAAAAATAGGAGTACTGGCAGCGAAAAGCTTGTCTCAAAAGGACAGGTTTTGCCTGTTTATTTGTGAGGATTTGCAGTGTGAAACTACTGAGATTCTAGAGCAAAATAACACGCTTATGCATTTGGCTGCTACATAAAGGGAATTAATAAAGGCTTTCTTTTGCTTGTTTGTGTTGCTTTTATTTCCTCTTTTTCTTTTTTTTTAATCCAGATGGCATCATGGTCCATGATGGAAAGCTGTGGCTGAAGGACCTGCAAAAGCCTGGGTAGGGACAGAGCAGGGGAATCAGTCTTTTTTTATCTTATTGGTAGATCTATGACCAAAACCACAACATGAATCATGTGCCAAAATACTGGGTTTATTAACTATACTCTCATCATGGGGAAACTCTTTCTATTTGAAAGAGTATCTTAAACTGCTTACAGCAGCAGAATTAAGGTGTGGTGAATTCAAACAGAAGGAATAGTGTTACATAATTTTTTTTTTTTAAATACCTTTCATTTCATGCTAAAATGTCTAAATCCCAGAAGAAAAACTACAATGCCTCAGAGATGTATTCTTGTCCAGCTTTTGCAGTTTCAGAAATCACTGCAGTTTTCATATGTTAACATTAGATTACCTGATATTTTATAAAAAAATTATTCCTATACCTTTCCAGGCATGCCTGCTCCTTCCCATGATATTTTTGGTACTTATGAAGCCAACTACATGCACTTCACAGGCAAATGACCTTTTAAAATTAATGAAGATCATTTACATCCTTGTATTTTACAAAAGGAGAAAAGCTTGTTTCATCTTGTTCCCTCCCCCTGCTCTTCCCCCACCCCCAAACAAATCGGAATTGTTCCTCTCAAGTCTGTCTCTCTCCAGAAAAATCTGACCTACAAATGGCTTTCTCATAACTCAGCAGACTAGTTTAGTCCTCAGATGGATTTATCATTAACCACATAGGCACATGTTGTCCATTCTCTCTGACCTAATGAGTGTGCTATAAATAAAATATCTCTAAAAGCAGGTTTCACCATACTTATCCAAGCTGTTGCTGCAAGTCCTTGTGACTCCCAAACCCACTTACATTAGTAACATTAATCACTTGATTATAATTCAAAGCATCAGCTCTCTACAGCTGAAACTCCCTAGCACTTGACTTTGGCTAGACCTCTAACCTCAACTTATCACTTTCAGGCGTACTCCACATTTTCTTCTCCAATCTGTCACTAATGTAGGAAAGACGTGGGAAATCGCTTGCAAAAGGTATTTTTAACCTAGGAGTGTCTCATTAGAAAGAGAGCTTAGTATAGAAACTAAAACCAAACCTTTCCCGCTTCACTCAATCGTAGCAATCTGAAAATACCAGAGGTGTATTACATTTTAAACCAAAGCAACGTAAAGAAAAAGGAAATCCTCTTGGAAAAGACACTGGGAGTGTAATTCCTACCTACCCCACCAATATATTATATGATCATAAGATTATCTGTAGATCTTTGTATTGTTCATCTTGAATGAAGAAAGCTGAATCAAGCCATTTATTATTCTGACTTGCCTGCTCATTCATTAAAAGTGTACATGGACAGTTTGCGTTGTTTCTGCTTATTCCAGTTGATAGTATGGAGATCATATTCCATCTTGACCAAAGGTTTAAAAAACCCAGAGAAACAAAAGATTAATTTGGGGATATTATTTTTAAACCTCGTATGATTAAGTCTGGAAAAAGACAAAGATAAAACTCCCTGAAGGACAGCCACAGCTAATAAGAGCCTGAGAGGAAATGATCACGCATTCTCAGTTCTTCTGATGGATGTCCTTCTAGCCTTATTAATCAGACCTTTGTGATGTTGATAAATCACTGAAGTATGATAACAGATGAAGGTGAGTTTGGATGTAAAATGATCCATGGTGAAGGATTACAATAAAGGAGGAAAAGGAGGGAGAGCCAAATACAGTTTTATAAATTGCATCCTTAGCTTGTGAGGACTTGTAGGTAATAAATGTCATTTCTTTTCCACATTATCTAGGAGATTAAGAATGTTTCTCGATGTATAACTGCTGGGAAGCCTCTGCAGCACCTTCTCCAGTTACCACGAGGTTTATATTACATCAATTGCCTTATTTTTCCATCAATTATGATTTCATTTACAAAGAGGAACTTAAAAGTACCTTTCTTCTTTTAACCTCTTTTTGAGGAAGTAGGCTTCAGAGGCAGGAAAGGAGAATCCATGCAAAACACTCATGGTTTTGACCTTCCAAGGTTTGTCAGATTCTGCTTTGCGATTCCAGCAAGTTTTCTACTATGACCTTATCCTGCTCGAATAATCCTATGTCACAGAGGTGTCAGCAAGGTCTCCATGCCTCCAATGACTCTGTATACAGAGTTGTTGGTTTCTATATTCAGTAAAGCCACCCAGCCATCAATCTACATGTATCAGTTTGCAGTTTTCAAGGAAAGCATTTCCCAGAGCACTTAAGAAGTAAATAAATGCATTTGAGGTTCTACTAATGATGAATCAGTTCTATTCTCTGCCTTCTACTAGTGGTTTTTATGCTGCAGAATACAGCTCTGGCCATCTGAAGAAAACCAAAGCCATGCTTATTTACTGCAAATTCAAAATAAAGGGTTATTGAAATGATGCAGCTTGCCAGTAAGGGAAAACTTGCCTTAAGCAAGAAAGACAGAAAGGGGTACCAGACCCTAGGAGAGAAAGCACAAAAGTGCATTGGATGCCTTTGAGGATACTTTCAACTGAGTGTATCACATGTATCACAAATCTGAGTGCTTCACATGTAGCTTTTTTTTTTGGTTTGTCTCACAACATGGAGAGAGCTCCAGGTTGATGCCCTGCCAGGCTGACTGTGCTATGCTGTGCTGCAGGACAGCACTTGGTAGGGAAATGCATCAGCTTGGTCCAGATGGAGTAAAATTATGCAAGGGACATGGCTTGTTGAACTGATGAACCCTATCCAGAGGCACATTAGCTTGGATGTTGTCTTAACTCTGTGGGTGTTGTCTTACTCTGTGTGGAGCCAGCCCAAACACGTCCATACTGTACTGTGGTATAAATTGGGGGTTGGGCAGAAATCCTTTGAAGTGATCAGATATTCCCAAGGAAAATAAGGCAAATTTTTCCCTGCAATGACTGCTTTGTACTCCATGAAATAGCAGGGACAGCATTTCTGTTATTTCTGTTCTTGCCAACATTTCTGCATGTAGCTGTTTAACGGGAAGTACTGAAAACACACATGAATGGACATTAAATTACACAACTTCCCTTCAGGCTTTCTAAGCCATCATGAGCATGAACAGGAGACAAGTGCATGTTAACATAAATTCTAAGCTGTGTCATTTTACCCGTTTAGAAACTAAAAGAATGGAGAAGAGGGAAAATTAGGAACAACAGATGAGAAAAGAAAAAGACGGGGGAGGGGGTAGAACAGAAGGCCCTATAAATAAGCTCTAGAATCTGAGAAAAAGAAAGCAGAGTGCCTGGTGCTCAGTGTTGCAGTCTGGGGTCTGCTGTGTATGGATGCATAAGTCTGTGGCATAGAAATGAATCAGAAGTACTGTCCCAGGGAATGCACTCCACTGGAGCAGTCTAACTTCTCTCAGGGGGTTATGTTGGACTTACAGATCTGATTCTTGCCATATGATTCTTGCCAGATGTCTGGCTATAGACAGCTGATCACTAGCAGACTATCTTAAGATAGGCTTCAGCTGAGACTCATCACTTGCATTCCCAAGAGCACTTAATTCTTAAAATTCAAAGAACTGAGTGCTTGCAATCAGTATAGAAATATCCTTAAATTACACTTGCATGCTACAAAACCTCTGCTCTTGAAATATGGAAGCAACTCAAAGAAATAAAGGAGTATCCAGGCGCTCTTTCCGTTGCTCTTGAATGAAGTATGGTATAGATTTCTACCTCTGGATTTAGGCCTGGAAGCACATCTGGTGTTTATTCTTGTGTCTATACTTGCATACGTTAGATTTGTGCTACATTAAAGAAATCATGACTTCCACAAATATCATAAATGATGAAGAAAATTCCTGGCCTGAAACTAAATACTATTGTTTATTATGTTAGATTGAGATTGAGTCCTTTAAAGGTTCTGACACCAAAGCTTTTAAGTGTCAGCCACAGAGCCTTGGACTGCCATAGCAATGTTCCTGTAAATCTGACCAAACATCCACCATCCTGAGCTACACATCAAAATCTTCCCAAACCATATGGTTGGTCTGCATTCAGCACAAGAGCTAAAAAACAGCATATATCAACCAGGAGTCACCTCACTGCAATACTCAACCGGAATCCCTTACCTAAAGGAGGGGAGGAATTGCAACACAAGAAGAGGAGTCTTTGGCTACACAGAACAAGACAAAAGAGCAAACACATCCCCTCTCAGCAAGCTCACCTGGCACAGGAGGCTTGGATAAAACACTACTGTCTTCCAGTGACAGTGATGTGATGACTGGGAAGAAACCATCTCCTTCCTGACATGGTATTTGTTAAGTTGAATAGCTAGAAAAACCTTTCAAATTGAAGGTGGAGCTACCTCTGGTCACAGAAACAGCCCCATCTCCAGCAGCAGCACTGCTGCTAGGAAGCATTACATAAGTGAGTTCATGCTAGGTCACAATCAGAAGACAGTCAGAGACAGAAACACTCCAGCAAGCATTATTTTTCCACTGCACAGCCAAAAGTAGGCAATTTTTTTAAAACAGTAAAATCCCACTGTGGTTGCAGACACCATTTATTAATAGGGTGGCTTTGCAGTCAGTTTGCACCACTGACACCAATATCATCTTTGCTGCACTAAGTTGATAGTGACATAAATTTTCAATGAACAGTTATTTAAATTAAGGCACTGGGAGACCTTCTGTGGAAACCTCAATTTTCTTGACACCAAAGATCTGTTCCCAAATCCACTCAGCAACTTATTCATGACTGTGTCCCATGTGCTAGAGAAGAAAACAGGAGATCAAGGATTCTGCTCTTAAAAATTAAAAAAGTAATAGTGCACAGAGGAACAATGAAAGCTTTCATAACTCTTTTGTAGCACTGCTGAGGTTTTCTCATTTCTAACAGAGATCACAAAGGAGAGAGAAACAGAATCCCATGGAATTGCACACTTTATGACTCAGGGGGATCAACAAGGAGTGTTTGCTCTGTGGGGAACCCACTTAGTGGATTAGGGGAAGGATCTTGTTTACCTGGACTTTAGTAAAGCCCTTAACAGTGTCTTCCATAGCATTCTCCTGGGGAAACTTTCTGCTCATGGCTTGGACAGGTGCTGTTCACTGGGTAAAAGCTGTCTGGATGGTCGGGCCCAGAGTGGTGGTGAATGGAGATACATCCAGCTTGGGGGTCAATCACCAGTGGGGTTCCCCAGGGCTCAGAGTTGGGCCAGCTCTGTTTAGTATCTTTATCAAAGGTCTGGACGAGGGGATCGAGTTCACCCTCAGTCAGTTCGCAGATGACACCAAGCTGGGTGGGAGCGCTGATGTGTGGGAGGGTAGGAAAGCTCTGCAGAGGGATCTGGACAGGCTGGATAGATGGGCCAAAGAGACCTATATGAGGTTCAACAAGGCCAAGTGCCAAGTACTTAAGTCACAACAACCCCCAGCAGCACTACAGGCTTGAGGCAGTGTCTGGAAAGCTGCCCATTGAAAAAGAAGCCCAGGGTGTTGGTCAACAGTGGCTAAACAAGAGCCAGCATGTGCCCAGGTGGCCAAGAAGGCCAGTGCCATCCTGGCCTATATCAGAAAGAGTGTGGCCAGCAAGAGCTGAGGGACATGGAGTAATGGTGGACTTGGCAGTGCAGTGTTAATGGTTGGACTCTGCAAGGTCTTTTCCAACCTGAATGTTGCCATGATTCTAAAACACGTAAGAGGATACACATTTCACAGAAGTCAAACCACCTAAAAATCCTATGAAAATAATATGCTGCACTTCAAACACTCCTCTCCAGAGGGGAGGTTGTAAAAACAATAGATGAAAGATGCATGATCATTTTGCCTAATGCACTACTGGAAGATGTTCCAATACTCGTCTGACGGGTGCAGGAAAAGAATGGAAAACAAAGTAGTTCAGTTCAGGCCAGGTCAGGTGATCTTCCTAAAGATTCCTTCTGTCTCTTTTCTCAAGAAGCACATACCCAAGAGATTCTGTATGCAAACTGCTGCTCAGAAGGGAGTATGATACAATCATAAAAACCAACAGGCGCATCTAGAACAGTATTAAAAATTAAAAGCCCTTAGTGAAATCCAGTAGCTGCTTGTATGTGTGCTCCCAGCTCACTGCAACACAATGCTTTTCTAAAACTTTGGGAAGATTTCAGGAGGTAAATAAGTGGATGCTCTCCATACATCACATACATTAAAAAGAGGGTAAATAAGCCTGTCATCACAGGTTTGTCTGCTGCACATGAGTCCTGGGCAAGAACACAGAACATCTGTGACAGACCTTAACAAATAAACAATTAATATACATCAACAATGTGCAATGGAAAAGGAATCATTAATTAATCCAGTCTCACGTTTTGATGAGCTTGGTTGAAAAAAGGAAAAGGGTTGATGTAACAGGCTTCTGAAGAGCACCAGAGTTGAATTATTGAATAATAAACTTGGCTGGTTTAAAATAAACATAGTACAGTGTAGATGAATTGGAGACCACCTGATACCTTTCCAAATAAAATAGTAAATGGCAAATGTTCACTCAGCAACTGAACTTTCAGTCTCATATAGATGCTGGCTTACCAGTCGCTGTTTATTATTTTTATTGCTGGCAGGGGAGAAGAATTTAAACTATTATTTAGTAAGTTTGTGAAATTTTGAGAAGTGGTATGGAATAAAGAAGACAATAAAGCAAAACAATCCAGAGAGAAATTCAATAAACTGCACAGAGCCAACAGTATTTCAGGACAGACATGTACAAAGTCCTGAACATAAGATTAAACAGTGGAGATCTTATTTCTCAAACATGAGAAAGGAGGCCAGAAGCAAACTGGAAAAAGTCTAGCAAGTTGCAGTGGGTTTCTGTGGCTGGGCTTTGGTAGCAGGGGGAGGTCTACAGGGGTGGCTTCAGTTAGAAGCTACCAGAAGCTTCCCCTGTCCAGTGGAGCCAGTGCCGGTCAGCTCCAGGATTTCCTGCCACCGTTCAAGGCCGAGCCAATCAGGAGTAATCTGTGATCATATATTTAAGAACAGAAGGTTGTGGTGCAGAAAGAATTCCATCCAGGGAAGAGCGGAGTGAGAACATGGGAACAATAAGGTAGACACCAAGGTCAGTGCAGAAGGAGGGGCAGGAGTTGCTCCAGGCGCCAGAGCTGAGACCCTGCAGCCCGTGGTGCAGATCAGGGTGGGGCAGCTGTGCCCCTGCAGCCTGTGGAGGAGTGACCTACAGGACAGACTGCTGCCTGAGGGATGGACTCACATTGGAGAGGTCCATCAAGGACTGTCTCCTGTGGGACCAATGGGAGAGACCCCACGGGAGCAGGGGCAGAAACAACAACTGACTGCAACCCCCATTCCCCATCCCCCTGCACCACTGCTGGGGGAGGAGGGAGAACATGGAAAAAGTGGTGAGGGAAAGGTGTTCTTTAAGAGTGTTTTATTTCTCACTCTTTGGTTCTTATCCTGTTAGTAATAAATTTAAGTACTATCCCCACTTTGAGTCTGTTTTTCCCATGAAGGTAATCAGTAACTGATCTCTCCCAGCTTGGATCTCAACTCATGAACCCAGCTGCAGAAGAAGAGTGAGAGAGTGGCTTTAGTGGGTACCTGGCATCTGGCCAGGGTCAAGCCACTACAGATAGAATCCAACTGGTTTAATACAGATGTCTTCAGCTGCATAATGCATGTACTAGAGGTGTAATATCAAGTAGAAGAAGTAAAGAAATTATATAATGTCCCAACCTGGCATTTGTACTGCTGATGTTCAGAGCCTATTTCAGAGGTTGCAGGTTCTAAGGAACTAAAAAGAATTGAGGGAAAAGACACAAGAATGGACAAAGAATTGGGAAACTTCATTCTGGAGAAAGACATGCAAAGATTTACCTCTCTAATTTTACAAAGGGAAGACCGAGACATTTCTTAATCAAAGATTATAAGTATTTAAAGAGAGAAATAGAACTAGCTAGTGAGGTTTCTTCAGCCTGAAAAGATCTAGCAATGGCCAACAGCTAGAAGTTAAATAGACATTCAAAGCAGAAATAAATCTAGTTTCTTTGACAGTTTTGCAAGGGCTATGGGATACTTATAGTCACTGGAAATCTTCAACTTTTTAAAATTTTCTCTCAGGTTCAAACAGTAATTAATTCAGGGAGGTATTATGGCCTCTTGGTCTTAGTAACCTATCAGTTAAGTGACAGGGCTTCAAATGCTTCTATGGGAGGCTATTTTACAACCTAGTAGGTGTCGTATTTGGGGAAAGTTTCATATGATTCTACATTTGTCTTTAATACACTACTAATGAACCCCAGTGAGTAACTGATTCCCTTGTTTTCTGTTCTCATCAAAGCACAATTTAAATAATGAACTTTCAGTAGATAATAACACCTTTTCTAATACTTGTAAAGAATAATCAGAGAATTAATCAAGCAATTAATTCTTAGTTCTTAGTCATTCCTCCTACTCAAGACTCAAACCAATGTTCACTGAAGCACAGGAATATGTGAGAAATGTTTCCTTCAGCCAAGCAGTGGAGAAGGAGAGGGAAATTTGGCATTTGTGACCCTCAGACTACCATATTTTGTGGTATCTGTACCCAAACCAGAAAATTTTGCAGAGAAAACTGAGATTCTTGCAGGGGCTGAAATAAATGTGTTCCAATGGTTAACACTCCTTCTCTTCATCCTCATTTGCTTTTTGTCTGCATCTTGTTAGTTTAATCACTCACACTTTAATTTACCTCCTAATGTCAATCCTACTATTCAGTGTCAAAGCACTGTGTTACTTAAAACCATAAATCGTAGAATGGTTTGAGTTGGAAGAGACCTTAAAGATCATCTCATTCCAGCCCCCTGCCATGGTCAGGGACACCTTCCACTAGACCAAGTTGCTCAGAACCCCACCCAGCTTGAGCTTCTACACTTTCAGGGACGGGGCATCCAAAACTTCTCTGGGCAGCACATTCCAGTGCCCCACTACTCTTAAAGTAAAGAATTTTTTTTCTAATATCTAATTTAAAAAGCAGTTCCTGAGGGGGCACCTGGAGTTGAACCAGGGACCTCTTGATCTGCAGTCAAATGCTCTACCACTGAGCTATACCCCCTGACTGAGCAGCACTGCCATTAAACCCATTGAGTCATTCACTGCCCCAGGGAGCTCACAAGACAGAATATAAACCAGCCTTGTCAAGCTGGTTGTCTGTGAACTGAGTCCAGCACAGACCATCTCACTGTATTTCTTCCTGAGCCTTACAGGAGACACACATGGTGGTATAGGAGTGGGAGGCAGCACTGCAACACCTTATGGATTAGTAACTTTTGCTGAGCCTTATAGCTGGACAGTGCCTACCAGTGCATTGTGAAATGATGGCAAAATTGCTCTGCATTTCCTATAACTCTCTGCCTGCACCTCTTTCCAGGTATGGAAGGTGGTTACCTGTTCACCTCCTTTTGTCCAGATGTGCACAACAAGGCAAGCTGAGTTGCCCCATCCCTTTTCTTAGCCAGCACCTGCCCTTCTCCCCTCAGCAGGACAGCTGAACACCCACAAAGTCAAGAGCTAAAGATGACCCAGAGACTCTGGGGACTGAATCTCCATCTCAAAGCAATGGTAATATTCTCCAAAGGACAGTCCTGAAGTTCAGCTTTCCCTGAGTAAATCCCAGCCTCTGGAAACAGGCTGGAAAACAGAAAATTTAGTAAGGAAACACAGACCCTACAGCGCCCTATTGCTTCACCACCACTCTGTCTAAAATATTTAGTAGTAGCTAGATACTTGCTAGAACCTCAATGTATGTTCAAACGTCAGGACAGTGAAACACCATGGGTCAGCTGAGAGGCTCTGGTGTGGAGAATCCAGGTGAATGAAGTTGGACAAACATTAGGTAAAAAAGTAGGAGAAACTGAATCCTAGTGGAAAGTTTGCTCTAAATGGTGAACATAATGGACTGAGATTTCCGAGTGAATGATCTATGGATGGGTACATTCACTAGGTAAGACCCCCAAACTGAACTTTTTGACACCTTTTTCTGGGATTTTGATTCATCCAAAGTTTGTAAGGTCAAAAGTTGTTAGTGTTCGTGCTTTGGAAAGCATGATTTCTCTCACAAGGAGCACCATCCCAGCACTGAGCTTATATCATAGCCAATCCCCCTTCCAAATCATTAATAAGGATCTTAAACAAAAACAATTTAACATGGTTCCCTGCTGTTCCCCTGAGGTATCTCCCACCAAGTGTTGGCATTTATTCATCACTATGCATTTCTGGTGCCTCCAGCCTGTTTTCAGTCTGCTTTATAATCTTCATCTCCAGTCAATCTAAATTAATTTTTCAGCTCAGTCTTCGTCAAATAATATATTAATTGCCTCAGTACATGAACAGACATCTTATTTACACAGATTAAATGACCACATTTTTTTCATCTATTTGGTCTGCAGTTGAATCAAACTAAGTGATTATGTCTGGATTTGCTTTTTACAAATCTATGCATGTATCATTCATGTTTCTTCTCAATGGTGAAGTTAACATGTGTAGAGGGTCTGCATACTTCCCACATGCCACTAAAGGGATCAAGTTAATAACTAAAGTGTGCTTTGAGTCACACAGAAACCTCAATAAACTTTTCTTCACCAGGGAAGAGGTTTGCTTTAACTGCTTACATATTTACTTTGTTTAGTCTTTTCTCCATTATTCCATTGCAACAAAATTCAGCCCTTCCTTTTTCCATCATTTACATTCTGTCTTGGCAACTGTCTTGAGGGTTAATTAATATACATATGGCTCCATGTGAATGCATAGCACAGCAAATTATTCTTTTTCCTTATTTAGACTCTTTTACTAGAGATGGAAGCCAAATTTATTGGATAGTTACTAGGTCTTTTAATGACTGCTGTTTATTTGTAAAAAGCAATGCAACATATTTTCCTCTGTCCTCTGTTTTTCAGGGATAACTATGTGAGCCAGCTCCTTGACTAATTGCAAGAAAACCAGCAGGCAGATCTGGTTTCCCAAGTTTCATTTCTAACATTTTCCTGTTTCCCATATCCCTGAAAGCTGCCTTACAGAGGTTGTATTCTGCCCCATTCCCAATGTGTTCATTTAATGTTAGTGTCAGGAGATAGCACAGAGATTCAATAAATCCAGCAGTACTTCAAGTTCTCATTCTGTGGGGCTTCCTAATGCTCTCAGACAGCTTGAGGTCTAAAACAGGATGAAAGGAGACAAGGCGAGGTAAATATGTCACTTCCACTCACAGCGCTTTACGGATCTCTCCCAACTTGGTGAAAGCCATCTAACCCACAGGAAGTGCAGTAAGGTATATTGGCATGTGAAACAGTTAGTGCCTACTGACACCCTTGGCAAAGACCAGAACTCTTTTTCCATCCCATATATGGGGTCACCCCAGTAATCAGAACAGGATTCTGGATCAGTTTAATGTCTGAATCATCAGAGTTTTGTGATATAAGGGGAGCATCAGGGTCATGAAGAAAGAACTCTTCATTTCTTTGTGTCATTCTACTAACCATAAATACAAATTTCCATTAGCAGACATGAAATAGCTGTTTCAACAGAGTTCCTGAAGTTTAGAGACATACACACACACCCCAAAAAACAACCAAACATCTGAGCAGGAAAATGATGTAAATTGGAGAAAATTAAGTGTCCTCTACAAGGGCCCTACCCTTTAAAGCAAACAGATTTCTCCAAAGAGTGATGAAGAGAGCAGCTTGTTCCAGCTGCCCTATGACTCAGACTGGCATGAGCGTTGCATCTGACCAGAGTAGCTCTGGACTGGGGAGAAAATAAAGGCCAAATACTGCCCTGGTGCAGAAGATGTGAAACTTTCAAGTAACTGAACACCAGGTTATTGAGCATTTCTGGCTACCTACTATATCCCACCAGTCCACATATCTACTGTACACACAGGCGAGTGAAGCACAACCTCAGATATGATGATATCCAAGTAGCAGCCTACAACACATACAACAATCACAACTGTCTCTAGTATTCCTATCTGAAAACATCATCACTTACTTGGGTTCTGAAAAGAGAACAGAACACAGCTGAATATATGGCGAAGACCTTCAAAATGCCCAGTCCTTTAGGGATCTTCAGGCTTGGGCTGTGGATCGTAAGAGAGGATCTCAGGGAGACCAAGTTGTGGAGTCCACCAGCAATTGTTTGATGAGATGAGAAAAGCAAGACAAAAAAGATCAAAATGGACTAAATAAGTCTCTTGATATCAGCATCTGTAGCTCTTTTGCTATCAGCATTGTGACACTGAATTACTTTCTTCTGCTGTCTTGCCTAAGACCTATTAAAATGAGAAACAGCAATTCTCAGACAATTTATTAAAATAACTTCAGGTCTCTGAGTGACATTAATGATCAGTGACTGAGGGTGGAGTGCAGTGAGGTGAATGGCATGATGAGTTCTGATTACAGCATCCACCTTTCTGGAGAATTTCTATCTGAGCACTTACATGGACTCTCAATACACCTCATCACATCCTACTCTTTACCTTATTTACCTTCATCACTCCTCTGCAAAGTATCCTCATATTTCATTTTTTAAATAAAGAGCTGAAGCAGAGAGAACAATTGACATAGATTGACTTGTCTAAGGTCTGCTCAGGTCTCCAACACTGGTGCAGGCAGAGACCTCCCTTGCACTTTTGGAGCTGCAGACAAATCTTAGGGAATCTGGTTAGTCCTTAAGGGTATGCTCAGAGCTCTCCTACTGCCTCCCCTCACAGCATGCTCTATGTCACCAGACATTGCAAAACTTTTTGTGAGGTGGCAGAACAGTTAAGGGCACAAGTAGCAGTGTCAGACCTTGTGAAGGTGCTTCGGGTTTGGTGTAGTGCTCCAGGAGCTGCCAGATTTAGAGACTCAAGAAGATTTTTGCAGAAGTATTCACAGAGACAGCCTGTCTCCACGTGTCTATCAATAATGCTCAAGTGTCAACACTTCCAGGCTAGGATCTTAAGGTGCCCTCACCTGCTATAGGGTTGCTAATGGCCACTATCTGGTTCATAAATGGGGAAAGTCAGGCACACAACAATAAAACAATTCTTCTGCAGTAACTCACGGATCACAGTTGGAATATTAAAAAAAAAAATAAATAACAAAAAAAGAAATTGAAATCCTGGCTCAAATATCCTGTGTTATCTAAAAAGTGATTGAACTGCTCCTCTCAGAGTTCTCTCCTTCATTCCTTTTCCATCAGCTCCACCTTCCTCCCATTGCCAATCATATCTCTCATTGCTATTGCCATTTCCCTTCTGTAGCCTTTTCACTGTTCTTATCCCAGCAATGATCCCTTCCTCACAGTTCTACTGCTGTGCCTTAGGTCTTTCCCTAAATGTCATCACATCAGGCCATCTCCCTAGGACCAGAGCTGCTTCTCTGGAGGGGAACATGCATCTGGTGGCTGGAAAGTAGCCAGCAAACCCCTGTTCTCCCCAGCTATGCTTCAGGAGGATGATGAGTGGTGGTGTCAGCAGAGAGAAGTATGAAGCCTTGGCTGCCTGTTCAATACCTGGAAGCAGCCTCTAGTCACTGGAAAAGGGATCTGAAGGAGGAGGATTGCTCCCCCTGGCCTCACCCAAATGATGTTCTATTCAGCATGATGGAGATGTTGACAGAAGGATCTGTGTGTCCCCACAGATGAGAGATTCTTGGCTGGTAGGGATGTGCCTCCACCAGTCACCTCCACTCCATCAAGAGGGTAGGCAACTATCTGAGGTTCCTGCTCACCCACAGCCAGAGGCTGATGCACAGCACTCCAGTCTGCTCATAAAAAGGGCTGTCAGGAAGAGCAGAGGAAGGGCACAGGCAGGACAGCCAGGTCCCCTGGGTTATGCATAAGGAATCAGGGTGAGAAGTAGGTTTAATCATGGCATTGCTACTCTGATTTGAGCACATCAGAGGTTAAAAGTGTAGTTTTCATGTTAACTTACTTTTGAACTCAGGAAGAAGGGTAGGACTTGCTATTTGTGGTCACATCACTGATCTGCTCTTTGTGTCTATTAATCCTGCTCCAGTGCACCTCTCTCAGGATATACTTCATTAGTTTAGCCCAACTACACGCAATTTGCTCTCAGAACACACAGTGGGCAAATAATGGCACTGGTATGGCATGAAGCTGCAGGGAAATGGGTTTGAGCAGAGCACAGGTACTCTCCAAGCCTGCCTTCCCAAGTATTGTGTCTCCAAGTGATGAAATGCAATGCTATCAAATATCATGACAGAAAGCACGAATATGTAAAACATGAGGGTGCCTCTTAAAAATAAATGTTGCTCCATGATCTTTTTCCCAGGAGAAGGAAGTTTCCAGAGTGCTGGCTCTCTGCGTGTGGTATCACATATTGCATGGTCTGTTCTGTATAAGCTCCCAACATATGCTACAAATCTGCCTCTGCAGTACAAGTCTTCTAAATGAGATGCTTATGCCTTCTTCTGATCTTTTGCAGTCACACGTACATACATTGGATTTTGCCACAGGCTATCCATCATTTCTCCCTTTCCAGCATCTGAAACGCATGACCCGCAATTTGGTTTTATGTGTGTTTTACTGCAGTTTCCATATAATCACACAGGAAACTTTAATTCTCACCTTATGAGCCCAAGGCTGCAGTTCTAATTCTTGTCTTTCAGAAGTGCCATGACTGTATCTCTGATCATCTACAGCCTCATCTTGTATTTCTCACAACCGAAGGAAAAATCAAATTCCATTGCAAGCAAAGCCTTACCCTTCATGATCAGTTGTTTACCCACATAATTTTCCACCTCCTACCCCAAAGTAACATCTGAGGCCATTAGGCATTGCCACACTCTGCCTCCAAACTCTCCAGATTTCATCTGTGGACTAACCACAGCATCCTGCATGACGTGGGCATTTTCCATCACCATCAGACAGACAGCATCACCCTGTGATGACCCACAGCACACCACGAGTTTGTGTTGCACTGGGCCGGGATTGGGGATGAATAAACAGATTCTCTGTCAAAGAGACCAACCTCCAATGCAGGTCATACAGAAATGAATTAGGTACAGATTTCCTGCAGGCATCAAGGGGTAGCTGCCTCATCCACTGCAGATCTGTCATATCTCAAGGCTTTCCCCTCTCATTCTTCCTTCTCATCCCTTGCTACTCATTCACCAGGAATTCACTATGCCCCTCCCCTTCCCCATCCCAGACCGTGAGTGGCAGACACAGTTGGTTGGCATCATCCACGTTCCAGCTGCCTCTGTCTAAGGCCATAAAAAGGAAAAGAGGCTGTGGGTCACCCCAGCCCCTGGCTTACCCCAACCACCTACCAGCTGCACAAACCCTCCTGCTTCAAGGACTGGCATAATTTGGAACAGAACTCACCAGAACAATGTTGTCTGTACACACCCATGTTTAATACCTCACCAAATGATCCTGATTCCAGCAGGGTTCACCCACCACTCTCTGACCTCATGTTACGTGAGCCTTATCCTCTGCAATGACACATTTCCACTTAGGGTCAGGGAATGTGGCTCCTCCAGGAGGGCATATCCCAGGCAAAGGGAGATTTCTAGCACAGATATGTCCTTGTTGGTTGGGTGAAAAAAGATGGAGTATTTTTTAGCTCTCTGGAAAGGGACTGATTTTTTAGCTCTCTGGAAAGGGACTAACTAGAAAGGGGTGACAGGGAAACAGTCTGGTAAAATACCTGCCCTGTGCATGGAGCAGATGGCACAGAGGCCTCAGAGGAGCCCTGTAAACAACCAGTCAAGCTTTAGGCACAAACCATTTCATCTGCTTTGAATATAGGCTATATCACCTTCCAGCTGGGGCTGGAAAACATCAGGTCTGCTCTGCCTACAGGGCTTTGTGAATCTGTAGGTTCTGAACTCCTGCCAGGAGTAACTTTGGTGCTGGAGGGATCAGTGCTGGGCCCCATGCAGCGCAGTGGCAGTGACTTATCCATGGAGGAGGGAAGCTGGGGAAATTCCCTCCCACTCTAAACTATTTCTTGGCTCTTTACATTAGTTATCAGCCCTTGGGAATATATTTTCCTCTCTATTTTCCTCCCTCCCTACTTTTCTGTGGTCTACATTATCATTTGCTGAATATTAGCATGTGCTATTTATCATGAGGTCTGCAACCCTTATCCACTCCAGGGAGTTTGCAACTAAGTCACAGCAATAAATATTCTGATATTCTATGGGCTTTATAGCACTAAGAGGTACACAGCTGAAATTATTATCTTGGACCCTTCAACCCTTAATCTCACAGTGAAACACTCGACACTAAAGGCAGGGAGGATGCACACACGAATGCAGGTTGTTTATACTCACAGCAGATTCAGAGTCAGGCTCCAAGTCTGCTTACTAATAATGATGATTACTTTGGCTCCTCTGGTTTTATAACATGTTTGAAAGGCTCAGGGAAACCACATTATCTGCAACTCCCTTTCAACAGCATGTTTGATTCATAAGAGCTGCTGGGCAAGCAAAGGAAAAAGGGTGTGTCTGTGGATTGGGGATCACTTATAATAATATCATGGTGACCAAAATGAGCACCATGGTCTGCAATTACTGCTGTTCCTCTATGTTTATTGCAGAATCATCTGAGACCTGACTCAAAACCTGTCGATTCCAAGAAGATTTTGCAGCAGGTCCTAGGACTTGCTTGGACAAGACATCCTCTCTTACTGACCTGCTCTGCCCACCATGTTCAGGGAGTTTGGACTTTCTCCCTGCAATAGCTGTTATCTGTGAAGGGATTCAAACCTTGACTAGAAAGGTTACTCAAATACCTCCATATTTCTGAGTCCCAAAGCCCCTTTCAGAATCATTCTCTGTTAATGAGTAGAAATGCTCCAGCTTCTCCTGGCTGTGGGATCTGATCCCAAGCACCTTCAAAGCAAATCAGAGTTCAGACTCAACTGGGAACATTTAATAAAGAGTTGGAGGGGTAATTAAAAAAATAAATTAAATGCTACTAGAATGTACATGTCCAAAGGAAACACTGGTCTGAGGAGTCTGTATTTTTCAAAGTTATCAAATTAGCCCAACTTGCTTTCCACTGCCAATCTAATTAATGATGGATGTTGTCCAACAACTTCTTTTTCAGCCTTCCAAATAGGCTGAGAAATCATGGACAAAGTCATTAGTATCAGAGAGGAGACAACCCCCTGCCCTGAATGCACCAGACAGAGGTAAATGGATCAGGAGTATCCTGGGTGTGGAGGGAACTGGTATTAGCTGGTTTTGCTTTGTTTTGCAACAAAAGCAAGAGAAAGAACTGGACAATATTTGAGAACAGCCCAAGACCAAAAAATGGGGCAACTTCCCCTCTAGTGTCAGGGTACAGCCCTCTCCTCTGTCCCTCTCTTGCTCTCCTACTATCAGGGCAGCCAAATTTCAGGGTTCACTGGTCATTCCCTGGCCAATGCCAGACTCACTCTCCACCACACAGGAGCCAGACAGTCTCAATACTTCCCCTGTAACAGATTTTTTTGCAGTCCCATAGCCCTTTTTGGCAGGAAAGTTGTACTGATCTGGAGCAGGGATGTTTCTAAGCATGCCAGGCTCATGAATGCCATATCCTGTTATCTCAGAAAGACTGAAGAATAAACAAAGAGGTACTGGAAGAATAATGATCAATAAAACTCCTTGATCTGAAGTTCAAATCCAGGACACATCTATATTAATAAAATAAAGGGACCAAGCACTGCCTTGAATTGCACACATGTTGTGACTAACAAAATTTCCGGAAATATTTTGACCAGTTCTCCACCCTGGCGTGGCCCAGGGGACAGCACAGCCAGGGATTTTTCTATGCAGCTACTTTGAGTATACAGAATTTCTCTATTCAGATGCGGGCCATGCCTTGCCACTTGCCCTTAGGGCCAGAGAATGTTTTCATTGCACAAGTGCAGCCCAGGGGGACTCTCCAGAACAGTTAAACATCCAAACTGCCTGTCAAGCGCAAGGGATGTCTGTCAGGTCATAGCTGCCTCCTCTACCTATTCAGACTCATCCCTTGCACTCTGTGCTTCCTGAGAAATATAAAGAGAGCAGAACATGCTGGGAGCTGCAAGTTGGGGGTATTCCCCCTGCCACAGGGATTTCCTACCAGTATGCTCTGAATCAATATCAGTAACTCCCAGGACACCTCAGTGGGGCAGGGACAGTGGAATAGCCAAGCATGGCACGCTGCAACACATCCACTGGCAAACGGTTCTGGTGGATTTGGAGCCAGCTGGAAAATACTCTAATTAGGCTGTGTAGGCTTTTGCCAAGATCAGGGCTGGGTAGTCCCTGGAGAGCCTCCCAAACCACGGGGTCTAGTTGGAAGCTGCAGGCACTAAACCCCTGGTTTGCTGGAGAGGAGAGTTCCCCTGTGTTACTGGAGGTGTGCACTCCACTGGAGGGGCCCTTGTCCCTTCCTCAGGTGACACAGGCTGTCCAAGGAAGCAGCTCCTTGCAGGCTTGGCCATAGCATGTGCTCCAAATGAGGCAGGGCCTCCTGTGTTTGAATTGTGCTGCCAGGGTGCACAGAGCATGGCTGGGCAGTCAGAAAGCAGGAGGGGTGTGGAGGTACTCACAGCTCTGCTGGTATCGCCCCATGTGGACAAACACCATACAGAGCTGACAGAACAAGACCTGTGGGAGCATTCTCCATTACTAGAGTGCATAAACGTCACCAGGGGTTTTGACTCTGAGACAAGCTGTTATTCTTGTACTGGTTCAAAGCATTTCTGTCTGCAAATAATCATGTTTTTAATGTTGTAGACTCTAGCTCTAACACCAAACCCTTGCATCTGAGATAAGTAAGTTTCCAGTGAAATAAAAGATTAGGAAAGGTTTTCTTTTAACACCAACTGACCAAAAGGAAATGCCCTTCAGAAGGACATGGATTCCTCTGATGTCTCAAAATAGAGAAACTCTATTCTGTGTGTTGAGAAGGATAGCACTGCCATGTCCATTTTTGGGATCTGTTTTGTTCAAAGATGGGTAAAAACAAGAAATAAATAGCAACACTAGCTTCTTTCTTGCATTCTTGCTGTTCTCCACAGACACAGCTGCCAGAGCAAGAAAACTATATTAGGCCACTGTGTCCCTCAGATAAAGACAAACCCTTCCCAGGGTTTTGTCTTTTCACAGCAACAAGAAGCTGGGGAGTCAATATGTAAATGTCCAGATGGGTATTCGGTGTGTGAGCTCCCATTATTGTCAGCACTGATCCAAGAATAATTCAGCTGGTCAAATACCCATGATCCAGTTAAATATGAAAGGCTCTAGGCTGAAACATCAAAGGCAGATTGTGCAAATATTAGGCAGGATCTATAAATAAACCCAATGGGCTACTGAGCTCTACATATCTAGTCAGTATAAAACCAAGTTTCCTTGGCTACACCAAGAGCTTTGATATCTCTGGACAGCTACGTTCAGTATCAGAATCAAAACCTGAATCCCATCATGCAAAACTGTGTTCAAACCCACAGAAAACGAAGAACTCTTCAGAAGAGACATGATTTACCCAAAGCAGATATCATTGAACTACATACCCAATTTTTTACTTTTCTGATAATAAGACATGAAACTGCCAAAGACTAATAAGTTTCATAAAAAGAAAATATTTGAAGCAATTTAGTAAATTTAGAATCAACAAGGCACTAGAATTCATTTAGACCTCACGAGGTTTGAAGACTTAGGAAAGTAACGACAAATAGTTATTCAAAACACGTAAATGTGTAACAAACACACTCGAGGTAAGAACTATCAAACCTAACTTCAGATGTCAACAATGCAGATATTCACATCTGGTTTAGTTACCATGAGTTCCTTTAAAAATGAGAGAAACAAACAAGCACTTGTAAGGTACCTGAGATATCTACTTGAAAGTGAGGTGAACTGCAACCTAGAAATGCCTTTTTCTTTTCATATACTGACTACAAAGGGAGGCCAAAGTATCTAGTCCATATGTAGCTGATTATACTGTAGACGGCTGCATCTGGTCAGCATTAGAGAATGTTTAATAACATACCTATTTGCAAATGCATTCCTATTCAGATCAATACATCTCTGCACTCAGTACTCCACTCCTCTCCTCACTCTCCAGCTTGCTAGTCCAAACCTTTAGTCTTGAACTTCAAAGTAGGTTGGACCCAGCTACGCTGAGATCTACAACTTTCTCAGTAAGGTCCCTCAGGAAAACACAACTCACCAAGGCAGGACAAGATACCTGAGACACAGCTGGAGACACGCTGTTCCTTTCCAGGAATTCTGCAGAGGAGCACTTACAGAGAAACAGAGAGGAGTCACTACAGGTCCCTTCACTCAGGAAAATACTTTTGCCCTAACCAAAATGTCAGTGCTAACGAAGAAATACATTTCCTTGAATAACATCTGCTCAAGACTTCAGCAAACAAATTTGCAAAGAGCGGTCATGCCAAAAAGCAAAGCAGTTTTGTGTGAAACTGAAATCGAGGGCCTCACAAGTGTAAAGAGGAGGTGAAGCTTTTTGCAAACTGGGAGAGGTAAATCAATTTTTTGCACCAGTCTAGCTTGAGAGTCCAAAAGCCTGGCTCAGCCACTCGTGTGTCGGCGTCCCAGGGTACGGGCACAGTTTCTTGGCCAGCTGCAAAAGGAAGGTAAATCAGTCAGCCATCCAGATCTATAAAGCAGCAGCTCACACAGTTATTAGAGGCCTGCCTCCCCATCTGGAAATTAAATGCAAACATATGCATATGCCTAAGTGTTGCTTAAGAGAAAACCACTACCCTGACAAGGCTGAACGGGAACAAGAAGGAAAGAAAAGCAAAAAGTACAAACCAGTATCTGTGCCCTCCCCATTTAATTTTCTTTACTGTCAGAGGCACCCTCATATTTAATTAAGCACAACTTAGAGGACAAAGAATGATAAGGTGAGGAATGAAAGGAAATCCATTTGTTTGTTAATACTGTAACTGGCTAAGAAATATCTGACAGAAAATTTACATTACGTGCGTTCCAAGTCCAATTTACTAGGGGGCTCAATCCTCTCAAAAGAGAGCCACAACACAGCACCAACATCCTATATTTCATTCTTCACTGATACCCAAGGCATATGCAGAAGGTTTTGATCATTTCTAATAGTACAGGGGAGAAAATTTGCCTTTTTCCTTGTGGGAATCAGTTACAGCTTTCACACAGCAGAAGTCGAAACCTTTGATGAATATACAGCACGATAAAAAATGTGTGTTACTATGCAATCCTGGGATAAATCACTGATGATTTTATTTTTTCACCAAAAAAAAAAAAAAAAAAGGGTTGAGGGGAAAATACTTCAATATTGTTATAACAATAAGAAGAAACAAAAAAAAATTAAGATAAACATGAGACAATCATTGAATCATTGAATTCATGACTGAATGACAACAATGGACGTGTCAAGCAGGAGCTTAACACCTGATCTTTCCAAAGCTTCATGTCAATAAAGTTCTACAGCAACTGTAGGCATTGAAAGCAAGGACTCATCACATTTGTGTGATTATGTCTGTACTGGATGCATAAACCTAAACCCCACAGGAGGTGATGAGGCTGCTGTTCTCTTCTGCCAGATGCTGAGCAAACAGCCCCAGGACATGGAGTCTAACCACACAAGGCAGAAGGAAGCCCAGTGACTGCCCAAAGAGCTGGTGATTAATCAGGGTTAAACAGAAAGCCCCTTGGCCTTAGGCCACTGCCCCTCCACAGGGCCATGCCTGGCCAAAAATAAAGAGGCAATGCTTGTTGACAAGGAGGAGGGGGAAGAGATGTATTATGGGGTTGCACATTTGTAAGTACACTTACAAAAAAAGGTATACTTTTCGTGTACCCTTGTAAAAAAGTAATGTCTTGTCCATTCCAAGAGGTATTTTTCAATTCTAAAGGAAATACTACAAGAATTTCATCACAGCTTGAAGCAAATACATGTGATCTGGGGACTAAATAGTCCAAGTCTTCAAGTCCCATCTACAGACTGGTCCTTGATACTTTATCCCCTGGATCTCTGCAAGCTATGAGTATCCAGGCTGGGGCAACTTTTGACCAGCTAGGGAACGGGTTTGCTGGACTGCAGATGGAGCTGCATACCAGCCTTCTTTCTCTCCCTGAGGCTTTGGCTTGGACAGAAATGGAGTGAAACCCATCAGACAAAGAGACCTCCAAGACTTTACCCTCCTGCCTTTGCTCCTTCCCCTGAAGGCACTGACACCAAGGGTCCATCTTCCTGGATTAACCAGCTTCCAGAGGCTTTGCAGGCAGCTGTGAGATGGCTTTCATAGATAAGAGATGGCCCAGGGTGGGCTCATGGGTTAGGAATTTAGTTAAATATCTTTGACAGGGATCTAGTAGGATTTGCTTTGTTGTTTATATTATGCAGCATCAGTAATCCTTAAGGCCCCAGGCCTCTGTATCAGTAAAGCTGGAAACACAACCAGCCAGCAAGGGATGCTGATACTGCTCCCCATGATCCCATTTTCCCCATGAAGAAATGCTTCCCTACTCTGACATTCAGAAATTGCTATATTCTTTGTCTCAGTTCACATAGATGAGGGGTAATAAATGAAATACTGAGCACCAGGATACTTGGGACTGAAACTCCAGAGAGAAAGTCAGCTTTTCTTCCCAGGTAGTAGTGCTGGTCTTGTTTGATGCTGAAGCAACAGTCATTATTGATATATGGTAAAGAAATTGTAAGTCTCTACTGGATCTTGGTGAGTGGGGTGGGGAAGAATCATAAGCCTTTTCAGTGTTTGTTAAAAGATTCAGGTAATTGTGGAAAAAAGACAATCGAGTGACTGGAGAGGTTGATTTATGAGGAAAGATTAAAGGAGCTGAAATGAATGGCTTAGCTAAACAGTGATTAAAACAGGACATGAAAAGTAGCCACTGTCAACAGTATTTGAAGTGACTGTCTGAAGAGGCATTAACTGTATGGGTGTGAATACTTTAAATAAATGGAGGTCACAAAAAGGAGGTAGGAAAACTAAATGAAAAAAAAAAAATTAGTGGTTATAGAAGTTTCCTGAAGAACAAGACAGCAGGGGTGTAACTTCCACTGCAATCTACTCCTCACTGTAGGGGGAGATCCCCACAAAAGGTCATCTGCACTGAGCAGACATTGCCTAGGGAACTTTTGGGAGGTGCCTACTCTTAAATGTCTCACTGGCATCCCTGTCTCTAAGCACAGCGCAGAGATGACCAGACACCAAGATTGCAAAAGTCCGTTCCAGAACCTCCACACAACCAGAAGAAGAAATATTCATGCCTTGGGCCTCAGAGATCAAGCAAGAATGGAAAAAAAGGGCAAAGTGGGAGGGAAGAGTGGTTCTCTGGAATTCTGTTATACCACTGAAGGATGAAATGGGGTAACCTGCAGAAGGTTACCAGATCATGAGAAGGCACTGAAATGTCAGCCTCTATGCCCTACCATTACTTGGTCTCTCCCAGAGAAGAACTTGAACACGAACAAGATAAATGCATTTTCAGTGGCACATGGCTAAAGAGACACAGGTTGGTCATCATTCAGCTGTTATAAATGACATAATTCACATAAGGCACAGCATCCTCCTCCTGTCTAGTCCATGCAGGACTAGCTGATTTGATCATGGAGAGCCACAGCTCAGGTTCAAAACAGTAATAACTTAGACATTATCTTGCCACATCCTGTGCTTTCTTTTCATTTCATATAAGAAAGGTTTGGGCAGGAAATACTGCATGGTGAAAATTCCACCTGGAGAACAAAGCATGGATCTACTCATCTGACAAAGCCTCCACAGAATATACGTCGATTAGACAGTTGATAGTTTTAGCTCCCATGACAAGAACCTTTGAGTAAATATTGTCTCCACACATAAAATGAGATTAACACTTTTTCCAAAGTCTGGCTGGCCCTGCCTGTGTAACCACTAAATTACTCATAGCAGGAACCATTTCCTAGTAATCGAATGCATTGCACAACCAGTCCTTGCTGAGGTAACACTCATAGAACCATTAGTGCACTTCCCAGCAACAATTAAATACACATTTGATCGTAGAATCATTTAAGTTATAAAGGGTACAAGGAAATGGCACTGTCTTGTTACATTTTCAAAAAGGAAAGGTAAATATATATATATATGTGTGTTATCCATGCAAATATGTCTTAATTGGTCGTGGTGTCAAACGCTCCCTTTAAATTTAATTTAATGAGTGTTTCACTGAGCTGTCAGCAATCTCCAGTAGCCTCCAGGCACTAATGAGTTAACATCAAGGTGTCAATGCTTCTGGCATTAACCTCAATTAGGAGGAGTTAGGGTGATCACTGAATGAAGGGTCAGTCATTCATTGCTGAGACATTCCTTCAGCTGTAGCCTGCAGTCTCCTGCATGACAGGGGCTGGCAGACTGGCTGCCTACCACATCCCCAGTAAAGAGGACTCATACCTGGCAACATTACTGTTAATTACTACATTTGAAACCTGTACAGGTCTTGACAGGCACGGAGAATCGGCAGTAAACCTATTTATGAGGCTATTTAATGAGATTCCCAGGTAAAAAAGTAACCTGTGGTAATAAAATTATAAATACCACTTAAACATGGTTGGAATTTTTAAAAACCATCATTAGTGGCTTCAATATGTCAAAGAATAGAAAGTCTGTACATCAGGGTTAAGCTTACAGAAAAAAAAAATCACCACAGAGATAACTCATGTAACTTTTATCCTGCTCCATTTACCCCTCTCCAGACTTCTTGAAATATTTCCTTTAGATATATGGCATTCAGATGTCTTCTTGCACAATCATTCTCAGGTTGATCTGCTTTTCTGGGGTGAAATCATGGATGGATTGCAAGTACTTTCAAGGCTGTACCCTCCCCATTCAAGCGTGGAGGTCTCAGGATAGCCAGGCAGAGCCCTCCAGATCCACCCCAGGCCTAAAATCCCTTCTCTAGGTGGCAGATTGCTGTTCAGTCTCAGGGACATGTGCATATTTATGCCAGAGGAAATCATTCAATGAGCAAATCTGTTTAGAAACCTCAAAGGTTTGTCAGCCACCATAAAATCTCGTTTATATTACAGTTTAGTGTTACAGTTATTACAGTAGAAATTCTGGGTCCGCCCTAGAGCCTTTCTTAAATTTCTAAATTCATATAACATATGGAAAATACCAGAATGCAAAACAAAAGTCCCACCTGCCTCCTTGCCATCACTCACTCCACCATGACAAACTGACTGCCCACCCTTCCCTGCAGTCTCCCCTGTAACTTCTAGACCATAGTCCTTACCAATTAAAACAAAATAAAATAAGCAAACAAACAAACAAGATAGAGATAAAAGGTGCACACACCTTGTGAACAGTGGGGGTCAGGAGTTGCACAGTACTTTAGCTAACTCTGATGGGACTCTTTTTCCATAGCAGGAGCTCTGTATGCCTCCCAGAGGTGGAGGACCACAGCAACACACTAGCAAAGCTTGCCTAATTGTAAGGCTGCACTTGTCTCACAGATAACTCTGCTTAGGATCATCATAAAAGGTGTCCTTTGAACTCCCTCTCTGCTGCCTCCAGCCCCATCTTCCTTCCTCCCCATCCCCAAGGCAATGATTTTTATCTCCAAGTCTCCATTTCTTCTCTGCAAGAATCAAAGGGCTTTCCCTTGAGGTGACAGCATTACCTGCTCCTCCTCCACCTGAGATGCAGAAGCTCTACTTCCTCAGAATATTTGTCTACCTTAATCTATGTCAGACACAGACTCATTCTGCCCTGGTAATGAAGAGTTGCTGTGTCTGGGTCAGCCAGGCCAAACATGTTCGGACTCTCCTGGATGTGTGATTCAGATCAAGCCACAGTGAGTGGTACAGCAAGCAAAGACAGACAGGAGCAGCACAATGACAGTTTTCAATTACATAATTTACCAAGCTTCATCTTAAAATTAATGAGGCTGTTTGTGCCATGTCACGTTTCACGTTCCTGTGCAATCACTAATGTTTAACGTAAAAAGCTCTTTGTCCCTGCAGCATATTACTTCTTGGTGTAGGGTGGCATAGCTGCTATAATCTGTTATTAGCAGGTACCTCCAAGCCCACAGTAAAGTTGTTTTCCACTCACTTTAGCACTGGTCAGCAAAAGAGATGACATCTTGCCTTTACCCTCAGATGATCCATGATCTCCAACAGATCTGTGCCATGAATCCAAATTATGAGAGTCTTGCTGACTGAGGGGTTTCCTCTTTGTTCCTCTCTAAGATCCAAGAAACTGCATCCACAAAAATTGTTAAGACAACACCCCCGAAGATGACAAAGCCTCATCAGCCTTGAGCTATGTGGTCACCCATCACAGTGCAGCCATTAGTTACACTGCCACTGATAATTTAACAGATTCTGTGAAGTGTGATGAATTCTGAAAGTGAGGTCTAAGTTTCTGAAAGGAGAAACAAGTTCCTTGCTTTTCCTTTACCTGGATGGAGTGTGCAGAAGCCTGGAAGGAGGTTCAACAGGTCCATTTGCTTGCAGAAACTGGTAACAGATATTACATCACCAATGTACTCTACCCACCCTCCCATATCACCACCCATAGTCCCTGACAGTTTACAACAAATCTGGCCTGAAGTCCAAAAGAACAACCACCTGAAAATCAGTTGAAGAAGTCAGCAAATCTGTTGACCCCATCCCAGTTCCTGGAAACGTTTAGGGAATTTATAAAGGGGAAATGTAGAAAATGGACCTCAATCCCATGCAAAACCAATTAACAGGAAAATCCCTCTCCAAACCCAAGTGTAGAGACTGATATAACCTTGAGCTGAGGTGTAAACCCACAAGCTGCTACGTGAGAATTTTTTTGACACTAACGCTCCTGGCTACAGCTGATTTCTCAACAGCTAAAATAAGCATCATGTTCCTCTCTTACTTGGATAAATCTATAACAATTGGAGATCTGTCAAACAGTGGGAGTGGAAACCAATAAATGTAAGGAGAGAACACTGGCATTTTCATCATGTGACAATGATAATTTTGACCAAAAGAAGCATTTTCATAAGGACACGGTTGAAAGTCATCTAACCAGTTCATATGATCATGGAATCATAGAATGGGTTGGGCAGGAAGAGACCTTAAAGATCACCTAGACCAGGTTGCTCAAAGCCCCATCCAACTTTGTCTTGAACACTTCCAGGGATGGGATGGTATAGATCTACATATATTTGCATTGTAGATAATGTTATTTAAATGTAGATAACAGTATGCCAGCTAAGCACCAGAAGCTCCCTTTATAGTCAGTACAGGAGAACTGTCACTTCAAATATGCAGTTCATCTCTTTCAGGCACTTACTTTAGGAGGAAATGATTTGTACCTCAAAAGCAACTGCTTCTCTCCATTACCTGTAAAAAGTATTTTTCTCAGATGGGAATGCCTACACTATAAATCTCTGTGGCTTATGTGTCTACACTTGGTCAGATGAATCCCACTTCATGAATTTTTCATTATTTGTAGTCATTACATGAGGACTGGATAGCTTTTTAAAAAATACTCTATAGTTAAGGGGAAGCATAGGTTTGATACAAAAATTACTGGACAAACTTCTCTTATGTTAGGAAGATAAGACAAAACATTTGAACAGATGTCCTAAATGATCTCTGAACACAATGTCTTGACAATGAAAGTAGCCACATAATGGAATTATATGGTATCATTATTCTGTTGTTTATTTATTTGGTAGGTCAAACCTATGTGGCTCTGAATTTCAAATCTACATTTGTGAGTTCTGCTTCACAGCATGATACAAGAAACCCAGTTAAAGAAACTTTATCAAACATTATACATTCAGTGTAACATCCCTAGAGCTAGACTGCCTAAAATGTTTACTTGTTTGTAAATTTTATTTCAACTTTTGAAGAAAGAAAGTTTGCATTACACATTCTGTGTCTCTTTCTCTAGCAAGGCCCTGTCTGCATTGTTCTATTTCAAAGGGATGGAAAAGGATTTTGTTTTTTCTTAGAAGTTTGGAATTGCTCCTTACCTACTTCTTTTCAGATCTTGGAATTTCTTCCTACAGCAACAGAAAGCGGTTTTGCAGTGATAAAAATATATTTTCTACATTCATGAATTCATACATTTTAGGAGCAGAAGGAACCATTACATTCATCCAGCCTGAGGCATTGATAGATTTACTGTACAGGAGCTAATGGACCAGAGCACAGTCCCTTTGAGATGACAGGAGAGAATTTGTGCAGCTTTTTAGCCTCCCTCCTCATCACCATCATGAGGGCAACCACGTCAGAGCTCTCTTGTCTAACACAGACCTTGCCTCTAGTCCAGCTTGAGAGAACATTTATTTAAACACAACGTTTTGGAAAAAAACAGACTGCTTTCCCAAGTACCAGAGAAAGCAAAAGTCAGCCCACCCCCACAACCCCAGAGCACCTCTATCACCTCTCCTTGACCCTCTTTGGTCTCCCAGCAGCACCAGACACCCCAAAACAACAGTAGCTGCTGTTCCTGTGCTCAGACTTTGTTCTCTACTTGCGCAGTTCTCTCGCTGGGGTGTGAAGCGCTTTGCCCCTGGGACTCAGCTTATTGCCTCATAAAGCAGGATGGCAGGATTATTAATGTGGCAGAACTGCAGGATTTTCCAAGCAATTTATGAGTTACCATGGCAGTTCATTAGCTCTCAGCCCAATGAGCCCTTTCTGGCGAGCATGAATCACGCAGGAGGCATGCACACATCCGAACATATCACAGATAGTCACATCAAAACCACATCTACAGCCATTTTTCCTCCATTTTGTCCAGTATATATCTAACAATGGCACTAAAAAGTCACCAGTTACCAGGACCCATATCCAACCCGCTGAAACATGTCTAGACATGAAAATTCACAAAGAAATTCACAATCCCCATCTTTTCTGTTTACTCTCATGAAGCCATTTCTGATCAGTGTCCGTATTCAAAGAACAGCAGGTCCTTACCGGAGGGTTTACATTTGCAGCCTTCATGGACTGCATGGGGAGGCAGGTCTGGCAGTGGGGACAGTAGGCACTCTGAACTGCTCTCCTGATTTTCAGTGCTAAAAATAAGGTTTCACTTTACACACAGGCAAGCCCCTCATCCCCACTCAAGGAAAGATTTGAGAAAATATTTAACTTTCATGGTAATTATCCATAGGTCTTAAAATAAAGCACTTCAATGCTTCCTTGAGTCCAAGTGGCACTATATGTGTGAAAAAATTCTACAGGTTTTAATGCAGTGCTGAGTTAGGACTTCAGCATATGCCAAAAAAACAAGTCTAGCAAACTAGAGAGGAAAGAGATATAGAGAATTAAAGGGATCCTTTGAAGTTAATAAGTGGACAATTGAGAAAAAGGAAAAGGTCAAGAGCACAGTAACTCTTATCAGTAAGTTCAAAACCACTAGCAAGTTACTCTCAGATACTACAAATACAATGTTTTAATACCAAAGAAAGACAGAGAGACAGGAAGATAGCTGGTGGAAGAGAAAGAAAGAAAGGCAAGAAAAGCAAGCAAGCAAGCAAGAAAAAGGAAATCTATTTAGTCTTTATTGCACTATTTTTCTCAGTTGCACTACTACTTTTTTTTATTTTCTTTTACCCTTTAATATTTTCATGGTGTTTTAAAGAAAAGGCAGAGCTTAAATTTTTATATTTGCCTCTAGTTACAGCTGCTACACTCAGAGATCAACCTCACAATGCCTTATGTACTTCCCAGAATTAACTTGCCTTTTCCCTTTGAAAAAATAATTAATGTTATTTATTAGTGCAGTAATGGAACCCACATACTGGAAAATCCCACCTTCCACACCATCCATTAGCTAAATCTGGCTTTGGGCCAAAATTTTGTATTTCAGCTACTGCCAAGGTTAGAGTTTGGAATGTTTTCATATAGGAAGATTTTTCGTCTTTTTCCTTGGCTGGGCTAATGGGACCCTGCTGCACATGGGAGATCACTGTCACACCAGGCTGCCAGTTACTTGTTTGTTTCAATCACACCAGTCACACAGTAACTGGTGGCATTTCCCTCTCAGCTAAGCAATGCTCAACAGGCGTTGAGCCCAAGATGCTAAGGGATATAATATAATGTGGAGAACTACTCCAAAGAAACATAGATATAGCTAAAAGGAAGGAAAGCTTTTGTCTCATTTAACCCTTTGGAGATCTGGAACAGAGCTCAGCTTGTGTTGTCAAGTTAGAGAAGAACAGTCTGGACTTGCTGACCTGAGAGACCCTTGCAGAAGTTCTCCTGCCAGGACTGGGAGATAAGTCAGCTCACCAGCTCATCCCTAAGCTGCCCACACGGCCAACACCAGCATTAATCCTGTCACAGGGTCCATCTCAGCAAAAGGGCTGTGATTTCTGCTAACAATACAAGTTTTCAGTTAATATTATTTTTGTCACCTCATAAGTTACTCCCTCAGCAGATTTTTTTTCATGAGTTGCTATCAGAAGAAGACATATTAGTCTCTTTCCAGCCCTCCCCACGCTTTAGCAACAAGAGCAGAGTCCAGCTGCCCTGTCCCCATACTTACTATAGTTTCTCACATGGGAAATGTCTGTATGAAGGCTGTCCCACCCACACTGCCATGTCCCTCACTGTGCTTGCTCTCACCATCTCTTCTGAAGCAGCACAGTGGGTCAGTAACACCGGCCAAGGTCACATCACAGTTTTTCTCACAGGTAAGACCAGTGACATGCTCCAAACTGCTGAACAATGGCAGGACACTTCTGCCATAGTCTGGCAGACAGGGAGTGACAGAGAGGAGCAGACTGATTGCACTGCCTGATCTCAGGGAGTGATGAGGTCACCTACTTGAAGCAGCAACAAGAAGGGTTGAAGTGATGCTCAGAAAAATCCATTTTCACCCCCATCCCATTTCCCAAGATATGCCAGGGTCATGCTGCATTTTTCACTGCTCTCCCAGGAACAGCACCAAAGCCACATCCTTCATCCCAGGGGCTACATGTTTCAAACTGCAAGTGGTGAGGAACAGGGATAGGTATCTAGACACAGGCCACAGGGAAGTGCAGTCACATTTGTTCATCAAAGCCTGTCCCTTTTCGCTCCCACAGTAGGAGAGCACCATACCAGGAGCAATAATGTGTGAAGCTTTATGGAAACCTGAAACAAAGAGATATCAAACAGGAGGTTTTCTACACTGCTATCATGCTCTCAACCATAAGAATATCAAACTGCTTGGTTTTATCATTTCTTCTAAAAGAATGCCAGGACTTAGTTCTGTCTGACATGAGCATACGGGACTGGAATTTGATTTCTTGTTTATTTGGTTTTCACATTTTGAAGGATTTTGCTGTTTGAGGCGAGAAATATGTGTCTGATGATCACAAAATCCAGCTCAGAGACATGTCTGAGGTCATGGTTTTGAAAAGGAGCCATGGCCACCTTCAAAGGATGAGGCAGATTTCACCCACGGAAAAGCAAAGCATGCCATTTTGTGCTCTCAAGCGTGACTCATTTCCTGATGCAGTTAGACTAGGACTAGGAAAGCTAAGGTCAGATTAAGAGATCATTAATATCTTTTGTAGTGGACTTTGAGATCAGGACCACAAAGCCAGAATAAGGCTGTTGAGGCCTTTGAAGAAGAAATCCTCCTGGAAATACATCATGGGGCTCTGTTTGTTTTCCCTGGATTTTTGAGGGATGGAACTCCTGTTTTGCTGCATTGCCTTCATTTCTGTCAAATCCCCATGAGGATAAGTTTCTCTTCAGTCTCTTTATGAGGAAAGTGATATAAAAACCTCACCTTCCTGACTAGAAAACTCACAGGGCTTTGCATGGATAGCCTTGCTACTTCTTGCTACATTATTTCAAACAAAACCCCAATCTTCCTGCCTCTCCTGCCAAGCGAAACAACAGCCAGAGGAACTCAAAGCCTCATTGCTTCTGCACTGAAGTCTCTGCTCTTCAAGGTTCTGTACATCCACCGTGCTATAGCAACTGCACAAAATGCTATGGCAAATCTATGTCCAGTGGTATCAGACCCAGCATCCTGCAGTTACACACAGGGAGTGACCCACAGAGCTGTTCTCTGAGGACACAAAATTCCTCCTCTACCACAGTCTCTGCCTTCTCTCACCACATCCAAAGTAACATCTAGAATTTCTTTTTCCAAGTGGATGCAGAAAGGAACAGAGAGAGAGAAACCGAGCTGATCCTAGCAACGACTATATGAGCAAAACCCTGAAGAAAATATTTTCAAATATGTCAGATACAAATGACCAGAATATCATCACACAGTAAGAAAACAGATCTGGTGTTGTTTTTATACCACAGGGCTCAGACAGGAACAGTTTTTCATGTGTTGCAAAACAAGATGACTAGTCAGGTAGGAGCACAGTGTCTGCTCAACACTGTGACTTAAGTTCACAACTTAGAGCTCCAGCTGTTTATTTATTTACTTTTTTTATTAATAACGGTATTTTGTTAGGAAAAAATGTTGCAATTTTCACTTGAAGATTTTGGGAGTGACTTTATACTAACACAGTGGATGAGTATGGATTGGTAATTGTCTGATTCTGTGGTACAAAATGCAATACAGAACAAAATAATAAGGATCCTACTGATAACCATGACTTTGCTGCAGGGTGCCAACATTCGAGGGTGTAAATATCCACTGACTGGATTGATTCCACCACCAGATTTTCCTGCCTTGAAAACACATCTGAATGTGTTCATAAAATATCATTTCCACCTTTTTTGCTTTTTCTATCAAGCCAATGAGCACAAAAAGTGACAGAATTAAACCACTCCAGTGATCCACAGAACTTTCCCCTGCTGACTAAACAAGAATCACCATGAGCCAACTGGAAGATCAACGACTTTTGGTGTATGATAATGTCTTGTTGTTCTCCACATAGCAGTGTTCATCAAACATACAGCCCCTTGAGAGTTAAAGTAAGAGAATTTTGTGACGTACCACAGGTGTAGATGACATTAAGATGCTTTTGGATGCCTGGATAACAAGGATCTCCAAATTCATAGGTGCTGGCATATATGCTGCAGCTTCTTTTCCCATGACAGCGCTTGATCATGAGCTGGAGAGCAGTAGCTGACTGACACTCTGAAAGGGAAAAACAATACCTCTTTGTTAATATTTGTCCATTCACAACAGAAATTGCCTAGAAATAAGTTACCAAGATGCAGACTGTGAGAGTACATACATATGAGATTTCCATATTTGAAAGTCTTTGTGCTTGCATGGGAAGGTGTATCTGACTCTAACACACCTGTAATAAATTGTAAATTGATGAAAGGAAATTGCCAAAAAGAATATAGAAGAATTAGAAACCCTTTCTGTAGAAAGAAAGCTGCAAATAAAAGATGGTTTGTTTTCACAGGGAAAAGGCTATCTGTATTGAAAATAATTACTTTTCACCATTCTATAAAGGTCTAAAAGGACTCTAAGACAGGTATCAATATCTTAATAGATGGAGAGAAGCAGCTTCACAGAAAAGTAAAAAGACTAACAAGAGCAAATCAGTGCAGAGCATGGGGAAAGGTCTCAGATCTTTGGAGTCTTACTCCAGTGTATTTATCCAAAAACACCACAAGCTTCCCCATGAACTAAGAGACTGTCACAGCAAGAGAATATATGTTAATATTTTAGTAAACTAATACAGTTATAATATTCATATAGAATTCATGCAGAATAATTTAGCTGTCCGATAATGCCATGGATCACAGTAACAGGAAAAGTTATTAACAAATTCCCATCTCACACGTGTAAGAGAGTTGGACATTGAGGTCTTGTCAGGGAAGGATAAAATTCTGATTTGGTTTGGGTGTGTTGGTTTTATCCAGGTTTTCTTGTGTGGTGGGTGGATCCTGGCTGGACCCCAGATGCTCCCCAGCCAGAGCCCACCCACCACACAAGCAAAACCCTTCACTCTTGATTTTCTCTACCTCCTTTCCTCCTGCAGCACAGGGGGACAGGAATGGGGGCTGCATTCAGTCCATCACACATTGTCTCAGCCACTTCTTTCTCTTCGGGGGGAGGACTCCTTGCACTCTTCCCCTGCTCCAGCGTGGGAACAGGCTACTCTAGCTTGGGTCCCCCACAGGGTCACAGATCCAGCCAGGAAACCTGCTCCAACACAGCCTTCCCTCAGGATCACGTCTTTTGGTTATCCCCCTGCTCTGATGTAGGTTCCTCCAAGGACTGCAGGTGGATCTCCACTCCCCCATGGATCCCCATGGGCTGCAGGAGCACAGCTGCCTCACCATGGTCTGCACTACAGGCTGCAGGGGAATCTCAGCTCCTGTGACTGGGAAGGAGGAGCAGCTGCTGCCCCTACTTCTTCAGACCTGGGTGTCTGCAGGGCTGTTACCTTCACATATTTTCACTTCTCTCTTTCCTGGCTGCAACTGCTGTTGCACAGTAACTTCTTTCCCCTTCTTAAATACATTATCCCAGAGGCATTTCCAGCATCTCTGATGGGCTCAGCCTTGGCCAGTGGTAGTTCCTCTTGGAGCCGCCTGGCATTGGCTCTGTCAGACATGGGGGAGCTTCTGGCATCTTCACACAGAAGCCACGCCTGCAGACCCCTGCTACCAAAAACCATGTAAACCCAATACATCTTGTTTCGTTTTGAGGAGAAGAGATTAGGAAAGTTTGGGTAGGCTTTTTTAGCCTTTGTAACACCCACAAGAGCTGCCTCAAGTCCCCCTCTCTGGCCCTGGCTGCAGACAGATGTGATCAGTGTCCCTGTCTGCCCTTAGAAGATGTTGTATTTCTACATCTAAGGAGAGTTATTGTGAGGTGGAATAATTTTAATATTATCCTCCACCATGTAAGTAGAAATATTGTTTTAAGTGCATTTATTCCATGCAAGTAAAAACTTTTCTTAAATCAGGAATTTAGAATATGGAAAGACCCAAAAGTAAGTATTTACTCAAGTACCATTTTCTATCAGATGGTTTTGCCTGTTTTCTCAGCTAGGGTGAAAACAATTTGTAGAGACAAGGTTTTGAGCTTTTAGGTGCAAGACTGATAGTTTGCTTTCACCATCCAGCCAGGACCAAGTTTAGGGGGAAGCTGACAAGGAGACATTTCTTCAACATCAAATTGTTGCTAAAAGCAACAGGACAGCTGCAGAGAAAGGAATACAAAACCCTTTAGGTCACTAATTAGGAAGCAGGGAAAGGGAAAATGAACCCCAAAAGGTATTGAGTGCTAGAACAAGCAGAGCAACAAAAGCCATGAGAGACACAGGAAAGCCACAGGAAACCAAGCCTAGAGGGTAATGTCTTTTTTCTCAAATCAAAGGCAGCATGCTGCAAATGACAAAAGAACAAGGCTCCATGTGAACATTTTCATACTGAACCACCCAAACCTCCCTAGGGGATTTCTGATCCAATGAGTGTCAGAGGTTCCAGTGGAAACATCTGGCATGCAGTAATCCTGATTCATTGTCTTTTTGCAAAGGTCCAGTTAGAGAAACTCATCAAATCTAAGCACTGCAGAGGATTTCATGGAGGGTGCCTATTCTTTTTACATGTTATTGTTCCCATACAAAACAGAGAACACCCCACAGCTGTCTGCTCAGGGGCCATGCCCCTGGCACAGGAGCACTACCCGTTATTTGTCCTGTGAGGGGCACAATGAGGCTTTTGCATATGTCATCCCCAGAGATGGTCAACCCATGGGTCAGCCATGGTTCCTCCTGTGGGAAATGTGCAGTAACTACAGACTCTGCTCTCTACCTTACCAAACTGGATTGGACTCTTCAGCTGTCAAAGCTGTAGATTCAGCTCACTGAAAACACTTCTTGGAGTTTTATTTGTCCTATACCCTCACAGAACTATTGACAGCTTTTCTAGCTATAGAAAAGTAGTCATGTCCTGGTATTGATGATCTCCTTCCTCCCATGCAGTTCTGAGCAGGCCATGGTTTCCATTCATGCTGACTTTAGCAGCAGCATCTGCATTAGGAAACCAAACAGGGCTTAAATCTGCACACACTCCTTGTTTTGGTGCTGCCCTGTTCCTTAGGATGATTCTGCCAACAAGCACTACCCCAAACTGGTAATAAAGCCTGAGTTATAACAGGGCTAGTCCCAAATATAAATTTACAGAAGACCCCCACAGTATTTTGGACACAAGGTCAGCCAGCCACAGGGCCAGCCAGCAGCAGGTTCTTTTCACTATATCCAGTACAGAGCAGCAGATATGTTCATGGTAGATGAGCACAGTCCTGATGCCACCTTTATCAGGCTGCTTTGTTTTTCTGGCCCAAAAGAGGACAGCCCTGTCCATGATATCCACTGAAAACAAAATGCCATACTGCCTACAGGCAGCTGGGGAACCCTACTCTAGTCCCCTCACCAGCCCACAAATAATGCAGATGTAGCTTAAGTTATAAGAGCCTCTACAGTTCCTGGGTATCCAGCCCTAGATAACCAGCCTCTTCTAGGTAGCTCCATCATCCAAAGCAGCTCCTAACACTGCAATCCTTACTGGTATTTATCAGTGCCCAGATCCAGTCTACACTGTTTTGGTACATGTTCACTGGTAAATGAAAACTTGTGCTGGACCATATCTGGCACTGAGGTAAACTGTGGTGGAACAGCACATAGCCATGCTATTAAACACTTATCATCCAAAACAGTGATGGTACTCAGTCTCTGTCCTACAACCGGCCTCAAAACATCTCTGGAAGCATTCAAAGCCAGGTTAGACAGGGCTTTGAGTGACTTAGTCTTATTGTAAGATGTGTCATGAGCAGGGACGTTAGAACAAGATGATTTTTAAGATCCTTCCAACCCAAACTATTCTTCTATTCTATGATCTTTGGGACTGACTAAGAGCATGTTGGCTGGACTAAGGCAACAAACTATGCCATGGATCATGCTACAGTTTCTCAGTACAGAAGATCTATTTCCAGTAGCTGTGCCCAGGCCCTGGTACTGCTGGTTTACCAGTACATATGTAACCAGCATCTTTGGGCACAGACCAGGCCTCCATATTCACAAATATCAGTAGTGAAGTCCTCAACTCTCCAATTGCCAGGCTGCTCCAGTTCAACCTGCAGCAGCCAAAATGAGCAACAAAGCAGAAGAGACTGTCTATGCTTCAATTATACATGGGGATGAAAGCCTCTAGCATAGAAAACAGAGCACCAGGATTGTAAAAGCCTCTTTTACGTGGACTTTTTGCAAACTTCCTAATATATCCAGGGAAATATGCCTGGGGAAAAAAGTCACCTGTTGTGACTGCAGCACATAAGCCATCCTATAATTTAGCTGAAAGCAATATCTGGAGCCTACTCTGTCCAACCTCCTGCCCAAAACACAACCAGCTTTCATTTTACATCAGGTTGCTCAGGAAGTTGCCTAGGCAAGTTTTCCACAGAGAAATATTCCCCAAACTCATTGGACACTTGTTCCAGGGCTAAACCCCTCTCCAGGTGAAGAATGAAGAATTTTATCCTTATATCTACTCAGCTTTCTGCTGCTGCAGCTCATGTTCATTGCTTTTGGTGTTAGTTTGCTGGGTTTTCCGTGCATTTCCAAGAGGAGTCTTCTGTAGAGCCGCCTACTCAGTAGTAGAAAACAGTCATAAGATTCAGTCCTGAGCCTTCTCTTCTGGAGACTGAAAAATGCCAGGTCCCTCAGCATTCCCACATATACTGTGTGCTCCAGTCCCCTCACCAGCATGGTGGCCCTTCACTGGACTTGTTCTTTACGTTGGAGAGGTATCACTTTACCTGGAGAACCCTGAACTGGATGCTTTGGTATTCCATTTATACTGAAACAACTGTCCTGCCCAATTTGGTGCCACCTACAAACTCTGCCCCAAATTATCCAGGTCGTTACTGAAGATTTTAAGCAACATTGGTCTCTGACTGCTTTTAGGTGGCTGCCAGCTTGGTGGAGGTTTCTTGTAGTACTCCATTTCCTTGGCTCTTGCAGCAAACAGCCACAATTTAGGCAAGTCTTACTCTTTTCACTGACCTCCAGATCCTGATGAGCACCAAAATCTGGTGGACACAGGAATGGTAGAAAGTCATCTGAGGTACCCATGTAAGAAGATCCAGCTAAACTCTACTGACAACAGCAGGCATCTACCATTTACCCATATGGTAAATTCAAATACTCTTCTCATTTTCCCCATGGTAAGACCTGAGCCATTCTCTTGGAAGGAGTCATATTTTTCTAGCCCTGAAAAAAAATAAAAAGGCTCTAGGAACAAATTTTGACCATGTATTTACTTCAAAGATTTTCTTTTGGTCAAAAAGGGGAATTTTTCCTGGTTTTACCTCCACACTATTTCTAATCAAAAATGCCTTGTGCATTCCCATAAATGCCAGGGCAAGCAGCCACCAGTGTTTTGAGGGAAGACTACACCAATACAGAAATCAGCTTTGTCTCCCTTCTTGGTTTTTCTTGGTTTGTCAATATCTTTGTCCTCCACATTGAACTGAAAAATGTAAGAGCAGCGATCAAAACCTCCATGTGACCATCTTCCTTACACACTTCAAAGGGTTTGTGATAAGGAGCTCATTTAGCTGGATGCCAAAATGTCATATTCAGGCATCTTTATTCCCTCACTGACTAGCACTGAAGATGCCAATAATACATCTGAGAGGTGTCTGAGTGATAGATGAGACTACAGCACCCTCATAAATCACAGTCACCACCATGTCATTCAGAGCTCTAGAAGTGACAACATGGTATTTCCTTCTACCCCCATTTCTCGTGAGTATAAAAACACTGAACATCTCTCCTGGTGGCTGTTGTGAAGTGCATGTAGGTAGTTGAACATCCAAATGTAAATAAGTCTGTAGAGAATTCATTTAAGTGAAAGCTCCAAATATATTAGTACATCTTCCAGGGCAGAAGTCTTCACCTCCAGGTGCCCATTCTCAGAGCTCAGAGAGGTAAGAAAACAGAGGCTCTCTTATCCATAAATCATGCAGTTAGCCTGTCAAAAAGATGTAGGGAAACCAAGCCCAGCAATGTGGTGCAGCAGAGTTGGTCTGTGGTCCCCTTCAGGTGGCCAAATTAATTTTTTTCTTCAGGTCTTTGGAAGTGGGAAAGTAGACACGGTACTCTTCTTGTACCAGATGTCATGCTCATTCAGGGAAACATTACAGTTGGACTCGATGATCTTAGAGGTCTTTTCCAACCTTAATGATTCCATGTTCCATGATTTCCTTTCTTCTGCTGCTTGTTTGCTTGCTAAATGCAAATTGCAAATGTTGTATGAGACACCACCCTGGCACCAGTGAGAAACAATTGATCCCATGTGTCAGAGGTGTGGGAAGGACAGTCACAAATGCCAACACTGTATCACTAACTCTGAGGTAACTACTGCTAAGCAGAGCCAGGCCCCTACCAAGAACCTTTTAAAACTCACAAAGCTCAAATCCCACAGTAGAGCAATAAAAACTGCTTTAAGACCTCATAGATAGAGAGCCCACTTAGAGAGGCTGGGCCAGAGTTACCCTCAGCTTTCATTAGTCTTGGTTTGCTTCAGTACACTGCCAGAGAGCAAACACGAATCCTGGCTATGGTGAAACTTCCACATGTGAAAGTGTTTAAAGGCATCAGCTGTGCTTTTGGAATATGGTATTTCAAAACTAAAGTTGGGGATTTGAGGGGAGTGGGATCAGCTCACTTTTTTCTCTTTACTTCTGGCCTACTTTCTAGAAGTTGCACGTCCCTCCAGCCTTGCTCCTGGATCACTCCACAGATGCAGACCCCTCCACAAATGCAGACTTGTTGGCGAGTTTCATTTCACAACCCTTAGTCCAAGCCCTCAGTGGGTAATTCATCTTACCAGCTGCATTTAGTAGGATATGACTCCTTAGTCTATTTTCTTTAATAACCCAACCTCTCTCAGGCTAAAAACCCAAATGAGGGCAGCAGAGCCATGATGGAGGGTCTCACCAGCTGCAGCTTGCAGACAGAGTTGGCTTTAAAACTGGAGTCGGTCTCAGTGATGTAATGCCCATATCATCAAGCTCACCACAATGAATGGATTTTAGGCAGTTTAAGGCTGCTTCCCAGCATGACTATTTCTTTATTACCTCTTCCTGGTGAAAAAAAAGAAACTGGAACCAACGCCTATTAATCACATCCTTAACTTTGGTTACTCAGTGTTACTTGTTTTTCTCTGGTATGGGTGACACATTTAAATCTGAAATCCAAGCCACACATTGCTGCTTGTGATTGCAAAACCTATCTGGTCTTGAAAGAATGGTTCCAAACAGTTTAAATTTTGCAATTTGGTAACTCTGAGATGCTCTGGTGGAGATTGGAGCCTCTTCCAAGGCAGCAGCCATCACAGATGGATCCACAAATAGATTTAGACAACTAGTTTTGAGAAGGGTGACTAATCCCACATTGAAATTGGGCATATTACAGATGATTGAGAGTATCTGTGCATCTGTTAACCTCATGATCAGACACACCTGACACAGCCATGTTGAGCCTGCAAAGGCAGGTTCCTGCACAGATGGGACAGGCTGTCCAGAGCAAGAAGGACCAAGTACACCTGGACATGTGAACATGCCATAAAGCTGTCAGGTAGTGGTTTTCCACAGGCTGTCCATGGATCTGGAAAGGCAGCAGAGCATGGAGTACAACCCTATACTAACATGTAAGCACTTAAAAATAAGCAAAATAGAACCTGAGAAGAAAACTCCACCCACTGGTCAGAGGATGCACTCTCTGAGTCAGTGAATTTGGAAAAAAGAAAAATGGAGCACTCATCCTACTTTTCCAACCAACAAAGTATAAGACCTTGAAGTAACAAAAGGATGAAATGATTGGCTGTAATTAAAGGCTTCAGAAAGAGAATCACTGACTGAGATACTATTTCCAGCAGTGCATGTGAGGTAAGTGTTTAGGCACTGGAACAGGGCTGGTGGTACCTGATTAGGAGATGAACTCTGTGCCAAGCTTTGGCTTAGTGTAAAGTCATCAGGAGCAGACCTACATCTGGAATTTAATCAGCAGACCCCTAGCTTTCCTTGCTGTCTTTTGAGAAGCAGGTGAAAGGAACAACCTAAGATATCTATTCCCTTGAGGAAGTAATTTACAATTGGCAGCTCTTGGAGGACACTCCTCCCAAGCAGAGGACAGGATTTTTCTCCAAAACACGCAGCCTGATTTCTTGCTAAAGAATTAAAGAGCAAAAGTTACTTGCTGGGAGCAATGAAGCAGAGAGAACAGAATGAAAGATGGAAGATGTGGGAGTCAATTATCTAAGAGGAGAGAAATTTAGTTCCTGCAAAGAAAGCTGACAGATGCCTGAATCAGTGCTGTGGTATCCACTTGTCTGCCAAAAGAGAAAGCCAACTTCAATGGAATGGCAAAAAAAGGTGTAAACGGAAGTTACTCCAACCTTGCAGGTGAGGCAGCTGTATAAATCCTTCCACGTTTTACCTAGGAGTGACTCAAAACTACCCTAATCTGCAAGAAAATCTCTGTCATAAACAGGAGGGAAGGAAGCTCTCTTGCTTCTGGACAGTTTCTCATGTATTTTAAAGATGCTCCATTAGCTGTGGTTGATACAAAGTTCAGCTCCCTCATAAAGCGACAGCTGCTGGAGGTGTCTAAGCCTCTGCTTCAGCCAAAGTTAGCCATCCAGCAGCCTGTGAAGGATGTCTTCACAGAGCATCCATGAGTCAGTCTGCACTCTGTGCAGCATATCAAATTCTGGGCATTTTCAGCTCAGCCCATGCCTGTTAAGTTTGATGTTCTCTTTAAAAGCCAGTGCAGAAGACTGTTAATAAAGATGAACTTTGTCCACTTTCTCTCTCAGTAAGCAGCCTAGGAAGGTAATTTCTTTATCAGTGTGGTGCTGTCAAAGAGTTTCTGAACTGAAATACGCTGAATTTCTCTTCCTTGCCATGGCACACAAGCCCCTGCAGAGAACTCAAGAAGTGACTTGGATCTAGATCCACAGGAACTGTGGAAGAGGAAGAAAACCAAACTATAAATACTTAAGTATCCAATTACCAGCCAATGTGAAGATCAACCAATGGAAACAAAAGACTACTCTTAAACAAAAACGGTGCAGAAGCAGATGCTTAAAGAGGAATGCTCAGAAGAAGAAACCCAAAGCAATTAAAAAGTGAAGCTCCCTGCTGCTATTTGTAATAATGATAAATTGTCATCATCATTATTGCAAATAGCAGCAGAGAACTTCACATTGATGCAGCAAAATGTCACTGAAAACAACTGACTAAAAAGGAAATCTATATCCAAACATTAGAAGGATGTGCAGAGAAGGCCAGCTTTACATTAAAAAGAACATTTTAAAGAAACAGAGAGAAAAATTAGCCACCATACACTTCATAAAATTTTGGAAACTTCAGTAGCAGGCCAGAAAAGAGAAAATTATCTTAAAAGAAACCAATCATTTAGAGACTGCAACTGATGGATCAATTACAGGTTTAATTACAAATCCTATAGTTACATTTAGAAACATTTGGTTTACTAATGTGAATTTAAATCTGCTTATCAACTTTGTATCTGGAATCAGAACTCATAAAATATATGAGGCAGAGACTGACTCAGAGTGTCTAAAGTTGAGCAAATGTTTCTGTGGTTTGGGGGCTAAAGTGAGAATCTGAGGACAGCTTCTAAGATTTTCTAAGAAGTCTCAGAGAATGAAGAAATTTTGGTCTGGCAATGACAGTAAAAATTTAATATTTTATTTGCAGCAGAGTCGATCATGGGCTGTAAGGCATTCAAGATAAAGAGGTAAAGAAGCCAACACCTTTAGCCTCCCTCAGTACAGTATAGGGATCGTGCATTCCATGCATCTACTGCTCTGTAAAGTCCTTGAATTCATTTGTCCTTTCTATTCATTACAGCCCAACAAAAGTCTTTTCCTGAACATGGAGACAGTCAACAAGTGCCTAGATTTAGGCTGAAACAAGGTCAGAACTTCAGAAGCTGTGGGACTGGCCCAGTTTTTAGAGAGACTACCGAGCTAACATTGCCTGCAAGTCACTTCTTGCCTTTGGTTCCTAAAATAAAGCACAGTGTGCCTGCAAGCTCACAGGTTTCACATTACCTGTGTTTCTCAGGCTAAGCATTCTCCATCATGGTAATTTTACAGTACTCCTGAGTGACATCTGAATTATTTTAAGACAAACTTTATCAGTTCTGAACAAGTTACACTGGTTTTCATTCAGAGGAAATTCATGGAAATAAATTAAGATGCTGTAGATTTAAATTTCTTACGTTCTGCCCTTATATTGCTGAGTTTGTTTTTATCTAATAGTTGGACAATATGCATCTTTTATAAAATCAGCTACTAAAGAAGTTGATACTACTAATACAAATACCTGCTTTACTTCTTCAAATATCATACCAATAGCATCACAGAAATTGCTAGTGCTATTTAAATCACTATTTTCAGAATTTTTATTCACAATCACTGCATGGGGTCACTTCACTTTAAAAAGCATTTTAAAACCAACTTGAACTTAAAGAAAGATCTTGCCCAGATTCACATTTGAAAGGATTTTTTTTCTTTTTTTTTAAATAGCTATTGTGTGTATATAGAAACAACTTCACATAAATCATTTTTATGACTCTATGGAACCCAACAATAGTTTGAGTTTTCTAGAAACAGCTGTAAAGTGATTTTAATTACCTCCTGGTGTTTTGAGACAAAAAGTGAAACATGTAAAGTATCTAAAATTAAAAAACAACTTCCTGAAAGCAGGCTTTGTCCCTCTTTAACTCAGTATTCTAAATGAGAATTGCATTTAATTTGAATTTAGATCGATATGGTATGTGAATTAAACACATCATGAATTAAACAGCAACTGATATTTATTTAGCCTTCAAATTTGGATACTTGTGATTTTTACTACATAGAAGCAGATTGGCCTCTAAAAACATGTTCTAATCATGAGCTATACACATAATAAAATAATTTCTGCACTGAATACAAATGAAGCATATATAGGGTCACACCTACAAGCAGGGGTGCTTTGGAAGCCTGGTGTGCACCTTAGAAAGGAACAACATGGTCTGACACTCCTACACCTGCTGCTCAGCCCACAGACATGGCTTTATAGCTGGTTTAAAGGACATATGGTGAAATCAGGATGAAGCATGAGAGCATTTCAGCTGCAAGCACTTGCATCTGCTAAAGGTCGACCAGGCATTATCTGATCCCCACAGATTTCAGTGGATATCCCATCCTTTCCTGCCATCCCAGTCCCACTCTACTTTTCCCTTCAGTGCCAGAGGTTACTCCTCCTCCTCATCGGTCCAGCTCCACAGTTTGGAGGCCTTTTCTTTTTAAATATTTGATTAAGACTGGATTAGAGCACAGCCACAAACTTGTACTGATGGAAACAGGGTGGAAAATGGTCATGGATGGTGAAGCAGAAGAGAGACAGAAATGCACAGCTGCAAGGGCAGGAGTCTCTTAAAACCAGCTCTTGTGCTGGCAGGAACAAGTACCATGGAATAAAATAGACATTTTACTGCATGTATTTCATACTTATTCACATGCTAGACCTGATCACATATAAACAAACTAGAAGGGTCCATTATTTATATGGTGTAATAAATGTTTATATGAGAGCTCTGCTTCAAATCATATATACATCTGCATTAAGAGGAGGAAATCAAAACAAACTGGGTTGGATCACCTTCTGTCACTAGAAGCATTAGAATGAAAAATGCCAGGGAATGAGTACCTAAAGAACTGGCTCATTTGATGCGCTTCCATTATCAAATCCCATGAGTTAGAGAGCACCACTGACCATCTGAGTTTCCTCAGGGCTTTGTAAACACATCCATTTCTCCCCTTTATAGAGGCACAGGAGAGAACTTGTATGTTAAGTGACAAGGACATTTCACTTCTCAGCAGACTGCTCAGCTTAACCCACACATCACAACCCAGAGCTGGGCTGTGGAGCCAGGGTTCCCACGATCTTGCGCTGACTCCAAAGCCAAGCCCAGATTCCTTCTACCCAGGGTGAGCAATTAAATAGCTTTGGGCTTTTTGTATACGTGATGGAGAAAGACAGGGGTCCTTGAGAAGCAGATCCTATGTTAGAGGTCAGCTGAACACGTCCATCTCACTCTCTGTGGTTCAGAGGGGTAGCTACTGTAAAACTGAATAACGTGAACATGTCAGGTGTCCTGAATATGATCAAAGATATTGCACCACTAAGTGATAAAAAGGATAATCATTTTACATCCAAGTTCTTCCTCCTCGGCCTCCAAATTAGATCATTACCTTGCACTCAGATACACGTAGGGAAAGGCCATTTTTTTAAATTGGCTTTTCTTGGTATAAACAAGTCACTTAGAGATGCAGGCAGAGGCAGCTGTAAACAGCACGAAAAAGGGGCAAAGGGCTCACTAGGCTGAGGGAAATTAATGGTTCATTGCTTGTAAATAGCTATTTCCCCAGAGACTACCCTATGCTCTGTGTATGCTCTCTGCACATGCTGGCAGCAAAGTGGAAGCTTTATTAAGGGAGTTACAAATAGGGTCAAATTCCTTTAGGAGCTTTTCAGAGTTCCCAAGACATTCAAGGAGGGGTCCAGCTGTTTGCAGGGGTTTCCCATTACGGTCAGAGACACAAGTTTTAGCATGTTTCCAGTTAAAAGGAGATCTGGCAGATTTTCTCTTTAACATGACAGGGATAGGATGGAGTTCTTAGCAATAATTTTCTCTTCACAGATGACAAGCACATTCATATAGACTTTAGACAAAGAGAAAGCATGGCATGGCATGTGAAGTCTGACTTAGGGATCTTACATCACCCAAAAGTAGCACAACAACAGCTGGATTAAAAGGGCTGCAACGCCACGATACCTCAGGACCCACCTCAGCACCTAACGTGCCTCATGCCTCTGGAGAATCTGGGAAACTCACTTTTGGTGGACTTTATTTCCTCAACATTTCTACAGGAGTACAAGGTCTTGTTTTTCAAGGCAGAAATGACACAAATTAAATTATTTTTTTAACTTTTATATGCAATGCTCTATTAGGCCACCTCTCCTCCCCATCTTAGACCTCAGATCTTTAAAAGCCTCACCTGTACAAGCTGTAGATTTCTAAATTCAATCCAAATGTGCATTTTTCTTCCACAGGGAAAAAAAAAATGGAATCAAATTTTCTGAACTGTTTTTCATTAGGAGAGGAAGAAAAGATAACCTTCAGCACCTTTGAGGCAAGTATGAGTTCTTCACTCATCAAGTAGCTCATTTTGCCTGGATATAAATAATCACTGCAAACTTGTCCAGGAGCTACTTCCCAGTAAAAGGCCTTTTGCCAAGGCTCAGACTTGACACAAATCGTCAGCCCCATGAAATTCAAACAGAATAAATCTTCCATATACAGAACATAGCTCGGTTCTGCCTTACAGGAACTAGTTGCTGCCACAAAGTCTGAGTCATATGGTCATATTTGTAAGATCAGCTCGCTGTGAATGTCTGGGATCAAAGGCTGTCATGGAGCAGCCCTCCCCACACTGGAAACGTGGGAATGTGCAGGGAAATGTTCTCTAGCTAGCAAAAGCTTTGATTTATAAATTGTGATGTTTCCACCTGCTCCCAAAGGAACAGAGTTGCCTGCTGGGCTAGGCAGGCCCGTGGCAGAAGCACAGCTTCTGGAGCAGGTTGGGGGACCCTGAGTGCTGCTCCCACAGTCACTAGTGGCAGCTGGGAGTACAACTCGCTCACTTCACTGCTGCAGCTGTAGGCAGGATGGCGATCTCTTGCAGCTTGCTGAGGGGAAGTATGGTGTGAATATGCTTTTTGCTGATTTTGGTTGGAGATGGATCCTACATCAGTTTCTCCTGTGGCTCAAAGGAGTGCTATCTGCAGCCACAACTCACCTTCATGTTCCTGAATCACTGGAGCTCTGTCCCATTGGGTCAGCTCACACAGGTGGATGAGAGGAAGGTCGTGAGGAGCAGAGACTGCCTGTAGCATTGGCAGCATCACACTGAGGGATCTGCAAGCTATTGCTGGAGAGACCTGAACAAACACTCCCAAATGCAGCTGGGATTTGAGGGTTGAACCATGGGGAGTTGAAACACCACCTGCTCACTCCCAGGTTTTAAGTTAAGCTCATACCCCTCCACTTCACTCAGGATTCCAGCATGCAGAGAAACATCAAGGTCAACAGCTACAGTCTGTCTTTCACCCTGCTTACACAGTGCCCAAATGTCTGGGAGAACCCCAGGGAAGTCTCTGCTCCATGATGAGTTCCTCATCTCTCCTCTCCAGCCCTGCAGGGCATTCAGGCAGCCACTGTCCTACCTACGTACCTCCTTGGCACCCCAGCAGCTCCAGGCTGACTTAACACAGATACTTCAGACCTCAGCAATTCCAAACATGTGAATATTTGCTTGTGTCCAACATCTCAGTGATTGTTAGCATCAGTTCACAGCTTAATACCTTGTGCTGGATTTTAACATAAAGCTGCCTCAGCTTTCCCATCCCCTGCTTGTTGTTACAGTGCCTTGTACTGAGCCAGCTCTCATAACTAGTTTCATGTAAGAGCTGATACTGGAGGAAGGCCCTGCCTCATCCCAGCAGCAGGCTGTGTGCTGCACTCTGGGATCTGACACCTCATTTCCTTGGGCAAACATCCCAATTTGTAGAGCTCACAAGGCCAGTTTTTGGCATACAGGCACTAGAGATGCTATGGCACGTGCAGCCCTGCTGTCAGACCCCACTGCTTGTTCACTGCCTCCCATCCCATTTTCTGGTGTCACACACCTGGATCCCAGACAGTACAAGTTTTGTGAGTTAGTATCTGGGTAAAGAAGAGTAAAACTTTGCAGCGTCACGTAGGGTTCTGCTTCAGGCTGACATTGAAGAGCAGGCCCCTGTGCTGGTACCTTGTCACTGCTACGTGCCTGTTCCTGCTCTCTCAGCAAGGACAGAGGAGTGGGGTGCTCAGGTCTACTCCAGAAACCCATCCAGTTTTACTGACTCAGCAAGTTCTCACCCAGCAGCCCAACCACCACAGAAACCAAAGCACAGCTCCTCCCAAACACCACACAAAAGTGGTCTAAGCTAACCTGTCTCACATATCTGTTTCAGCTTCTGCACCCTGGCACCTGAGGGACAACAGAAGCACATCCAGGGACACTGGTCACCTCAAGAGATGGGAGGTAACTCGTTAAAGGATGTTGACTCTGCTGTCATGCACTCACCCATGGGACTGGGTAGGAGACTCTGCACCGCTCAGTTGTGCTGCAAGCGCTCAGGTTTTCACAGCTGCACAACTAAGACACTCCCCACGCTGCACAAATAACCTGACTGGCCTGATTCCACCTGTGGGTTCCTACTGACACCCATCACCTGTGTATCATATTTCCAAGCAGTCACTTCACATGCTTCCATTTGAATAGCATTTAACTCCTTGAGGGCACTGGATCAGCAGCTGTGAAGCCAAAGATCTTCATATACAGCTGAACAGATCCCAGCACAGGCAATAGCAGCAGATCAAGCTTCCCTGTACAGCTCCCACTGAAGCCTTTCCCTCTCTGGAGGCAATTCCTTTGGGAAACCAGTTAATTCCCTCTCAGCTCTGCTGAGAAGGATCATGAGGAATGTTGAACACAGGACTTTGTACTGCAGACTGTTGTTCTCTCTGTCACAGCCTAAAATATTCAAAGTCATTTCACAATGGCTCAAGAACAGGCAGTTCTAGTGAATGTTTTTCAATTATTTATCTTTCACTCTTGACTGTAAGAGACTATGATAGCCTGAGAGTAAAAAAGCTACTTGAAGATACTGTAAGCCAACCATAACATGATGAAACTTAACAACTTGCTTTTTTAATTCGCTCCCTTGCTTTAACTTCGGTGAAAGTTTAAATGCAGTATCAGGGCTTCAATGTTGCAGATAACACATGACAATATGTTCCTTCATATTTTAGGCAGAGGTTTGGTTTCTGAACCACCAGAAGGACAGAAAATTGAACAAGAAACCCAAACACCTTCCATCATATAATCTGATGTATCTGTTAAAAGCCTGTGATTTGGTAATTTGGCTGGAACATCTAGCTGAACCTCAGTTTGGTGCTCATGATGAAGCTCACCTCTGGTTAACAAGGTGCCACACATCAGGAGCACTACCATGGCAGGTTTTATGTTCCAGTCCTAATTTTCTGATCAGGTTCTGTGCCAGCACTACCATGATGACAGTAAATGAAATCACCCTGCCCAGTTTAACACACTCTGTCAATCCATCCCCCTGCTTACCAATCATGGGTATCCCTAGGTTTTGGTATGGGCACTCCAGGCCGCCTCCTTGTGTCCTCCCAAAGATAGCAGAGTAAATGGCTATCACCATGCTCTTCTTACAGCTTAGCCTCAGCTTGTCATCTTCACAGGCTACTTTACTCTTGTATTCATCTGGAAGGAAACAAACACTTGGTTACTCAGCTGATCCAGAGGTGGGCACCCAGCGGGGAGGGTGGGAGCCTTCTCACCTCCCCATGGTGTGAGCTCAGCAGCAATTCAGGGGTGCACATCAGCTGCCAGCACAACCCCAGCCTTAGCACTGCATTTTCTAGAGGAGCACAGATCTTTCCCATCATGCATTCTCCCTCTGACGTTATCAGCACATTTAATGAGCATATTTTAGCCTGGCACATGTCAATTCTGTTAAATAGCCAATAATTTCATTTTGCAGACAAATAAGTGAGGAAGTATGGCAATTGAGTGATTTCCACATGGTGATATGGCAAGGGAAGGTGAAAGTCTGTCTTTGGGAACCTACCTCATCCATATCAACCCTTTATGTGCCAAGCACTTATTCTACATTAGAGAAGCTAAAATTCAAATATCATCATTCTTAAAAGCCTTTTTTCCCAGCAGCTGTCCCTTGGCAGATCCAATAGGAGCTATACTAAATTTGTTAATTATGGAAGCCACTCCTGCCTGTTGCAAACACAGATATACAAAAGCTGCTCCCCAAATTCTTCTCAAAATGGTCAGCTCGAGAATGCAAAATACATTCTTGCTTTTGTAAGGTTGGTACACACAGAACAGTCACTCTGTGTACATCTCTCAAGAAGACTGGACAATCATTTCATAAGAAACCACATGTCATTCTCTTCTCTTCACTGTTATTTGGATTATGGGAACCTCTAGAGGTCCCAACCTAGAATAGGCCCTCCCCATGTGTGTCTGACTAGATATCACTGAAAACAAACAGTATTTTGAAGAGCTGAACCTTTACAGCTAAACATCTACAACTGTGACAGAAAGAGACTAAGAAAAAGGCAGTGATGTAGAGAGTAAAAACTGAGGTGGCATGTCTGTGGACACTGCAGCCAACTTAGGGCACAGCCAGGAATACACCCTCAACATCCCCAGCCTCTGGAGAAGGACCTTTCACCTTTTTATGTTATTTACCCTTATAAATGTGGCCACAACAGCATCCAGATTGCTTAATGGGTAGGGTCTGTGACCCCTGGTAACCCCCCAGGCATGATCAGTCATTTCATCTTGAATGCCTCTAGTTGTACCAGGTCAAAGTTGTGCCAGAGAGCACATGAGCAACCAAACACATAACTATCAGCCAGTGCCTGGGGCTGCCTCTGGCCCTCTATCATTTCCTATCATAGACATCACTTTTGTATCTCTCTGACAGCGGTTCTCAGTGTCTAGTGTCACACAGAGACACAGACACACACATATATATATATAAATATATATATATATCTGTAAGAACTTATGCAAAGTCTAACATCCACCAAACTATTCAGTAACTGAGAACACCAGCTAATAATCACCTTATAGGCTGATATTCAAATCTTCAAATCCTGGCACTTAGCACTTAATGTCATATTGTTTTACTGCAGTGTAATTCTAGAATGACATTACAACTGAATTCTTGAATTCTAGAATTCAAGAATAATTTTTCCTTGTTGGTGATGGAAAGTAATTTTTCCACCGAAGTTCAATCATAGAAGAATTTAGGCTAGAAGACTCCTCAGGAGGACATCCAGCTTAAACCACGTTCAAAGAAGGGCTAATTTCTGCTTTAGACTAGATTTTTTCAGAAGCAACTACATGGAGAAAACATGTGTTACACCAAAACATGAACATGCTGATTTAAAAAGAAATATCTGAGAATTAAATTATTCCTCATATTCAACTTGAAAATTCCTACTTGAAGCTGAAAAATAGCCCCCTCAAAGTAGATGCTGTTCAGAGCATCAGCTGGAATGTGAAAACCCTGATCCAAACCTTTGCAGTCCAGATGGGAATCTTAACCCTAGACCCTACTCCAGTACGTAATCTCTGTCTCACTTGCAAACTTTTTTCAAACATCCCTGAAAGAGCCTAGTTTTTCTCCCACTGCAGAGAAACTTTCAAAGCTCTAAAATATTTACTGAATGTGAAAACACTTCATGATCCATCCCTGTAGATGAAGACACAATTAAGGCCTACCTCATTCAAGGGAGAGTCTGTGCAGAGAACACACATCCCTCAGCAATAACCATGTGTATAAACCCACGACCAGCTGAGTGTGTAAAACATGACAGGAATCAGAAGCTTTTTGCAATTTCAGAGTATGTAACGAGAGAAGACCTTCATGTAGCTGTGAAGAATCAGAGGTGGACTTGACAATGTCAGGTTAATGGTTGGACTTCGTAATCTTAGAGGTTTTTTTCTAAACTAAATAACTCTATGATCCACAGTCAACATGAAAGCATCTGAGTGCTACACTGAACATACTAAGGGGTTTCATCTTCACCTATAAATGTCTCCCATAGGAATTGTGTTTCTTCTGTGAGGGAAATTAAATGAAAGCTTTACCCTGCTATAAAGTATAAAACTTAACAGAGTATAATAGAAATTTATAGACTTATTAGACCTTTTTTTTCTTTAGGGAAAAAAACAAACCAGATTAAAACTAAAAGCACAAGGGCACAAAACTCTCCTATAGGACAAGCTATACATAGTTAATGTTAAATCAATATTAGAGAAAAGAAGAATACTTGTGACTGGCTGAAGTGGTTGAAATATGAAATAGTCAATTAGCTTTAAAGAAAGAACAATTTTGAATCCTCTAATGAGAGGGTCCTCTGTGAAGGTCTTATTTCTTACAAGGCACTAACTCAATTTCCTCTTCCAATTTGGTTATTATTAGCTACATATCTCAATTAACAAGTATAACTGATTGCTTAGCCACATATTCTACGGACTCATTTAAGGTCTTTAGAATATTTAATAAATTCTGCTGACCATTCAAAGTCAGAGCTTGTAATTTGGAAACTTGACTGGGATTTAAACACAGTGAATATTTCACTGAGCCCACTGGGATGGACAGGCATTCACAACTGAAGGTCAGTCTAGCAGTGATGAGACAGCCAACAACTTGTCCTTATAGCACCTTCCAGTTCCTAAAGGAGCTACAAGAGAGCTGAAGAGGGACTTTTCATAAGGGTATGGAGTGATAAGACAACGGAGAATGGCCTGAAGCTGAGGGAGGGCAGGTTTACATTGGATATTAGGAAGAAATTCTTTACTGTGAGGGCAGTGAGGCACTGCAACAGGTCGCCCAGAGAAGGTGTGGATGCCTCATCCCTGGAAGTGTTCAAGGCCAGGTTGGATGAGGCTTTAAGCAACCTGGTCTAGCGGAAAGTGTTCCTGTTCATGGTAGTTGCATTGGAGCTGGATGGTCTTTAAGGCCCCTTCCAACCTGTACCATTTTGTGATTCCATAATTCTACGAACAACAAAACACTGCCTCTCACATTTGCAGTTCTTACCCTTGTAGCCACTCTGGGAAGTTGTGTTCAGGGCTTATGGGGGAAGCTGCCTGATGGATGGCTCAAAAATCAAAGTGGGGAGGTGAACCTGGGTGTACACTCCTTGGGAGCAAGGGCAGTTCGTGGGTGATGTGCTCCCAGAACACTGCAGTGTGAAGTAAGAGGGCTGCGCCCCTTAAAGCAGATGTCACCTTCCAGTCACTAAATTCTGCCCCAGGAAACATCTATTTGAGCTACCAGTCCCCAAGGCTCTGGCTGAGTCCAAACTGGTTGGGCTGCAGTTTCCTGGTCTGGCACAGAGACACTGATTTCTTAAAAGGTATTTTAAAAAGGAAGGAAAAAAGAAAGAGTGAAATACACAGTAGTACTTCAGTCTCTCAAAGTGTTCCTTTAAGCTTGATCACTGGAAGACAGTCTTGGTGTTTCTGGGTAACCTGATAGAAATCTGGATAAACATACAGATAAGAAAGTGATGCCATAGAGGACACAAGTCTCTGAAAGTATTTTCTACTTCATAGCATTGCCATCATAACCAGGGTGAGCAAAAGCCAGACACTGGTGGCTCTCAGGCACTGGACAACAGTAAGGACTGTGACTGATATTAAAAAAATACAGAGCTAAGCATCCTCCATATATTCACTGGTACTTCACTGATAATAACCTGACATAAACATTGAAAAGAATCGAGGCAGCACAAGTGACATAAGAGAGCTGGGACTGGGAACAAATGTGCATTTTTCTCTCTCACTCTCCCAAGCAGAACTGGCCTCCTACAGATCACTCACAATCTGGTCCTAAGCCTGCTCTAACTGTTACAGTCTGGATATAATTCAGGCCAAACGCAAACATTTGTATTAGTGGGTTTCATGTTTCACCCTGAAAAATTAAACACGCTTAAATGGCCTCGGAAAGGTGGCAGTGATATTCAGCAAATGGCTTACTCCACTCTAATCCTCCGTGCAGTCATTTGTAGGGCAACAGAGATTTACCATGATTAAGATATTTGCTAAGGATAATATCCCTTTTATTATTGCCTGGTTTCAGAGACACTGGCTTAAATATAACTCAGTAGAGAGAACCCAAGGAGGGAACAGCTGCAGGCTTTTCTAGACACATTTTTAAAGGTCACTATGTGACACTATTATAATGTAGCTTGGACAATTATGGGAAAAAATATAAATGTTTCTAATAGAAAAATGGGCTCTCTCAAACAGTAAAATGAATAAGAAGACCCATTTTAATCATAGGATGCATACAATAATATTAACCTATGTGACCTATAGTAAATACAATTACCCCGTGTCTTAAGAACATTTTCATTTTTGGTCCACAACAATTTTTTGAATGATCGGTTCAAAGCTCAAAACTAAATGTCAATTGCCTCAATCTCTTCAAGACCTTAGAGAAAGATCCTGAAAAGATTTTGTTAGATCACTAACAAAGTGATGGAATGCATTAATGCCAGAGTTCTACCTTGTCTAAAATTATGTTTTTGAACAGAACTTGTGGGAAAAATTATGAAATTTTGCTAAGTAAAATATGCATACTTCACATAATCAGTGCATAATAGCTGACCCTATTTCCCAGATCAAAGAACTGGAAATACATGTAAAGAGAAATCTGTTTTCCTCACAAAATCCTAAAGGATTTCAATCTTAGAACTGAGGATCTGAGCAAAGAAAGTGATTTTATAGGAAACAGAGATGATTTTGCCCAATTAATTCTTGCATCAGGATTGTTTCCCATAGAAAACTTTCTTGTCTAGGTTATAACTATATATAAATAAATTAATGAGACTGCACCCAAGATGCCACTTCAGAACTGAACTAGACTCTTGTTAGGCAAAATTTCTGTAGCCCAATTTTTGCCTTGTTCACCTTCATCCCAGCTTTGTTACCTGTTCTACTGCATGTCACCCAAAACAAAGAACATTTCTCTCCTCAAAACTCATAATTCTTCATTATATCCAGCCATTCCACCATCACCTAATTAACAGATAAATGACCATGGGTGGTGGTTAGTGCTGGTCTGTGAAAAAGGCAGAGGGACCACCCCTTTCCTCACTCAGCCACTCTGAGACTCACAGTGGGCCAGGTGGCACAAGTGGAATATGCAGCCTTTTAGTCATAAGTTAAAATTCAACAAACTTTTACAGACACCAGAAACCATCTGCAAATAACAAACATGATGGTAACACATGTGGGGAGATTTTGGTAATTTCAGCACATGCCTAGGGAGAATACTTAGAGTGCAAAAGTCACCACATAGCCATTTTTTATGTCAGCCTAAAGAGAAAAGCCAAAACAAGGCTTAACCATGAAAATACAAACTCTTTACTACAGGTGTAGTCACTCCAGACCACAATTCACAGAGTCAAAGGGGACAGAAAGCACCTCTGGAGAATGTCTGGGCCAACCCCCACATTCATATCAGAGTCAGCTAGAGCAGCAGGCAGCTGATCTCCATGTCCATTTAGATTTTTAACACCTCCAAGGATTGATACTCCACAATTTCCTTGGAGAAATTGTTCCAGTGATACTGTTAATCATGGGAGAGATTAGTGTAGTGAGTACCTGTTACTATCTCTTCTACAGGAACTAGGAAGATGAGTCTCCAAGACAAGAAACCTAATAAACACTAGGACAGACACCTCTGAGCAGCATCCTTGAACATGAGTGTTTTGCACAGAACTGCACATGAACAGCTCTTCTTGGAAATACCCACCCAGTGCCCTTTCTTGTCACCTGTGAGTGCTGTTTTGTTTTTTTTTCTTCCTCCATAATCAGCTAATTCCCAGGACCTTCTGAAGATATATAGAATATTTTCTAGTGCATGTAGATCTAAGTCCATCCTCACAAAATTAAAAAGAAGAATTACATCTCAAAGCAGAGGAAGCAATGGTGCCTTGGACAGTATTTACTGACTACTACGCTACTCTGTGAAGAAGATGATTGCATTAAAGGGATATTTTCCAGTCAGTGCACCCCTTTGAACTTTTGCCTTATGCTTCTATTCCTGTGTTACATGTTTATTTACTTTTCATTTCAAGGAAGCATTTGTTATTTTAGTATTGCATCCCCTTTTGCACTTCAGAAGATATAATCAGATTCTGGCTTCCATTGTCTCCAGATAATAACCATAGATTTATAGAATCCTGACATGGTTTGAGTTGGAAGGGATATCAAAGATTATCTCATTCCAACCCCCCTGGCATGGTAAGGGACACCTTCCACTAGACCAGGTTGGTCAAAGCCCTGTCCAACCTGGCCTTGGACACTTCCAGGGATGGGACATCTATAACCTGATTGGGTAACTTGTTCTAGTGCCTCACCACCCTCACTGCAAGGAATTTCTTCCTAGTATCTAATTTCTTCCTGATATCTAATTTAAATCTACCCACTTTCAGTTTAAAGCCATTGCCCCTTCTCCTGTCAGGGAACAAGTCAACACATGTCAGAAATTTTCCCCAGTGAAAAATGCTTACTATTTAGACCAGTGCACATTGCTCTCCTTGCTTTTGTTTTTTTCCAATTTCACTTAAACACGCACCTCCTCTCCTGGGTTCCAGAGCTTCTTTTTTATCCATGTGAACCTGCTACTAATGAGAACCTTTCTTCTACATCAGGCTTTGAATAAATCCATATCAATCCAGTCAGCATTCCCTTAGGCAGAATTGGGTGGAGGAATCCTTTCCAGGACAAAAAAAGTCTCCAGAGTCCTCGAGTACAGCCCTTCCTTTCACTCCCCCACATGCATTTCACTATGGCTACCTTGTCATTCCCTCATTTCAAGGGGATGTAAAAAGGATCGTCCCTTTAATTTGGAGCATAAAAAAGTGAGAGTGTTATAAATTCATACATTTGCATGGAAATAACTTTTAACATTATTTCAGTTCAATTTTCCCTTCAGAAACTTTTTGTGAAGGTGCTCTGATTTAACTTTTAAACTGAGGTTTGCTGCCCTCGATGGCATGGCGTGCACCGCTCATTTCTGCAGGAGCAAATCTGGAACTCCGAAAGATACAACTCGAATGACAGTCCAGAGTTACATCAAATAGGCAGCTTGCCAACTTCAGAAGTACCCTGAAAACTCAAGAGTGCCAAGTTTTGGAGGTCTGAAACCCTTTCGACAAGTAAGAAGATTGTTCTTTGCCAGCGACCTTGTCAGATTCCCTTAAAATTACACTCCTGATGCACCCATCCAATTTGCAGTGTTTAAAAGGCACCTCTCCCCACTGTCACTTTCATTAGTCTGAAGTAGTTGTCCTTTTATATTCTTCTGTGAAAAGGCTGGCAGTGTTGCAAATTAACTGCTACATTTCATTTCCAAAGTAGAGTTCAGATGCACCTAGCTGCACTCTCCTGTTGGACAGAGGTGCATGGTTATCTAAGGAGGGAAAAGGGAACAATATCAAAATATGTGCACTAGACTGTGAGATGAGCATTAAACAAAACACCTGGAAGCCCCAGACAAATTTAATTCTCATCCTACTTCTTCTATTAAAGAAATTGGGCTGATTTTCTGAAGCAGCTGTGACTTACTGTTGTTCTGCTGCCTGAGCCTCTGCCTCACCGTTTATTAGTCCTGCTTCCTGAGAACCTGCTGGCTAAAGTTCAGTGAAATTTAGCAGAAGCACTGAGATGACAAATATAGTCTTTTTTTATGAACTGGTAGCCAGTTTCAGAAGAGAGCCAAATCAGTGCCAAAGCTGGTTGTAATCACTGCACTATCCCACCAGTTAACCTGCATGGCTCTACTACCTGGTGAATTAATACTGGACATGAATCTGGACTAGCTACACCAAAGGAGGCAACAGAGCAAGCATGGCCAAAACTTAAAGATGGGAGGGATGCACTAGAAGTTACTTAAATATATAAGGAAAAGACTTAATTAGTACCACTATTCACAGCACTTTTGTTCTGCTCTTCCAGTGATGGTGTAAATTAGGAGTAATGCAGCTTAAAGTGATTATTAAACTAGCTGAAAGGGGAAATTCAATCTTATATCATTAAAACATTCTTCTACAAATGTTAAAATAATGGTGATAATAATTCTGTCTCAGGAACATTAAAAGAATACCTGATTGATATTTTCACATATAATCCATCGGCTTGCCTAGAACACACGATATGTGAAAATGAGGCCTACTAAATTAAAAGCTAGTTCACTACAGTCCTAAATAATTAAACACACAGTATTCCCTCAATGGTTTTGCCTGAGAAGAAAAAAAAATGTAGCTGGGAGAAGTACAGTAACCAAATCCCCAAAATTCATCACAGATGCTTTAGAAGTCCCAGTTCCCAAAGACACAATTAGGTGACAACCTCTAGTGTCTTTTAAGTAGTCAGAAAAATAACTGTGTAAGTGAGAAAAGCTTGATGCACAATTAGTATGATGAAGAGCTGGAAATATCAGGAGATACTTGTTTTAAAAAATGTATAGTTGATTTGAAAACCAAATGTCAGATTGATATTGAAAAAATACTGAAGAAATGCATGGTATTGGAAAAGTTTATTTCCATGCCTCTACCCCAAAGAAGATTCACTCCTCTCTGTTTCTTTTTTTTTTCTAGAAGACATTTATTTGAGGAGAGCAATTGATCTATATTTTCTGTCTTGAATAAGTCCATCTACAGGACCCCTTCAGAAACACTGAATAAGTTTACTTCTCCGTTCTGTGAGTCCTACACTCATGGTCTAAACTGTGGAGTCAATATAACAGGTCCAAACTTTCACAAAATTCAACCTTATCTCAGTTTATAACCATGTTGTTTCTGGGATATGCTTTTCCTGTCACAGTTCTTCACCAGTACACCAGAAAATTTCGAACTCTATTGTTCAGCACTTTCAAACCTCTACTACATAGGAATGTGTGGATAATTAAGTTTATGGGTTTCATTTTTAAAAACTTGGTTTCTAGGTGTTCTGATTAATTTCTCCAAGGACACCTCTTGCTTTTCTGAGGAGAAAACTCACAGATCACTTTGCCTCTGCCAGCAGCCAAAGTAATTTCTAACACCTGAAGCACCAGCCACAACACAGCCTCCATCATCAGCCCAGAAAGGTGTCACAGGTGCCCAGAGTGCCTAAGGATGGGCTGGATCTCCTGAAGTACGTGAGGGTAAAGACTCCCAGCTCCTTCTGGCAAAACTAATGACTCACCTACTCCAGCACTGAAAGAGTGTATTCTATCCCTTTCTTGTCCTTTCCTAAAAATTCATGTCATAAAAAAAAGGGTATTTTTATCCTTGGGTTTTTTTCCAGAATCCCACAGAAAACTTAAGTGCCATTGGACAAAGGGGATCTGTAAAAGTCACAGCTCTGGAATTTATGTAATTTAGGCAGATTTCAGAATTTGTCTTTCTTAGTGGTTCACATCTGTATACTGGAGACCTGACCGAGCAAAGCGAATCCTTACACCTTCATAGTATGAAGCACCATGGTCTGCACTGGCTCTTTGTTATGTCAAGCAGAGCTGACTGATTAGATTTGAAAGAAAAAATGGTGGTTTTTAAATATTTTTTTAGTATTTTTTTAAACTCTACCAGATCAGTAGTAGTTTCCTTCTCCATAGGGGTAGGAAATAATGATGGTAATAATAGTTCTATAATATAATTACATTATTATGCTATAATAATATTTTATGCATTTCATGAGTTAATATATTAATATTATAATCATATTTATAATTAAACGGACAATAATCTTTGCCTACAATGGAATCACATGTTCCTCTTAATCCTGCTCCTGACAGTCAAGTGATTAGTGTGCTACAGAGATAGGGCTATTTGACAGCTCCTGAAAACCTTTGTGCATCAGCGGCTTAAAACAATATTAATTGTTGGCATTAAGGCTTCTCTGACCCCGATTGTGGGCTGATGGATCTGTTCTCTGTAATTTATAGCATTCCTTTATTTACACCTTTTCATCACCACAGCAGTTGCTGCCCGAGGTTTTATTGCCCTTATAAATTTCCACTCCCTGCACCACCTTAACGGTTTTGAAATAATACAGATAAGCAAGAGTGAGCTGATGAATGCAGGAGGTAAAAGGTTTATTCTGTTGCCTCGGTGGCTGGACCAGAAGGATGTGCCCATTAAACATCCCTGACTCCATCGTGCTGCCTTGGAAAGCCTGGCCCACCAAAAAGCAATGCAGCAAACAATACAGTGAACTTCTCTTGCCACCAATAAACCTGTCTGACGAGGGAGATTAATGCTTTTCTGAAAGGGTTGATGACTACTGAATTACCAGTCTATCCTAGCACTAAAATCAATCACCAGTTAAAGGAACCAGGAATACATTTAGGTCCCTCTTTGCTCCTGTCTGAAATTTCTACAAAACCTCTGTTCTTTCTAAAGCCCTCTGCTCTGGCTCACAGTGCTTTGCAAATTCTGTCTAGGGAATGAAAGCTCTGAGGATGTGTGATGAGATGAGGATTTTCATGCTGTATTTACTGAATTTAACGGAAAAGGTGCAATTCTCAGCCCAGCAAAGTCAACAGCAAAGCTCACACAATACTTATTACTGAAGGAATGGATTGTAGGGAAATTAAAAGGTGAACAAGAGGCATTCACTGCAAGTCTATGTGGTCCTTCAAAAAGATCCTTTCTATTCTTTTCAGCCAATTCAACTGAAATCTGACAAGCAGGCCGGACCAATTCACTAAGAGACATGGAATTAGAACACAGACTATGACTCCTCACAGTACTTTGATAGATGGAAAAGCTCTGGCAGCAGTAATGGTATTCTACCTTCACACAGGCTCTGAAGCACCCCTGGCAAAAAAACCTGATAATCCTCACGAAATGGCAGACACTCCTGGGGCACAGTACAGCAGCTCTATCACTGTATGATAGAGAGCATAAAATTTAAAGACAACATTTTCATCAGAAGGTGATCTGATTGGAATTAATTCCTAATTGGCTTTTTAAATTCAGTTGCTTTCGTAATTAAAATTGCCTAGGGTTGTTACCTGAGTAAGATTCTGGTAAGGGCATTAGGATGAGCATTCCTATGTTTGGAAAAAAGTCATTGACTTTTCAGGAGAATTAACTGGGTCTCTTAGATTCTAATGAAATCTGTAGCAAAGAGAATGAAAGCCTGTTCTCTTAAAACACATGTCCAGGTTGATTCTCAGCCTGAAAGTTCTCCCATAAATCAAAGCTACAGGTTCCAAACTACAACAAAGTGAACTCCCTCACCCCCTTTCCTCCTCCTCCTACCCCTCACAAACTTTTGGCACTTCACCCTTTGCCAACAGAAGTGCAAGTTTCTTTCCCAGACACATTTCTCAGAGCCTTGATGTGCCTTTCCCAAATATGTTTTTATATTGTTACAGAGGGATTTGAGCTGCAATTGGAGCCCAGGTCACAATCCAGGTTTTCTGAAACTTCAAAGGCTTTAGGCTTACATTTGTGAATAGAAGAGAGAGGAGTAAAGTTTGAATTTACACTTTTTTACATCTCCGGGATGATTAATACAGGCAGGCTTCATGCCCAGCATCTTCCAATTATCACATCCAACTCCTTCACACAGCATTTTAAAATTAAATAAAAATAAAAATAATAATAATTAAAACAAGTTGGATGGACATTATCCCTCCGAGAGTCCTTGAAGTCATAAGCTAAAGGATTAACTGCCCAACAGAAAAAAAGGAAAATTTCACTATAGAATTATAGGAAGCTACAGCTCAGGTTCTTCAGAGCCAAGAAGGGGACAGTGCATCCAGAACAGCAGGACAGTACGGCAATGGCAAAGGAGAAGACAAGAGAAGGGCACTATGTGAGAGACTCATGGAATAAACCAAATAAATAGAGTAGGAGCCTTCTCCTCTCAACAGCTTTGCCAGCAAATGGCCACACAGACAACACATCTCATCCTAAGTATTCCCTTTGTGGAGAAGGACAAACACTTATGGTCCCATTTTATTCAGGGGTATCGGCACTTTTGAAACAGCAAAGCCAAAAAAAATAACCAAACAACCAAAAAGCCACTACAAGTAAGGAACTGCTGTGCAGGGGCAGATGGATCCCTGCTGGTCCAATAGCCCAGAGCCCCAACCAGCCCCAGTAAAACCAGCTGCAATGGTATTGCTGGGATGCAGAGAGGTGAAAGTTATTTCTTCAGCATGACTTGGGCAGCCCCACAGATCCTGTTCCCAGCCAGGATTAGATCACACAGCCCCTCCAGAAAGTCTGGCACAGAGAGCAAATATTTCCTAGCTTACAATAACACACAATCTTACACAGTTCTCTGTCTCTGAAGTGAGGGGGATGAAAAAACACTGAATTGTTTGAATAATATTGGTGAATACAGATTTCAGTTAGAGGGAATTCATGTTAGACCAATTAAATAGTATGTCAATTCACTCTAATTATCTGGTTCTGTAGCCTACCCAGTAATTACACTTAATGGGTCTAAATCAAATCAGCATGTTACCTGAGAAATAATTGGATTTATGTGAAATTTTTTAATGATTCTGAAAGATACCCTAGAGACTTAAATCCTCTGTGTGTTCAGGGCTTGATCCTGGGCTTCAGTGTTCTTTGGGTGAGGGTCTCAGGCTACACTGGCCCTGATAAATTAAATGTGCCTGTTCCCTGGCACTGAGGCCCAGTGGCATGGGACAGCCCACCACCATTCTCACCAGTTTTTTAGCCTCTAAAACAGGGTGGCCACATCCAGACTTCCCACTGGAAACTGCTCCTGACAGTGCCAAATGCAGTGTAGAATACATCTACACCAGCAGAGAATAACTTCATGTTTGAGTGCTACATCAACACATCCTCACCTTGACCTGGGGGAATCCTCCTGGGGGTTCACTGCTCAGTCTGTCAGCAGCAGGATGGTTTGCAGAGACACCTCCAAGTTTAGAACCACAAGCCGTAGCTGTGCTCTGCTGAGACCTGTACTGTGCCCTTGAGCATATTCCCAAAGGTTGGTGCATATGAGAAACTAAAGCTATACATGATATAGAAAAAATAAAATAAAATAAATCATAGAACCATTAAGGTTGGAAAAGTCCAAGGTCATCAGGTCCAACCTGAGGCCAAAGACTACCATGTCAACTAAAAATAAAATCTATGCCTCTATATGCTTTCAATGGACCTTGACCCTCAAATCACATAGCAGCTATAAATAAATCTCACTTGCCCCAAACTGAGACAGAATAGAGCATTTTATGGATAATTTCTGATCTCCTTAAACATCCTATATCTTAAAAGTACACACAGACATAGTGTATTTATTTATTTATTTACAGGCACAGAGAACACTCAGGAGTGCCAAACTCCTGGCATCTAAAAGCAGTTCCATGCACATATCTGAGCCCTGTACATGTAAGATGAGTGTCCAATAGGTCCCAGATCCTTCTATTGGATCAGAGGGGACCGTGATTAGCATAAGACTTCCAAAAAACCACAAAAGGTATTGAATTTCTCACTGTTTCTAGTTAAGCACACACTTCTCTTAACTATTTCTGACATTTCTAGAGGTGAACCACAACACCTCCTCATGAGTTTTCCCTGCTTCCAGCAAAAGCAGTCTCAGAGGGGTTAGTGCAGTAGAGATCCCCCATTGCCCTGCTCCCCAGAGCCCCACCATTTGAAAAATCTGGGTCTTTCAGTTTCAGCATGATTTACTGTCCTCCATCTCCTTGAAATTCTGCCCATGAGAAACCAAAATAGCACCTTGCCTTGTGCATGAACCCCACACAGCCAGTGAGCATCGAAACCACTAGATTTCAAATGCAGTGTAATGTCAGAGAGACATAACTGCAGTGACAGTGGCTGGAGGGGATGACTGCACCATCTCGTTATTCTTCAGCAAAGGTACAAGTAAATGCCACTAACTTCACTTTTGTTTTCTTTCAAGGAAGTCTTTCTTTCTAGATAACTAGCTCTGTTCAGGGGCCTTTTGAGGCTCCAGCATGACTGGTGGTGGGAGGGCCTGGATATCCTTATTTTATGTTAAAGGTGTCCTGTCCAAACTCTGTAGGCTACTTCCCAAAGCACTTCTAGTACCTGTATGCAAAAAACCACATTCATTCTACCTAGACAGATGCTTAACTAAAACAGTATTTCAGTAATGTGGTCACAACAGGCTTCCTCAATAAGCAATAGAAATGGATATCCCAAGAGGACAATGCAGACCTTAAGTAGCTTCCTATTAAAGTACTTCTGTCATGGCTGTTGTTAAGAAGGACAAATTCAGAAACAGAATTCGAGATGCTGCATTTGTCATCTGATAAACTTCTGGATTAAAACCTGTGCCAGGCAGTGAGTTCTCAACAAGGACTCTCTGGTGCTGTTTGGTTACAATTGTGTGAGCTCAGACTTTATGGAGCAGGTCAGCACTTCATATGACCACAGTTTTGGGCATCAGCTCTTAAGCATATATTCATTTAAAGCTCACAAGCCATACTGAAATAGTCAATAACCCAGAAAGCCCATAAAAAATTCTCATGATCCTGTATTTTGCATTGTATGGATCCATCATTCCTCTGTCCCCTCATTAACCTTCTCCCTATAGAAAGATGGAAAGGCTTGAACTCCCAAAAGCACTAGATTCTGTTTGTGAGACTTAAAATTAACATTTTGAATCATCAAGGAAAGGCAGACCATGTCCTGGTATCTTTGTGCAAAGCAAATCCTCACTTACTTCAAACATTGTTATTAAACCAGTGGGTTCTGATTAAAAGTTTGCCCAGTCACTAAGAGAAAATAATTTCTGTCAGGTTACCCTGTTTCACCCTGCAAAATTGGAGCTGCCTGAAAAATGTCTTGGGGAGATGTTTTCAAGCAGCTTCCCCTGCTCTCTTTCAGGAAAATCACCTACCCTGCACACACACAAACTCCTTCTTTTCTAGTATGCCTGTAATTAGCAAAGAATGCCAAGACATAAATATGTATGCACAGATGGGTCCTGAAATACCTTCAGAAGTTCAGCACAGCCCTCAGTAGTCAGATTTTTCAAGCGAGCTCTGATGCAAAACCTGCAGGTTAAGGAGGACTTGCCAGAACACCCTGTTAATTGCCCCTCTCGTGGAGGTGCATTTCTCACCCAACAAGGGGTGTTACAATCACTCACAAAAAAAAATCCCACAACACATGCAGGTGCTTCATTACCTACTTTTGATTTGAATTCCTCACAGATCTTGCCAGATCCTTTCACTGTATTAGTACAGGTCTCTGCCTGCTGGGGCAAAAAGTGTTCTTCTGTGCAGTTGCTGACAGAGTCTGATTGTTTCTCATTTTGTTTCAAATCTTTTCTGAAGTCAGATCTGTTTTTCTTCCCTGTTCAAACTTTTCTTTCTTGTTTCTTCCCCAAAATTTTTGCTGATGTGATGCTGGAACCATATTAGTTATGACATCTAAAAAGTTTACAATTAGGCTGATCTGAAATGCCTTGTCCAGACTTTAGTTCATAGAATCATAGAATCATAAAGTTTGGAAAGGTCCATCCATTAACCCAGTACTGCCAAGTCCACCACTAAACCATGTCTCCAAGCATCAAATCTACACCTTTTTTGAACAAGACCAAGGACAGTAATTCCACCGCTTCCCTAGGAAGGGTGGAATAGAGCAGCCAATTCGTTCCAATGGTTGACTACCATTCAGTGAAGAAATTTTTCCAAGTTAAACCTCCCCTCACACAATTTGAGGCCATTTCCTCTTTTCCTGTTGCTTATTACTTGGAAGAAGAGATTGAGCTCCACCTCACTACAACCTCCTTTCAGGTAGTTATAGAGGTGATAAGGTTCCCCCCGAGCTTCCTCTTCTCCAGGCTAAACACCCCCAGCTGCCTCAGATGCTGCTTTTAAAACTTGTGCTCAGATAGAAACTGGTCCCATTCTCCAGCTGACATCAGATGGCACAATTTGTCTTCCATCAAACCTGATCCATCTCCAAACTAATGTGTCTGCTTCCAAAGCACTGACGGAGAATGGTGTCTAGGCTGTGCTAACTTCCCTGCTGGGGCCAGGAGTTGGCCAAGAGGGTGTTGGTTGTCCTGAGCCAAAGCTGCACATGGCTCACTCCCAGGATTCATGACTGCACTCTCAGTATCCAGGCACCAGCCCCATTGAATTTAAACACAGCTAATGACATCACTCGAGACACAGGTTAACATTTCCCAGCCTAGTCTGGGAGCAATTAAAAGCTGGATTATGGCACAGCACGGGCAGGTGAGCTTCCTGTCACACCATCATCACCAGTGCCTGCCTTAGGCTCCCAGGCCTGAAGGGAGTCTTTGCCATGAGAGGAGCTCCCACTGCCTCTGGAGAGACTGACAGAGAGGGGACAAGCCCCACTACCCCCCTGGCTGCAGATGGAAGTGAGAAGTGGGAGTAGCCAACCCACCGCTGACAGCATGAGCTCAGCGTTGGCAAAGGCCTTCACTGGCACCTGCAAAAACAATCTGCAACTCAGGCTGCTGGCAAGGAGGAAGGACATGGAGCAGCAGCATCCCAGAAAGGCAGCAAGTGAGGGGGAAAGGGGAAACACTCTGCACTGCGGGGTTATGTTACACTGAAAATAAAGGTGGAATGGAATGAAAAGTCCTAGAAGGCCTCTCTGGTGAGTACTAAGTATGGAAATGCTTTGGTCTCAACAGAGCAAACAGATTCGATACTGAGATACTTACTTGGCCTGCACTTGTACCACACAATGAGGTACTTGCCGGTTCCAGGGCATGGATCTGTCCCGAAGAGCCGGCTATTGACGAGGAACTGGCAGCTCCGCCTGTCCTGGCACTCATCCAGCATCTTCTGCAGCCGGGGACACACACAAGAAACAGAGAAACAAAAGCATTTCAGTATCTCCATCAAAGGGATGGTCAAACAAGCTGGAGAAGGCCAAAGCCATCTCAGCCTCCTCACCCAGCCCTGGCACAAGGCAGATGATGGTGCTCAGAGCAGTGTTTACCATGGGAGCCATGGACTAGGAGAGGACTAAACCTTGCACTGTTCTAAGGAACAGGTTTTCTTTTCCCTGCGTGGATGCAAAAGGAGGGATGTGCACTTGGATGGTCACAGAGATTTTGAAACATTTGCATGCAATTTAATCATGTATAAGACAATACAATCCCAAGAAAAGCAGCTTTGAGGACATGGATCCACCTTGACAGTTAAAAGCAGAGACCCAAACTCTGCCATCACCATTCTGCTTTAGATTTCTCTGTAAATGCACGATTTCAAGAGAGCTCTTGTCTCAGTTACGTAAAAGCTGATATAAATATATATAAAAATTGTGATATTCCAATAATTAGTAGTTGTGATGGGAACACTGTTATACAGCCAGCTTAGTCAGTTTTTAATAGGGTTCACTCCTCTTCCCCCATGACTATCATGTCCCTTTTAGATAAACTCAGCAAGGGCCTGCAAGTCAGAGGGTCCTCCCACCACTGACATTTTGGGTCCTTTCCCTTTTCTGCACTGCTTTTCCTCTAGCGCTCTCTCCCCACTTCCCCATTCATAACATTCACAAAAACTCCATCTCAGAATCCACAGGGGCAAGACATTCTGTCTCCTGCTAGAAAATAGCTTCATTAAGGAAGATTAATGATTTCTTTTAACCCTATGATCCTGTAAAGCAGTGGTGGTGGGAGAGAATATTATTAAGTGGGTCAGTAATTAAGTTTAAATTCAGCTGGATAGCTTAGGTGGTATTTACGTACTCCTGCAGAGCCCCTAAAGCGCTAAAATTACCATAATGTTTGCCTGACACACATGAACCTGTCAGAGCATTTTGAGACCACAGAGAGGGGTAATCCACCAGCCTTGTTAAGTCCCTGCAATACAGAGCTGTGAATTCCAGTCCCAAATCAATTAATTTTCACTTTCAAGGAGGCACTGCAAAATCCTTCCTCAGAAATTCCCCTAGACTCCCCTGGTCTCTTTTGTCTTCTCCCTGTTCACTTTTCTTACATCCACCTTGATATCTGGGCTTTCCCACAATCTCCTCCCTGTGCCATTAACATAAAGGCTGTTCCTGCCCTGCCATGTGCCACCCAAATCAATTTTCTCTCTGCTTCAGTGACTGATTTCTATTTTTGATTTCTCCCTGAGTGTAATATACAGAATCTTTAGCATTATAACTCTGAATGTCACGCTCCGAACAACAGCTGTTCCAGTTTCAAGTGCAATTTGAAACTGCCTCATTTGTGGTTGCTCACAACTTCCTAAAGCATTCACCTTTTGGGCTGACACATGCAAGAATTCGTGCCTGCCTCAAGAGTGACCTTTATTTTAAAGTTCAAACCAAAACAATCCAAGCCTTTTCTAGAGGGTAGAGAACATATGCTGTTGTTTTCCACTTGCAGCAGTAATAAAATGCAGGCATCTCATTTAAAAAATAGAGGCTTTAAGATGGAAAGGCTGAAAGGTGAACACTGAAGGAGGTGCCTGGCAGCGTTAGCCCCGACTTGACCGTCACGTTAAAATGCACAGAAACAGCATATCCTTTCCTCCAGGCTCATAAGGGTTGGCTGCTCACTCAGCATGTGAAATTTAATTTAATGCAAAATCCAATGAGTTGCAAAGGAATTTAAGCAAGGATCCAGCACAGATACGTCTTTTCATTTCAGAAGGCAAAGAACAACTAAAACAACTCTGGAGTGCCACACATCTGGAGAGAAATCCTCTCAAATCATTGTGGACCTGAAGGAGTTTTCTGGTACTGGAGAGCCATGGCTGTGTTTACACACAACTAGAACTAAAAATATGGAGCAGAGGGAAAGAAGCAGCATCCCAAATGTTTCCTTTCTCACAAGGAAAGCTGTTTCCCCTCAAAGGCAGCAAACTCAGGGTTTTAGTCCATGTTTATGGCAGATGGACAGGCTTTTTGAGAGCCTTCAGCATTGTGTAATAGGTGCTATTTTAATCACTGAGAAAACCACCCTGAGTTTCAGCAAAGACTGAGTTAGGCCAGCAAGAAAATCTCTTAGAAAACCTCAGCTGAGATACCTGAGCAGCACTTGTTCATCTGTCCTCGGGCTCAGCACCAGGAGTGAAGGCAACAACTCACTGGACCTCAGAGAAAATGAACATGGGCAGTCTACAGGTATTGTCACTTTGTCTTGGCTCTGTTGTAACTTCTGGCAGCTCTTCCTTACTCCATGTATTCCACATAAGTAAAACCTCCTGAGTTTACTTCCTGTGGCATGCAAAGTAACACAAAGCCCTAGGAAGAAGTCTGTAATTAAATTAAGGAGCAAAAGTCATCTAAGTTATTGTGAGACCATAGAAAAAAAAAGAAGTGTTCTTGGGGCTGAATATGCCTTTTACTAATTTGCTTTAGTGTTTAGCTACAGTTTCAACTTAATTTGACAATTGCCATGACTCCGAGAAGTTTCATGGGGGTAAAGAAACCAATATTTCCTTTTCGTTCACATAATTCTATTATGTCTCACCTACAGGGCAACAATTTTCCCTGAAAATATAAAAAAATCATTAAGATTTCTAATTTCCTACAGACTGTATGAGTAAAGTCTTAAGTATAATGAAATATAACCATAAAGAATAAACAAAAAAACGTTCAATCCTCAGTGAAATACATTAGGAAGAACGTAAAGACAATTAGCAGTGGTTGACCGTGCACGTTAAAAAAAAGTACAAAGTTGTTACACTGGTCCTAATGTTAACTCAAAAACTTGCACATGTAATTTTAACCTATCCTTCCATGCACAGAAATGTTCTTCCCCACTGCTTTCATCAGTATGTGCTATATACCAGCACCTTGTTAAATGCTGTGAAACACAGCAGCTACACAGAGCATGCCTGACCAGACGATCCCCCACAGGTAGGATTCCCTGCAGGTCCAGTGGCTCCAGTGTTTACAGGATTCCTTACAAACCAAGACCTTGGCTTTCTGGTCTTACTCTCAAAACTCACACTTCTAGGCAGTGCCAGAGCTCTGGAAGATGTCAGATGTTGTTTCTGAAGTATCTGCAAATGATCAGCTAGACTGACACCAGGAAGGCAGTGAGTTCCCTTGGTAGTGAGGGGATACCTTGAGCTCACATGGATTTTGCTAAATGGTTGGAAAAATGTAGGGAACTCATTCTATGTTTGCCTTGTTGTTCTGGCTGTCACTGTCAGCTGTAAAGGCGGGAAAACAAAACCAGAAAACCAAACCAAAAGAGGCCCACAAACAATCTGAACTTGCACAGGAATAGCAGTAGACACACAAAACCATTCCTAACTGGGATATATCATAAGCTCCTTATGTCACCAAGTCTGGCAGACCCCTGACTAATGCCAAATAAAGTCACATTGGCTTAGATTATATTATAAAAATCACTCCAGCTGAAGAAGGTGAAGGAGGAATTCCTGTCTGGCATGAAAGGGGAGGGAAGACACACTAATTGCATTGTGCCATTTTATAACTGAGTTCCAGTGGTAAATCAGGCCTGAGGGCTGACAGGCAGTGCTCAGGAGGGAAGTTGTGGCTGTTTAAACCCATTCCATTCCCTGGTTCATGACTGAGCTAAGAAGCTGCAAGATTTAGAGGAGATAAGAGAACAAGAAATGTGTATTCAAGTAAAACAAACACTAATCTAACCCCTGTGATTTATGCCCTGGATTAATCTCACTGCAGTGACCCAGGTCTTAAAGCAAGGGCAGCCTCAAGCTCAAAATCGTGTCTTCCAAGTGGCCACTGCAGATGAAACACATTTCTCGTGCTCATTTTGTCGTGCTCATTAGCCAAGTAATTGCTTGTGCTCATTAGATAACAACCATTTAAACCTGGAACTGGATTGGAGCTCTGCAAGAAGGCTTTCCTCAGCCATTCCCAGGGGTGTGCTCATTTTTAGTCTGTCTCTTCAAATCACTCTTCAAGAAGCACTCCCCTGCATGCTTAAAATAAACCACAACTGAGCTTAACACCCAAGGCAATTAAACTTATCTCAGTTCTTGGTCCCTCGTAGCAGTTCATAGATTTAATACACTTAGGGTGAAACTTTGGGCCCACGGAAGCCAATGGTGAAACTCAATGGGAACCAGGATTTTGCCACAGGGCTGCTCTCTGTACAGCCTCCATCATCAAAGGAGCGTAAGGATGACTGCAGGGCATGTCAGTCATGCATGAAATTACACAGAGGAACCCTACTAAATAATTACCCAAATTGTGTGTAGCTGAGGAGAGTAACTCAGAGAGCAAACTGCATGAATGGATCAGAGCCGTGCGCAGTCAAATGAAGATGGGCAGAGATTTGTATTAAGAACTTTATGCAAGATGAAACCAGTAATTTTGAGCATTTTTAGGTCAAATTCAATCCAGGCATGGCCATTATGGTGGAGCTACACCAATACATATTGGTGCACCTCCATGGGTTTTGCAATGGGAAGTAAATACAACAAACAAGGCAGCATGAATTCTCTCTCACAGCACAATGCATTCATAATGGCTTCACCTTTCATTTGAATTTTTATACTTTTTTATATACCCCTGAACATTGGTAATACTCTAAAACACAGTATAAATTTAGTGCTTTCAAGTTGCAGACTTACTTACCTGTCCTGTTTACAATTATCTGAAGAGTGAGAGTTCATCTTTATTCATTCACACAAATTACTGAAACCCATGGAAGAAGATTTTCCAAGGATCAGCAACAAGGAAGGACAGACCACATGAGGAAGTGAAATCCATGTTGATGAGGTACAGGTTACCTGCCTAGGGCTTCATCAAGCAATCTCCCCAGCCTGCTCCACTAGAAAGTAGTTTAGCTTTTCCCAAACTACCCACATTCCATCCGTGCATCACCTGAAGAAGAGATCAAAGGCCCTGAATCCTGATCGTTGATCTGTGGCACGTTTTAGTACTCTGCTATTTCTTATCACTCTCCCATGGACCTTGCAATGCTCACAGCGGTGTCAGCAGGAGGGAACTCTTTTCACACATTTAGTGACTCACATTTAACACACCAGACTGTGAAATTAAGAGCTGAAAACTGGGCACGCTTTCCCTCTCACCAGCCCTGCTATGGGAGTAGTAAACACTAGCAGGGCAGGCAGCCGTGGGCTGGGATGTTAAAACATAACAGCAGGATTCACCAGAGCTCCTCTGGTAGGGCCTTGAAAGAGCCCAGAGACAGCCAAAGAGCAAAAACCTGATCATGAAACACAAGGACCTGATAAAAGCTGCATTACAAATATCACCTAATTAACATTACCTACATTTCCTAACAGTAGGGAACTGAATCTGTATGCAGGGTCAACTTCAAAGGGAGAGGAGGTCTAAGATGAAGAAATCCAAAGGATGCATAACCAAAAGTCATGGGATTAAAGAAAGGAAAGCTTAAAACACAAAGTGAAAAAAAATCATTGAGAGCAAACCATTACACTGTCAAGCAGGGTCCTAGGGGCAATGATGGAAGCCCTATGACTTGGAAAGTTTAAATTTAGAGTAAACAAAGCATTAGGAGGCTTATACCCCAGGGAGCAGTCCTGCCTCATCAGGGAGACAGGCTGCACTGGCCACCTCTGCCTCCAGTGCCTCTCCTTCTGCAGGACATAATCACACTGCTCTGATGAGCTGTTTCAGTCAAGCCAAAGATTTCAAAGACAGGACAATTTAGAGATTATCTATGACCTCTGCATACAACAGTTCTACTTGCAAATAATTAGCTGGGGGAACTGCTTGCCAGAGAGTTCTATTTCAGCCTGGACAAGATTCACAAAAGAAGCTGCACTAGTTCTGTGATTTTTAAGAGCAACTTTGGCACTGCAGTAATCTCTTCTGGACCTTGAGGTCACTGTTCACCACCCTCCTGCAAAGTAATTATTACAGTCTGACAAAGAGTTGCCTGAACTGCTCTTTGATTCATTGATATTTCTGAGATTGAAATTTTCCTTGTTCAAACAGTCTATCAGCTGTGGAGATCCCGTATGCCATATGACAAACAGCGGGTTCTTCTCCCAGTGGTACTGATGACCATTATTATTCCTTTCTGTCAATCTCCTCCCCCTTTGCCCCTGATCATCATTATTTTACAGACATTCAGAGCTGTGAGAAATGACCCTTTCTTATTTCTGTTGAGGCCACTTATGGCTGTGACATCAGTGGGACCATGCAATATCCCGTGACTGGGCACGTAGGGAGCCCTTGTCCTCAACCTGCCAAGAAAGCTAGAGCAGCTGGGATTGTTTCCTTCTACTTTGTATTTTACTCTCAATCCATAATAATTGGAGAAAATTAAAGCCTCTTTGGAAACAGTAACATCCAAACACATCTTCCAGCATGCAAGGAATCTACTGCCTTTTGTAGGGCTGTGGGAGTGACAGCGGGAGATGGTGGCAGCAAAGGTGTCCTGTATCTCATCTAAAGGAGAAAAGGAAATACCACATCAGCAGCACCACTGATTCTTGTCACCAAGGACTGGTTGTCCTGGAGAGTGTTGAAAGAGACCCAGGGCACAGGCCACGTCCACACTCCCTCCCTAGATTAGCAATTTTGGGAGGAGAGGAGAGGCAGGACTTGGCTCCAGAGCACTTTCCAAACACAACTCCTCTTGGGGAAACAAATCACTCAGTAAAACATTGACCTCAGAAGTGCAATTTTCAGTACCTGTGTGTATGAAGACCAATTAGCCTACAGCATCTTTGATAAATTTCTGGGGAGCAGAAACACAACAGATTAAGCACCTCTCCCAGGGCTTTCTGTTTTCCTTCCAAATAAGCTGTCACTTGATTTTCTGTCAGTTTACCAGAATGAGAATATTGCAGGTAATCTGGTAATAAGCAATAATTTTAGGCAAATCATTAGACATTCTTCCATGCAGACCTTGAGTGATTTATTGTTGAAACCAAGTGGCATCAGGAATACTGATCCAAAATTCAGCCTTCCAGTGCATCAAAAGGCCTTACAAGTGGGCTGGAAAGGGATATTTTTCAGGGGGAAATGACCTAAAGGGCAAGTTTAGATTAGATGTTAGGAAGAAATTCTTTACTGTGAGGGTGGTGAAATCCTGGCATAGGTTACCCAGAGAAGCTGTGGATGCCCAACGCTTAGTACTCTGGATTTAATTTCCTGGGTGAGAGATAAACAGAGTTTGGTCCTGGCACCTGCTCTTCCTGATATACAAGCAAGAAAAGAGGTGGTTGAGTCACCATATAGCTCCTCCTCACAGATTTCATCTGCCAAGGCAGGACAGTTTGCACTGCAGGAGTTCCTTTTACCAGAGATACCAAGGCTCCAGATATTCCTCTTCCCTGTCCCCAGTCCATCCCTCTCAGGCTGGGACTAAGACATCTCTTTCTATTACTTCACAGTCAGGAATACCCTCTGCAGGGCTCCCCAAGGAAAGTATTGAAGAGCCAATACCAGACCAGACTGTTAATTACCAGCATTAGTGCCCCAAATTAGCTTCTGTTGTTAAAGGATGAGTGAGAATTTTCTATACTTCCATCTTCAAAATATCTCAAAGGTCCAGAGGAGGCCACGAAGATGCTCAGAGGGCTGGAGAACCTCTGCTGTGAAGACAGGCTGGGAGAGTTGGGGCTGTTCAGCTGGACAGAGAGAAGGGTCCAGGGAGATCTTAGAGCCCCTTCCACTACTTAAAAGAACTTCCATAGAGCTGGAGAGGGACTACAAGGTCATGTGGTGATAGGACAAGGGGGAAGGGCTTTAAACTGAAAGAGGGCAGGTTTAGATTAGATATTAGAAATAAATTCGTTATTCAGGGGCAGTGAGGCACTGGAACAGGTTGCCCAGCCATGGATGCCTGTCACTGGGAGTAGTTCAAGTCCAGGTTGGATGGGGCTTTGAGCAATCTGGTCTAGTGGAAGGTGTGTCTGCCCACAGCAGGGGGTTACAAACAAGGTGATCTTTAAGGTCCTTTCCAACCAAAACCATTCTATGGTTCTGTGATGATTCTGTGAATGCCCAAATTCTTTGTGCATTTGCAAATCTCCCACTGAATCTGACATTATGATGTTAGAGTAAGAGAAATGTGTAGTTTGGGGTCACTACCTTAATGTCTTGGACACGCTCTCCCAGGTGGTCTGTATTTCATTTCAAACAAAAACAAGTGACTAAAGTAAGGAATCCTGGCAGCCAACCACAGAAAAGTGGATTAGTAGTGGTTGTCTCAGAGTAATCAACTCTTTCTTTTTCCTTTTTAACATAGAAACAATATCTGAACTGGACATTTACAGTTGAAAGAGCTTCTAAATGAGAATTTACTGTTACTCACAGCTAGTGTTTGCAGGGAACAGCATAAATAAATGCCCCTTACACTCCCTCCAGGTCACTCCCCAGAGAAGCAGCAAATTTATACTGTCATGGGTTTGATTAGACACAGTGTTTTTATATACTTAGTTTTGAAAGGTTGGGTTTGGCTGCCTTTTTCAATTACTGACTAACAGAATACACACACAATTGATCCTGCCTGTAGCAGCCATATATCTGAGTTGCAAAACCACAAAAATATACACAATTTCCTTGTCTACAGCTTTCCAGTTTTCCTACACACATGCATTTCCTACCAGCAAGCTGCAGGCAGTTTGCCATTCAGCTTGTGGAGTTCCTGGTTTACCCTTCAGAGAGGCCTCACCCCCCACTCAGGACTGAGAAAGAAGATGAGATTTGTCTCTGGCATTTGAAATCACCCTACCCTGTGCAAGCACAGCACGTTGAGGGATCAAAGCCACAGCTGGGGCCACTCTAAAGAGATTCAAGAACTCACCCAAGGTCCCCCAATAAATCTGTGACAGAACAGAGAATATTAGCTACTTTTTCAGCACCACTTCATCACCAAAATAAGTTAATAACACTGTTTGGTCTCAGTCATGTAACAGTTGTACTGTACAAGGGATCTGCTGCAAGCCTACCTACAGGGAACACAATTCTTACTCAGATAAATAGGGAGCAGGAACTGCAAGCAACATAAGTGCTGGAAGTAAAGCTAATGGGTAACAGCTCTAAGGACATAAAGAGCCAAGCCAGGTAGGTAAGGATTTCTTTTAAATCCTTCCTACTCATAAAACCATGGCATGGAAAGCCTAGGGAAATATCTTCCCTGTTCTCAAGTTCTTCCAGATGCCTTAAGTGGGCCACTCTCCCACAAGGGTTGAGGCGATGCTCAAAGCCATCAATCACCCTGGTAAACAAAATGTTGCAAGTAAATTTTTCAGTAAATCAATAAAAGAAAGAAGGGCAGGCTAGCCTCTGCCAAAGTTTTCAGTCCGTGTTCTCCCATCCCAAACAACACAACTGCCTTGTGTCTGTTGTATAATGGACTTTTGATACAGTATCTGGGAAATCTGATAAAGCACCATGTTCTCCCACACTACAGCTCAGTCATTTGCTGTGCAGTGCAAGTGACAGGAAGGTAAATACAAATCTGTCACCTTAAGGGTTACACCACAGCCAACCTTGTACAAATTCTTGAGAACTTACCAGTGACGTTTGGAAGCCAAAGCACTCACAGTGCTGTAAATGTCTCTTCGAAACCCTGGATGCAGGAGTGAGAAGTGATGTGGGAAAGTCTGGCCTTTAGCCAGATTATAAAAGAAATTATTCACTGGCCCTGTAGGTTCATTAATCTAGTCTACTATAAATTTTTATTACGCGTTATTATTGATTCATAGCCATAAACACAATGGATGCTTGAGATCTTTGCCCAAAAATTTTCACAGTCCCAAATCCCGCACTTGGAAAGACTTGTGCTTACTTCAACACCCATGAGCAGACCCCATTCAACTCAACAACATCAGCCAACTCATGTTTCTAATTTTAGTTGTTCCTACTGACAGTTGAGTAACATTGGCACCTTCCAAATAATCCTTTGATTTCCTGACGTCACATGTGCTCTTGGGAGGATACATGGAGACAACATTCCCTACACAAATGGTCAGAGCTGATTAACTACGAGGGGATGTTACAAGCTTAAGTGATGTATGATCACTTACAGTGGTCTAAGAGCCAGATGAGTCACATGAAGTAAAGCCAAGGATTCTCTCTGGGTTTCAAGTTACCAAAGCAAAAGCCTCTTGAAATAGGATCTGAAGCAAAAAGAATGCCACAGCAATTTCTGAATGTGTTGAAAAATCTAGTTATTGGGACGGAAACCTATAAAAATAATAATCTTTAAACTCAGTAAAACATGATGTAGTCTTGCAGTGTAATGCTTTTTCAGCCACATTCCTGAACTGTTACTGAGTAGATATGCAGGAAAACTAAGAAATTCATCAGCAAAATCTAATTCAGTCCTGTCTAAACTACAAAGATGAATTATCCACTAAGCAGTGTGAGATGTCAGAGCTCCTGTGCTGGGCAGCCCTGCTTAACCCAGGGCAGTGTAGCACCAGCACAGAGAGCTGCTGCTTGGCCAAGGAAAGACCAAGTCTGAAATGAACAGATGCATCTTAATATGCAATACCTGAAGGGAAGTGCCAACTGAACAGGCAACATCTTCTTTAATTAAAGTTGCGTAGGAGTGGGGATAGCGAGAAGGACACATCTGATGGCTGGGTACAATTCGGCCATAAAAAGAAGACTGGATGCTGATGGTGGTTCTGTGAGGACATCTCAGGGAGACATATTCTCCATCACAGGCATGGTCAGTGTAGTTCCTTAGTACCTGTGATATGTAACCTGCAAAAACCATGACAAAAAAACATCATTAGTGAAAGGTAGTTAATACTGAGGTGATTTACAGCAATGCAGTCTAACAAAGATAAAACTACCAGGCAATGAGGGACACAGATTTTATTACTCACCTCACATACATGCAAAGAAGAGACACAGTGACAGGGAGATTAGGGAGCCTTGATGATTTGACCTTCAACCATGATACAGTTCCTTATTGGAAGCAATATTTGGATACTCCAAACTCTTAGTCCCATCATACAACTTATTTACAATGTCACAATATAAGAGGACAGTTTCAGAGCACATATATGGAGCAGCATCCTCACTGTGAGGGCAGTCAAGCAGTGGAGCAGGTTGCTCAGAGAAGCTGTGCAATCTACACTCTTGAGGGTTTTCAGGATCTTACTGGATAAAGCCCTGAGTAACCTGGTTTGACATTCTAGAGCAGGAGATTAAACTAGAGAACTGAAATCCCTTCCAACCTCACTTTTCCCATAAAATTAAGATCATGGGCAAGAAAGGCCCAGATCCAGAGCCACATTCCATCCTGGCACACCAGTCACATCTTTGATCTCCTTTCACAATATACCACTTAAATTCTTCTGGCTGCACCTTCTGTTCTAGGCCTTTGACACTAAAGCTTTGCTTTCTCTCCAGTTTTGCAAAGTTTCAATCTTTTTAGAAGGAACACAGTATGCGGAACTAAATCTCTCCTTGTTTCTTAGAGGATTATGTTATCCACAGTAATAAAGCTGTTGACAAGAATAAAGCAGGGGGAACAAAGTCTCCTTAAAATTACACTTGAGACAGAAGGGCTGATTGCTGTCAGGTTGCCCTGAAACTCCCAAACAAGTCTGACTTTGCCACACTCAGGCACGGGGGAAAGCAATGTGTTGCTGATCTGGAGATATCTGTGGAGGGAACACAACAGTGTGCCCAATGTCAGTGTCAGCCACAGTCCCACTCAACCCCACAGTTCTCTCTGCAATTGGTTTGGAAGTCCCCTTCCCACCACTGGCCACCAACACAAGCCTATCAGCAGCCACTCCACAATGCCCTGTCCCTGTCTTGCTCTTCCTCTGTAGATGATATGACAAATAATGAGAAACTAAAGGTTTGTCTGTTCATCTAAAAGAAATAAGGAATAAAAAGATTAATCACTGTTTTACATTAACTAAAGATCTAGAGGAAATGGAACCTTATAGAGGAAGACAGAGACATGGCATTGTGGGATGGTTGCTGGTAGACTCTTTTCCTAAGAGGCAGAGTGCAGAGAAAAGGCAAAACCATTACGAGAAGCAATTAATCCCTGGACAAATTCCTATAAGGAACCTGAGACTGTTTTTTTTGTGGGTTTTTTTAAATTATGACTATTCTTTTGGTGGCCCATAATCACAGAATAACTCAGGTTGGTACCTCTGCTAAGTCATGTAGTCCAGCCTTCTGTTCAAAGCAGGGCCAACTTAGTCAACGTTTCCCAAGGCCTTGTCCAGTTCTAAACATACCCAAGAGTAGGGCCTCTACAACCTCTCTGAGCAAACTGTGCCAATGCTTAACAACTTCCACAGTGAAAAATTTTTTTCATTCCATGCAACTGGAATTTCCATGCTATGACTTTTTTTGTTGTTGTTCTCTCTGTTCTTTCCCTGGTGCATTTTTGTACCCTTTAGTACCTTTCAGGGAGAAGACTGGTTCCATTTCATCTATACAACAGTAATTAGATCCCACTCTCCTTATTCTTTACTTCTAGATAAACAGACCAGCTCCCTCATTTTGCCATTGTTTATCACATGTTCCAGTGTCCTTGCCTTCCTGGCAGCCAAAGACACTCTCTCCAGACTCTCAACATCTTGGCTACACCGAGGACCCAGCATGGTATGAGTTACTGTTCATTCCTGCTTCCTCACACTCACCATCCTGCCTTCCAAGACATTTGAGTGATTCATGTGGCTTGCTGAGAATCATTCCCAAATCAGCTCTAGCTATCCTTGTAGACACACCTGTAGGGTATATTCTCACTAAGTTAAACTCTCCTGGTATTTCTTCTCTGTCTCTAAAACCATATCCAACAACTTCCTCTTACTCTTCAAAATAGTATGACCTATATCCAGAGCTTTTACTGGCAGTAGCTTTACTTCCATACCAACACTGAAAGCTAGCTCAGGAGTTCTGTGAGACAACACTTGTCTGAGCAAATTTCAAGGTGTCTAAAACAAGTATAATCACTGTTCTTAGAGATAGATAACCAACATACGGTAATTTAGCTTCAGCACCCAAGCTACCACTGTGAGGGCTGGGTTCTCTGATTTCTCTAAATTTTAGCCTGTAGTTCTTATTTAGCAGTTCTGTTGCTGCAGCACCTCGAGGTCTGTGCCAAATAAATATTTACTAAAATCAGCATATTAAATTCCAAGTCCTCAGGGCAGCATTTGCTCATAAGGAAAAGGCTGAGACACAGCCCAAATAATTAGAGTAAGTGACAGGACTGCATCAGATCAGGAAAGAGCACTATTTAATTTAGTACCTTTATCTCACTTGTCCAAGGAAGCACTGTGGGATAAAATGAACTACTGGGGTGGATCTCCTTTCCCAGTCAGTAGAATACATGCTCTGTGGGATGCTGCACACCTAGTCCTGAACTTAGATCAGCTCTTCTCCCTCAAAAGTAAGGCAACTATACAAGATGGGCATCAGGAAAAGCAAACTACAGATTTAGAATATAACACAAAACAATAAAACCCACTTTCCACGCTGTTACTTCAGCAGCGCATTAGGACTTTTCCCTGAGGCTGACCTATTAGGGAGCCAAAGAAATACAAACAAAGTGCAGTCAAGACTCTACTGGCTCCTTTGAATATTCAATTACTCTGTCAGAACAACCATCCTAGGGCATGCCTTTCATATTGCCAAGTCAGAATCAGAGAAGGTTCCAACCCCTGCAATTAATGCACATCACTTGCTGAAACAGCTCCTTCCTTTCGTCTTCCATCAGCAATCTCAAAATAACTTGAGTTCGGTCAAGCTCAAGATATTGAAGGGATTGAATGCTTTGATGGTGACTAATAATAAACAAAGCACAATGTCTGAAACATCTGGCACTGACCACTGTCAGAGAGAAGATACTGGATTAGACATGGGCATGGTCAGAGAGGAGATGATGGAGCAGAAGGAAGTGGCTATAGAGAATTAATGCTTTTTTTGTTTCCCTATCTGTGCCAGATTTGTACTGTACCATTGGTAGTTCTTTTGAATGCATTGGCATTTCATTACCCACTGATTCACAGTTCAGTAACCTAAAATCCAAATTATTTTCAGGACCCTTGTTGAATTTTCGGTAATAAGTCTCCAAGTGACCTTTTGTACCATTACATGCAGTACCAGGGGAGGAATTACTGGGATGCTCTTTGGTGAATGAAATGCATAAACATGTAGCCATGGCAGGTGCTTGAGGACTTTAATGGCCCTTGTACACCAGGGCAAGAAGCACTCCCTAAGTACACAAGGAAGAGCTTACAAAGCTCTTTGACTCTTTCCTGGTAAGCATGAAAAAGTCTCTTGGATGGCTGCAAGAACTTAGTTGAGTTTAGTAAAATGATACAGCAGATCATCAGTAGCTACTTATAGGCCACAGAATACGTCAGTCAAGAAACTGAGATGATAAAGGTGTTATCAAATGACGTCATCATTCCCACTCAAGTTTATGTCTCTGCATCATTATCTGGGATATAAGCTGCAGTCTTACAAGTGTCTGCTCCAAACAAAGATAAGGCAGGCTGGGTTTAAAGATGACCAAAGACATTTGCTATTCCTTTCTTCATCCATAAATTCTGGAATGTGAAATCACCATTGTCAGGTCTATGACCTGAAGGCAAGGAATTATTTGAGAAAAATATTCTATGATTCTAAAATCCCATCTGTACTTCTACAGATAAATGCACTCTATACTGTCATGGTTCATCGTGGAATGGAAGTGACGTAAATTCTCATTATTTTATGAGAAATTTTTTTGTTTGTTCATTATTCTGCCAGCCTAGGGAAGGCATATTAAAGCAAGTAGTAATTTGAACTTTTCTTTAAAAACATGTATTTCATTTTAAAATATGGTAAAAGCATAAAACAAATCTAATGCATTTAGCTCACCAAAACTTTTCCAAATGCTACACATTTTGAAAACCTGGGATAACAAAAGCAATTACAAAATAGTTTGGGTTTAGCACTTCTCTTTTTTTTTAAGGATTGTGTCAAGGACGTGGAATCTTTGCTGGTAGACTTTCTTACTCCCAAATTAAATCAATGTATAGGACTCAAGAGCTAAACATTTACTTGATTCAGAAGACCAGTATCACTACTAAAGCAGGGATTTGCACTCTGAAGACAGAATAAACAGCCAAAAGAAACACATCACAAAAATGATAGATCATTTTTCCCTCCCACAAGAAGGAAATGTTCCTTTCAAACACCACTTGCAATTTATTTTTCCAAAGTGCAGAGTTTGCCTCCTATCAGCCATCAGCAATTATTCTTCACTAGTCACCAAACACAGTGCTTAATGCTGACTGTAACTTTATCCCTCCCGGCAATGTCGGCTCCCGAGAATGATTTGAACCATTGCCTCTACAGGAAACTGTTGCTCAGTTCTCACCCAACAGTCAGTTCTAAACTTTAACACACAGGCAAGGTAGAGAAACATAGCAGCTTCATACAGAATACCATCATTTTACAGGAACTGTAAATATAAACATCGTCCTTTATTTACTTTCATGGAGCTACAGCTCTACCTTTTTGAAACCAAAGCAGCAGACTGAGTGGTTCACAAAAGCACAGGTGGTATGAGAGAGTCCACTCCATTCAGAAGTAGGATAATACACCTTCCAGTACATAAAGGGGGCTTACAAGAAGGTTGGAGAGTGGCATTTCACGAGGGCATGTAGTGATGGGACAGGGCAGAATGGCTTTAAGCTAAAAGAATCTCCTCTTAGGAAGAAATTCTTTACTGTGAGGGTGGCGAGGCACTGGAACAAGTTGCCCAGAGAGGCTGTAGATGCCACATCCCTGGAGCATCCTGGACACTGAGCAATCTGGTCTAGTGGAAAGTGTCCCTGCTCATGGCAGGGGGGTTGAAATGAGACAATCTTTAAGGTCTGTGATTCTAAAAGTCTGTAATAATAGTAGAGCACACAAACACTCATCCATATATCCTCTTTAACCATAAACCATACTGGTTGTCTAAAACCAGTAAGTCCTCCTCTCCTGTTTCCACTATAAACAGTTCTAGTTTTGCTTGTCAAGGCTCATCAAACAGACCAGTTCACCAACCACCAGAACACAAATGTCATCTTCCCCAGGAAACATCTCTGTGGGAATGTGCTGGAAGAATAGAGACAATCACAATCACAATAAAACCAACTGTTTTTACAGCTTGGATATGGTCCAAAACTTCTAATAAATTACAAGAAAACTCAAAGGATTCTAATGGTTGATGAACTACTACATATAATTAAAGCCAGAGCCTCATTAATATCTGCATCAAGCTATATCCAAGCTATTGTAAAATCTTCTTAAAATATCCTATTTTGAGCTCTTGTGGTTAAAAATACAGAAGTGCATACATATCATAGAGATCAACCTAATGAAAAAAAGGACATTATACTTAGAAATAAGCTATTTTCCATTATCTGAAACACATGAAGTCACTGTAATTAACTGTGCTAGTCAATAAAGTATTCCCTTGTTGCTGGTTGACACAGATTCTTTTATTTTTAATCCTCTTATTTTCCAAATCCATGTCGTTTTTCAGTGTCTCCTGCTATTTTCTTCTAGTTTCCTCAGCTTCCTTGGAGATGTTTCAGAGACACTGAATGTGAAACAGAACTTTTTGCCAGGCAAGACCTTAATTGGATACCTTTCTGAAGCTCAGACTACCCCTAAAACACACTGTTTTTCAGGTAGGTGGAGAATTTCAGCTTATTCTTTATATGCAGAGCACTGGTACTCGTAACATCTCACAGAAACAGTGCTAAGCCAGTGGAATCGAGTGACATGCCACGAGGATGGGCCAGCAGGGCTGAAATGTGACCCCAGGCAAGGCTTGAAGCCAGAGCAGGGAACTCAATGAATGCATTTCATACCAGGCATTACTGATAATCCTGTGGTTGCAGCAGTAAAAGCAGCTCTCTCAAATCACAGAGCAGCCTAGTAGGGACAAGTAGGGTTTGTTTTGCTTTGTTACTAATACAGGAGATTAAAACTTGCTATTACAAACCTTCTACAGAGAGGTTTACTTTCACTTCAGCTACTCCCCAACCCTTTCACCTTTCGGACGCAGAACAGTTCTGAATAAACTTAAACATGTTGCAAGCATATCTGGGAAAAATATTCTTATTTTAAATCAACAGTTCCTTGCCTACTGTCTGATCTTCTGTACCACAGTTATGGCTCCAAACAGCATCCAGTATTAACTCATAAAAATGGCTTTGAAACGAGGGATTTTAGAACTGCAGCTGACTGCCAGCATTTCAAGGCTAAACAAGGTAAGGTTTTGTATATGCTGAGCAGTATTTCATAGGTCTCCTGGGTTTGTGTAAGGATGAGAAGGTACTGGAAATTAGATTGGTGAAGGCTAGGGGTGACAGGAATGAATTATGGTCATTTTCAACTGTGCAGGCTTGAATATTACACAGATACTAGTGAGGATTATTGTTAATTAATCCCTTAAATTCCCTAACTGTAAAATCCTACAGAATTTAATAAAACACTTCAGCCTTTCCACCAACTGTTGGAATGACTCTGGAGAATTTAATAAGCAACTTGAACTGCAAGTATTTGGGGTACTATAACTTTTAACAATTGGTCTAAAAATTTGATACAAAAATCTTTTTGCTGTTTGAACATCATCTTAGATAATTTTCTTCAAATGTCCCATGAACCCATGGTTTCTTGAGAACTTACTTTTCTTTAAAACAAGTTTTAAAAGCCCTTATGGCTATGGAGGTTTGTGGTTTTTTCTAATCTTCCACATTTTGAAGAGAGAAATGAACAGTTTAAAAAATATATATAATATTTTTAATGCTTTTCTAGAGTGAGGGAATATTTATCCCAGAAAGGCATCCTGCAGGTCACCTACCCCAAACTGCTGCTCAGAGTAGGGCCAATATCAAAGTGAGATCAAGCTGCTCAGAACTGTGTTCAGCCCTAAACAAGGGCTGCCAAGGACAGAGACCCCCACCATGTGCTTCAGCCCCAAACTATCCTACTGGCCCTCCCCTGGACTCCCTCCAGTTTGTTTTTCTTATAATCATGTACCAGTATCATGACCTGTAATTCAAGTGGCTGACCCTTCACTTCCTTTGGATTGAAGGAATTTTTTAAAAACAATTGTTTCACTACCTGTATGGTCACAGGCAGTCATGATGTTGAAGGAAATTTGACAGCACAGAGAATTTGGCTGGAAGGCACTGCACCAAGACTTTGCCAGCTTGCCACCCTCTCCAGCTACTTATTCCTGCCCTCTTATTTCAGATAAAAGCCTCTTCCAATGATCTGTGTGCATGTGCATGTATGGGGGTGACAGCAGCCAGAGTTGGACCACAGGTCAGAGGGTCCATGCCTGTGTCCTGCCACCAGAGCAAGTGAGGGTGTGCAGTGTGTAGGTCTGTCCATCTGTGACCACCAGTGACTATCAAGATGGACTAACTGGCAAGGAGAATAAAAGCTTTGGAAGCCGGGTATGAAAGAAGCCAAAAGTCTGGGTCAAGTACCTGAGAGACCAGAGAGGCTGTGAGTTGTCGACAGGAGAGGCCAGGAGGTTCAGGCCAGGGAAGGAAGACCAGGCATCTGGGAGTCACCTGAGAGACCCATCTGCACACACACATCTGTGTGTGAGGGGACTAAGGATGAGAGACACCTGTGCCAGCTGCTGCATGGACTGTCTAAGGATCCACAGTGACTGGATGTGTGCATATTTTCTGCTAACAGGCTTTCATCCTGCTCGGCTGGAGGGGGGAGCAGGATGAGGCCACTGGTGCTGTTTGTGTTTGTGTGAATCCCAAGGGTTTCTGCCTGTGATCTGCGTGGCCTGGCAGAGTCACACTGCCAGGAATAGAAGCTCAGCATCCCAGCTGCCCACACCTGTAGACACAGGGCTGTTGCTGCCCTGCCTCTATCAGGCTGCCAGATTTGGCAGCTCCTAGCACTTCCCACAAAAAATTCCCTGTGTGTGTACGTATGCAAGTCCAAGAAGCATTTGGACAGCAGTCTCAGGCACACAGTGTGATTCTTGGGGTGTCTGTGTAGGGTTAGGAGTTGGACTCAATGATCCTGATGCATCCCTTCCAACTCAGCATATTCTATTCTCTGATTCTATTCTATTCATATATATTATATATTTATATAGAGACATATACACACACATGTCTGTGTTAAAAAAAAAAAACAAGCAAGCAGCCTTGCAGAATATTTTAGGTAATTCAAGTTGAAGAAGAAGATTGAAGCCCACAATAACTGTGGAGTTCATGTTTTGCAGTGCTAAATTTCTTAGAACGCTTTGTTAAAATGGCGTTATAGCATTATAAATATTAATACATTATGTAATTAATATGTTAGAGTTACAGCATTATAAATATTAATGTCTTACTTTGATAGGAAAAAAGTGTAATTTAGCATGCATTAGTATGTATTATGTATCAATCTTATAAACTATATTGCACATAGCACAATCATATTTATAAAATATATCTTATAGCATAACCTAAAGATAATTACCAGGTCGCCCTAGGAAGCTTTATGGGATTTGTTCAGTACTCAGAGAATGAGAGCTGTAATTTTGAGAGAGATTTAGAGTATACTTCTAACAGCCCCTAAAGGTCACTTCCACGCTCTGTGACAAGCTGGGCACTATTTCATTCTGGAGATACAGCTGCAGTAAGTGTTAAGGTCATCACTTTATAGCTGAAGGAACTGCACGGGTGATACTTCCTAAGCAGCATCGATTGGCTCTTTCTCCTTGGCTCTCAACCAAGTCCTTTCCAAAACACAGTCATCTCACTCATAAATCACAGGACTGCTCACTCTGGCCTTGCCATTGCATTCTAAGTAGCGATAAAGTGCTCACAACACCAGGGTCACGTAGCTCTTCTAAATTAAGGCTTATTGTTTTCAAAGGACAGTTTTCTCTCTAGGTGGCTCATATCAAGAGATTTTAACAGCAAAACTACAGTGATATAATTAGGCTACCATGATGATACCCACATAATTTTCTACAGTATATGCATAACTACCAGTGCACCTTTTCTTATGTAGGCAAATCTCATTGATGTTCATTTGGACTTGCACTTTCACAATAAAGTCTACTCGATCCTACTCCTTCTGGTGAAAATTCTTATGGAAAACAAATTTGACCTTGAAGACCAATATAATTACAAACCTGTGATGCAAATGGAAAGAACCTAGCTAAGAAAAAACAGCCCCAAAGCTTGGCCCCTTCCTGCTGCAACAGAAAGCAGCACTGCCTGCAGTGAAGTTCAAGAGCTCAGACAGGATCTGTCCCTGCACTTGGCTGTTCCTACAAGCATCTCTGGGTCTTTGGGCAAGAGACTGACAGCTGTTCTTCACCTTCTGGTCCAGCCACTAAAATTTCTGAAATAAAATTTGTCCCATTTCTCAAGGGCCATGGACCAACTTACTCGTGCATTGCCCACGTGATTAACCAGTTCTTAGGTAACAGGGAAAGGAGTTGGGAGCTGGATCCATGCACCTCCCTCAGGACATGCTCTGAGTTCACTGAAGGTCTCACTACTTATGCAAGCAGCCAAGAACATCTTATGGGGAGCAACATGTTAGTCCATCATGTAACCCATGGAATAGAATAGAATAGAATAGAATAGAATAGAATAGACTAGACTAGACTAGACTAGACTAGACTAGACTAGACTAGACTAGACTAGACTAGACTAGACTAGAATAGAATAGAATAGAATAGAATAGAATAGAATAGAATAGAATAGAATAGAATAGCACAGGATTTGCACTTCCATGGCCTGTGTTGTCCATCTGCAAATGATCACTGTCACATTTTCTCCTCACTCAGAGAAGAAGCACCCTCTAAGTCTCTGCAAGGCACCTTTATCTCCATCAAATCCCTTCCTTGACCCCCCTTAGCTCTAGAGCTTAGCCACAGAGAAGTCAATGCTGGTGAGCACAGTGCCTGACAGCAGCCTCCTTGTGGGCCCTCATGACCAATGAATGCACCTTCTGCATTTTCCTCTAGTATTTTGAAAGTCCAGGGCTTACCAGTTCATCACAAACTGAAGAAAATTCAGTATAATTTAGCATGCATTAGTAGGAAACACTCAGCATCTGTCATGAAAGCAGCTGCTGTATATCTCTGGCAAGGTCTGTGACAGCTCATTCATGTCCCCACACAGTGTGACAGAGCACCAACCTGGGAGGGTTGGGAATGGCCCAATTTAACCAAAACACAGACTTTCACCATTGCAAACATAGAGGGAAGGGTTTGTTTCTGTACTGGAAACATGCAGCAAAGGAACTATAAATCAGCCCTGCTATAGCCATGAGCCTCAGCAGAGCTATAGCAGAAGACATGGCTAAAAGCAGCCTGGCCTTTGCCCACAGCTTTATTGGCAGTCACAGGGAAGTATCCTGTTACCACTCAAATTAAAAGAAATCTTTTGCATAGCGTATCACCCTGGTACAAAGAAAGTGGTTATTTGACCACACAAGTGATAGACAAGACTTTATGTGCACTGACCGATTCTTTTAGCAAATCAAGAATTAAGCCGTGACAATCTGACAAGGGCTAAAAGACACCTACACTAAGTAAACAGATTTCTGCCCATTCACAAAACGTTTTTCTGGCAGGACTAAAAGTACAGAGAGATGGCAGTTTTAATCAGACTAGGGCAAATGGCAGGAGGGAAGGCAAAAGGCATGACCCCACGGGACCTGCTGCTTAAACCATGACAAGCAGATTTGAGTGCTTTCCACACAGTGCCAGGAGCCAGCTCTGGGGCTCCCAGAGTGACCACACATCCCTGAAAACTGCAGATTTCAAGTGGCAGGTGAAAATGTGGAACAGTTCCTGTGATTCTGGAGAGCAAATCTGAAATCCTGTTACCTTGCATGAAATAATACAGCGTGACTTACACATGCAAATACCAACTTGGCAGTGAAGAGCTTTTCTACAGGAAAATGCTTCCCATCAGGCTGTGGTCTCCCTCACTGATTTTAACAAGCACTTCAATGCTCCAATGGCCATTTTTATTAAAAGATTTTTGCACTGGAAACTGCGAAATTTGAGGGCTCCCTCATTTGACACTGTGTGATGAGGGTAGGGGATAGGCAAATCTCCATGTACAAGGAGTTCAAATCACTCTGGGTTGCTTTGCCACCCAGCAATTTTTCCAATGAAGAAGAAGGAAATTTTGGGGGGGGGATGACAAATTCCTACCTGCGGTGGGAAGGGCAGCTACTGCTCACAGACTTACAGCATGAGCTCTGCTGAGACACTGCAGAGAACCCACACTTGTGATTTCCCCCTAGACTAGAGACCTTGTGTTTCACTCTCCCAGAAATCATCTCCCAAGAAAATTCAAAAATTAAGCAAAAGCTCATTTCCAGCACTGAGATTTTAACATCTACCTTTTCCTACTGCTTTACATTCCATACTTTATTTATTTACTCTTATTCAGGGTCAATTTGTCAAATTTAATGAAAATAACAGCTCCGAAATAAACTTGCATCCTTTTCCCCAGGACCTGCAATAAGAACTGTGGTGCTGCCCTCCACATGACCTTCGCCTGTGAAATGCATATTTCTCTTTGCTTTGGCCAGGCCTTGGCAGCTTTATGAACCCCAAGAGAGGAAAGGAGATGAGGAGAGTCTGAAGACAAGATAGAAAAGGCTAAACAGTTAAAGGATAAAGCAGAGTAGGGGAAAAAGAAGGAAATTAAAAAGGTAAAACAAAAGGACATGCAGGCTATAGTAGACATATTAAAAAAAAATCTTTCTCATTTGTCAATTAGAAATGTAGTCCCAGGAGCTTATCCTACCATCAAGAATCAACTGGAAGCATTGTGGAATCACTTGAAACTGGAGGAACAGAGAGCAGCCTCAAAATAGTAGAAAGGAGAGAGATAAAGATTTTGAGCAGGAATATCCTTTCGTAAGCGACACCTCTTTATGTCCCCATGTGATGAAGTTCCAAATCATACCTGCTTGCAGAAAGGACTGTGTTACCCAGAGATAAAAATTATCGGGGAAAAAAAAGGAAGCTCAGGTTGGCTGTGAAAATAGAAAGGAAAAAAAAAAAAAAAAAGTAGGTTTTCATAAGTCTATCCTAATTTCTGATATGCTTTGTGTCTGATGACTTGACTAAAACCCTCAAATATTGCCTTAACAGAACAAGCAGTGTGTTGTATCTGCCACAACCAGGCAAAACTGCCAGATCAGCATCTTCTGTTTAAGCCATTGACTTCAGCCAAGAGGGAATTTATTATTCACCAGCAACTGGACAACTTTAAGCCACAGCAAATGTTGTCAGGGTAGGAGGAATGGTGATTTCAGAGGTAAATTGCTCTTTTATTGTTTGATATAAAAAATAGTAACAAAAGACAGGCATCCTGAGCATCACCAGTTCGAGCTGTCAGGCTGAGCAGCCACCTTGAAGCCAACTAACCTCAATTTACCACATACTCCTCCTGGAAAAGACATTGCAGGAATGGACAGGAAATTCGTGATTGGGAGTAAGGGCAGGATGATCTCTGTACCTTGGGCTGAAGATCCTTAATGCAGGGCTTCCTTTCCACTTGTTAAACAAGCTATACCTTCCTGGTGAAAAGCCTTGCCTTTCTCAAACTATCTCACCAATTTAACTGCAGTTCCATTTTTGCTGAAGAATCACACCATTTGACCACAGGACTTGCAGTGTTCTTGTTGGGGCTTTAAAAATTAAAGGCTAAATTAATTTGTCCTACTTTAGGCTTCATTATCTAGACCTATTAGATCGCTGTCCTCAGATTTTTTCTTTTTCTTGCATCTGTGGTAAGGTGACTTTGCTTCCTAGCTGGGCAAAGCCACAGTATGGAGGAAAACTTCTATTTAGAAGACTGTCCCTTAGACCATGTGTGGGTTTTGCTGCCATTTGAGCTCTCTCTATGAAGTCAGTAGAAAGAAGAAAACACTATCAGGTGTGAAACATATTATTCCAAAGTAGATGTTGAACTGTGAAAAGGAGTAGAGGTCAGACAAACCATATCTGAAACTGGTTTACCCCTCTCTGCTGAGGAAGCCCAATCTAATGAGCTCAAAACATGATTTTTGTTTATGGCTGTTGTGCTAGAACATAGTCTTTGGATAGACTGTGGTGTTCTTCAGTCCCTGCTATTCCTAAAGTTTTGCTGTCACCGTAACTTTTGTCTTTAGAACCTTAAGTTACCCTAAAGTGTTTCCCACACAAAAACAAAATAAAAACTCCATTTATGTAAATAAATAAAACATACTCAGACTCAATCCATAGCCCTGAGGGAGAAGGACAAAACACCACTAGCTTGACTGAGAAGCTAAAATGACAGCATTCTTCTCCTTGTCTCCCAAAACAAGTGAAGTTGTCTATTTGGGTAGCCTGCAGTCTCCCCTGAGCCATGCCCTGACAACAACTAGGAACTTGCTAGTTAGTGCAGGTCCAAATGGTGACCCTGTGTGTGCAAAACTTTGGACAGAATAATTGTGTAGCAGTGGTCAGCACATCCCCCTGATGCTGTTTAGTTTACTAATATAAAAGTTTAACCATACTAATTTAGTTCCTCAGGACCAAAAGAGCATTCAGAGAGTTTTTACCTCCTCCCTGTTGCCATCAGTGAATATAAGCTGAAGGAGGATAGGGTTAGATTAGATATGAGGAAGAAATTCTTTACTGTGGAGATGGCGAGGCACTGGAACAGGTTTTGGTGAGAAGTTGTGGATGCCCCATCCCTGAAAATGTTCAAGGACACACTGGATGGGGCTCTGAGCAACCTGGTCTAGTGGAAGGCGTCCCTGCCCATGGCAGGGAAGTTGGAACTGGATGATCTTTAAGGTCACTTCCAACCCAAACCATTCCATGATTCTATGATCAAGAACGGGCACCTCAGTCTGCCAGCTGAAGGGACAGAGAAGAATTCCCAGCACACCTCACCTGGCATCAGTGTCATCTGCATCTCTGTTTCCCAATTATCAGTTGAAGATGATCCCATTTCTATATCCATGGGAAGGCCAGGAAAAAAAAATAAGGACCTGAGAATGTGAAGTAACAGGGGTTACAGAAAGCCTGGGGATAAAAATATGTAAAGGCATACTGATTTTTATCCAAGAGCACTCAGTAGCACTTCAAGACATGACAAAAGGGATGAAAAGCTACATAAAGAGAGGGAACTGCTTAGTCTGGAATACAAGTTAATAATAATAATAAAGACAGCTGACTAGCAGAGAAAAGACAGAACAGCCCCATTCTACTACATCACCACAATCAACTCTACAAAGCCAATAAGAGAAAACACAAAAGGCATTTTTCCACAAGGTCCCATTTCTCCCCACCTCTCACTGAGGCCATTCCCCATATTTGCAACTTCTTTCAAGGACAGAAATAATATTTGGCTTCCTTGGCAACAAAGAACAAAGGGACAATAGAAACCCAACAGTGGAATTTATGAAGGCACATACTGCCCTAACCCTTTGTGTAGGGACAGCAATCAGGCAGGGCCAAAAGGGCCCAGCAAAACAGCAGCTAGAAAAGCTTTTTGGCTAAAAGTATTTGCTCTGCTTTGACACAGAGCAGTTGTTTTGACTAATAGGCTGGAGAAGGGGATCTCTTTAGAAGGGCAACTCTTTGAAGGGCTCTTTGCCTCGCAGCTGCAGCAGCAACTCCTTCCACAGCACACATTCTTCCTCCTACCTATTGTACCACAGGACCAAAACACACCCGAGGCCAGAACAGCTTCAGGGGCGGCTGCTGCAAAACTCGGTGAGAACTGTGCTATAACACTGGAGAGTGTTACAGCTAAAGGCTGTGGTTAAACTGCAAGACCTGGGACCATTTCCCGCCTGTGGGATCTGAGTGCACTTTCCAGCTGTATTGCAACTGTATCCTGAAAGCAGACACATCATCCCTCCCTAGAAAAGGTTATTTATTTATTTATTTATTTATTTATTTATTTATTATTTCTCTTCAGACAGCTTTGATCAATGAGTATCCTCTCCTATATTATCCTGGTTTGGGACAGGACAGGGAACTGCACCCAGGTTTTCTGCTGTTGAGGCTAATGATTAGTTTTCTGTTACACTAAGGAGCATTTCTGAACCTGTGTATGACATGCAGATGAAACAGAACTGGTAGAAGCAGTTGGTAGACCAGATGGTTGTTCCTTCCATCAGTCAGAGGGAATCTTGACAATCTGGAGAAGTGAGCAAACAAGATTCTCATGAAATTTAGGTAAGGGAAAATTGAAAGTCTGCTCATTGGGAGGAGTGTCCCTGTGTACCACGTTGGGAAACAACAGGCTGGAAAGCACCTGTGTTGAAAAGGACCAGGGCTGATGGACACCAAGGTGACCACGAGCCAGTGAGGTGCCCTCGCAGCAAAGGCAACACTGGTAGGAGTATCACAGCTGTTCAGGAGAGGAAAGCCTGCCCATCAGCACTGGTGAGACCCATCTGGAGTGTTGTGTCCAGTTCTGGATTCCCAGTGCAAGAGACGTGGACGTACCGGTGCAAGAGCAGCAAAGGGACACAGAGATCAAGGGACTGGAGTAGCTGTTACATGAAGAAAGGCTGAGAAAGCTGGGACTGTTTAGACTGGAGAAGAGAAGGTTCAGGGGGATCTTGCCAATGTCGAAATAACTGATGGGACAGGGAGTAAAGAAGACAGAGTCAGACTCTTCTAGGTGGTATCCAGTGAGTGAACAAGAGACAATGGAAACCAAATACATGAAATTTCATTTAAACATATGTGTATAACTGTGAGGGTGGGCAAACACTGGAATGGGTTGCCAAGAGGGTCTCCAAACTTGCAGATATTCAAAATCAAACCAGTCATGGCCCTGAGAAACCTGCTGTGGGTGACTCTGCTCTAAGCAGATAACGTTGAACAAGATGATCTTAGAGGCCTTTTCCTACCTAAATGATCTCCCAATTTTATCATTTCCTGAATATCTTCCAAGCCCAGCCATTCTGTGATATCAAGTCCCCTCTCAGGATACATTGAACAAGCCCCAGTCTCCTTTAAAACAGCTTGGGAAGAAACCTTTTTTAAAGCTGGAGTTCTGTTAGTCGTGATGACGCTGCATTTCAGCATCATCTCAGCTCTGCTCACACAGATGCCTATCAGTTATACTTGAACTGTCCTGTGACAGAGTTCATGGAAGACAGAAAAGGCTTTCCCAGGTACATCTCCTGGACAAGCAGCATCACTGACCCTCATAAACAACATTATCATTCAAGCAAACTGCTGCTCCAGACAATGGAAATGGCACTTGACACTCCGACTGCTGAGTAAGCACTGTAACAAGATCACCTTTCAGGATTTGTTTAGTCTTCACATTTGTGTGTATTAATTAGATTTACTTTGATGCAGACGTGGACAGTGCTACAGCAACACAGTTCTATGTAATGAAATTTGAAAAATTTGTTATGAGTTTTACATAATGACTTAGTGCCCAGATGTTACACAGCTATCAGCAAGTCTGCTTGATTACTCCTCCCGAAGTTTGCTCTCCAAATCTCAACCAACGCTTTCTCAGATCATCACAAGCAGTCTCTCAGCAAGAAGAGGAAAATCACCTGGCAGGTGAAGAGATGATGTGACATAGTCACTGAGAAGCAATGGCTGCTTCCCCCAGAAACCTCACCATCTTCAGAGAGAGCTGCTTTCCATGTCCAGGAAAAAATGCCGTGCTAAGAATGCTACAGAAAATGTTCCAGCAGATGCAAGACACCTTGACCTTCGAATACAGTTACCCCCCCAAGACAGTTTCAAAAGGAAGGACGGTCTCCTGTGAGCAAATGCTGTGCTGACAGAAACTCTGCACTTTGAGGTCTATTCTCACACACACTGGCCAGCAAAAAGGGCTCCACAGGGAGGAAGGTTCAACCTCCCCTCAGGGCTGGTGAAGAGAAGCAGACATTCCTGTAGTATCTGGTGCTAAAGCATTCATCTAACCCAGGTCTGGAGTGTCACACACTGAAAGTAATGCCAAGCACGCTGCAGGTATTGAAGTTTAGTGATAAGTCACAGAAAAAAGTCAATGTGAGTAAATTCAAAGTAACTCATGATAGAAGTTTTGGAGTAGTAACAGTTTGGTGAAAATATAAAAAACAATATTCACTAATAACCAGGAAAAAAATACTAGGAATTGTTAGGGAGGAATAGGTGTTACTGATAACCACCCAAGGACTAATATGCAGAAGACTGTCTGCATTTCTAGATTCTTCTCCCATCTTCCTCCCCACTCAGAAATCATGCAGGGAACTGAGAGACATTTTAGAGAAAGGTGTTAAATTGCAACCAGTCCTCTTCCACCTGAAAAGCAGACAACTGGTATGTGTGAAAGACCACACAGAAAGTGGAGGCAAGACGAAGGGATTGAAAGTGCTGCTTCTTTCAACAAAGAGGAAGAAAAAAAAAAAAAAAAAAGAGAAAAAAAGTTATTGTAGAGGCATTAAATGACATAAACAGAAAAAAAAAACAATTCCTTACCACCTGAAAGTTGGACTGTGGCACTTAGAGCCACTGCACTTCTGCAAGTCTCAAACATTCACATGGAGTAAAATCACCACAACATCAATTAATGGAAGAAAAATCCATCAGGAACCAGTGAACTCACACACAGTTCTTGATTTAGGAAGTTCTTGAGCTGTGAGGGTGGTCATACACTAGAACAGGTTTTCCAGACTGGTTATTGGTGATCCTTTGTACAGCTACTCTTACATGATGTTTAAAGTGCCTACATCTCTGCAGCACCTATACAGGGAGCCAAGGATGAGGATCTCAGATATAGAAATCTGCATGGTAGACTCCAAAGAAGTTAGGACGGAGTAATCCCAACCCTACTTTGCACTGAGTTTTGTTCTCAAGCTACCTAATCTATCAGAATGTAAAAGAGCACCAAGAATAATCATAATAGTTGAAATCTCTGGAAATAAGCTGGAGCATATTAGGTAACATGTTAGTACAGCAGAAAAGTCAGCAGGCTTCCCTTATTAGAGGATAAAGAAATAGTGTAAAGGAGCATCTTTGTCCAAATCACTTGAAGGCTGGCCTTTGCAGAGCACTTCAGCATCAGGTGGCAGGTTTATTAACTCAGTCTATCCATCTGATTACTGTATCTGTCCCTGTTTCCATTGCCCAGAGCTGTGGTACTGAGGTGGATTGTATGAACCCGAGTTAAAGACAAAAGAGGAAGAAAAGTGAAACAGGAGAACAGTGGAGAGCATGGAGATGAAAGACACACAGGAAGGCATTGGATTAATGGACAAGCATTTATGTTGTGATCAGCTAATGCACAGAGATTAGCATGCAAGGTATTTTTCTGAAGAAAAAGTAATGTCCTGTCAGCCACAACGTGATGTACAAAAGACAAAACAGCCTAATGTCTAGGAAGCTGTAACTCCATCTTCCCTTCACTGTCTCTCACCCTTGGGGTAGGAGGGGGATAAGCCAGGAGAAAGGTCAGGGCATAAAAACAGCAGTGGGGAATTGGCAGAATGCCTGAGGTTCTGTAGAGCAGAACTGCCCCTCCCACAGGATAAACCAAGGGTACAAAGCTTAGGTTTCCACAACATACACCGTAACAAGGAGAGAAACTTCTTGGATACAATTTCAGCGTAGAAATTACTTGCTGTGCATTGAGAAACAACAGAACTGTTATATCTTGGCTTGGAAGGGGGAAACAGCACCAAAACCCTTCTGTAAGTTGTTTTCAAAGTCACAGAGATCAAGCAGAATTAGCCTCCAAAGAAAAACAGAACATTTAGGTGGCATGGAAATCTTCTTCAGGATTGGAAAGAGTAGGACAGCAAGAAATAATCACCAAAAATAAATTAACAATTCCAAAGAGCAGCTTTCGGAGCTTAGTGACTCTAAGATCTCATGAGACTGAAACAACTCCTCCCAGCACTTCTTGTTCCCCACAGAAAATGCAAAAATGGGAGGCTCTTGGGATACTTAATTCATCAGATCCCTCTGGGAACACCAGCTAAAAGAGTCTTATCTGCTCAATGATTCCAAAATCAACAGTAATGCAAAAAGTCTTTCAACAATCTGTCCAACCCAGGCAGAAGGGCTGGCTGGAAGAGTTTTAAAGTCTGTTTCTTTCTGTCAAGACATTAGATCTAACAACAAGTGCAATGGAATTATTCTTCTTTCACTCTTGGCCCAGCCTGGGTATCAAGATGTTTTTCAGATGACACAGAGAAGGACAGGACCATTAATATTGAGGTACAAGCAGCTCATGTGTGGACAGGACACATGGCTGTCATCAGGTTCTCATGGTCATTTCAATCCCTCACCTAGTTCTCAATCAAAATCATAAGGGAAGCTGGAAGTTTCTGCAGTGTTTAACTAATATGCCAATCACTTAAAAGTGTAATATTGACTCTTTCCACCAGAACCAATGTGAATCAAGGGAAAGAGAGATGCTCCAGGCATTAACAAAATCCCCATTCTTAACATAATGTGGTCTTGATTCTATCATATTCCAGATTCCTGAGCTCCCAATGTGAGTTGGGGGAAATCTCGTGGAAGGATCTGACTTCAGAGGGGTTAAAGCAAGAGCATGATATAGTAGTGATCTTTATTCCAGTAACTACCATATGCAGTCTTGCAAATACAGCAAAAAAACTTCCATGTTCAACATCCATTCTGTCCCAGGAAGAACAGTTACCTGTATGATTAAAATGGCACCAAAAGAGAGCTGGTTTCCTGGGGACTGTCTCTTCTAACAAAACCAACACCACAAAACTTTGTCCATCCAGCCTGCTCAAAGCAGTGCAGCTGTCTTTTTTATCCCTTTACCTCAAATTCAGCCCAGAAGCTGGGAAAAGTTTGTTACTCAAACCTAGTTTGATGTTTTCAGGTGACTTTGAGCTCTAAAGAAAGACAAAAGTCCCCATATATCAGCAGCACATCACACTCCTTAGAATTGCCTCTGAAAAAGTTTCAGTCAGCTGGCAAAACACCCATAGACCTGAAAATTGGTGTTCTCCAGAGCAAATACAGGAAATGGGAATTTGCCCAGTTCTAATGTGTGTGATATAAGGTTTACCCACTTCTCCCTTCCCTACCTTGAATACTAAACACATTTACTGATACAATACCCATACAACATCCTCATTCAAACCCAAATTGCCACACCACTGCACAGATGAGAGCATGCCTGCTGTATCCTGTTCACACCTGACTGGCCACCAACCCCTATGGCAGATTTAAACTGACATAGACTGTGTTACCAGGCATCCACCTGATAATAGAGCATTTAAATTTACATCAAAATTTGAACTACCAAGTTTTCATCTCTTTAAAGTCAACAGTGAGAAACAGTCACCTCCCAGGGACAATTTGTGAGCTGTCCAAGATCCTTTTACCATGACATTGTGTAATCTCTGTCCTTGCTGATACTCAAAACACAGCTGAAAAAGACCCTCAGCAACTTCAAAACCTCTGTGGTTATAGCTTTGTTCCAGCTCCAGGAAAGCACTTAGAGATACTTTAAGCATGTGCTGAAATCATCCTCACTTCAGTGGCCGTGGAACTGATGGCTCCTATCTCCACAGCACTCACAGAGGTGCTGAGAAACTGGAGAGAGTTCACCAAGAGGACCACCAAGATGATTAGAGGGCTGGAGCACATAAAAGTGTGTTTGTTTAGCCTGAGAAAGGATTAAAGGGAGGAACTAACTGCAGACTTACTCTTCCTAATGGGGTTGGTTATCAAAGAGAAAGCCAGATCATTCCCAGAAGTGCACAGAGAGAGGACAAGAGGCAAAGGTACAAGTTACAACAAGGGAAAATCCAATCAAGCTAAACATGACAATTTTTCACCACCAGAGAGGGCAAGTCCTGGGACAGGTTGCTCGTAGAGCCTGTGGAAGCCACATCCTTGGGATATTTTCTGGCCCAGTTGGGCAAGGTCACATGCACCCTAACATAGCTTTGAGGTCCATCTTGCTTTAAGCAGGGGTTTGAACTAGAAGTCCTCCAATGATCCCTTTCACCTTAAACTAATTTGTGATCCTCTGATTAAGTTTGAGTCCCTTGGTGTCTCTTGAAAGTGTTTAACTGTCTTGTACAGACACGGCTACGTGGTACAGCTGCTATCCATGGGACAGGTATGATTTCCTGAGTCAGGGACCTGTTTCTTTACCTCCTCTTTCCCCCACCAATTTTAATTAAAGTTTCTCTTGCCAAAAGATAGAACATTTTATTAAATGTGTTTTGATTAATTGGGAGAATTAAAGCTTGTAATACTAGACTAATTTCTCCATCCTACACAATATAAGATTCTATCTCCTGCTCATCTTCAGGCAGTTCTAAAGACTTCCATAATTATAATAGTCTGCTCTGTTGAACTGCTGAGAATTAGTTTCAATCTATAAAATTGTATTTCATAGTGCACTTCGTAATTCTGTGAGGAAGGAGGCATATAGTATGTTAGATTGGAACCAGCCCAGTGGCAACAATAGGAGCTTTTGTACCAGGGAATGGCATATTGCCTGGGAATGGGCCAGGCTTTGCCTTCTGTGGAAGTATTAAATCTCAGCAGATAGTGGAACTATCACCTTTCTCTGAAAAGCACTGTGATCTGAGCTATGCTGCCTCCTAACCATAAAATGCAAATGACCCAGGGACACAAGGAGAGGCTGGTGTAAGTCCCATTCAGCCTGGAGGCTGGGAAGGTCATTTCCTAGACAGCTCTGAAAATTAAGCATAACAATATGCAGCTCTCCCAGCCCCCAGACAAGTGAGTCTCTGGAGCAATGAACCACAAAGGATTAGATTCAGAAACACTGGTCCTCTCACAAAGCCTTTGTTTGCACATCAGTACACTGAACTCTGCTCCCTCATTAAAGCCAGTGCTGGGACCCTCACCTTAGGGCAGTAACCTCTACCAATGCAGAAGAGTAAGGGCTGGTAGATTTAGCTAGAGCAGCAAAAGCCACTAATCTAGAAAGTCCTCAAGGATACTCGAGCCACTGTGACTTTGGTCCCTCTCTTCTCACTCAGCTGAGCCATTTGTGTTAGTTCAGGCTCTGGACATTTTCTATTGCCAAGCATGGATCCCCTTCCATGAGGCAGCTTGGCAATAAGGGGTGTTAGTGGCTATGCCAGTTTGGAAATGACTGCCTTTTCCTCTGCAAGCAAGGCAGGAATAGCAGGAATGCACCTGGCACTGCACTGGACAGTTTGTAATCTAGAACTTCATGCTCACTTTAGTTTACCGAGGGACACTTCTTAGGCATTTGTAAAGCATCTCTAAAACCAGCACTGCAGACCTGACCAGGCTATGGCAAAGTGTGCAGGGTCACCTTCCTAATACCACCAATCTACTGAGTTGTGCCACCCCAGGATCCCTCTGCCATCCCTGGAGAAGGAGGACTCTACAGCAGGGTATTTCAGCCAGCCTGGGACAGAAATCAGCCTCACATTGCCTGTGTCCTTCCAGGGACCACAGGGTGGGCCCAGACCACATACACAGACGTGCATTGTTAACACAGACATCACTTTAACATATAGGAGAGAGCAGGTTACTTCCCTCAGTGCTGTTTAAACCTCTGACAGATGCAAATCCCCCTAAAGATAAGAAACAACATCTTGTTCTTGTCTGAATAGCAGCTTTAGAGATCTGAGCCGTGACTGTTTTAAATCCCACCCACGTATTCCTAAGAAGCTGCCACTGATCTAGGAGCTGGCTTGGGACAAGGCACCATGTCCCTGCTCCTCGAAGCTGAATGTGCTGAATTGGGATGAGGGGTGAGCTCATGGAGAAGAAGCAATTGCCAAACAACTCTTGTCACAAGGCCTGGGGAATCTCAAAGCCTGGATAAAGCTTCAGAATTATTTCAGACCCCTGACACTTCATCAGAAGTGCACAGTGCACACATCAGAAGTGCACATAAACCATGAATGGTTTATGAAGGAAGCAAATAAAACAGATGGCAGAAAGAGACTATTCCTTAAATCTATAGAGATAACAAGGAAAGTTTCACTTAGCATTAGGCCATAAATCTCCCAAAACCAACCTCTCTTCATTTTATTGCTGAGACAAGCAGCTTCCATAGAGTTCTTAGTTACAATGGGAAGAACATAATTAGCACATAGATTGCCTTTAATTAGCATATCTATTCACTAGAAAGGTGCTCACCTACCAAGTTGTTATAATAAATAGTTGTCCTTCTCCCCTGGACTAGGAGTGCCCCACCTGATCCCTGCGGCAGAGAAAGGAGAAGGCAGCACCCGAGGAAGTGTGGGCAGCATCTGTACAACTCACTCAGAGCCTCTCACCCAGACCTTTCTTTAGGAAAATTCAGCCTAAAAGAAGCACTGGTCTTCTTGGAAGCTCCTACCAATAAGGTAGCCTCACAAAGACTCTTAGGAAGGGGGATTTGCAGGGGATTAGGATTAAGCCAGTTTCAGTTACTGAAAAGTGAACTTCTGCCCAGGGAATTAGGGCTGGGATAACTAATTATTTGGCTTTCTTTTGCTCATATCTTTCACTACCAAACTTCAGAGCATGTTGGGGAGACGGAAGAACTACAGGGCCACACGTTGCCTGAATGAGTATAACATGGGTGGGAAAAAGAAGCCCTAGGGAATGTGCCCATGTAGCCACCTAGTCTGGAGTCTAAGGGGCAAAAAACAGTTCTGGGTCTCTCCCAGGGCAAGAACATTTTGAGGCTGAGGGAGAAGTGAAGCTTAACCTCCACCACTTCCATGCAAAAATCTGCACAGGGATGGTCATTAAAAAGACTGTGAGAGCACAAGAGACCATCCCAGTTTCACCTGGGACACAGCTCCCTCCACACCTCATCACACATAGTGTGATCCAATCTCTCCCAGTCCATCCCCTCTTTGCAGGAAGGAAGGCTGGGTCAGGCATTGCCTTCTTTGCAAAGCCGTTACGGTAATAGAAAAAATAAAATTGCAGTTCAGTTCCCAAGTTAAAAAAAAAAAAAGTTTCTTGGTTCCAATAAATTTCCCCTGCTTTTCTGTGGAGGGGAAGTTTAACAGCTGCCCACTGTTTGTCTTTGACTTGCTCACATGCAAGACTTTGTTTCAAAACACCAAAGATGGTCTCTTCTGCTGTAGGTACAGTGTAAAGGGTCTATTTAGTTGAAATTAATCTCAGAGAAATTAATTGCACTCTTGTAAAACAGCTTATCATGACAAAGTGAAAGCTTAACCCAGAAAGGTTTCTAACCTCATAAACCACAAGCTTTTAACAAGGGAAGAATCAAGAGACTTTTATAATCCAGCTCTTTGCAAGAACAGCCACTGGAGTACATCAGGCCCCCTGAGTCGTCCTGGGAGAACAAAACCACAGCAGAGCAGTTTGAGGACTTAAAACTTAACAGAACTATTTACTTCCAGAGCCTTAAAAGTACTGATTGTTGAAGTAGAGTTTCGTTAAGTTTAAAACTGGTGTCATTCCTGACACTGGACACTATCTCAGAAAAAACATAATTCTATTACATCATTTAGGTGTAAGTCCAGGCAAATATTTTATGTATTTGACCTTTAATTCAGGCTGGATAAACTACTTTTAAAAAGCAAGTATGCATTCACTCGTTGTGTAGACCAGGGCCTTGGTCCATGTAGATGAGGGACATTAAATTACCATCTCTGCCGTGCTAAGCAAGGTGAACTCTGGTGTTTCTACATCCCAAAGAGAAATCTGTGCAGATGTATGTGCTGCCTGTCTCAATCTAAGAATGGCCATGCAAGACACCAGCATTTTAGTTCCACAAGAGTCAGACTAACCCCCACCACCACACTAAGGTCTTACCTTCTAACCGTCTCCTTAATACAAGTATTATGCATAATTTTATAGAAAAAAAAAAAGTTTAGAAGCTCAGATCCAGAACCTGTTCTTCAGCAAAAAATACCACAGCTTTATTACAAGATTAGCAGAGTTTTCCACAGCTAAATATAAGTGCACTGCAACACCTTCTTCAATTCAAATTTCACACTAACTTCATCTGTCTGTTGGCACTCACAGTCCCACACGTGCCAGGATACCTCTGGTGCTCTGTCTTCCCTCTCTGCATCCATAGTGAGGAGTTTAAGGCTGCCTGGGGAGACTGTGGAACCGTGTCAGGAATGAGAAAGGAGATAGTAGGATGTTAGCAGACAAATCCACAACTCATCCTGGGTGCAGACCAACAGGGAAAGCACGTCTGTTCCCATGATTAGACTTACAGCATGAGGTTGTTTCCATATTCTGCTAATTAGAAGTGTATTCAAAACTGGGATATGAAATAGGATAAATGCCAGACAGATAATAATGCTGATTATTCATTTCCATGTATGAAGAAAAGGAAACCCAGCACAGCTGTCTTGCTTATCATACCACACAGGTAAAATCTCCCTGCTTGAATCTCAGCAGTCCCTCCCCATTCTGGCCTCCTCCAGAATTTCTTCCCACCTCCAGGCTCTCTGTTTTGTCTAGCAGAGAGCAGGTGAGATTGGCTGTGTGGCCTCACAAACAGAGTAATCTTTGGCCCAAACTTGCCTGCTTGATCCTTCTGCTTAACAAAAAAAAAAAAAAAAAAAAAAATTCAGAGAGCAGCAGGCTCCCCTCACAATCAGGGGTTCTAGCACAATCTAACTGGGGAGCCATTCACATGCAGCCTTCAGTTGTTCCCTTTTTTCACCACAGCCTTACATGTGGGCTCAACAGCAGCCACAGTGTAGGGCACATGCAAGATGTGGGGATATTTTATAGGGCAGATGTGCCTGCCTGCGGGCTGAAAGACCTACAACCCATTTTAAAAGAACAAAGCTATTTCTGTGGGTAAGGATCCAAAGAAAAATTCAATATTTCCACACTTCCAAACTTGTTTTCATTATGATTTCATTTTGATAGGGACATTTCCTGACTCCCAAAGCAAGACACTAGAGCAGCTGTAATCTGAGTGCCATGTCCAGTCTTTTCTCGAACATGGTGAAAATCAAATATCCCATTGACAAAAAGGATACACCAAAGGATAGAAGAGCTTCATCTGGAGGTTCAAACAGAAATGTACTCTACAGATTGGGCCTTCAGGTACCCGAATGTGATGCTCCAGCTCCCAGGTGAAAAAGGAAAAGAAAAAAAAATAAAGAAAATAGAAAAGAAAAGAAAAAAAAGTTCATTCTAGAAAAAGAAGTAAGGGAAAAGAGTTAGTGTCTCTGATTCTGAAAAAGTTAGAAGATCTTCAAAGCCAAAAACCTCGAAACATTTCATGACATACAAATTGTTTTCTGCCCATCCATATCCAAGAGTTCTCAATATCTCAAATCCCCATGTTGCCTTTGAAATACCAGCCTTAACTTACATGAGCCACTGTTTTTATACACCAAATTAAGTCAAGATAATTAACTGAGGAACAGTGAATAAACACCTGCTTAGATTAATACTGTTCTTTTCCTCATAAAGAGAGGCCAAGTTAGCCCAGTGTGAATGACCCCATCTATCACTAACAAGTTGTTTCACATTTACTGAAGACTCAACCATGGGTGACTAAGAGGCTCTTTCAAAATGAGGACAGCACTGATCTGTAAGTGGAGGAAAGATAAGAGACCTCCATTAGTATTCCCCCTGCCTGGTTGCACTGATTCCCAACCAAAAGAGAAGGAGGATTTTCTCTGTGTTTTTTCTCTCCCCTGTCACAACAACAGTTTTAACTAGACTTCAAGTAATGTTTGGATACAAAACAGATGTCCCTTCCTCCTTGCATCCCCCTGAAGGAATTTGGTGCTGTTTTCATGTGTGCTGCCTCGCAGGATCCTGGAGATATCCAATTTCCCATTCAAACACAGGCAATAGAAAAAGCTGAAAGGCGGATTTTTGTGGATTTCTCTTCTGTCCCATGCCTGAACCTGTAACATGAATGAGGCTTTTGGTAGCTTTGTCCTTCCTTTTTAATAACGACTTCATTTTCCTCTTACAAAAGCCAGTCTTCTTTCCTCGTTGCAACCTCCTAATAAGATTACTCCCACATCACTGAAGCCCAGTTGTGCCCAGAAGCTGGGTTATTAAGGAAGCAAGAAAGTTTGGATTACAGAACTATTCCTGCTGGCATTCAAAGCCATGGCACCCTCCCCACACAGCTCAGCTCTTCAGCCAGGAGAGATCCTCCAGTGCCACTTCCAGAGTGGCAGGACAGGTTGAACAGCTGCATACTTTCTCTCCCTGCCCAGTTTACACCTTTTACTTCTGTGGTGGGAAAGAGAAGTCTCTTAGGTGAGAAGCTAAAATCTTGCTGAGCCAATAGGCCACTTCCCCTCATCCATTCACTACATGCCCTTGCAAAAAGTCCCTGTGCAGCTCTCTTGGTGTCCTTTTAGGCATTGTAAGGGGCTCTAAGGTCTCCCCAGAGCCTTCTCTTCTACAGACTGGTTCAGACCCAGCTCTCTCATCCTGTCTTCATAGGAGAGGTGCTCCAGCCTTGGGATCAAAATAAAGGCCTCCTCTGGACTCATTCTAATTTTTCGTGTGTAGGGGACCTCAGAGCTGGATGCAGCACTCCATGTGGGGTGTCACAAGAGCAGAGTAAAGAGGAAGAATCCCCTCCCTCACCCTGTTGCCTACCCTGCTTCTGACACAGCTCAGGACACAGCTGACTTTCCAGGCTGCAGGCACACATTGCCAGGTCATGTTGAGCTTTTCATCCACCAAAATCCCCAAATCCTTCTCCCCTGGGCTACTCTCAATCCATTCTTTGCCCAACCTGTTTTTGTGCTGGGGATTGCCCTGACCCAGGTGCAGGACCTTGCACTTGGCCTTGTTGAACTTCACGAGGTTCATGCAGTCCCACCTCTCCAGACTGTCAGGGTTCTCCTGGATGGCATCACTTCCCTCCAGCTTGTCCACTGCACCACACAGCTTGGTGCCATTGGCAAACTTCTGAGGGTGCACTCGATCCCACTGTCAATGTTACCAACAAAGATGTTAAAAGGTGTCAGCCCCAGCATCAACCCCTGAGGAAAGACACTTGTCACTGGTCTCCACATGGGCATTGAGCCATTGATTGCAATTCTCTGAGTCTGACTATCCAGCTTATTTTTAATCCACTGAGTGGTCCATCTATCAAATCCATGCCTTTCCAGTTTAGAGACAAGGGTGTCATGCAGAACAATGGCAAATGCTTTGCACAAGCCCAGGTAGATGACACCTGATGCTCTTCCCATGTCCACCACTGCTACAACACCATTGTAGAAGGCCACTAAATTTGTCAGGCATGATTTGCCTGTAGTGCAGCCTCACTTTTTGAAAAATGGTGCCTTCCAGCACCTTCTTTTTTTTGATGAGTCCTTCCCCCTTTTTTTTCCTTATGCATTAAGTAGACAAAATGGAGGGATTTATTGCCCCTGTAAGTATAAGGTCTAATTCAGAGCAGATGATGGAGGCAAAGGAAGAGGGGAAGAGGAGAGACACAGAGATGAAACTTAGGGAGTTCACGTTGCAATTCAGTGAAAGTACCAGGGAACAGAAGCCCAGCCCTGGGCCCTCCTGATACTGCTCTACTCATCTCACCATTAGACCCTGAAATCTCCTTTTTATCATGGTTGAGAAGAGTTTGAGAGCTCTAAGCAGTAATAATGGGAACAATCCGTTTGAGTATCCTAATCACAAAATTTGTCTTGGGCTACTTACTACAACAGTATAGCTGTGCCAGTTCACAGTGTTTCTGGCACTGTGTCACACATGGGCATTAGTAATGACAAGCTCACTTCAACCCACTTCCATCAGCTTTGATGTGTTCTTACACAAGAAAAAATGAATCAAAGGGAGGAGAGCAGCATTTGGCTACTCAGCATTTTGGCTGCTTTGAATGTGGCTGCACAGTGCAACCCTGACAGCTTTGTAATAAACACAGCAAACGTTTTGGAGTGACAGGCAGGACTCAGCATTCGTTTCCTTGGTCTGGGACTGTTTTATTTCCATTTATCACATTCACACAAAGCAAGGTGTGTAGACAATACAGGGCAGGGAGACGACTTCAAAGCAAATTCCTCTCCACAGCTGAGTGTGGGGTCCCCTCAGAAAGGAGCTGTTCCACTTGTCAGGACAATTAGCAGCAGCTCCACCACTTTGGAGGGAGAAGTAGGGGAGAGGGTCTGGTAGAGAGAAGATTGAAACCCCAGCATGATTCTTTGAATCACCCCTGAAATATCCTGGGAAAATCTGCATGCAGCAACATCTATTTCCTGCAGACACAGTCACCCCATGTAAAGAGGCTGCCAAGGAAAACTGAGTTTGTAGAAAGCCCAGTTCTTCACTTCACACTGACAATCATTGAGGGACCTTGTTTAGAATTTGCCATGGGAAATCAGGGAGAAAGGCAATGCACTTCAACTGTTTTTCCAGATCCTCAAGCCTTTGACAGTTCTACACAATAATAAACAATGCAGACCAGTGATTCACAGGAGTCAGCCATTAGCACCTAAATTAGAAGGGGCAAAGCAAACCACCCTCTTGCCAGTCACTAAAACAGCTGAAGTAAAAGCTGGTACTTGCAACACTCAAACCATGGGACTAGGGACAGCAGCTATTGGGCCCTCTGACTCTCTAGGGATACCTGCTCCAAGTTTTGTGTGGCACCAAGTTATTTTCTAAGCAGTCTGGCTCTGTTACAGTTGGGACATTTCCTCCCCAGGCTGCCCTTAGATCATGACAGAAGGGCCAGAGGAACAGTGCCTCCTTCCAAAAAGGACAAGACCATCAGATCTGATGGCTACATAAAGTTAACCAAGTCCCTCAGCTCCTGAAGAGAACAACATGTTAATGATCATTAAAATGGTATTAATATCTGTGTCCACACTCTTACACAAGAGTAGCCTTGGTGCTCTTCTTGAGGCCAAATTTGAGGCTGTTCACAGAACATTACCTGCTGCAATGGCAGCACCAGTGGAGTTGGTGCTGTTCAAGGACAGCCTCAAGAGCATCCTAAATCTCAGATTGCACTCAAGGCCATGCCTATGTCACATCTTTTTCACTTGTCACATCTTTTTCACTTGTGACTATCTACCCCATTTGCCTTTGCTGTAATGGTATATGACTGATACTGCCTGGAGATCTTCCTAAAAGGGTTCTCTCACAGCCTTCTGCCAAAGCTGAAGAGATCCACAATCACCAGGATTTCAGCACATCCAGCACATGCTCCAGGTGCCACGCCATGCAGTCACCCAGCTCAGGTATATATGGACCCTATCAGTGACTCCAACATCTTCAGCTAACCCAGCTCGATTTCCTAAGGTCTTTGGGCTTCACCCATGTTGCAATATGTCAAGAAAGGATGCCCTGATCACCCGTTTTTCCTGTTCACCATCAAAAATAACCAGCACTCTGGACCCCACATGCCCACGTCTGATTCCAGAAACTGCGCACAAACTGTTTACCAAAGTACCAGGGGACTGTCTCTCATAGTGTCTGACAGTACAAGAGACTATCAAAACACCTGGGCACTATGGTCATGATCCATGTTTCTTCTATAAATCACAAGGGAAAATAAGCCACAGAGAGAGTACAGTCAATACCAAAACTAGGACCTAGCAGGAATCTCTCAGGAGCACCATTCAGTTGTTACCTGTACTTAGTGCAGGGCTTAAAAGTGACTGGAGGAAATCATTCTCCAAAATCTATGGCAAATAATAAAACCCAGGAGAGTTACAAAATCAGAACTCAGTACTTCAAAATATCACCTGCTGTAGTGGGTTGGCCCTGGTTGGATGCCAGGTACCCACTTAAGCCACTCTCCTACTCCCCTCTGCAACTGGACAGAGGAGAGGAAAAAAAACAGCCAAGGATTCATGAGTTGAGATCCAAGCTGGAAGGGGTTAGTGATGACCATCACAGGCAAAACAGACTCAAAGTGGGGATATAAATTGAATTTATTACAAACAGGATCAGAGCAAAAGAGTGAGAAGTAAAACAATCTTAAAAACACCTTTCTCCCACCCCTCATTCCTTCCAAACTCTGCCTTCTCCCCTCAGCAGTGCAGGGAGACAGGGAATGGGGGTTACAGTCAGTTGTTGTTTCTGCTGCTGCTCAGGTAGAGGAGTCCTTCCCTTGCTTCCCGTGGGGTCCCTCCCGTGGGTGACATTCCTTCACAGTCCTCTCTGGCATGAGTCCATCCCACAGACAACAGTTCTTCACAAAACACTGCTGGATTCTCTTGCCTTTGATGCTGAACAGACTCATCCACCAGATACTAAAGAAACCATAGACTGTCTGCCAAAGATTCTCATCACAGGTCAAGAGCAGCGCTGTGCAATCTGTTGCAGTGAATATGGGAGAGGTGAATATGTAGCACAGCTGCTTTCCAAGCAGTGACCCAGGTCCGTTTCCTGGCCAATGCACCTTCCACCCCTCACCTCTGTGAATCCCTTACTTAAGGATTTTAAATTCCACATTCATCACAAAGCCTTCACTTACATCAACGAAGACAACCAACCAAAACAGAATATAACAAAAATTGCCCCCTACAAAAAAAACCCCAAAATAACATCATCACCAAACACAAGCGGACAATTTACACAAAATCCATCCCTTCTACCTTCACCAGAATTACAACAATAATTCCCCAAGATCATTTCATTGTTTAAGATTGTTCAGTATTTGTTTTGCCTGTTAACTCTCCCAATTACTATCCTTACCTCAAAATCCTCATGTTTTCCAGATGACACACCAAAAAGACTGTACTGGGCTGACCCTGGCTGGATACCAGGTACCCACTAAAGCCACTCTCTCACTCCCCTCTGCAACTGGACAGAGGAGAGAAAAAAAGCAGTCAAGGACTCATGAGTTGAGGTCCAAGCTGGGAGAGGTCACTTACTGATCACCACCATGGGCAAAAGACTCGAAGTGGGGATATAAATTGAATTTATTACAAACAGGATCAGAGCAAAAGAGTGAGAAGTAAAATAATCTCAAAGACACCTTCCCCCCACCCCTCCTTCCATGTTCTTCCTCCTCCCCTCCAGCAGTGCAGGGGGAGGGGGAATGGGGGTTGCAGTCAGCTGTTGTTTCTACCTCTGCTCTGGGAGAGGACTCCTTCCCCTGCTTCCATGGGATCCCTCCCACAGGAGACAGTCCTTGATGGACCTCTCCAGCATGAATCCACTCTTTGGGCAGCAGTTCTTCCCAAACTGCTGTCCTGTGGGTCACTCTTCACGAATGAGCTGTACTGGCGTGGGTCCCCCACAGGGGCCACAAGTCCTACCCAGGAAAAACCTGCTCCAGCCTGGGCTACCCTCTCCACAGGCTGCAGGTCTCCAGCAGGACCGTGCTCCATCCTGGGCCTCCCACGGGGTCACAGCCTCCTTCATGCACCCACCTGCTCCAGCATGGGCTCCTCCATGGCTGCAGGGGGGTCTCTGCACCCCAGTGTCCCTCCATGGGCTGCAGGGGCACAGCTGCCCCACCCTGGTCTGCACCACGGGCTGCAGGGGCTCAGCTCTGGTGCCTGGAGCACCTCCTGCCCCTCCTTCTGCACTGACCTTGGTGTCTACCTTGTTGTTCCCGTGTTCTCACTCCGCTCTTCCCTGGATGGAATTTTTCACTGCACAACACTCTTCTGTTCTTAAATATGTTATCACAGAGGTGTTACTATCACTCCTGATTGGCTTGGCCTTGGCCAGCGGCAGAAAGTCCATCCTGGAGCTGGCTGGCATTGGCTCCAGGGGACAGGGGAAGTTTCTAGAGCTTCTAACAGAAGCCACACCTGTACCAACCCTCCCCCCCTCCACTGCCTCCACTACCAAAATCAAGCCACGGAAACCCACTACCCCTGCACACTAAAGTACTCCCACATGTCAGAAAACAAGATGAAAGAACAGTGGTACTGCACACACAAAAGCAGATCTCTGTTTCTTTGTCTAAAGGGACATCTTGATTTCTGTGTTATTCCACTTCAGGAAAAGGGCTCTGAACATTTCCAACAGCATGAAGCTGTGTGATAATTCGATTTCATCCCTTAGATGGACTATTATTGGGGTAGGTGTTTGGTCTAAACTCATAAAAACAAATTCAGGGCTCCAGCTGGGTATATGTGAACATTTCTGCCTGCACAAGCAATATTTATTTTTCAGGTTGAACTGCCATCTTTTATAATCTTCACTATTGATTTTAGTGTTGGTTAAAAGACACCTAAAATACTTACAAATTCATTGTGACCAAAGGCCCTACCTGTTTTAGATTATTAAAAATAAAAGGAAACGAAAAAAATGACCATGCACTTCACTATTGATTTTTCTTTTCTTATCACATTTCCTCCCAAATTAAAAATTTAAATTTCCAATCTTATTTGGAATTTTCAGGATCAAAAACTGAGGGGAAAAAACTCATAGGAAAAAAACCTGTTTGTAAAACCTGTTTTCCTTTTTATTTAAAATAAAAACTGTCACTGTTCCTTGGTGTTATGTTTTAAGGTGAGATCTTTTTCCACCACCACAATAATAATTGACTTTTTTGAGTAGTCATTTCCTACTGTTTGAACTATTTGATTGGTACTATGTTAAGGCTGAGGTGAAGCCATGATCCTCCCAAGAAGCAAAATTTTCCACTAATCTATTTTCAAAGAAGTCTAGCGGTGAATACGCTGGATTTCTGCCCATAAAACCTCCTCCCAGGATCTGCTGTACTGCATTTGTGCACAGCAAGCTGCCCCTTTGGAAGCAGAGCACTTTCCAGGCTCATTCCTGCTTTCCCAAAGACCACAGGAGAGCCCATCCAGGCCAAGCTGGGAGGGAGGAGAAGCAGCCAGGGCAGGGGGCACAGCGGGGTGTGAAGGCTCTGGTGCCCAGGGACTGGGGGGTTCACCTCTTTCAGGACTTCCTTTTGAAAGCTGTCAGATCCAAAAGAGAGTGGTCTATTCAAGTTCCAAATGCACAGGGTCTCTTTGGTATGAGTTTTTTTCAATCAGTAAAAACCAAATCCAAGCCCCACGCCCCTGTGTGCAACCCAATTATGGAGATTTCAAAGCCAGGCAGGGCTATTAAGCCTATTTAGCCAGACCTCCACCATAACACAGGTCTTAGGTGTTCACACGACAAATCTTTCACTGAAGCTCAATAACTTCAAAAAGAAGTATTCACTGAGCAAACTCTTGCATTTCAAATTGAAAAGCTCCAAACAAGCAAAAATCTGTGGCATATCTTCATAAGCAACACTAACAGTTAATTACCCTCCTTGTTAAATGCTCACATCTTGTTTCCAACGAGAATTACTCACAACTGGATACAGGCCCAGGCACTCTCTATCTGAGGTAAATGAGTGTATTTTTCTCCTCTCAGTTCCTTTCCTTACACTTCTGGAATACAAAATGAGATCCCCTCATGGTAATTGAGCTGTTGACAAGTCTTCCCAGCCAGGGACATAGAATTAGTGTTTCTAACCTTCATAATTTAAATTACAAACCTAACAGTAATTGGTGTTTTTCTTGGAGCTCCATCTCCTGGAGACAGGTGATTAAGGGAGAATCCTTATTTTACTTACATTCAAAGTACATTTTAGACACCGTGGAAAAATCTGGAAGTACCTTGAGTAACCGTTAACAGATGTATGGGTACAACCAAAGACAAACTGAATTAATTATAACTTTACTTATTTCTCATTAAAGTAATTATTACTGACACTGTTGAGTGTTAGGAGGGAGAGAGACTGCAGTTATCTCTGAGACAATAAAGGCTGAGAATGTCAAAAGAAACCAAAAAGCCCTTCTGGGACTGAGAGGAAAAGGGATGACCGGAGTTTTGAGGTTTGAACAATCACCACAATCAGAAATGATGCAGGTACCAAGGGAGCTCACGTCGGTGTTGCTGGCAACTCTGAGAGATCAACTCTCATCACTGGAAAAGGCTAAAGACTGCTTTGCCAAGGGAAATCTTCTCTTGCCAAAAAGAACTACAAAAATTCTTTACAATGGGGGTAATGAGGCCCTGGAACAGGTTGCCCAGAGAAGCTGTGGATGCTCCATCGCTGGAAGTGTTCAAGGCCAGGTTGGACAGGATTTTGAGCAACCTGGTCTAGTGAGAGGTGTCCCTGCCCATGGCAGGAGGGTTGGAACTGGATGATCTTCAGGATCCCTTCCAAACCAAACCATTCTGTGACTCTATACCTATATGCAATACCAGCTGAGACACAGAAAAATCACCAGGCTCCTGATTCAACCACATCAAGGTAGATGTATATCCTGCAGTTGTTCTGATATTAAAAAGCAAGTGGTGGCACTGGGCAGGAAAGTTCTACACCATAGCTGAGAAAGGATGAGTACTATAAAATATCACTGCTACTACTTAATGATAATCCATTAACTGAAAGGGACTTGTGCTACTCTATTATTTGAATGTAATATTTGATTTGAACTAGTAAGTTTAAAAGAAGACAACAGAGATCTAATTGAAACTTCCCTGCAAGCTGGTCCATGTGGATTCTGAAAACCAAGACAAACATCTTCTACAATAACACAGAGTGACCTACTTGATTTAATAAAAGGCAGCACCAACAAATCTGCAAGAGTATTCAGGATCTTCATCTTTCACATTCCTCACATGTTTTTCTTCTGAATCTGCACTGTCAGTGTTTGTCTCCCAGTTCAATTTGCCTCAAGGGCAGTCCTCAGGTTCTTCCAGGACACAGGGTTAGGTTATGCCAATTCAGTCCATCTCCCACTCAGACAAACAGGTCCTCCCCAGGCAGGGGAACCCACTCTGAGAATGACTCCACACTATTAGTAGCATTTGACACCCCCTTCTATCAATAAAATAACATTTTCTAGTGCCTGTAGTAATCATGGAAGGTATTTTCCCCGGGAATTCAGCCTCCTCTGCTCAGTTGGAAAAAGATCTTAGTTAACAAATAGCTAATTGCTGCTTTATTTTTGACTATTCAATAAAAATTTCTACTCACTCGAGATGTGGTAAACTCGAGATTATTGGGTGCTGTTTTACTGAGTTGCAGCTCTGCAGAAAACCATTTGATAGATTATCTCTTCCTTGGATGGGATTGAAAAAGACAGTGTCAGAGGTCTCCTCTGAGTAAATGCTCCTGTTCAACCTGTAAATGCTTCACCCTTTTTTTCTTGTTTTTGCTTTCAGTGTGTGGCAGACAGGAAGATGATCCCACAGCCAGGCTGCAGGGCATAATCTCACTATGTGCTTGTGTGATTTCCCCATTTACCTCTGTGCTGCACCAAGTCCCACCTTACCTGCTCAAGCCTCATCATTCCCAGAAGCATTTTCCCACTGATTCTTCACTTAACTGACATAACAATAAATAATAATGTACATATCTATAAAAGGTTTAGTTGTCCTTAATTTGTTAACTCTGTTTTCCCTTGATCTCAAAATACAGTGCAAGGGAAAAATAACTAACTTGCACCTATGCTGCTTCTTCAGCAATGGCATCAAATAAGAATCTGCAATGAATCTCTAACTTACAAGCACATTTTAAAAGCACCAGTAAACCCTGCTAGAAGTTTTAAAATAAGTTAATATTTAACTTTGTATCTACATGTTTTAAAAGTTTATTCTCCTTTGGATTTTTGTTCCAGAAGTGGGTTTTGTGTGTAAAAGTTTAACAAGAAATGCTTCCAAATAGGGAAATAAGGTTTGATTTGTCTGTGCTGCTGCTCTGTTCTTCTTAGAATTATAGAGAAAATATTTATTTATTAATGATACAATTAAATACGTGTAACTATTGATAACTTTATATAAATTGAATATTTTTTTTAAATCCAGATACACACCAAAATTTAGCATTTCCATGGAATTGTTAAATATTTTTTGAGTCTCAGTCTTCTTTACAATTGAAATAGATGCTATAGATACCTCAAAACCAACAGAGGGATAAATGAGGAATCCAGGATTGCTTTTAAAAGTAGAGCAAAAAGACTTTATCCCCCTCCTAGAACTGTCAGACAGTATCAGCTTCCAGCTACATCTGCACGGGTTTATAAATGGGAAACAATGGTGCAGAATGACAATCTCTAGCTGCACCTGATCAAGACAGCATTTTCAACTGTGACAGCTGAAAACACCACGGAATTGATGGGAAAGGCAACCTTTCCAAAGGCATCTGCAGAAGCATTAGGCACCTGTTTGCTTTATTGACAGGGCGGGCTTTGTTTCAGAAGAATAGCAGGCATATTTAATCTTCATGTCAAAAGACACAGTGGCATTAAAGGGTAGAGAGTTACCTCAGGGACAAAACTGCAGTCTTTAATCATCCCGATCTCCATTGTTTTGGTCACTGGAGCTTGATTCAATAACTTCACCCTTGTGTTCTTTGTCCCCTCTTCCACTGTGCTGACTTCGAAAGGTTGGGGACTCCAGCCCTCATTTTAAGGGTGGTAATTACACAAAACTGGCAACACCAACAGGTTCTGGTTCCAGGTCAGGTAACACCAGAGAGTAAGAAGGAGATATTAATTATAGAGAGTGGATAATTGCTTCCTTAGCAGCTAATCCTCCCATTTATCCACCCAAAAGGTCAGATCCAGAAACCCAACACCCTTTGAAAGTACAGTGAATAATCTGTCCTTGTGGCCCTACGCCAGAACTCTTGGCTCTACGTTAATCTGGACTACTCAAGGGCGAAGAGCCTGCATCAGCATTTAAAGAAAATATAAACACTCATCTTTCTTCCCAGCCTCTTGAAATAGGCACCTTAAAACAATCAGAAACAGACACAAATGCAATTCATCACAGCCTATTTCTGTTGTTTAGCCAAGACAAGCAATATTTTGGTGTCTCATTATGCAAAGACAAGGAAAACATGAGGGCTGCCAGTGTGTCTCCACATAAACTGGTGTGAGGCACAACTGTGTTTAAGTAAAGATCTGCTGGGTGAAGCAATCAGGTGTTCTTCTCTTTCCCATGGGGAGAGAAGGCAGCTTTTATCGGTCCTGCCAATACTGAGCACACAGCCAGCACTGCCAATGCACATCTCTGAGCAGACACACTCCCACTCTTCCAGTCAAAGCCATTTGCCAAGGGAATACTCTGGTTAGTGACCTTCTCACATGGTAGACAGAGGGACAGCAAGCCACACCATGAGTAAAAAGCCATGGGGCCAGGAAACAGCTGGAAATCTGCTCTCTGCTGCAATCCCTTCCACAACTCCTGTAAGCGTTTTCCCTCATCCAAACGCCAGAACAAGACCACACTTCTGAATTAATATAAAATCAAACCCATCAAACTCAGTTTTAACAACTTTGAACACACAGAGGAAGTTCTTACATTACAATGTTACAGAATTTTGGATTGCAGAAGCCCTAAAGCCAGATTTCCTTTTTGGTAAGATTAGACTCCCGCAGCAAAATTTTGTTCCATTCGTTATTCCAAAGACAAATAATCCAGTGACTTAAAGCTCAGGCCCAGATTCAGTGAAATATTTAGCTCTTGGGTCCTGCTTGAAACCCTTACTTCCTACCAAAAAACAACCAAGATACCTAGCAGGAGCTAAGATCCTACATGGTTAAGATCTTACTTAAATCTCTGTTTCTCCTTATTCAGAGGAACCAATTTCTAGAACTGCATTTTCCTCCTTGTTGCCCATTAGGGAATTATAACAACACTGAATATGGAAGAAGCTAAATTCCAGACCCCCAAGTAAGGACACATCATTGCAAAGCAGTATTTTCACACAAGAAACCACCTCAGACCAAAGCAGAGCAAGGCAATTTTGCTTTATATCCTGTAATATCTAGGCAATTCAAATAAGCCTTGATAGCTTCTTACACAAAATTGGAGAAACAAAGTAATGAGGCCCACACAAAGAGATTAATTAATGCATCAGTGCAGAAAAATTATGCCTTCCATGACATTTTAGAATGATGCAATATTTTTATTTCATATGTCATCAACAAGTCACATCTGTTTTCTTTTTTGATGGTACCTTTTTCTTCCCACACAGATCAGAATATCAATTTGTTACAGGACAACAGAAACTTTTATGCTTTTGTTATTTAATATCAGTTTGGTTGGCACATGTGGAGAGTATTTTAAAAGGTCACATTTCCCAGTCTCTGCTCTGATTACTGATCAGGAAATCACTCTGAAGAGCTGGGAAAAGCCAGTCCCTCAACAGCAGCTGGCAGAGATAACAACCTGTTCTTCCCTCTTCAGTTACGTCTCTGCTGCCTTGGAAAGAAACAGAAGGAGGGAGAACTTCACAACATCAGATTTAGGCAGAATTTGATCTTCCCTTCAACACAGGAAACACCACAGAAGCAAACTCTGTAAAAAAATAAGTCAGTTTTCAGCTACAATCCTGTGGCAAAGACTTCACTATCTGAAGAGTGCCAACTTCGTGTTTGAATTACACGTTTTGGGTTTCCCCTCCTGGTTTTAGGCCTTTTAAAACTCTTTTCCCTCTTTACCCTGCTTGTGAGTCAATCTCTGCCTGCAACATTCCTCAGAGAAATGCCTTTGTTTCCTTTCCTGCTGGGAAAACGCCTGCCATGCAGTGGGCACCGTCACGGCCTAGTAAGTTGGCACTTTGTTGTGCTTTTCCACTCCAACAGCTCCCTGCAAGCCATCAGCCTCAAAACAGCCTACAGAGGCTGCCAATTAATTTACTGGGCCATTAATCAATGTATGCTATATCAGTAACTTACAAACAGATAAAAGCTGTGCAGGACCAGAGCAGAGGTGCCAGGCTGCCCATGCTTGGCTGAGCTGCACTTGGTTCAGCTTCTTCTGAGGGTGAAAAGGGAGAGGAGAGGTTGGAAAGCAGCTGGGAGGGCTCCAACAGATGTACAGTGGTACATTAAAATCAGATGGTTGAAGCTATTTTCCTGCCTCCTCTCCTTTGTTGAAAACATCAAATTGACACCGAAATTGGCTCCTGAACTGCCAGTTCTTACTGTGTTTTGTTGAAGAGGTGCCCTTTGGCTAGGGCAAGTCAAACAGGCTGCTCACTCCAGAGAGCTTTATTTACAATGTGAGCACAAACCAGATGAAGGACAAGACATGAAAATCATACCTGAACCCCAATATCCACATTTCTGTCATGCATATACAAGTGACAGAGGCATTTGTGTTTGCTCATGTGACACTTGGACAAGTACCCACCAGGTGACATGGGACCAAAAGAGTTCCTCTGAAAGACTGTGACAGGGAGAGGTCACAATAATAGTTCAGGTGGCCAGAGGCTTTTCCCTGTCCATGTATTGAGGGGATTCAGGAAGGAGAATGCCTGGGAGCAGAGAAGGTCAATTTTTCTGGCAGAAACCTCCACTGCAGGAAATTCAGGATGCCTCAAAGTGCCTGTTCTCCTGACCACAGTCCTCAGACACACAGTATATTTACATCTCCCTTCCAGCCAAACCATCCTGCCAGAACCTTATACTGGGTCATTGGAGTACCTGAGGCACAGAGTCGGCAATGAAGTGTGCAAATCCTCCTCTGCCCAGGAGCAGCAGCCCCCTTCACTCACTCAGGCTGTGTGGGCACGGGGTATATGTGTATGTATGTATGTACAGGCATGACCTGCTTCAGGCCTGGTTTCAAGCACATTCTGGCAACAGCCACCACCTCAAACACAACCCATCCCCTCTGTGAGAGAACCACGGTGCTGAACAGCATCGTCCCTAGACCACCAACACTGAGCTCAAGGGGTCTAACTCCAGTTAATGTTTATGTGGGCTTTACCCTGCCCAGTTGCTTCCAGGCTTTTACTACCAGACCAATCTGAAATTCCACTGTTCATTGACAAAAACGTTACCAGAGAGAGAAGCATTGAATGTCTCCAAGCCCATTTACCCTCCACCACACAAGGTACAGGGGTGGGTCCTGTATAAACACGTTTTTTGTTTGAGGGCGCCTGACAGAGCAGAGCCTGACCTTTCCACTTCGGGGGAACAGCAGGCTTCAATCAAACCTTGCTGAGGGCTGGAGCTATTTTCCCTTCTCAAGGGTCAGGGTGATGCTTGAACTCTCTTTGCCTCAGCTTCCCCACCCACCCCATCAATCTCCCCTCTGCCCTGCCCGACATCTGGGGCCACTGTGACTTTACAACAGACTCCCCCCAGGCTGGGTCTCCACTGGGACTTTCCCTGCCACTGCTGAGTGACTCCATTCACCAGACTGCCATGCAGTCAGGAGCCCTCACAGCAGCAGAACCCAGACCCTTTGCTGGAGGAGATCACTTGCCAGATTAATGTTTTCCACATTAAATTCTACTTCCAGCATATGGCCTGCTCTTAGGAGGGCATTAGGTTGGAAGTGGCTCAGCTGTATACATTGTGTCAAAGTACTGCAGTGTGCAAGGAACTTATGGCTAAAAAATGTGCTAAAATTTTGCCCCATGATAAAATAAATAGGACTCAGATAGGGGCTAAGAAACCACAGCCCTTAGTACTCTTTGGGGATGGGAAAGGATCCAGCTATGTTTAACCCAAGGCACTCTCAGTTTGTACACAAATCACTATCACTGCAGCATCACTGCCATCAGACCTACTTTACTGTACACCCACTGAAGATCCAACCCCAAGAGCTTTCATAGTAACAAACACATTCAACTAAAACACACTAAAAAGTTCCTCCTTTCCCTTCTGCCAGGAAATACAGGTGCTGACTGGCTGTGTCCCAGTTACAAGTACTTTTTCAATAAGACTTCTTATCATAAATATACTTTTCATTATTTCACAGCCAGATGAAGCCTGGCCACTATTCTGGACTCTGCTTTAGGGACTAAGAGCTCTTATCAGACTGTTCCAAGTTTGGGCACTCCTCAGTAAAGCTGCTGCAATGGCCCAGAGCCCAGGACAAGCTTCTGCCTGCACTGGATGCCCACTAAAAGAAAATAGCACTGGGGCACTGCCAGGCAGAGTCGTCAGTGTGTGCAATTGGATTTCCTCAGCTTTTGTTTTAGGCAATACAGCCAAGCTTGGCAAACCCTTCTCATTGTTTTTTTCCTGAAAAGTGTTGGTGAGGGTAGGTAAGAGAGGTAAGGAATGAGTGCTTGTGTCAAGCACAGAGCAAGGTGCTATAGGACTACAACTTCTTCCCACTTACCTTTGGAGTATCTCTTGTGGCACAACCCTGCAGAGAAACTCGGGATGGGAAGTGTCTCAGTGTGTGCTGGTGCATCAGTGTGTGCTGGTGCCAAGCACACAAAAACTGAACAGAAATTAAAGGAGTCAGTGGGTCCACTGTGACAGCAAAACCTGGTCATGGTACCTCAGCTTGGGCCAAGCCAAAGTAAAGATGTTCCTTTCTCAGAGATCACTCTTGAAAACTGCAAATTTTTTTCTCTATTTTTTATCCCCCATACCTCTGTCTCTTGCCTGTTTTTGTGAGGATGAAAGGACTGAGTCCAGAAAATGAAAAGCTGAGCCCAGATAAATCATTGTGCTGAAAGAGCCTACAAACTAATCCAAAAACCAAATGTTGGGATTTCTGAATCTTAAGTATTACCCATTTGTAGATAAGGGGACATCATAAATACAACCTTCCCTACAAAGATAATTAAATTATCAGCCACTTCCGAAAGAATGAGCAGTCAGGACTATTTCTTCTTGCTGAGCCACAAATCACACAAGCACAGCAATATACTGCCGGTGCCTCGACAAATTCTACTGGAGAATTGTCTGTTGCTGCCGAAAAGTGGCCAAAAAACAAAACCAAAAATAAAAACCAAAACCAAATAAACAAACAAACAAAAAGCCGGTATGGATGAAGCATCCACTCAACTGAGAAATCACAAAAACAGGTTTTTAACTCAAAGAAATCACATGCCACCTCTTACTACAGCTTTTGTTCTTCAGAGCTACTGTTGGCTCTCCTTCCTCCCAAATTAGTGGAAGCACTATGCCAGGTCATCTGGCACATCAAAATTTATCTATGTATTTCATTCTCCAGCCCACTGACCCTAGTGTTTCCTCCCATCAACTGATGATATTAGCCCATTACCATCTATTTGCAGCAGTTACATCAGTCTGTTCTGCAACACCCAAGAAAACAAATCCCCAGGTTGTTTCACAGTGAATGAGGGTCATTCTGCTCTTCAAGCAAGCACAGCATTTCTAAGAATAGGAGATGGCACATACATCAAAACCATGAATGGAAGTCCTTAGGCTGGAAAGCGAAAACTAGAAAACCCAAAGGTACAAATCCCAAACCACTGAGGTCATTGTTGCTCCTTGGGGTTGTTTTACTCCATCAAAGCAGGACAAAGAGTTTTACCTGGTATTTCTTGGGGTAGGGGAGCAACTGCAAAGCTACCAATCCACTGCATAGACATTACTTGTAAGGACACTAACAGAGGGTGATATTCCAGTTTTACACCTTCCACCCCCCATAGGAAGTTTCCTGAAAAAAAAAGAGTCCTAAAAAAAAAAAGACAAGAAGGAGTTACAGAATCCCATTATATTCGTTGCATTTCAACAACATGCCAAGAACTAAAACAGACCAGGAGATGGGCTAGAAGGCAGATTGTCAGCCTTGCTGCTCCCCACTTTAGTGAGGTTTTGAGCAGGATTCATCTAGTCTAAAGGAGCTGTGTAGATCCTCTTTGAGTCAATGGAGAGGAACCAGCAGCCCTGGGATGCCAGTGCTGTCTAGAGGTAGCTACAAGGCAGATCAGATGAAGTATCCCCTAGAAATCCAAAGGAACAACTTAGGTGAGATGAAGGTGTCTTTGGAACAGTTAAGGAAAACAATTCCACTGCCAGTGGTACAATCTGTGCCTCAGTTTCTTCATCTGCAAAATAATGCTATTGGTATTTATCCTCTGCAGCAAAATCCTTCTACAGCCAATCAGTGATCTGCAACTGTGAGTTACTTCTGATAGATTTATTGAATGTGCTTGTTCACTGGTGATCTGCTAGAAATTCAGGACTGGAGGGAGAAGAGGAAGAAATACTACAACTTACAAAGTAAAGCTAGAAAATTTAGTTAAATAATGAACAAAAAGCACCTGGCCTGTCTTGCCTTGAAGGCCAAGCCCCCAAGGTGTTTAATTTGCAGCCTTACATTTTACTACTGCAGGTTTAAAAGTTTCCAGAGCAATCTTAAAAGCCTCATTAGACACCAAAAATCATTTATCCCTGAAGTACTAGCATGAACAAGCCAGCAGACTGAGAATAAAACAGCCATCCTCTGACTGTTCAAAATACACCAAGTTTTGCTTGTGCCTGGACATTAGGAAGGCTGGATCCTGCCCACACACAGCCAGGCAAGATTAAGGTGGAGAACAGCCTGGGAGAGTAAATTTTCACCTCAGTCCACCACTTTCCTGCATGTTCAGTCTCTCTCAGTTTAAATACACCATCTGAGAGGTATTTCCCTACCTCTCCCCACCACATTTCTGTGACAAGTGTTCTCTCCACATGCCTGATGTCTAAGAAAACTTCTTACCCTCATTGCACATCCCACAGTGGCTGGAGCACAGCTGAGCCCTCTTATCACATGAGCCAGACACCATTTACATGACAGCTTCTCTACAATGCAAATCACGCTCATTGTCACCAGTGGAAAAAACCCTGAGTGAAAAGTTATTGGCCCTTGTTACCTAATCCTTCGAGAGCAGAAAGAGGTGTTGACCTCACTCTTGCCCCACCACCAGGTCAGGTATTAAGGGAAAAGCCTGATCTCTCCACATCCATCAGTGCTGCCATTAAGCCAGTGACATACAGCTGGGATGGAGGCAGCTCTGATGTTCTCCAGAAAACTATACTAGGAAATGGGCCAGAAAGGTCCTGAAACAAGGGCTCAGGCATCCAGCCAGACTCCCTCCCCATCCAGCATTGTGTAGCTTGGGCTGCTTTGGCCAGCAGACACAGAAATGCAACTCCGTGCTAATCCACCAATACCAACAAGGCTGAGAAGGGCTTTATAAGGCAATTCCACATCCAACAGGCATGGACACTAGGGTAAATCTCACTAACAGCATCCTGCAGCCCTCTCTAACCCCATGGCAGAAAAGCAGTTTTCAACTAATAGAAGATTTTTGCACAAAGGGACAAGTCTGAGTTTAAAGACAATTCTGAAGTCCCGGAACTACAGAACAGTTTGGATTTGATGGGACCTTTGAAAATCATCCAGTCCAACCTCCCCAACATCTTTCACTAGATCAGGTTGCCCAAAGTGCTCTCCACCATAACCTTGAATGCTTCCAGGGATGGGGCACCCACAGCTTCCCTAAGCAACAGTAACCTGTTCCAATGTCTCACTACATTCACCATTAAAAATTTTATTTCTTATGTCTAGTCTAAATATTTCAGTTTAAAATCATTACCTCTTGTCCTATCACTACTTATTACTACTTTGTAAAAAGTCTCTCTCTGTCTTTCTTATAAAGAGAAAGTACTGAAAGACTGCAACAAGATCTCCCCTGGAGATCAAGATAGGTCAGGCTGATTTGGTCCTTTGTAAGACAACGTACAAAGCTGGGACCCAGATAATTCTGATTCTGCACAAAGGGGGATGGACCACAGCCCCAGTGGTGAAAAAAATCAGTAGAAGTGTTTCATTCTCTACCACCTTCACAAGAGAGGCATAGAGATAATGGAGGAAGTAATATCAGAGCCACCATCAGGCCCAGCTGACAAAGAAAATGGTCCTACCACCCACATCTGCATGATACAGGCAGACAGCCAGCACTGGTCTTGGAGGCTGGCAACTTGCTACTGCAGTGTCTCATCAAAAACATTGCAGGCAAACTTCACAGATGCAGGTAAACCCTGCTGTATGCTACTTTTGAGCCTTCTCCAATATTTTGGACTGTAGCAATACAAATAAAGGCATCCTTTCTAGGAGTAACTTCCATCTAACTACTCACAGACAGGAACATTCACTTGAAAGCAGCAGATAGACCATCTAGATAGATAGACTGCCTACCTAACCATCTGCTCAGGGTTATCTCTCTACTTTAGGAGACCTTTTTGTCCCAGAAAGTCTTCAGGGAGGCAGCACTATTAGTGGAGTTGTACACACATCCTTCAGCTTCCCAAACTATAGAAGTTATCACAATCCAGGTAACTGTGGAATTTGGGCTCCAAGAAAACCAGCAAGGACTCAAGCTACAGTAACAGACACATGGAGACAATCAGGGAACATGTAATGAGAAGAGACAGTCATGAAAACAGAGGCTGGGTCCCACAGACCCCAGGATCTCACAGTGAGTTTCAGGGCTGTGTAGGCAGGGACACACAGAAGGTTTGTGACAGTCTCTTTAATCACAGGCTCCTCTCACACTTGAACCAGGCTTAGGGATACAGCCTCAGACTTCAGGACACCCAAGGATTGTGGCTCCAACTGGCTTGATGATATTTCATTTCACTGCATGTGAACTCTTTCCCATGTGCCTCATTCCTTTCTGTGCACATAAAGGATGGAAACCTTGGAAAAATGACTGACAGAAATTCAGGGTGGGCATTAGTTACTATTTTTGACAGCATTAAAACAATATATGAAAAGGGGTTTGGGGTTCTTTACAGAGATTTGTTTTTCCTGAGTTGCAGCTTAGAGGGGGAAAACAGAAGACAATGTCCCATCCAATGTCTGCCTGATGGAGTGACAGGGGCTGGCTCTGCCACAGCACTGCAGTAGTTGTGCTTTTGGGGGAGTATTGTTTTTATTTCAGGGGAGGGAAAAAAAGGAAATGAGCAATCCCAGAAGGAAAGGCTCTGAATGCTTGCTCAGGCTGCACCATGAAGAAAAGGGATTGCTATTGTCAACGGGTGTTTCATTGTTCTGGTCTTTCTGAGAAACCTTAAAATACATCCAGAAATGAAGCAAGAACAGAAAACAGATCTGTTTCTTTGGCTGCCCATTTGCAGCCTGGCTGGTGAGAGACAGACTCTAGCTTAGCAGTGCTAATTACCCTGGTTAACCCTTGTTCTTGCTAAAGACACATAGTTAAAAAAAAAAAAAAAAAAAGACATCTTATTCATCTGGAGTGGGCATAAGTGAATTGCCCCACTGCTTTATATTGAGTTACTCACCAAGTTAGGCCTCCTCACCACTTTAGCACCAGCCTCCAGGCTAATCAGTTGCAACAGATTACTACAATAACTGGCCAGGATCATTCTTTCATTGGTGCCACTTTCAAACCCTGGCCACAGTCTGCCCTCCTTTGACAGATTGCTTCAAGCACAAACTTCCAGCCAGGCGTCAAGCTCGAGGTAATACCTCCACGACCCATCAGAGAAGTAGGGCATAGGAAAGTTGCAAGGGCATGAGGGTTTCCTCAAGGATCAGAAAATGCTCTTTAAGCCAGGAAGAAGTGGGATTTGCCCCTCTTAGCATCCTCAACATGGCTTTCATCTCATGGCAGCGGTTAGAATCAGCCAGGACTGTACCTCTAATCTCCCAGAGCTGAGGGAAATCAGGAAGAGGAAAAATTGCAGATAACACAAATAAGTAGACAGATAGACAGACAGATAGAGTGGATGGCAAAAGCAGAATGTGAGGAAGAAAGCAAACAACAGACAACAGCAGCAATTACAACACCTGCACTGAGTTAGGACCAACACAGTCAGGCCCATGAGCGTCCATAAGGAGAACCCCCACAGCTCAGCACTGCTCCTGAACCACATCATCTCCCAAAGAGACTGTTGCAGGCACAGTTGTGCTGCTCTCTTGCTGGCACTGGCGTGCACAGAGTCATCTCAGGGCTCTCAGTCCCAGCTGTCTTGATCCAGCAGCTTGGACACTCCACATGCAACCCACCACGAGCCAACAACCAGCCCCAACAAGGACAGGCAGAACCAACACAGGTCACAGATGAAAAGGTTTGTCTTCCTTTTGCGCCTGTGTTTAAATGTTGGGGAGATTGGTGTGAATAGGTCCAGATTTTCTGATCTGTAGAAGACAGTAATGCTGAGAGGCAGAAAAGGATCAACTTCTGTCTCACACATCAGACAAGTGAAAATTGCCCCTTAATCTTCAAAACGGTGCAACAGAAAACTTGGTCAGTCTGGTACTGCCATGACTTGAATCAAGAGAAACATCTTAAAAACACTTTGTCATTCACATTGTGATACCATGCAGGCCAATCAGCTTCCTCTTCACCCCCCAGCAGGCTCTGCTTGAGCTGCAGTAATCACCCCCAGCTCCACCACACAGATGCAGAGCGATGGGAAAGCTCGGAGGAGGCTGAGTGAACAAAGGGCATTTCAGGCCTGCTGGGGTCAGAATGAGGATCTGTATGGTAGGTTGGACTCTCACTAATCCAGCTCTGTTTCTAATGAGATTGGTTCCCATTACAGCAAAAGGGGGTCCAAGGCTTGATTTGCCAAGGGGACCATTGTCATGCAGCTTAGGGAAGCAAAATAATCTTATCAGTTTGAACTTGAACCTTGCCCTCCAATTATATGGACAACGTTTGTGAAAAGAGAGATAAAGTGATTTTCATTTATCCTGCAAGAACAATGTATTGTCTAACACCAAGCATTCAGTTTCCTGCAGCTGCTGATAGACCTTTACACTCCAGCCATTGGCTGTACCATTGCCAAAATGCACTAACTGCTATCTGTGCACATTAAGCCTGAACCAAACCCATGGCAAGTGACACTACCCACATTTACAGTGCAACTTATAGGTATAGGAGAGTCTCTACTCCTGTAGTACAGCCAAAGTGAAAGCCTGGGGCTGTCAGCTAAAGACAAGCAAACCCAAAGAGCAGGCAGAATCAGAAAAATTTTTCACTCCTTCTTGCTGAGCCTCTGTCTCTGTGTCCCTATCCAATCCCTTGGCTGCTATAGAGACCATCCTCTTCTGGGAGTTCTGCATCCCCCACAACGCAGCTAAAACAAAGAACATTTTGGCAAATAACAGCCAGGCTTCATCTATTCTTTTTTCTATACAATTCATTCCATCAAAGTTGTTTAGCTGAACAAAAACCCAGCGCTCTCCTTTATTGTGAGGCCAACAATAAACTAACATGTGAGCACAGCGTGGGTCACAGATGTGTGTGCTTCATCATCAACTGTGGAGCCACTTCCTTGCTCCCCTCACTTTTATAAAGCTTTAACCTCTTTGAGCTGGAATTCAGATGAGCACATAAACCAGGAAGCAAACAGCGTTAACACAGCAGAAGCAGCCTCTGTACAAAAGACACATGAGGAGATGGACATGCTTTGGAAACAGTCGGATCAACAACCTCAGTTTCCAAGGGGTTACCCACACAATAAAAATCTAGAAAGAAATCAACTGAACAAATCCCAGGGGCTCTATTTTTAGCAATATCACTTGCACTGCAGGATCTTTATTTGTGCCTTTGAATAGACACATTTACGTTTTTTTTTCCCTTTTCTATGAAGTGACAGAAGCAAACAAACAAAAAAAGGTTTGGAGGAGGAATGTCTTCAAAACTCATTTTTACAGATCTCTTACAATATATTCCAAGGACAGACCCCAAATTTGCAACCCAATTTTAAATACTCCTACCTCATCCCAAATAAAGTAATTCTCAAAGCATGACTACTCTAAGAAAAGGAAAAAGAGAAGAAAACCAACCAAACAAACAGAAAGAGGCAACAAAAACTATGCTTCCTATAACATCCACCCACTCATGTTACACATAAAATACAGGTGTAATGTTGCCCTTTCCTCAGGGTACTGGGTCTGGCTGTGATGGAGTTAATTTTCTTTGTAGCAACTTGTACAGTGCTGTGCTTTGGATCTGTAACCAAAACAGTACTGATAATATATTAATGTTTTAGCTACTGCTGAACAGTGTTTGCACAGCACCAAGCCTTTCTCTGTTTCTCTGCCTCCTCCCAGTGAAAAGATTGAGGGTCCGCACAAGAGGCTGGAAGGAACACAACCAGGCAGATGACTCCAGCTAAGCAAAGAGATGTTCTGTGCCAAATAACATCACGCTCAGCAATAAAACAGTGGAGTGGGGTCTAGGTCAGTCAGCCATCTATGCTTGGGAACTGGCTGGGCATCAGTCTGGCTGTGGGAGGCAGTGAGTGATTGCCTTTGCATCTCTTGTTTTGCTTTCTTCCTTATTTCTTCCACTTCTCTTTCATTATTTTTGTCTCAACCCATGAGTTTATTTGCTTTTACTCTTCCACTTTCCTTTCTCCTGCTCTACTGGGGATGGGAAGGGGAGCTGGGTGGTGCTTGGCTAAGCCACAACATTTAGTTATGTGCAATTGACTTTGCAACTGTAATGTTTATTTTAACCCGTGCAATCCATTTTCATAGAGGTATTATAGTATTGCAGAAAAAAATTGTGTACTGAGTACCACATATTTCCTCCTGCCTGTCACAGCTAGAGAGAAGGGTAAGGGGCTGCTCCTTAGAGAGAAAAAGGTAGATACTGAACTGTCTCTGGAATATTGGGCAGTTGGAGCTCATGATGCCAATCTCTCTGCCTCAGATCCTCATCTGTGCAATGCAGGTAACATTCCAGATTCTTCTTCCAGAAGGGTGAGTACACCCCTGTTTGTTGGACACTTACAACAAGCAGAATAGGGTTTAAATAACAGAAAAAGGTTTAAATAGCATTAAACACATAGTAAATAATGCCCCAGGGCCATAAGGACCAGAAGAATAAAGAAAACAATTGTGAGGCAGCTGTCCCGTAGACAACACAGGAGTCCTACAGAGGTGGAAAAAATAGCATATTCTCATTAAAAAGTAACTCATAACATAAAAACCTGGATTTAAATAGGTAAAACTACCTTTATTTTTAACATTTCTTAATTTTAAAATGTTTGATTTGCAAGCCTAATGCTGTTATTTGAACGTTTCACACAAAAGCTGAACTTTTTCAAAACCAAAGTGCAGAATTTTGTCCCACATCATCCCCATTGCCAGGGCCACAGCAGCACTGCATGTATACAGACCCCACACAGACCACAGGGAGAAGTGATTTCCCAAAGACTGAGGCCCAAAATAATAATCCATAATCCAGCTACAGCAGCTCAAGTTACCACCTATCACTATAACTGCACTAAGTGTCTGCACTCTTGGCTCAACACAACTTTAAGGGAAGTGTGAGCCCAAAGCCTTTGCAAAATACAGCAAACATGGGAAATCAATGTCAGGAATTGCACCTGCCAGAGAGCAACTTTAATATAAATGCAGAGGAGCAAGCAATAAATGATCACAGCTGAGCCCACAAGTCCAGGGCACAGGAGGCAGGTCACCCCAGCCCACAGTGTGATACAAAACTCACAGGGGAAACATCAGCAGAAAATCCCCCCAACTGCTGCATTTGTTATTATATTTACTTGTTGGAGTAAAAGCCCACTTTAAACCCTGGAGGCTAATACAACACATGTTGATAATATCATAGCAGCAAAACCACAGGCATCTGATAGCAGATGAAAATAAAATAACACAGGCACACAGGGGGTCTCAGAGTAGGTGGTCTGAATGGCCCCTTTTTGACAAGCAGCACCATCAGGTACCCATCCTGTCAAGGATTGAGCATATCTCACCTGAAGTCAGCTCTCTCCCAAACCCTGATGATTCTGGTGCCTTTATGGGCTGCTGGAGGAGTGAAAAATTTCTCTGTTGCCAATTAGTGTGTTGATACCAGATCAGAAGTTGGTGCACAAGAACACTTAGTGAAGTTCTTTGATTGCAAATAGCTGATTAATCTCCTCTGGCTCTCTAGGGCTCCTTCTCTTAATGTAACATTAAAAAAAAAAGAAACATATTTTTTACATCTTTCTTTCTCTGTTGTTAAGGATGTGGGATACTTTGCCAACAGCTGGGTGTGACCTCCCCTGCCCACCACAACTAAAGTGCTTGGAAAACATCTACTGCAAACTCTTTAGCAGCATTCTACATCCATCTGTTTATTCAAACACACTACTGACACCTCAGAGTTTGACCAGGCTGCAGGTCACACACACACTACTCCACCTTCATCAAGGATCCAAATGGATCCAAGAGTGATTACTGAATAAGAAAACCTTAATATCCACTGGAGCCCCATCAACACTGATACCACAGCATTTACCAACCAAGTTCAAGAGCACAGAGTATATCTGAAAAAACTCAGCCAGAATTTATTTTACGTGCAACTCAGAACTACCAAACCATCATTGTCTCTGTGATGTAAGAAGACACACGCTGGGTTCCAGGCAGCCAGGCATTAAGTGTGCCTGAAAGAGCAGACATTCATAGTTTAATTACTACAAGAGAGCTCATATCCTCAGTTATTGAGCTGAGCCAGGCACATTTGGATCAGCCCAAACCCAGGCTGAGAGTCATAACTCACCATCCTTCCTCAGGCAAAAGGAGCAGCTAAGTTAATAATAATAATAATAATAATAATAATAATAATACATAACCCAAGCAGCTCTCTTAAACATGTTCACAATTATTACTCCTACACTAGTTTTAATCAGCAAGTAGATGAGCTGGGATTATCTTCTGTGCTTCTGTTCATCCTGCAAAGCTTTTGGTAAATCAGCAAAGTTGCCTTTCAGCTGAGCAGAATTTGGCCCTTTCCTGTCCTTTGGAAAGAGCACAAAACCCCAGACAACAGCAGTGCTGGTTCAGTGAGGCACAGCCCTGGCAAGGACACAAGGAACCTTGTAGTATTGTACCAAACCAACCTGACCAAAAGTCCTCTGGACTACTTTGAGGAGCACACTGGGTCTGTTCCTGCAGGCAGTCACATGTCTTTCAAGGAACAGAATCTGTGAAAGTCTTGGGTATCTGTGTAAAGAAATTACAAGAGCACAAAAAGTCAAAACAGAGGTAGTGGTTTCCACTGATCCTCCACCAGGGACTGGTGTTTCTATCTTGGAGCAGAAAGTTCAATCTGTACCTGCACAAACATGCCAAGAATAAACAGCCAATCTCAAATAACACATGTAAACAGTCCTGGTGTTGGCCACCTAAATCACTGCCCACCCACCTAAACACAGCACAGCCCAATCCTGAATTCTGAACACTGAGCAATCGCTTTGGGAGATCAGGCCATGTTTAAATTAGGATCAACAAAAGGATCAGCAAAAGTGCCAAGTGTAAATATGTAGTTTTCCTCTTCCTGCAGAGACTAAGCTTATTCTTACCACCCCCACAGCTTATATTGTGATTTTAGCTTCCAAGTATCTCATTCGAAAAAGGGATAAGTTAAAATTCGCACTTTTTTTTTAATTGATGAAATTCGTTTTGCTATATAAAATCTACTTTCACAGCGTCTTAAATCAGGGAAAATTTTTACCAGAGGACATAAACAGTTGCCTTTTTTAATTCTGCAGCATTTATTTCCCTAATGAGACACAGGCATAGGAAGAATGCTGCAAGGACAATTTCCTCAAATAGTCTGTGCATCTAGTGGGCACTGATAATCTGGGATACTTTGAAGTGATTCAAATTGCCACAGTGGATTTTTATTTTCTTTTTTGCTAATAATACTAATTAAATAAAGTGTTCCTGATACTAACAAAAGTTTGCATCTGTGGATCAGTTTCTGGGCCCCTGAAAGCAGTAGGTACTATATAAATATTGCCAGCCTTCACCAACAGAGGTCGGGCTCCCTGAGGTCCCTTGGCTCTTGCTGACAGCTCTGATGGCTAAACCAGTGGATTTCCCTGGGCCATGAGCCAGATGCACACATATGGCTCTTGAGCTTAAAGTCACTGCCTACATATACAGTCCCCTCTCGAGACATCCTGGCACTCACAGCAGCCCCATCCGTCCCTCACTGACAATGTTTGCTTTCCCTGGCACCACAAGTACCGACCTGCAGCTGGTTTTTCACAGCAGTAACAGCAGCACCCCTGGTCATAGCCCAGGACCACAAACACAGGAATTGCAAACACGTGTTTCTCTTCCTGGAGCTCAGTTTGGTCCCTTCAGCTGTCAGTAAAAGTAAACACTAAATATTTTTTAGAGCCAGACAGCATCGAGTCCTCCCTCACAGCCTTTTTGATCACAACTGTTGGGAAGTCCATAGTTTTTTTTTCCCTCAGGATAAGTGTGCACAGACACCTGTGTCTTTGCTTAGCATAGTATGCTGATGCCACAGAGTTGCATCCCTGATGATAAACTGGAACAAGTCTCTAAGGCACCAAAATAGCCCCAGCTTCTGTGCTGCTCCTCCTCTTCTCGCAACAGAGGAAGAATTGGCACTTGATTCTCACTCACCCCATACTGATTTCCTCCTCCAACACCTCTCAGTTCTCTGAGGTCTTTAGACTGTTTTCCACTGACAGACAGACATGCATGACAAAAAACTCAGTTGCAGCTTCCCCCCGCTGAGAGAACCCTCAGCCGTGGCTCCAAGACCCAGCCATACCCTTCAGCTCCTTCCCCTTCCAGACACATCTCCAGAACGTTACCAGAAGAGGCCAACAGTGGTTTTTAACCAGCTTTGATGAGGTTTTGGATTTTGTCACCTCTGCAAAGGAGAATTTCTCTATCCCAGCACAGACAGCTTACCCTGAGTAAGCCAAACTGCAGCTGTGATGGATGGGTTGGCACATAAGGCCTCCAGCTGAGGACAAAAATATCACCTGGGGGGCAAGGACCTCTTTGAGCAACAACCTGAGGCCCATCCAACCTCATCACTCAGAACCCAGGAGAAGGTATGGAGGTGGCCTGTGTTTGGCCCAGTCTTTAAACAAAATCTAGAGCATATCTGTTTGCCCCTAGGGTCAAAACCTCATTACTGAGTTACACCACCACACTGGAAAAGAAATTTTCTGCCTTTTTATTGAAAATCCCACTTTCACAGCCTGCAACCTTCAACACATGGACCACCTTGACACCGTGGATCCATTCAGGGCTGTCAGGCATTCAGAAGCTGTTAGCATGTAGATTTTGGTGATAATTTGGTGAATGGAGTTGTCAAACAAATTGCCTTTATTATGGACTGATTAAATGCAATCGGAGTAAAGTGCCTTTCCCCTCCCAACCCCAGTCCTCATCACCTCAAACAAACACATTGAGCCAATTAGCAGGGAGGTGGCAAAAGCAGCTTTCACTTGAAACCTGATATTCTTGGGGAAAAGAAAAAAAAAAAAAACACACCACCAAAAAAAAAAAAAAAAAAACCAAAAAAAACCCCAACAACAAAAAAACCCAACTCTTTGCACTTTCAAAGCCAAGTAGAGCCTCCAGGGAGAGATCCTGAAAGCTACCCAGGGCTCACCTGCAGGGTGTGGATGGGAGTTATCGGTATTCATCTGGCTCGATGCCAGATCAGCTCCCTTAAGCACCGTGCTGCTCACATCCAGCTTGTGCCAAATATAATGCAAAGAATGTAAATATTAAAGCCGGCCTAAGGGGAGCAGCACTACCAGGACTGCTTTTCCTTCAGTCTGGGTTCTCCTGTTTCAAAACAGGCATGAGCTCCCAGCCAAGCTATTTCCATGCCTAGAAACCTACGTTTTTGGCTTAGGTCCTTGCAGTGGATTCTCTGGTGTCTGCAAATGCCTGAGTTCACAGCATTTTTTGCAGTAGTGAATGGACCTGTCTCCATTAACAAGAAACTCCTGCAGCCACATAGAACTGATGCCACTACTCTTCTGTGTCTGAAGTTATGGGGCATTTGATGAAGGGGAAATTTATTGAGGAGAATTGGAGCACGACATCATAATCACATAATCCTAATTCCTTGCAGGTATGCAGCTGGAAGTTAAATGGTCACCTTGGCTGACAGCAGGCAGAGCAGAATTCAGCATGTGTTGGCATGATTGATCTTCAGAGACAGGAACGTCGTGGCTGGAGCAGAGAGAGCACACAGGATATGAGCAATAGCTGTTGACTAAGCTGTTGGTTAAACTTCCAACACCTGCATTTAAAGTTAGCACCAAAGCCTAATTTTGGCCCCGTTAGTCCCTCTAAGTAGCAAGGCCTGTGCACTGCACATGGATCAGTGATTCTCAGAGCCTGTGCAGAAGAGCTGTGGCACAGCTTCCCATGGCAAGGCAAGGACTTCGTTTTAGCCCCTTTTTATTTGTGGTGGGAGTTCCAAGACAAAGCACAGGCAAAGTTTTATTAACCAGCAGGGATTGTGCAGAGTTCATTGCTGGGACTGAGATTAGGACTAGAGGCTTACAGCACAGAGATTCAAAACATCAGGCTTTTACACCATACCTCATCATAGTCCTCAAGTGTCACCTTGAACATAAGGTAAGGGACACATCAAGACACTGGGTTCTAAGCCTTCAAACAGTCCTGAGCACAAGAACTGATCACAGAATGAGATCAGACCAAGAGCCCATTCTACAAGCAGCCACAGAGAAAAAGTCCAGGCCTTCTTAAAAAGTGGCTGCAAAGTGCCTGATAACTTCACTCTCTCCCTCAGGACCTGCTTCCTACCCCCACACTCCACTGCAAACATCAATGTTTAAAGAACTATTAAAGAAAACAACTTCAAAACTCTTCACATAGTTCAAATACTTCACTTAAAAGGGATTTGAATTCTTACATCTCAGATTGCACCAGTCCCCAGCAGGACACGCACTCATCATGTTCACGTTGTGGCAGTTTGAGCTGTTCAAACAGGAGGGATGGAGCCACAGTGAGAGACCACGTGGTCAGGCAATGGAGATCCCCACCAGCCCTGCCTGTGCTTTCCTGTGGCAGACTCAGTTCATCACATCACAGGCTCATCACAAGGCACCTCTCGGGGTGCCTTGCCATGATCTGCTGCAGAAGCTTCTGTGGCATCACAGCAAGCCTTGCATTCCTCAGCAGCAATAACCAATACAAATCCATTCATCTCCTTGAGATGCAGACAATTCATGTTTTGGATGCAGCACCTCTAGGTGTGATGGCATATGGTAAAGGTATACAGCTTCCCCAAAGACATTCACCTGCTCAATTCCAGCCATGACAGAGAAGAACACAGAATATCCCAAAGTATGGAAAAGGTATATAAGAGGTTAGAAACAATTACAATCCCCCCCTCCCTCCATTCCTCGTACCAGCTGACAATTCATATGTAGGGGTAACAGTGACAAACAAGGTGCTCCATCAGGTAGGGAGATTTATCTGGGCCACTACTCCTTCAGAGAGACGTGGTCCATGCCCTTGTGCACTGGAGGGAGATAAATGGAGTGTTTGGAAAATGTATTAGGGAAGCATAAGGTGTGATTTTGGAAATGCTGTACCTTTTCCTGCCCCCATTTATCTTGTGGCCACCCAGCTCCTAAACTTACAAAACTATATTCGAGCTGCTACACAGCGGGCACAGCCCTTTCCTGCAGCAAGCCGTGTTTCCTGTCCTGCAAAGTACAGTCAGTCCAACAAGACTGGGGACATTTGCCAAGCCTTCTATCAGCAAACATCGCTTGGACCTGGCAGAAGGTTTCAACAGTTGTAGAAACTCATGGGAGGTTGTTCTGTTGGGATTACAGACCCTGCTTCAGAGCACAGCCACACCACACACATGCATGGGGATTTAAGCCACCCCTCTTGTCCCATAGTGTGACAGTACAGTTGGATGTTGCAAAAAACATTATTTTGGTATCTGTAACCTTCTTATCCATTTTTTAAAAGGACAGTGTCTTCTCCTGTGGACAGCACCACCAAAGGCTATTGAATTTCCTTCCATTGCTCTGGCTATGTTGTACAAACAGTGTGAAGTACCATTGCCCTGGGACACCTGTACATGTTTTAATGTTTAGTAATTTGGCCTGACTGGGGAAACTTTATCTGTATTTCAGAAGGAAGAGTCCATTCCCCATTGCAACTTTAGCTCCTGTCATTCCCACTCCATGAACCCCTTCTGCATCAACTTTTTTGCAAGGAGGAGCATAGAGAAAGCTCAGTGCCAAGAAAAGGATAAAAACACACCAGAAATAGGGAAATGTCTCAGTTCTTTCTGTTCAGAGGTAGATCTGCCCTGAATGGGAGCCCCCAGGACTGATCTGCCCCCAAAGGAGACTGAATCACAGGCAAGCCAGCCCCCTTCAATTCACTTTAAGACTTCAAGCTACTGTATATATTCTCCCCCCACTCCAGCACAAGCTTCTTCTTTCTAACACAAATCTCTCACAGACACATGTGCTCCCAGGCAGTGAGCAGCAGTGCTGTGGTATGTTGAAACCCAAGTCCAGTGAGATTCAGCCCTTGCAAATGACACTTTTTCATCAGCAAATTATAACTGGCAGCTCTTATCTGCTTCAAGAGTTTTGCAACACTCCCCTAAAGAATATGCCAGACTAGTTCTTCACACTAAGACCCAAAATTAGAACCAATATCCTAAAAGCAAAGTGACCCTCACTAGGAATTCCCAAGCAAACTAATCAACATTACAGTTTTAAAATGAGCTCTGTTATATTTTCTCAGATCCACATGCACATCCACAAAGAACAGAAGCAGAAATGTAATTTTAAAGCGACTGATGCAGCTGTAGAGTTATAAAAGTTATACGGGAATCCAGAATTACAAGGTGCTGGGTATTTACCTGCTGTGCACAAATCAAAATAAAATTCTAGACCCAGAAATGATGAAGAAAGGAGATACTTTTTCTCCTGTCTTAAGAAAACACAGAGTATATAATTCATACTGTGCATGTAACACCTCCTTTATCTCAGCTCAGGGGGCTTTTGCAACAATCAGGAGCTGTATGTTAAGAGAAGGGAATCTGGCCCATTACAAAATAATTGGGACTTGCTGTGCTAGTTTTAATTTACGTCCTAGACCGTCATAGTCTCCTAATCCAGCTCTTTTCACTCCACTGAGAAAAACAGCACAAAATCTGCTACAAACTTACACAAGTAAGAGTATTCCTTTCCTTGTTCCCAAAGTTACTCAGACTAACTCTGCTGAAACACTTTTGCTAATTATTGAGAAATGCTTCAAAGAAACTCAAAATCCTCTTACGGAAGACACTTTTCATCCACTTATTTTCAAAAGGTTAAAATTACTCCCCAATCATAATTATCCCAGATCTGCTCACATCCCCTTTCCCTGAGCTGCTCCTGAGCGCTGGAATAAGCTCCCATCCACGAGCAGCACATGAAAGGATCGGCGCTTCTCCCTACCTGAGAAGTCTGCAGAAGTCTTAGCAAAGTTGCTGAAAGCTGTCAAGCACATGAGTCCCAGGAGGAAGGTAGAGGTGGGAAACACGTCTGGGCAGCACATCCTTAAGTATCCTCACGGCTTGTCCTCTTCCAGAGAAAAGGAAAGCGGTTTCTGCCCCAAGCCGGCACTCCTCATTGCCCGGAGAGCAGTGTTAGTCCCATTACTTGGAAGGCTCGCAGCCAGCGGCGGGGAAGGAAAAGCGCTCGGCACGCACACACACTCACACACACACATCCCTGGGAGTGAATGAATCCCGGCTGACGAATGAGACAGACCTACCTGAGCCTTGGCGGAGTTCCCAGGGTCCTAAAAGCCACCTCTTCGCCCAAATGTGCTGCAGACCGTTCCTGTGCAGCTGTCCGGCGGCGGCACTGGGAGCTGCTGGGGGGGCAGTCGGGGAGGGGGTTGCCCGGGGGGGGCTGGTTTGGAGAAACCCGGTTGTGTTATTAGATTAGATATCCAGGGATCTTCTCTATGTTGTAGACAGACAGAAAGATGGGCAGAGTTTTCAAAGCAGGGAGCCCAAAACAAAGCACCTGAATTCACACGGGTTTTTGGCATGACGGGAATTTGGAGCTGCCGCTGAAATCAGTGTGAGCAGTGGTGCCCTGCCAGGCTGGTGACAGGACAATTGTTGTGTGTCTCCTGTTGAGACTGATCATACAATAGAAGAGATTTTGCACAGGCCCAGGGATCAAATCCTCCTGGATCTAGTTGCAGGACTGGGTATCAGCCACATATCCAAAAATCCTCCTTTCTTTTGACAGCAGACAGCCATGCCAGGCGCCTTTTATCCCACTGGACCCCTTTGTGCTCCATCAAAATCAACACAGGGTTTTCACACAGATCCAAACCTGTGGTTTTCCTAGAATCATAGAATGGTTTGGGTTGGAAAGGACCTTAAAGATCATCTTGTTCCAAGCCCCCTGCCATGGGCCATTCCAGGGACACCTCCCATTAGACCAGGTTTCTTCAAGCCCCATCCAGCCTGGTCTTGGGACCCAGAAGACCTGTCTCCTTCCATGGCAATTACTTTAACCCCCAACTAGCACAGCCTTAGATGCTCATTCAAGTACTACTCAACCTGCAGCACTAAAGGAAGGCTCCAGCTCACCTGGAAGCACATCCAGTATTTGATCCTGCCTGATTTCCATCCGTCTCTTGGCAGCATCAAGCCAGCCATGATAACTTGGAAGAGCTGAGCTCTGAGGACACCGATAGATGTGTGGACTCTGTTCTCTCTGGGCACAGGAAGGAGATCCTTGGCTTTGGTTTCCAGCATAAGCTGCAGCTCAGGCATAGGTTTGTATATAAATAATGGGCACATCCAACATATCCAGGTGAGAGCAGAAGCTGAGCATCAGTGCAGAGAGCAAGGGGCAGTTTAAAGAGGCAAAGCCAACAGCAGACATTTAGCAGCCTGTGTACACATATATCCAGACCTACAAAGCAGGTCTGTGTGGGGCTGCCAAGGAAGGGCAGATGGAGCCAGGCACACACACAGCTGCTGAACAAAGCTGCAGCTTCTATCCAGCAAAAATAACCTCAGTGGAAACATCAGAGGAAAACCACAACTGGTTTTTACTCCTCTGTCCTGTTCATCCACATGGAATTAAGTGAAACTTTCCAAAAACATTGACCCTAGGGCAGAAAACAAGTGTAAGAAACTTCAGTCCAAAATGCTCTGGGTTTTTTTCAGAGCTGAGTGCACTTGTAAAGAGTTTCTTATGCTGAAGTTTCTAACAATGTTTCAGCTGATCTCAGATGAAAAATCAGAGTGGCTGCCTGATTATATGTTAAAGACATTTTCAAGAGTGCTGCCATGAACACAAGAGAAATTTTTTCCACCAGAAATCTGCCCTGGGATGGTCTGTGTGTTAGATGCCAACCCCACAGGGGAGCTGTAAGTCCTGTGGCCTTGTTTGCTTTCTACCCATACAGCCACTTGCTCAAATTCTAATCAGCCACACTGAGGACGAGGATAGTATCGTAAATCTGGAGTTTGAGCTCAAATTCTGCCTGTGACCACAGGAACAGGAGGCAGGTCTGGCCTGAATTGCCCCTAAGCAACCCTCTTTCCATCAACAGCTATTCACACACTGAGGGTCTACAGTGAAGGTGCAGATGAGTCTCCTCGAGGACAGTGGTGGCTCTGGGCTGACCTGACAGCACAGACACACCAATCCAGCAGGCTCTGTACAATCCAGCCCCTTTTGCTCTGCAGACAGTTCTGCCACCTTACCTTTTTGCAGAGGGCTGCTTAAGCAAGAAAAAACCACAGGAACTTCTACAGGCTACCTTCTTTATTTCACCTGATACTTGAATCCCACATGCTGGACCTCCCTGATCCATATTTTTCCAGGGGTGACCTAAGTTTTAAAGAGAAAATACCAAGACATTTGATTCCAAGCATCTATGTATAATTCGTGTCTCACCTTCTTCTGCTGTCCTTGCCCAGAGGAAGATTCACCACTGTTGTCTTATAAGCATGAGATAACCATACCCATTCATTACCAGATTATCAGTCAAAGCTCCTTATCAGCAGGACAAAGAAACAATAGGACCCCTGGAAATTTATCAGCCTCTGGAGAAGAGAAGCACTATTTGCTGAAAAGAGCCCACCCTGTTAGCAGGTGTTGATTTTACTGATTAAAGGGTAATTAGGTTTGGCTGACTCAGTATATGGGGAAGGAAAAAAACTCTGGTGACAAAGGGTTTAAGGTTGAACATGGGCAGTTTGCTAAAGTGGCCCTTTAGGTTATCGTTAATAAAGTCAAACCAGAGGGGAGAAAGTTTACAGCAGTGTCCTGTCCTGTGAGGGCTTTGTTTTTGAGCAAGTTTGTAAAGATACCTTCTTCCAGAAGAAAGAAAAAAGCAGCTCTTGCAAAAAAGAAAAAGAAAAATAGATATATTGGCCTTTGAGAAACAGACAATTCAGTTAAAGCCCATCTCCATAATGCCCTTATTCCCTAGGGCATGTGGGAACATCAGCTGTGTGTTTCAAACGGAAAGAGGCCACCTGTCCCCACTGCAGCACAAAGGATGGTCACTCTGTCAGGGACAGTCTCATGGGGTAAACATGAATCAAGGGGACACCAATATGGAGCTTTATTTTTAGGAGTAACTGCCCTAGAAATCCACTCATGCTTTCAAATATGTCTCTGGGGATGGGTAATAATGCATATAAAGGATCTCTTGGATCCCTTGTTCTTGAGGCCACCCAGAAGTGGGAATAGGCCAGCACTGATACAGTTCAGCATCACATCTTAGCTTGGAGGAATGATTACTTTCCCTCCACAGACTGGCTGTGGAGGAGCCTCTGTAATAAGTCTAGGATGCTTAACAACTGTATCTCGGTCCTCTTTTTGACTATGATACATAAGTGCATTTGTCTTTCTCCTCCCATACTCCTCTCTTGTAGATCCTCTCCTTCTCCTGCTACAGACAAAACTGTAATATCTGAAACATGCAAGCAAATTCCCAAGGCACTTTAAAAGCAGCTAAGTTCAGCTACAACTGGGGAAACCAAGGCACTGAGAAGTGAGGCAACTAGTCATTCAACTTTGTCACCCCAATCACAGAGTTTATAAATGGCAATCAGGAATGGACCCAGTCTGGATGATTCCCAGTTTAAGCCATATGTGCTGATCTTCTAGGGCCGATTTTTGGTAATGCTTTCCCATTTTTCACTAACCCTGCACCATTAACCTCTTCCTTGTGGACTAAACCACCAACAGCCTGAAGAAAGGCTGGTCAGTAGGAAAGCTGGACCAGGAATAGCTTTCAGCTAGAGAATCATATGTAGGATTGAAGCTCTCTTTGTTTACACAGCCACAAGCAGGTTTATTAGTACAAATTTGCTAGGACTAGGCTCACTTTCTAACCCTAGTAACATTACTCACTTCTTACTGTGTTTTCCACAAAGTCTCAGAAAAAAGCACTCTCCAAAAGATCACTGTTGCATTCTGCCACTTCACACATGGGCAAAGCATAGTCACGTTTGAGGTCACTACTTTTTCAATGTCAGCCAGAGAAAACTGTCAGAGATAAGAAAATATTAAACACTTTTTATCTTTAAGTCCAGCTAGAGCTCTTTCCACTTGGCCACATTACCTCCTTCTAAAAGAATATAAATTAATGACAAACTATATGTGCATTTATGCCTACAGAAATATATCTGAACTGGGTGGTCAGAGCTTCAATGTGAAACAGCAAAGCTTCCCTGCAGAGGACAGCTTTTTGTTCTCCTTTTTTTAAATCTTTCCCCTAAGAGTGTCTTATGGAAACAGATGGGGTTACTCATATAAGTAAGAGTTGTTTGCTTTCAATTTGAAGACAGAGGACTTCACATAATGCAGTTTTGCAATACAACACCAAGTACTCACAAGTAAAATCCTCCTCTCTCTGCATATTCAATGTTAAACAACAGCTGTGCAGAATATTCAAACCGAAAGGCCTTTGAAGTTTTCACGTTTTGTGTCACTCAATCACTTCAGTTTGCAAAACAAATATAAAACCTGTGGGACTCTGCTCCATACTGGGACAGGTTTGGAGCAGGAGTGTTGCTTTAACAGAGTTCCATGTAGAACAAAAGTCCCAAGTGATGTACTTATCTCACTAAAACACTGGAAAACATGAACAGAGTGGTGCAAAATTCTCCAATGCATGGAAATGTCAAAAATAAAATATTTGGAGACTACAAAGTAATCTACAACAAAGCTCAAAACTTTCTCCTCATGTCTGCACCAAAAATTGATGTTAAAATTTCTCTCAGCTGAAATTCTCTTTAGTATAATGGTTCCATATTCTGTGTTAGAGAATACTGCACAATCTGATGATTTATCTAGGACCAACATATCTGATTGGGTTTAGTTGGTGACCTGTGCACAGGAGTCCTGCATGAAGGACAACAAAAAAGTACTTCAGCATCCCCCAGATCGTTCTGCACCTCACGGGCACACATCCTACACCCAGTCACAGCCCGTCCTTACTGCAGTTACTGTTACAACTTGCACTAGAAAAGCCATTTTTGTTGCCAGAGACCTTTCCCACAAAACCGATTGTTTCCAAGCATTGTCATGAAGCCTTTGCATAAAATCCACATCTGCAGCAATAGGTTAAACCAAGCAAGGGTCTGGACACAGGCACTGCCACTCATCTGTTGGACTAGTCCTCGGTATACTTTTGACCCAGGCCACCTGGCATCCAGACAATTTCTGAGCATGGTTTGGGAGTTGGCAGGGGCTTTGGCCATCCCCAGCTGGCAGAAAGGAACTCAGCTTTGGAGTTTGATGGCATGAACACAACCAGATGATGGATTCTAAAAGACTCACCGGTGTTTCAGAAGTTTTTAATAGCTTTGGTGAAAATGCAGTGACATAGGCTAAGAACTGAATAAATAACCCTGGACCCAGGGCAGACTGTCTGCCAGTGCTACAAGCATCTTCTCCACCTTGCTACATAGGCAAGCCTGATTAGAGCTTCCCAGGAATGACAGTCCAGACTACAGCACAGCTACAGCCCAAGCTCGGATAGATCAGCTTTCACCTCAGGCTTATCCTTGCCTGGGACACAGGATATTTCCCTCACATTTGTACAGACAGCAAATTACACAAAAACCTCTGGCTCACAGATCACAAACTGGTAAGAAATCAAAGGAAACCAGAGGAAATACTTTTCTGCTGAATGGGTAAAATTAATCCCAAGTGTAATTTCATTGGCATCTGTGCAAATTCAACAATGCACTGTCTGCCATTTGCAAGAACAGGTTTGTGATCTCCTTTCACATGTGCTTAAACATACATTTTCCTTTTCTTTTTTAAATATTTTCCATTTGAAAGGACTGTTTCAAGACTAACCATATGCTTTCACATGCATTTGAGTACTTAGGACAATAATATCACCAATCTGGGTTTTTTTTTAACAATGGTCTCCAGAGACTATCCAGTGACAGAAGCCAGGTGTGCTGGGCATTGCACACAGTACTGGACTGTGTCATCTAAAACAGCCCAAGGAACTTACAATGGCATTGAAGTTCAAGCCATCCAACCTTTGCCCTCTATAGCCACAACACTAGCATTAGGGAACTCCAGTTAACTTGCTTCTAGGGCAAGAGATGTTTCTTTCTGCAGGAAGCTCCTACTGGAATTACTGCATTCATTGTCACTGGTTCACAGATCACTGATACCTAATGTGGTAACGTTACCCACTGGACCAGCTACAAAGAACACAGAGGAAGGAAGGAAACTATACAGTGACCTACAGGAGATTTGCAAATGTCAGAGTTCACCAGAACAGGCAGTGTCTGGACTGGCAGGAGTGTTACGTGCACAGCTCTGTGTGTGATTAGCTTAGTGGTTCATACAACAGGGAACTACATAAGACTTGTATAAAAAGTGGCTTTTCTGCACACAGAAACATCTCAGCAGAGCTAAAAGGGGGCTAGAGCCCACTTACATTCTAACACCTTTTCATTTTTTGCTGGACTATCCCTTTGTGAAGACTGACAAGCCAGCAGCACCCTTTCAGCCTTTCCCTGCCCACCACTCTGATGCCTGTGCTCTGCCCTGTCCTGCAGTTGTCCCCTGGGTGTTGTTTCATGGACAGCCTTTCCCTGGTAATTCCCAACCTCAGATGTTGTTGTTCATGGACAATCTTTACCAGTTATTACTACCTGAGGATAATTTCTTGCTTCACTTGCCAACCCCATCATGGACATTCATAACCAACCAAACGCCCTTCTCCTTTTCTACAGTGGTAGGTAAAGTAATTTATTTTGATTTCCCTGAATCTACCCTGACACAGCACACCAGCTCACTTCCACTTAACCTCCCTCTGCTAAATCAACCTTCTGGCATTAGAGGAAAAGCATCTTTTTGTTCATTAAAAGGAGTCTCAGTCCTAAGTGCTCATTTGATGCACTGAAAGAAGATTGCCACAAATGGTGCTGTGAATAACCAGGAGAGCTGAGGGCTTCCTCAGCCAGTTTAGGAAGCCAGTGTCCAGAGCTGCTGCTGCTTCAGTGGAGGAAGAGGTAGAGACACAAAGCTTGTAAAGCCCAGTTTCCAGGTAAATGCCTTGCTGTGAGTCCAGGGGAAGCTAAGTGAGACATAAGAAAAAGGAACAGTTTCTCTCTCCCACCTATCTTCACACAAGAATACTGCAAACAGCTGAACCAGTGCACTGGAAAATAATGTTATGATTTCTAAAGGGCTTTTGCAAAACAAAGGATATTAGATCACATTTTCTTTTCAGTTCAGTCACTGTTCACACAGTAATGAAGAGTGGAAGTTGATTGGCTTTGTTAAAAATAATGAGAAACCGTGACTTTGAGCAATTCGATCATAAATTTTTGCATTGCTTTTCCTCCTGCACGAGGAGGTTGAGATAGGGGGCATAATTTATTGTGACAAACCACTAGCATTAATGCATTAATCAAGAAAAACAAATGGTCCCCCTTTGAAATCTCCTGCCCACCTAGAGAGAGTAATGGAGTTATAAATGGAGAAAGAACAAATATTGACTCTATGAAATGTAAAGGTACCTGAGAGTTCACCCATTAGTCTTTAGATTACACTTGCCTTTCAAGATTAATGGGATTTCTTTTATAATACATTTTGATCATTATTTTTTTTTTTAGCATCTCAGGAAACAGAATAGGGACATCAGTAGTGGTGTCTAGGTTTTCAAGATATTCCATACTATTTCAGAAGGACAGTACCTCCAATTTCTGGAATGAGGTAGATGCTCCCAGCCCAAGAGGTGGTTTTTAGTTTGAGATAAGTGCTGAAGGAGCTACCTAGACTAGTCAATGAGTTATTTTTTGATGGTGTTTCTGGTGGAGTTTTCTATAAGATGGCTCCAGAGCTCACCCTCCATCACTTAGACTGTAGAAAGTCAGGGACACAGACACCTCTTGCCATCTGGACCAATACAGAACTCCAGAGGACTCAAAAATTTACTGCCTGAGGGAAAGGCCTCTGGCACCATTTACTGAACTTAATCTTACTTTTTCACACACTCTTCATAACTTTTCAAAATCATGCCTGTCTCATTTAGACTCCAAAGTCTTCCACACAGATTATTGGATTAGTGGATTCATTTCAACATTGGCTTTCTTATTAGATTTGACTCCTCTTAAAAATGTCTTACTAAATCAGAAAATTAGGAGAATTGAGTGTTTCATAATTGTTGAGATCAGCAAGTCTTGTCCCTTCTGTAACCTGTAAAGGTGCCAGGCATCCCACAGGGAACTCAGAACTGAGTGGAGACATAATTAAGAGCAAAAATCCCAAGAAAAACTACAAAGCCAGTCACAACTCAAATTCTCAATGATCTGAAAACACCACAGATTCCAAGAGGAATTTAAAGACACTTCTGACTCTGAACACAGGGCCAGTGTCTACCAAGGCACTGGCAAAGCTGCCAACAGACCATTTCACATTTCACACATCCCCTTCACCCTGATAGAAATCATTGGCACCTGTTGTTTTTCTTCTCCCATGAAGGTTATAAAATAACAATATACCCTTCAGGGCTGGAACACAACAAAGGAAGAAGGAAATGGAAGAACATAGGTGTGCATGAACACAGTGGTGATGTGCCATGGAGGCCATGCCCACTGCCTGGAGCCCTCCAGGAGGTTCCAACTCAGGGGGGCAGATGTGACCACTTTTCCAGCAACTGCACGGGAAGCAGAGAACGTGCAGTTGGCCTGGCAGGGTTAACTGTGCGTGGCTCCAACAGGATGTATGCTCCAAAACAACCGAGGCCTGGGGGTGTTTTGACGGAATGAGCGGAAGGTTTTCCAGCTCATCGCTTTTCCAAGCTCACTGCTGGGATGCTGGGTCTGAAGAACAGTTCTCTCTCTCCTCTTTGCTTGCTCTACAGTAAAGTAAAAAAATGTAATTGTGGATGCTTGGTGACCACCTTAATGAACAGATGTTCTAGTCAGAAGGGTCTGGCACATTACGTTATTTTAAGAAACATTTTGGAATTTTTCTGATTATTTTCAGTAAGGCCAACTCACCTCCAGTTAACTAACAACTCATGTCTCATTAAAGAGAAGTTTCCAGAAAGAGTAGAGCTGCCATCAGACTTTTTAAATGTTCTAATAATGTCCACTACACTCTAAACTTTCTGGAGTAGTTTAAGGAGCTGCTTTGATATCTGGGATAAACAGGACAGAGAAGAATCCAGGCATTGTGCAGTGTCCATGGTTTTGCAAGACAGCCTGAAGGATTCAGATATCCAGTCACTGGTAAGACTACAAAAACTACAAATGACTTGACAGTTGTTCAGCAAAGAGCACAGTTTAGTAGGACAGTGGCATACTGTGGGCTGATGTTTCAGGAAGATGTCACCATGCAAGTCATGGATCTGCTCCTCACTGTGGAATCTGTCCTTCTCCTTCCAGCTGGGGTCCTTGGGCCTCTTTTCCACCACTGGAAAAGCAACTCAGAAGTGTGGGATAACAGCCCAGTGTCTTCTAGCAGTAAGGGTCCATTGAATGTTGGAGGGGATTCATCCCATACATATTTTGCTCCCACTCCCACATTTGGATGACACCTCTGTGAGCAGGAATCACTTCCAGGCCCTGTACCTGATGTCACAACTGTACAAACCAATGAAACACAGACTGAGAAGGCAAGAGATGCATTTTTGGCACACTGTTGCACAAATGTCAGGGGAAGGAGCTTCACTTCTGAGGAAACAAATGCCAAAGTAAGGCTTTAAAAAACAATTACTGAAAGCAATGTTTCCCCTTTCAAATCCAACTGAAACCAAACTGTGCCAAACCTTGAGGTCTGTTTTGAGCCAGTGCTCGTTCCCATTCATGAGAGAGATGACCACAAGTTTTCTGCACACAGCACAGAACATGAGGTGGGGAGGCCCTTCATGAGCCAGTCCCATTTCTTTTGTAACTCGGAGACATCCAGCTGCCTCTTCCCAATCCTGAATGGACAACAAACCACATCTTCAGAGCAGCTCAGCCCATTGTAGACATCTCTTTCTGTTTAGAGACACAATAACAATAACAGCAGGTGTTACCACCTTTTACTGTGTTTCCTATAAAAAGACATCCAAGTTCCCTCAGGCAACATAAAAATTCACTCCCTCCTTCACACCCTCTGACACACCACAAACAGCTGTGTTGGGGTTGCTGCAATGTGTCCTCAGGTGTTTAGAGGAAATCTCTGGGATTTCAGCCTGAAATGCGGACTGTTTCAGAAGGTGATCCTGACAACCCTGATCCTGGGGCTGGGGCTGAAGCACTGTATCCTTGGTCTCATGGGGACATAAGCAGGTTAAATCCAGACAGCATGTATTAGATGCAGGTAGGCAGCTCATGAGAGGAGGCAGTCTGCCAATATTCACACAAACCAGAGTAAGAGCCCTGCCCCAATGCTGCTAACAAGTTTTGGGGTTTCTTAATTCACATTTGCTGTTATACAAACCCAGATGTGTCCTAAACCCCAAGTAGCTGTCTCTGAACTCATTCTGAGCTGACACCAGTACAACCTGTTGGGTATCTCCACAGCAGAAAAATGTACCCCTTCCCTATTTGGCCAAAGGAGCATACAGTCTGAGAAGGTCTATTCTATGGGCTTTGCTTACAACAAAGTGCAGTTAAAGCACAGAAAATAAGAAAATAAATGTCTCAGAGCCACAAAGAAATGGTGGAGCAAAATGCAAGGTCTCCTTCATCCTTAAACATCGACCTTTTTTCCTCTCCTGAGCAGGACCATTATTCCATGAAATCTTTAGCAAGGAAGAGAGAAGACGGATCAGTTTTACTGCTGACCTGGGAGAGGATCTGTTGTCTTTATTGATACATCTGCAGGACACAAACAATCAGAGGAGGAAGACAGGTCACTGACAGGTTGATGCCAAAAGAGATTTGGGTTTGAAATAGGCTGGAGGTGGGACCATATGCAGCTGCATAACTGAGTGAACCCAACCTCTCATTGCAATGTTGTGGCCAAAAGGCCTTCCCTCAGGACCAGACAGAAACACAACTGGAAACTGTGAGCTCTCATATCTCTGTGTTTGGGGTGACTGTGACTCTGCTGGACCACCATGTTCAGTTTAAAACAAACAGCTCAAGAAGGACATTGAAATAATGGAAGAGACTTCAAGGACAGTAACATGTAGGACAACATTTAGCATAAGATCTTGGCACAATCCTACTTCCAGAGATGAGAGGGGATCAAGCTAAGCACTATTTTCTATCTCTCTGGGTTTTTTTTTCCCAAAGAAACTCAGATGCTCAAACTCAGGGAATTGCAGTGCATTTTGGAGGGAACAAAAAAAGAGCTGCACAGTATCCCTATGTTGATGCACAGCTGCCTAGACATTGCAGAAACAAACTTTAGTGTTCTCCATAGAATGTCCCAGGGTAGATTTGTCCAAAACTTCTTATCAAAAAGAACTTAAAGAGTGACTTGAGCATGACTACATCAGAAAAAGACACACACTTAGTAATAGGAAGCTACAATTCATGCTGGGCAAGCAGTGACAAATAAATTTTGTATATCAGTACTAAGGAACCAGAGATGAGCTTCCCAAGGACCTGACACGGTGGACTAGAAATACATTCAACTCAGTATGAATTAGCTCAGAGGAGTCCCAAAATCTGTTTAATCTTTGTTAGATCCCCTGAGAACAGTGATGCATTTAATTTGTGAATCGCATCCTATTCCCAGAAGCATTTACAGAAATTAATAACTCATATAACCGTAAAGTGATCCTTATTTTCACAGATTTTGTTATATAACCTATATAACCTGCACTTGTGAACTTTAAAATGGAAAGCCAGGGTATATCTGACTAGTTTGCAAAGTGAATCATCAGTATCTTGGTGCCAGGATGCCTCAGTAGCCCAAACAGGAGTTAGGTACAGGGTGTAGGGGAAAGGTGCTGGGCCCTGTGAGGCACCTCAAAAGTAGTGAGGTTCACTTGGGAAGTGAGGGACAGAACTTAAAAAAAAAAAAAAAAAAATAATCTTGAGAAGGAATCTTTGCTCCAAGTAGTGTGTTCAGTGTTGGTGGAGATTTTTCCGTATTTTAAAGGTCAGAGTGCCCTCTTCTGTCCTGTCCATGTCCTGATTATTAAACCCTGTGTTAAATCAGATTATAGAGAAAAACTGTAACCTGTTTTCTGCACACTTTATCATCCTCTGTAGCACAGTTAAGAGACGAAACAGCCAGTCACAAACAAGGAAATAACTCTTGATAATTTGAGGGCTCAGCAGTCAGCTGCTACCAATAAAAGGGGCTGAGGGAATATCACAGGTAACACGATGGATCTAATTAGTTGATGAGGTCAGGCATATTTTGAAGTGAATCTCTGTGAAGTTTAAACAGTGGGGTGTTATTTATTGGCCCACACTCCGCATATAAACCTCACCTTTCTTCTGTCTGTCTAGCTGCTAATTGAATCCAGACTGATGACTGAGGAAATCAGACTGACACAAACATGTTAAAAGTAGCTCAACAGTACCCACACATACAATAATTTCTTAATTAATTTTGGTTAAAACACTGGTTTTGCAGTTTTTCTGAGTTACAGATGGAGCTAACAATGACCTGGGAAAAAAAAAATTAGCTCAGTGTTTCTGCCATGAAAGTGTGTTTCTGGAAAACATATCATCACTTTCATGCGGCAAAGCCAGAATTAATAAACTGTGGTGGATCCCTGTGACGTCCAAGGAGTTACTGCGAGCGCGGCTGGGCTGTGGTCCCACACCCAAGGACACTCCAGCAGCTCCAGCTCTGCATCCCACTGACACAGCACCTTCAGGGGGCATGGGGGTGAAAGGAGCCCCTTCGTTTTGTTTCACTTTTGAATAATGGAGTGGTTTGCGTTGGAATGGATCTTAAAGATTATCAAATTCTAATCCCCCTGCCACGGGCAGGGTCACCTTCCATTAGTCCAGGTTGCTCAGAGCCCCATCCAGCCTGGCCTTGAACACTTCCAGGGCTGGGGCAGCCACAGCTTCTCTGGGCAACCTGTGCCAGCGCCTCACCGCCCTCACAAGGAGGAATTTCACCCCAAAATCCAGCCTAATTTAATCCTCAAGTTGGCACCTCCCCGTGAGGGGGTGGTTTGTCCCTCCGCGCTCGCCGTAGCGGTCGCGCCGCAGCCGCCATGGCGGCCGCCTGTGGGAGGCTGGGCCCGAGGGCCATCGGCATCTCCATCGCCCTGCCCGCCCGTGAGCACCGCCCGGCCCCTCACCCCTCACCCCTCCCGAGCATCCCCCTGCCCGCAGCTCTCCTCCTGCCCGGCCCTAATCCAGGGACCGGCGGCGAGAGGGGGTGGCCTTGTGGCGGGGTGCCCGGTCCTGCTTTTGGAGGGCGAGGGGGGAACCGGATCGACTTGAAATCACGGGGGTTATGTTTATTTTATTTATTTTACAGGGTGTTTTTCTCTCTCGGGGTGTCGAGCGAGCGGCGATGGGAAGCCAGCGAAGTTCCAGCCGCCGCCGAAGCCCGTCATTATTGACAAGCAGAAGCAGAGGGCGGAGAGGAGGTAGGGAAGGTGGGGAATCTCTCTGTCCCAGAGGAGACAGGGAAGGTCGGGGTCTGTGTGTCCCAGAGGAGACAGGGAAGGTGGGGGGTCTCTCTGTCCCAGAGGAGACAGGGAAGGTGGGGGATCTCTCTGTCCCAGAGGAGACAGGGAAGGTGGGGGGTCTCTCTGTCCCAGAGGAGACAGGGAAGGTGGGGGGTCTCTATGTCCCAGAGGAGGTAGGGAAGGGAGTCTCTTTGTCCCTCTGCCCACCCCGGGCTTGTGTCCAGGTATGCTGCGGGCTGGTCATTGTGTGAGCACTTACTGAAAGAGCCAAGGAGTTATTATACAAAATAAAAGAAAAAAAAAAAAAGAAAAGAAAAAATCGTACTATTTGTAAAGCTCTACAAAGATCGTTTGTGTTGAAATGTGCTTATAACACCTTAAAATTATGTGTTGTGGAGTTCCTGAAAGCAGTGAAACGTGGGAAAAAAAAATGTACAGCAGTAAACACTTTTGCAAATTTTGAGTTAACGTGTGAGGTTCTCTCTGCTAAAAGCTTCTCTTTTGTGTGCCACTGGGTGACGGGGACATGTGTCCTGTGTCTACCTTTGCCTCAGACCTTGAGATCTGTTGTGAGCACATGCCGTAATGTTTGTAAAGTGGAGCTGATGTCAGCAGGGTGACACCCTCGTGAGGTGTCTCATTCTGGGTATTCTTGATGTCACCTCAACCCATTTCATAGAATCGCAGAATGGTTTGGGCTGGAAGGGACCTTAAAGGTCATCTCGTTCCAACCCTCCTGCCATGGGCAGGGACACCTTCCACTACACCAGGTTGCTCAGAGCTCCATCCAACCCGGCCTTGAACACTTCCAGGGTTGGGGCATCCACAGCCTCCCTGGGTTTTAAATCCAATTTGCATTGCTTTAAATGACCCCCTGTTAAAACTTCAGTGCTGTGTCTGGAAGGAGAGTGGTAGAACTGCACTGTTCATCTTCCTTTCCAAAAACAGGCCCACCAAACCCATAGCATGTAGGCAGCCTAGGAATGGGGAAGGTATTAAAAAGCAGGTTATAAAAATGTCCACTCTGTCTTCAGATCTGTTAATGGAAATATCTGTTAAGAAGCGTTGAGTCTACAGGGCTGTTCTAAAACGTGCACAGTGTGTGATTTGGCAGCTGAGTAGAACTGGGAGCTACATCATTTAAATGGCATTTTAGTCTTCTGAGATTGTGTAACATTGAAGACCATGAGAAGGTTTGTAGTTGTTTATTGTCTGTGTGGCTGCCCGTGGGCAGCAGCACCAACCAGATCCTCTGTGCTGCCACACGCGTTCTCTGTGATCCCCCCACAGCCCCTGTAAGGTTTGCAAAGCAGGTTTGCATTTGTCCTCCTTCTCTGTGTTGGGCACTTCTCTCCTGACCAGACTTTTAAGTTACATCTGTACTGGTGAATTAAACAACTCCAGCTTCATCCTCAAGCTCTGAGGCCAACTGGTCACCAGAGTGGCCACATCCAAAGGGTCTGTTGGAAGTGGTCCTCAGCCCAAGCCAATCCATGTCAGGAAGTGTTGCCTTCAACTCATCAGTCCGAGGTCCAGGCCATGTGGGAATTCCTTGGCATGATTTAGTTTTTTGGAGCAGAAAATAGTTTTACGAGTCCCTTTAAGCTTCTCTAACACAAAAGGACATTTATGTCGTGTCTCCTACAGAATCAATTTGTGAAAACTGTAATAGAGTGTAAATGGATTGAAAACTGTAATACATTGTGCCATATCTGTTACTATAAAGTCAACAAATAGTAAGTGTTCTGTCATGTGGATTGCAATTAAATGATGAAATAACCTGTTCCTCAGCTGTGACAGCAGTAATGAACCGTCCTTCTTCAATCAGTATCAAGCTTCTCCAATATCAACATGTATTAACTGGTTTTGGAAAAAATCTGATTAAAAGAACAAAGCAACAAAAAAAACAAAATAAGAAGCCCCAAAACCCCAAAAACAATAAAGCCCCACCAAAAAAAAACCTTTTAGATAACAAAAAGCAATAATAAAATAAAATTGGTGACTTCATGAACTGCAGTTCATATCTCTGAAAAGGCAGCTGGTGGTGATGGTTAACCAGCTGGTAATTTTTAGGCCAAATACTTGAACTTCTCTACTACTACTTTTGATGCAAATGATTTTGTTTCATACCTTTACAAGCTTGGCTGTTCTTACAGGTTCTTGAGCCCTGAATTTATACCTCCCAGAGGGAGAACAGATCCTCTTAAATACTATATGGAAAGAAAGGATATGATACAGAGAAGAAAAGTCTTCAACATCCCAGAGTTCTATGTTGGTCAGTAACAGCACTAAAACTTTCGTAATTCTGTCAGTATTTCACATTCTGTGGGGTGTTAAAAAGTGTGGTCAGATGTAGAATAAAATAAAACATCGCAGTGTCAGGTGTGTTAGAACAACTAGTATGTGTTTTATACATAGTACTTTGTATTTTAATTTCATCTTTACATCCAGATTCATTAAAAGGATAATCCTAATGTGTTCCTTAAGTGTTTTTTTGGGTTTTTTTCAATCCTGGCACTTGAACATATGGTTTACCATTAAAGCTGAGGAAAGGAAAACACATTAAGAGTATTTCATTCAATCTGGATAGTGAAGAGTGAAAAAAAATAAAGGTGAAGAAGGTTTGTGGTTGATCTGCAGTATCACTTCCACATAAATTCATATTTTAATTCAGGTCACGTTAGAAGTTTGTTCTGTTTCTGTCAGTTTTGATGGAAAACAAAGTATTTTCCCAATGTGCCTGAATATGTGCACTTTGTCTGACATTTCCCATGTTTTGTTAAGCATTGACTTGGACAGCCTGTTTATTTTAACTCCTTTTCTTGGCAGGCAGTGTGCTTGCTGTGACCACTGCAGATCCCTATGCCAATAACAAATCCAACCGGTTTGTTGGCATCTGCATCCAAAGAGGAGGGAAAGGACTCGGAGCTACCTTTGTCCTTCGGAATGTCATAGAAGACCAAGGTGGGACTCTGACTGTGGTAATTATGGTACAAGTGTTAAGCAAAAAAATGTGTAAGTTGTAGAAGTTTGGTCTGTGGGGAGGATGACAGCAGGCTGAATTAAAATTGTGAGTCTGCCCATCAGGGGATCCTGCAAGCCTAAAACTCTGTACACAGAGATGTTAATGTGCTCGCTATCTGAAGGCATGGAACTGCTTAGTAATTTTTTTGTCTCTGTACTTGGTGGGGTTTAAACATTCCCTGATGACTGTGTTTATGTCTGAGCCTGGGCAGTCTTTTGGTAGCCACGTAAATACCAGCCCAGTTTGAGCACATGAACTGGGGATGTGCGTGTGAACTGTTTAACAAGCAGCAGATTAGCAGAGTTTTATCATAGGATCACATTCTGGTTTATGACAAAATTGAGGGCAATTAAATAGTGAGGTTCTGAGAGCAAATACAGAAGGGGTGGATGTCTCTTCAAATACACTGAGATGAACAACAACAGCTGTAGTAACCAAAAGGGAGTGGTTTAAAAGCCAAACTCATCTTCTTTAAACTCAAGCCATTCAATGTCTCATAAGCCATCCTATTATCAAAGACTTGACTTCAAAAGAAACCTGCAGCTGCCTGTGCAGACACAGTGCAATCACGTGTGCACACAGCACTGTAGTTCTCTGAGACGTACAAAGCAGTTCTGCAATGATACAGGAACGTGTAGCACTAAAGAAATACTAATTTGGTGTTAGTATTTCTAAGGAATTTGGGTCATTAAACCAGACTTTCCCTCTCTCAGGTGTTGAAGTATGTTATGAACTGTACAGTCCCCGGATCCAGGCGATCGAGGTGCTGAAGCTGGAAAAGAGGCTGGATGACAACCTGATGTACCTGCGAGATGCCCTCCCTGAATACAGTACTTTTGATGTGAATATGAAACCTGTGTCTCGTTTGGACCACGAAGAAATTCCTGTAAACGAGGTAGGAGCCACGTGTTTCAAAGGGGAAGCAGAGGGTTGTTTAGGTAACTTCCATATCTGACTGTATCAGCTCTTTGCTACATTAGTTACCAGGGTGACAAAACTAGATACAATCAGCAAGTCTTTGTACCATTTCTATGCTGAAAGAACGTTGGGAATGTAAACACCTACTACTCTCAGTAGTTAAATTTGAAGACGTGCAAGGAGTAGCAGCCTCCACCTGCCCCTGTAGAACTGTGCAGAGGGGAAGGCTTTTCTACAGAAATGTCGTTGTTAATGGGGTTGTTTGGGAGTGGTTGGTAGCAGGAAACAAGGTAAGATGGGAGAGTCAGCTAAAATCTGCATCTCAGAGAAGATCCAGAAACCAGCAGACACTGTTAATGTGTTGTGTAGGAACTCAACTTACAGCGATCATTCTCCTTCCTATCACACTACTTTTATTTTTCCTTAATAAGGAACAAAACTAATAAATCGAGACAGTGTTAATTAAGAATTTTCACAAGATGCTGTGACAACAAATGTGGACAAACAAATTCCTTTTCTCCTAACAGGATAAAGTAGTAGTTCCTTAACACATTGACAGATTGGTCAATTTTCTCTTACTTTTCTTTTGTTAGAGCAGCAGTTGTCTCACCTTTTGCTAAGCTCACAATCGAAAATCCAATTACTTAATACCTTTTTATTGTTTCTTTTTTTTAATCTTTCATTTTAGCTGCAGGTACGAATGAAACCCAAGCCATGGTCAAAACGGTGGGAAAGACCGAAATACAATATAAAAGGAATAAAGTTTGAGCTACCTGAAAGTAAAATGAAAGAAGCACAGAAGTGGAGCCAGCCATGGCTGGAGTTTGATATGCTGCGAGAATATGATACTTCAAAAATAGAGGAAAAAATTTGGAAAGAAGTGAATGAGGGACTTAAAAAATAATAATATTTTTCACAGTCTAAGAATTACTGGAAAATTTAATATGTTTAATTTACTGTGTGGATGAGCAGTTGCCAAGTTTTGTATATACATAGGCAAAGCAAACAATAAAGTTAACCTTTCCAGAAGATTTTATAGTGTGCAGACTTTTGGGACTCAGGTGTCCACTGCCTTCCCAGTGCTTACAGGTCATTACAAGGAATCTTTCTTCCAGAAACAAACATCTACAGAGCTAAACTGTGATAGAACAATTAATTACATTTTTGCAATAGCACAAGGCTGGGATGAGACAAAGGAAAATGAGAAAAGCAATGAGATCATGAGCTTGTGGTGATTGCTGATCAGCAGTTGCATTTTTGTTGTCATTCTGAGAGGAAAAGCAACAGAAATTCATTATTAGAAAGCAGGATTTGCAACATAACTCCCAGAGGTTATGAGGGTTAGTGGAGCCTGAGGGTTTTCTTTCATACTTAACATTTTTGTCACACGTGAAAGATTTGAACTGTGGGAGTCATTAGCACAGAAAAATATTTTATTTTCAAAATAAACATTATTTAAAAAGTCTGTTAACACTGATCAAAGCTATTTACAATTAAAATATTTTACAAAAATATATTTTTAACTTAAAAAAATATACAAGAAACCATAAGGGATTAAGTCTGCAAGAATTAAATTCTGGTCCCAGAAGATTTTGGAGAAATACAGCCACAAGTAAACATAGAGTCTGTGATACACTACAGTTTCCACAATGAAGCATCCCTGTTATTCTGTAAAAAATATTTATTGTAAATATACAAAGTTCTAAAACATGAGAAATCTAACAAAGATAGGAAGAAGTGTTCAGTACATCTTACTGGGAAGCAAAAAGAAGAGTTTCCTAGAATTACAGTTCCTAGAAACTAACATTAGTTGGTTTGTATTTCTCATTATGACATCTGTAGTAAAAGCCCAACTCCTTACCTGCACACTGTCCCCCTTGTTTCTGTACCAGGTCAAACTCCACCAGTATTTTGAATTCTTTTTCACTAGGAATGGCTTAAAAATAACCCTCCCAAAAATCACTGTGGACCACAAGTTAGAAGAGCTCAATGACTGCTGAGTCAGAATGACATTTAGCAACTAATACTGAAAATAGCTTGTCAAATTGTCTACCAGGCTAGCAGTGACAAACTTCAGAGGCACTTTCTGTTTCCAGGGATCATTCCAAGATGGATACAGCAGTGAAGCAGTGCCATACATTTTAGAATACCTGAACCATCACTTAACTTTAACGACTGTAAGTTCTAAAGACTCCTTAACCTAAGAGTAAATGGCAGTAGAAGACATTTGGGGAAAACACCTCACACATTTAACATTAGGACAGTGATTACCATTACATCTTTGGGTAGGCAGGATCCACTAATTAAATGTCATATTAGAACTGGTCTAGTGTGAATAGCAGGCTTGTTTCAGTGATGTAAGTATTGCTTCAAACATTTCTATTTCCCAATCATTGACTTAAGGTGTTCAAGTTTGTGCTCTTCAATGAAGTCTTCAACAATATGCAGAGCTCCAACTTTCACCAGGAGGAGAAGAACTTCTTTTGTTTCATCACTATTTAAGAATAAAAAAAAGGGGAAAAAAAATTATAGCAGCACTTTTATGTACCTGTCTTAAGTACCCTTTATGTTTCTTCATTTTAAAATTAATTGCCACTTGCCACCAGGTGACTTGGCTACTCTGGTCACCAACAGTACCCAACATCTACTACCTCAAACTATCACATTAAATGAGAACTGCAGAAGCACTCTCTCACATCACAGTCCCCATCTTCTGTTTTATGTATGTATGTGACAAGAACATCCTCAACAGTGCAAAATAAGTAAGGCTTAAGGACTTTAAAAAGTACTTAAAAGTATTGGAGGAAGCACTTGAATCCCAAGGAAAGCCTTATCTAATACCTGTGGTTGTTCTTGTGTAGAGTACGGGCACACTGCAGCAAGTGCTGGCAGAAGTTCACTAATTCGGGGAGAGTTGATCCACTTTTAAGATCTTGGAACCACCTTTCTGGGAGGCAAGCAACCACCTGCTCACACAAAAAAAGTATTTGGAAAAAGTTTTAAAAGTATTTCAATATAATCAAGTCACATCACTTCTGATAAGAACATTCAGGCAGGTTCAGTCATTGTTACTGTGGTTTTTCTTTCAAACCAAGGTTATCCCTCCAAGTAGTTCTTCTTGAGAACCTACAGACCAGTATTGGCTATAAAATGCTTTTTGCACCAAGGTCATTTAAAAAAAAAATTAAACCAAATTTTAAAAGTTTAAATATTTATTTAAATATTTCATCTTCAGTTTTGACCCCTCCTCATTAAAAAAAGAGCTTATAGCATACACCCTCTTCCAATGTACATTTTATCTTTTACCTTTTTACACTTTTCTATATTATCTGGCCCTAGAGGTGTGTTTATGATGTTCAGGAGAAGGTAACGATTCAGCAACTTGCTCAGTCCCAAATCACGGACCTTATCTTCTTGGACAATCCCATCCCAAAGGACAACATTGGAGAGCAGCTGCAGGAACACAGAAACAAAGAATCTGTGTATCTGAGGGCTGTCAGTGTGCTAAAACACAGTGTTACAAGTATCATGGAAGACAAAGATAAAAAGGTCCATTCGATTCAAGTGCTCAAACCCCAGCATTCACTCCCAAACTTACTGTGACTTAGCCATTCATAAACTGCACATCATAAATAACCTAATTAGTTTTACATGTGTGCATACAAATATATATATATATATACACACACACACCCCTAATACATGTATATATGACATCCCAAGGCTGGGAAGAGCATTTTACCCTTCTGATAGGTTAACAATTTGCTAAGTACAGAAGACAACTGAGTAAACTGTCAGAGAATCCAGGGCAAAAGTGTAAAAATTACTACCTCTGCTCAGGATAAGACTACACACAGTCCCTCATAATATGATGAGGTTGGTGGCCACGGTTCACTGCAGAACAAAGATTTTTATGTCAGCATTAGGGGTTTTGTCAGAGGGTTTTTGCTGTTGCCCCATCATTATAAATACTTACAATTGTTGTCATTTTTGTGTCTGGTGTAAGGCTTGTGTCTGTGAGGTAATACTTTGAGGGTAAGTTACTTGAAAATTAACCTGTTCTGAGTCAAGGAGGACAAGCAACATGAATAGCAGGGAAACTGGAATACTGTCTTGGATTTTAATGGGGTTTTATGCATCTAAATCTCATCTTTAGTAAGAAGCCTGCTCCTAGAGGAAACACGTCTTAAGTAGAAACTGAATCACAGGTGTTCAGGAATTCTCAGCTCAGTACTCCAAAAGTAAAACTGTACTGATACTGCTTTTATGAACACCACAGTGATTACATTCTACAACAATGGCTACCATAAATAACACCATTTCATAAGGCAAACAGCCATTCCCTGTGATTGAGCTGGTCATGTATTAGACCAATCATTTCTCCTCATTAGCAGGCCATGAAGGTCCTGTGCACCAAGGAGACAAACCAAACAGATTTCTTCTTTCCCTCCATGTCAGCCTCAAAATTCCCGGGTGACAGGGTGACTGTTCCATCCTTACCAGCCTACAAGGACCAAACCCAGGGATGGTGACAACCCTGTCACAGAAGCAGAACAGCACACAGAGCACTGTCTAGCAAATCAAGCCATGACAAATCCTAAGGAGATCTTGGACCAGAACTGTTGCTGTACAGAGACACCCACGAGCAGTCATAGTGGCCAGGGACACCCCCACCATCCTCTGCTTCCTCCAAGGACTGAGTGACTCACAGTCCTTCACATGTTTCTAGTCTAAAAATCTGACTTATATTGTTGATTATGCAAGCCAAATATTAAGATTTGACCCAATCTGCAGAGAATTCACATGTTTAGGAGCCATAAGCAAAGCTATGCTGTAAATTTTGCGCCATGTTACTTACAAAATTATGCTGTGCTGATTTGGATTATAAAAATACTCTGCCATTCTGGTCATAAAACTGTGCTGACCCTAAAATGCTGTTCAAAATAATAATTTAATTGTACCTACAGCTTAGTGCCATCATCATTTTGTGCAGGATCCCCAAAAGAACCTATCTGTTCCCACAGTGTTGGGTGACAGTGAGTAATATGTAAGGCCAGCAGGCCTGGTGGACACATTTGGAAAAAAAATGAACCAGCAGGAGCAGATGGTGAGATCAGTCTCTTAGCAGAAGATGTACCAGTTGGCTAAACAGAAAATAAAGTGCTCATTTATAGTTCATTCTTAAACCCATCACATTACAGCTCATTCTTAAACCATTTTGCTCAGTGAAGGATGGGGTTCTCTGCGCAGGTTGCACAAAATGATTATCCATCCTAATAAAAATGTATTCATCTCCCAGGAATCAGACTTGCTTGAAGAAATATTTCCTGACTGACTGCAAAATGGCTGAGGTTTTTCTGACACTAAAATAAATTCAAAGAAAAAAATAAAAACAAAATAAATAAAACCCCCTTTCTTTTCCTTACCTTAACAGCTGACCAAAACCGTCTTTCTTGAAATTTTGAACATGGTGATGACTTGTCTTCCACAGTGCTGGTCACAAGAAGAAGAATAAAAAAATTTAAAATAAGGATTATTTTTTTTAGTTTGTTTAAAACAGGCAACTCATCCCTCAGATATTGATGAATGTTAATTCTGTAATTCTTTCAACTACATCCAGAATAAAGGTCTAGGGAAACGGCTGTCAATTTGAACCCATTATAGTACAACTACTGTGAAATAATTTCCAATAAAATTACCAGTTGGAAACACCCATGTCTACATTTCTTGGACTCCTATCAAAACAGCAATGCTTAGAACCAAACAATTTCTACACCAGATTTAGCAAAGCTTCTCTCCTAGCTGTGCCTTAACCCCACATGTTCCAGACTCCTACTTATTCCCACCTTTGGAATACTGTCCAGTAATCACAGAATGGTTTGGGTAGGAAGGGACCTTAGAGACCATTTAGTTCCTGCACCAACCTAGAAAAAGTTGCTTAGAGCCCCACCCAGCCTGGCCCTGAACACTCACAGTGGCCACAATGAGCATCAACAACAAACCCCCTATTTTAGGGATGACAGGAGGAAGGAGGGGACACATCTATGGGACACCAGACACCTAAACTAACACAAGGCCCTCTGATGAAAGTCACTCTGCTAAAAGCAGGTTCTGGACCTCATATACTGAAAAGCTTTTGGTTACCAGTGCAAAAAAAGCATTAAGTTAGTAGAGTTGCCCTTATTAGAAAGAGTTCATAAACAGGAATAAGGCTTCATAACCTTTCCTATAATAAAACCAAA